>NC_064626.1:446501082-447126082 GCF_023864275.1 Schistocerca cancellata | reverse complement strand
TGAGAATACGGTAGCTCGATAAACTGTGACGTTTTCGGGTAAGAATTACACACTCCAGACTCTGTGCTATGGTATACGCGGTCTTTTCCAAAAATTCCGGAAATTTGTTCAAAACATGTTTCTGCGCTTACCACTTAGTTATTGATGGTCTGCTTCGGAGAATACTCTCTTCCAAAATTGATACACCGCTCACAACGCCGTTCCCACTTCCGGAAGCAGTCTTGGTACGCCTCTTGCTGGATCGCGCTAAGCGCCGTCCGCGAATTTTCATTTATTTCATGTATCCTTGGAAATTTTCGGCCTTTCAATAGGGTTTTCAACTTTGGAAATAAAAAAAAGTCCGCAGTGGCGAGGTCCGAAGACTAGGGAGGATGAGGCAATACAGTGATTTCCTTTTTTAGTGCAATAGTCACGCACCAACAGGGATGAATGTGCGGGTGCGTTATCGTGATGAGAGCGGCTTGCATTGTCTCGCCACGTTTCAGGCCGCTTTCACGTTTTCTCGCAGGCGTCGCAACACATTCCGATAGTACCATTAATTAACAGTTTGTACCTGTGGCACGAATTCATGGTGAACTGATCCTTCAAAGTCAGAGAAAAGTACCAGCATGACTTTGACATTTGACCTGCCCTGAGAAGCTTTTCTTGGTCTAGGAGAACCTGTCCCCACCCATTGTGAAGATTGAATCTTGGTCTCGACATCATAAACGTAGACCCATGTCCCATCACCTCTTATGATTCTCTGATGGAACACCTCGTTCGCATTTGCGGGATCCAAACACTATTCACAGATTGCGAGGCGAAGGTCTTTCTGATCTTGACACATGAAGCGTGGAACGAACTTGGCGACAACACGATTCATTCCAAGATGCTGTGTCAGGATTTCATGACATGATCCAGCAGGAATGTTACATTCTTCTGCAACCTCTTGGACAGTCAGTCTTCGATTGGCACGCACAATTTCATTGACGTTCCTGACATGAGAGTCGTCGGTAGAAGTCGAAGTGCTTCCTGAATGCGGGTCATCTTTAGCATCCGACCTGCCATTCTTAAACTGTGAGACCCATTCATAAATCGATTCGAATTAAGCACTCACCACCGTAGGTTTCCTGAATCGTTTGGTGTGGCTCTGTAAAGCTTTTCTTGAGTATCACGCAAAACTTAATATAGACGCATTGTTCCTCTAACTTTGCCTTCTCGAAATTAGCAAACTGTGCGACACAACGTTCTACACAATACAGCAATGAACAATAATTAACAGACATACAACGATGAAACTTCCTGCAGTTGCACATTAAACACAGGCGCGTACAGGGATGCCAACCGCATTTCGCTCCAATACACCACTGGTGCGAAATTACCAATGTTCCGGAATTTTTTAAATGGCCGTCGTATTCCGTCGATGTAGCTGACAGTCCCCACTCTGACACAATATGGAGCGTTTTCGTCTCTCTGCACCTCACACAAGTTTCAGAAATTGTAAATAGTACACTTTTTTAACATTTTTACTATTTCGAATGAGTTATGAGTGAAGAATGATTTCTGTATTGAAAAAGTCATGATATGGACATTCGATATCACTAGCTGATCTTTTGTAACATCGGCGAGTTACGCTCACTTAATAAGTTGGCTGCTAGGTCCTGTCTGGGATGTATAGCTGTGTCTGCGGCTCGTTCTATATTGAATGTCAGCGCTGCCTCTAGATCATAGGGTCCCTGGTACGATTCCCAACGAGGTCGGTGATTTTCTTCGCTCAGGAACTGAGTGTTTGTGTTATCCTAATCATCTCACCTCATCTTCATCAGAAAGACACCCAAGTTGCCGAAGTGGCGTTAAATAGAAAGACTAGCGCCAGGCTGCCGAACAATCCTAGACTTGGATCTCCCAGCCAATAACGCTGTACAACCATTTCATTTTTGTATAAAGCCAACACTCGTCATCAATTATGAGCGTTGATAGATTCAAAGAGTTACTTCAGTTCGCTACACTCACCGATTCAGGAGTTACTTTTATCAGCTGTGTGCACGAATATTGCTCCTTTGCTCCTTTTCTTCCTATCTACAAGTCGTAGGTAAAAACCATCTGTGAGGAATTTCTCGACAAATCAGTTAGTTCGTCAGTTCAGCGGCGTAGCGAGAGGAGGGAGGGCATGGCGGTTTACCATGCCCCGAGTGCCACTTGCATAGGGGCGCAAAATGGTTTCCAAGGCAAAAAAGGTTTTCTTCAAAATATACTATTATTAAATTCTTTATATTATATTACTATATCTCTTTCTGGAGGGTGGTGATGGCGCCATTACAGCGTACAGTCGTACCCAAAGAGACGGAATACAACAGAGAGGTAACATCGCCACCACAGCGAAGCAAATTAAAACAAGCCAGCGCCATGTCTTCGGACGTCACAAGAAACGGGCGTGGTACATCACAATGCGTGTGGAAATCACGAAATTGCAACTGTTAGCGTTTATTAACAATATAACCTGCAAGTATAGTACACCAACACTTCATACACACCATCTCTTGACAGTGTCAGTAGCTTTCATTTACATACTGCAACTGCAGATGATCATAGCAGAGCATTTACAAGTAAAATTCTGTTAATTATGGCAAAGTGCGTTTCAATAACGACGAATGTAAACATTAGGCTTTGCTACTGGTCAGTCTCACCACAAGCAAGATTTCCGAGGGAGGAGGAGGGTAGTACAGGAGGCGTCCAGTATCGCCCCATGACTATCCTTCAACATTTCGATTTCTGAAATTGAATATCAGATTAAATTACTTTGCACATCATACCTTATCTACGCCATTATCAGAAGCTATAATTTAAAATATGTAACGGCCTGTTGACGATCAAAACTTTGGGGAATGACTGTACATATACAAAAAACAGCCTTGCTGTGCTGGTTCTGCGAATGGCTGAAAGCAAGGGGAAACGACAGCCGTAATTTTTCCCGAGGGCAGGCAGCTTTACTGTATTGCTAAATGATGATGGCGTCCTCTTGCGTAAAATATTCTGGAGGTAAAATAGTCCACCATTCGGTTCTCCTGGCGTTGACTACTCAGGAGGACGTTGTTATCAGGAGAAAGAAAACTGGAGTTCTACGGGTCGGAGCGTGGAACGTCAGATCCCTTATTCGGGCAGGTAGGTTAGAAAATTTAAAAAGGGAAATGGATAGGTTAAAGTTAAATATAGTGGGAATTAATGAAGTTCGGTGGCAGGAGGAACAAGACTTCTGCTCAGGTGAATACAGGGTTAGAAATACAAAATCAAATAGGGGTAATGCAGGAGTAGGTCTAATAATGAATAAAAAAAATAGGAACACGGGTAAGCTACTACGAACAGCATAGTGAACGCATTATTGTTGCCAAGATGGACACGAAGCACACACCTACCACAGCAGTAAAAGTTTGTAGGCCAACTAGCTCCGCAGATGATGAAGATATCGAAGAAATGTATGATGAGGTAGGAGAAATTATTCAGATAGTGAAGGGAGATGACAATTTAATAGCCGTTGGGGACTGGAATTCGATAGTAGGAAAAGGAAGAGAAGGAAAAGTGGTAGGTGAATATGGAATGAAAGAGAAAGCCGCCTGGTAGAATTTTGCACTGACCATAACTTGATCATAACTAACACTTGGTTTAAGAATTATGAAAGAAGGCTGTATGTGTGGAAGAGGCCTGGAGACACTGGAAGGTTTCAGATGATTATATAATGGTAAGACAGAGATTTAGCAACCAGGTTTTAAATTGTAAGGCATTTTCAGGGGCTGTGGGCTCTGACCACAATCTATTGGTTATGAACTGTAGGGTAAAACTGAAGAAACTGCAAAGAGATGGGAATTTAAGGAGATGAGACCTGGATAAACTGAAACAACCAGAAATTGTAGAGAGTTTCAGAGAGAGCATTAGGGAACGATTGATAGGAACAGGGGAATAAAATACGGTAGAAGAAGATTAGATTAGATTAGATTAGTGCTTTGTAACAGAACGTAAAATCATGTATGTCAGTAATTTCTTTACGTGTAATGTTTTATGTAAATATAGCCTTTGACTGCGAGTTTAACAACTAAGAGATGGTTATCCTTGGTCAGGCGGGAAGGAGGTGGATCTTTGGAAGAGGTGGTTGGTGGTCTTTGGATGGGGAGCGTGGGTTGGTAATGTAACGTTTGCTCTCTAAAAATCAAAATACCACATCGCCCTACAAACCACTTAGTCTCATCCAAACACAAAGAAACCCACGGGAACATCGCAGTGGAATCACCTCTAGACTTCATGAAGACAGCAATGCAGCCATTGATATGAGTTAAGTACCAAACTGTTCGTACTTTTTAATGACGTCGGACTATAAATTTGAATCTCCTGTAGTGCCTGCACTCACCATGTGGACATAGGAGTAGGATAACTTATAGACTGTGGACATCTTAGGAAGAGGTCTGTTAAAACTTGTTCCATAGATCATGAATACGACACTTCGTAATGATGTGGAACATGTCAGGTTAATAAAAGGTGTCTATACAAGATATTACATTAGACAAAATATTACATGACACTCAATAATTATTTTTTTGTGGATGTCGGGAAAATACCCACTTACTATATCCAAAAATTCATCTAATGAGTAGAAGGAGTTGCCATTAATTTGCTTTTACATGCTATATGGCTATCTGTCAGACTTTTGATGCTATTAGGTATGTGACCAAAGACTATTGTGGCAGCATAATTTACCCCCTTCTGAGCCAAAGTTAGATTTAACCTTGAGTAGTGAAGATCATGCTTTCTCCTAGTGTTGTAGCCATGTACACTGCTATTACTTTTGAATTCGTTCGGATTGTTAATAACAAATTTCATAAGTGAATATACACTCCTGGAAATTGAAATAAGAACACCGTGAATTCATTGTCCCAGGAAGGGGAAACTTTATTGACACATTCCTGGGGTCAGATACATCACATGATCACACTAACAGAACCACAGGCACATAGACACAGGCAACAGAGCATGCACAATGTCGGCACTAGTACAGTGTATATCCACCTTTCGCAGCAATGCAGGCTGCTATTCTCCCATGGAGACGATCGTAGAGATGCTGGATGTAGTCCTGTGGAACGGCTTGCCATGCCATTTCCACCTGGCGCCTCAGTTGGACCAGCGTTCGTGCTGGACGTGCAGACCGCGTGAGACGACGCTTCATCCAGTCCCAAACATGCTCAATGGGGGACAGATCCGGAGATCTTGCTGGCCAGGGTAGTTGACTTACACCTTGTAGAGCACGTTGGGTGGCATGGGATACATGCGGACGTGCATTGTCCTGTTGGAACAGCAAGTTCCCTTGCCGGTCTAGGAATGGTAGAACGATGGGTTCGATGACGGTTTGGATGTACCGTGCACTATTCAGTGTCCCCTCGACGATCACCAGTGGTGTACGGCCAGTGTAGGAGATCGCTCCCCACACCATGTTGCCGGGTGTTGGCCCTGTGTGCCTCGGTCGTATGCAGTCCTGATTGTGGCGCTCACCTGCACGGCGCCAAACACGCATACGACCATCATTGGCACCAAGGCAGAAGCGACTCTCATCGCTGAAGACGACACGTCTCCATTCGTCCCTCCATTCACGCCTGTCGCGACACCACTGGAGGCGGGCTGCACGATGTTGGGGCGTGAGCGGAAGACGGCCTAACGGTGTGCGGAACCGTAGCCCAGCTTCATGGAGACGGTTGCGAATGGTCCTCGCCGATACCCCAGGAGCAACAGTGTCTCTAATTTGCTGGGAAGTGGCGGTGCGGTCCCCTACGGCACTGCGTAGGATCCTACGGTCTTGGCGTGCATCCGTGCGTCGCTGCGGTCCGGTCCCAGGTCGACGGGCACGTGCACCTTCCGCCGACCACTGGCGACAACATCGATGTACTGTGGAGACCTCACGCCCCAAGTGTTGAGCAATTCGGCGGTACGTCCACCCGGCCTCCCGCATGCCCACTATACGCCCTCGCTCAAAGTCCGTCAACTGCACATACGGTTCACGTCCACGCTGTCGCGGCATGCTACCAGTGTTAAAGACTGCGATGGAGCTCCGTATGCCACGGCAAACTGGCTGACACTGACGGCGGCGGTGCACAAATGCTGCGCAGCTAGCGCCATTCGACGGCCAACACCGCGGTTCCTGGTGTGTCCACTGTGCCGTGCGTGTGATCATTGCTTGTACAGCCCCCTCGCAGTGTCCGGAGCAAGTATGGTGGGTCTGACACACCGGTGTCAATGTGTTCTTTTTTCCATTTCCAGGAGTGTATATATTGTGAGGCTAAATGAAGAATTCTAGCTCTTTAAATAAGTGTCTGCAGGATGATCTTGAATGAGCTCCAGCAATTATTCTGATTACATGCTTTTGTGTATATATTGTGAGGCTAAGTGAAGAATTCTAGCTCTTTAAATAAGTGTCTGCAGGATGATCTTGAATGAGCTCCAGCAATTATTCTGATTACATGCTTTTGTGCAATGAACACTCTTTTACTCAATGATGAGTAAGCCAATTTACTCACATGTATATCACCAAAATTTGCAATGACCCTAATAGCATAAGTAGGTGAACTCAAACGTTTCAGCAGATCCTCAGTGTGTTTTTTCCAGTTCAACCCCTCATTAATGCATACACCTAGAAATTTTGAATATTCTACCTTAGCTACCGATTTCTGATCGAAGTCTATACTTATTAATGGGGTCATTCAATTTACTGTGTGGAACTGTATATACTGTGTTTTGTCAAAGTTTAATGAGAGCCCATTTGCAGAGAACCACTTAATGATTTTCTGAAAAACATCATTGGCAATTTCACCAGTTAATTCTTGTCTGTCGGGTGTGATAGCTATACTTGTATCATCGGCAAAAAGTACCAGCTTTGCATCTTCGTGAATACAGAATGGCAAGTCATTAATATATATTAAGAACAGCAGAGGACCCAAGACTGAACCTTGCGGCACCCCATTCTTGATTGTTCCCCTGTTTGAGAAATCACCAGTTTTTTGCATATTATGTGAACTGTTTATTTTAACTTTCTGCACTCTTCCAGTTAGGTATGATTTAAACCATTTGACCACTGTCCCATTCATACCACAGTACTTGAGCTTATCTAGAAGTATTCCATGATTTACACAATCAAAAGCCTTTGATAGATCACAAAAAAATCCCAACAGGTGACTTCCGGTTACTCAGAGCATTTAATATTTCATTAGTGAAAGTATATATAGCATTTTCCGTTGAGAAACCCTTCTGGAAACCAAACTGACATTTTGTTAAAACTTTATTTTTACAAAGGTTTGAAGCTACTCTACAATACATTACTTTTTCAAGAATTTTGGATAAGGCAGTCAGAAGAGAGATTGGGCGGTAGTTGTTCACGTCAGACATACCCCTTTTTTATGCAGTGGTATAACAATGGCATACTTCAGTCTATCTGGGAAAATACCCTGCTTCAGAGAGCTATTACATATATGGCTAAGAAGCCCCCTTGTTTCTTGGGAACAAGCGTTTATTATCCTGCTGGAAATGCCATCAATCCCAAGTGGGCTTTTATTCTTGAGAGAGTTTATTATCTTCCTAATTTCAGATGTAGAGGTGGGTGGAATTTCAATTATATCAAATGGTGTGGGTAAGGCCTCTTCCATTAACTGCCTTGCTTCTTCTAATGAACATTTAGATCCTATTTTCTCTACAACATTTAAAAAATGATTATTCAAAATGTTTTCGACTTCCAGCTTGTTTATCAAGTTTCCATTAATTTTGATGGTGATGCCATCATCCTGTACTCTTGGTTGTCCTGTCTCCCTTGTAATAATATTCCAAATTGTTTTGATTTTGTTATCAGAGGTATTAATCTCAGACATGATGCACATGCTTCTGGACTTTTTAATAACCTTTCTTAATGTAGCACAGTAGTTTTTATAGTATTTGGCTGTTTCTGGGTCATTACTATTTCTTGTTGTTAGATACAGTTCCCTTTTGTGGTTACAAGATATTTTTATTCCCTTAGTAATTCAAGGTTTTTTGCATAGTTTCTTACAATTATATTTAACTACTTTCTTGGGGAAACAGTTTTCAAATTCTCTTACAAGTGTATCATGAAATAAGTTATATTTTAAATTAGCATCGGGTTCCTTGTTCACCTCATCCCAGTCTAACTGCTGAAGATTTTCTCTGAAATTTCTAATTGTTGAGTCATTAATTGAACACACAACTTTGGAGGGTAGTTTTGAATTACTGAATGGAGCTATGTCTTATACTGTAACTAGCTGAGCATCATGATCAGAAAGCCCATTCTCAACAGGACAAGAATTTATGTTTTAAAACCTATCTTGGTATAAAAGTGTTATCTATCAATGACCTGTGTCCTTTACTACCCGAGTAGGAAAATTAATGACAGATGTCAAATTGAAAGAACCAAGCAAGACTTCCAGGTCATTCTTCCTATTACATTCTTTCAATGAATCAACATTGAAGTCCCCACAAATAATAATTTGTCTTCCCCTATCTGACAGATAGCACAACAAGGCATCCAAGTTTTCCAGGAATAAATGAAAGTTTCCTGAAGGGGACCTGTATACTGTTACAATTATAAAAGAGCCCTCCTTCAGTTTAAGTTGACAGGCACATGCTTCTATATGTTGCTCTAGACAAAACGTTTTTGTATCTAAGCTTTCTAGACAGTGGTAACTTTTGACATATGTGGCAACTCCTCCTCCCACCTTATTCTCTCTACTCATATGTGCAGCTAGTTTATAACCACTGATAGTTACCTTTACCATATCATACACAATGTGATGCTCAGACAGGCATAGTATATGTATTACAGTATTAGATTCAGTGTCATCTAAACAAACCAGGAACTCATCTACTTTATTCTTCAATCCCAGAATATTTTGGTGAAAAATTGTAACATTATTTTTTACTTTACTTTTCTGAGAATCTACTTTTTTCTTTAATCCACCAATATTTTGGTTAAATATGGTAAAGTTATTATTTACTTTCCTGCTGTGAGAATTTTGTGAGTTTTGGACCTCTTTAGCACCTGCCTGCCTGAACTTCTCATTGGACACTGATATAAGCCTAAAAAAGAGGTACATCCATGAGTACTAGTGTCCCCCCTTATAGATTTCGCTAACAACCCTGCCAGTTTATCCTTCCCTTTCCTATTGAGATGTAGGCCATGCCTTGTGAAATCCCCCCCTATCAATAGTCTTGACAGGAATCAATCCAATGTCTGACAGAGTGGCCACCTTACGCAACTGATCCATCTCTATATTTACCCTCCTGACAGAGTGGTTCAACTGGGGCTGATCATGCCGCAGTAAAGCAGGCACCAGCCCAACATTGGTAAGGGTCGTTGCTGAGGCTATTTTCACCAGGTCACACTCAATGCTGTAGCCCTGATCCCTATCAATACTGTTTCCCACTTCACCCACTACCATCACATGATCCTGCTTTGTGAATCCCTTGCACAAGGAACCTATATCCTCTACCACCTGGCTAAGACTTGCACTTGGCTTGAAAAAGTTTGTGACCTGGTACCTGTCACCTAATTTTTCCTGCAAAATCTGGCCCACACCTCTTCCATGTCTGCTACCTAGCAATAGAACTTGCCTCTTACTTTCTACTTTTTTTGAAACAGTTGGTTTCCAAGTGAAATTCTGTTGCATCTTAACTATATCTACTTCTACTGGAGCCTCTTACTTAACTGTGGTAGCAAGGCAAATCTATTGGTTGTGCCAATTGGGAAACTGTCAGACACTGTCCTCTTTCTGTGGCCCCTGTTCCCAGCTACCACTTCCCACCGCTGTTTGCCCTCCTCCCCCCTTAACCTCTTCAGTTCCTCCCTCGCTCTGTCCAAATCAGCCTGAAGGGCTCTAATTTTCTCCTCCTGTTCAGCTATAATCCTATCTCTTGAGCAAACCCTGCAAGAGAATGGAAGAGTCTCGTTTGCTTCCCCAATTCCCACGCCTCTACAATTTCCCCAATGAAACCACCTGTCACAACAGCTGCACAAAACCCCTGAACTAACTTTCCTACTGCAGCTCACACACTTAGTATCCATGGTAGTTTGGAAATTAGTTAAAGAGATTTACTAAGTGATAACGATAATATATTAAGTACAGATGCAAAAGGACACTAAATATGTATTGGAAACTAATGTGTAAGTAAGCTACTACCAAATGCACTTAAATTTGTGGTATAACACTAAATATGCACGATCAAAAATTAGGCCTAAACAGCCGAATGTAACCAAAACGAACTTTTTGCGATGAGTGGAAGAATACGTAAATAAAAGAAAAACCTTCAATGGCAAGCTTGAAGAGCACACTAATGAATGTATTTAATTAGTTAATCTATACCAAATGCACTTAAGATTGCGGTATAACGCTAAGTATGCACACTCGGAAAGTAAGGCAAAGCCGCGAAATATAAACAAAACGAACTTTTCGCGATTACTGGAACAATACGCAAATAAAAGAAAAACCTTTAATGTAGAAGAATGGGTAGCTTTGAGAGATGAAATAGTGAAGGCAGCAGAGGATCAAGCAGGTAAAAAGCCAAGGGCTAGTAGAAATTTTTGGGTAACAGAAGAGATATTGAATTTAATTGATGAAAGGAGAAAATATAAAAATGCAATAAATGAAGCTGGTAAAATATAAGACGAACATCAACAAAAGCAAAGCGAGGATAATGGAATGAAGTCGAATTTAATCGGGTGATGCCGAGGGAATTAGATCAGGAAATGAGACGCTTAAAGTAGTAAATGTGTGTGCGTGTGTGTGTGTGTGTGTGTGTGGTGTGTGTAGTGTACATACAATATTTCACCACCACTTCTTGGTTATGTATGTGAATGGAACTCATCAAGACATCAATGCATAAAAAGCACATATAACATTACACCAATAGGTAATGTTGTTCCTTTCCTTCAGTTGTAAGGGTGTATGGATTTCGCGCAGCTGTGCGGTACGTTAACATGCGCTCGCCAGCCGACCTGTCTAGAATGCTGGCGATTTGCTCGGTCAGTAGACGCGCGTCCGGCCGCACTGCGACGGAGAGTACGCCACTGGTCGCCGTCCGCAGCGGGCAGTATTAACTAGGGCAGCCTCGGGCGCGAATATGTCTCTTTTCTTAGCTCACCATATAGCCTTTCGATAAAACCTTAATTAGCCGGTGTTAGGATGTCAGACACAGTGATGATCGGTGCGTGTAGTGTGAGTGTTTTATAACCCGCCTTTGTTAATGAAACTGTTTAAATTTACTTCTCGTGTTCGTGTATTGCCGTACCTCAAGGACACACCGCTAACAAGTCCTGACAAAATATTCGTGTAATCATCATCTGGGGCAACAACACACACTAACCGCCTTATACAGTGTATGAAAAATATATAACAATCCACCACCACTTGGTTGTATGTGTGAATGGAAGTTTTAGAGACATCAACTTGTAATAAGCATATATAACATTATACCAATAGATAAGCATTTTTTTACGTGGGAACAATAGTGTATTGTCAGCAAACTGCCAGAGCATGTCGTGTGCCATTTTCTGATATCTGACACTACCACTTGCACCCATTGCTGATGTGATATTTATATGCTGGGCCTATTCAACTGCAACAGTTTGCAAGATAGCTCTCTGCAGTGAGGCATGTGCCAAATCGGTTTGTAGTAATATATACACACATAAAAAAAATTCTGCATCACCCTGGTTCCCAGAACTCCTGAAGATAGACATTGACTGTGGGTATTGTATCACAGACACAGTCCCTTTGACTCTTCAGAGATGTCACTAAGCCCGCCCAAAGATGTAAACAACCCTGCATGAGCAGCGCCTATTAGACGGAGCGGGTCTGACAGCCAATCAGTTTCAGTCATTCCACCACGAAGGAGATACATGGCTCGTGTTGCCTGTAGCTCAACTATGCCTAGGCGGTCAATACCGCGATTCGATTATGTGTCCGCATTTTTTCTTTGTGCCAGGAAGGGCACTTAACAAAGGAAGTGTCCAAGCTCAGAGTGAACCAATGCGAAGTTGTTCAGACATGGAGGAGATACAGAGAGACAGGAATTGTCAATGACATGCCTCGCTCAAGCCGACCACAGGCTACAACTGCAGTGGATGACCACTACCTATGGATAGTGGCTCGGAGGAACACTGACAGCAACACCATCATGTTGAATAATGCTTTTCGTGCAGCTACAGGACGTCGTGTTACGACTCAAACTGTGCGCAATAGGCTGTATGATGCACAACTTCACTCCCGACATGCATGAGGAGGTCCATCTTTGCAACCATGGCACCATGCAGCACGGTACAGATGGGCCCAACAACGTGCCAAATGGACCACTCAGGATTGGAATCACGTTCTCTTCACCGATGAGTGTCCCATATGCCTTCAACCAGACAATTGTCAGAGACGTGTTTAGAGGCAACCCGGTCAAGTTGAATGTCTTAGACACATTGTCCAGCGAGTGCAGCAAAGTGGAGGTTCCCTGCTGTTTTGGAGTGGCATTATGTGAGGCCAATGTATACCGCTGGTGGTCATGGAAGGCCATCTGAATGCCATCTTCCGACTGAAAGTGCAACCGTATTGGCAGCATATTACTGAGGCATTCGTCTTCATGGACGACAATTCACGACTCCATAGTGCACATCTTGTTAATGAGTTCCTTCAGGATAACGACATCGCTCGACTAGAGTAGCCAGCATGTTCTCCAGACGTGAACCCTATTGATCATGCCTGGGATCTACATCGAATCACCATTCAGGAGTGGGTCAATCTGGACCATCAGTGCCTTGATGAATTTGTGGATCGTATGCCTCGACGAATACAGGCATGCATTGATGCAAGAGGATGTGCTACTGGGTATTAGAGGTACCGGTGTGTACAGCAATCGGGACCACCACCACTGAAGGTCTCGCTATATCTTGGTACAACATTCAATGTGTAGTCTTCATGAGCAATAAAAAGGGCGGAAATGATGTTTATGTTGATCTTTATTCTAATTTTCTGTACAGGTTCCGGGACTCTCGGAACTGAGGTGATGCAAGACTTTTTTGATGTGTGTATCATTCGTTGAATTAGGTTTTTTAGATATGAAAAAACATGTGAGGAGGAGCCAAATAAATAAATACTCAGTTTTAATAGACAATATTATTTATTGGTAATCCAACTTATAAGTAGCTGTACATTATCTGAAGCATGCATATAACTACTGCCATTGTCACTTTGCATTTGACTGAGTCTTCGAATTGATGGGCAGTTGTACTCCTCATGATATTGAATTACTATGCTCTTGAATATTTTATGCAACTACAATACTTTTTCACAGCGTTTAACATAAACTATGCTTTCTGCATGACCACAGTTTCTGAGCAGTGCTTCGATATTTTCGTACATAATTCCTTCAGCATCCCAGCACTTCCCATAATAAAATCAAAGTAGCCCTGAAGCAGACATCAAGTTTTAGCACACTGTGAATGTACTTAACGGTCTGGGAAAACTACGATTGTGGAATATCTTAATACTCGTCCAGCACTGCAGAATGCAATGAATGCAGTAACCTTAATCACGAAATGTCTGCACTCACTGTAAAATACTCGTGTATCCACTGTCATGTTTGAACTCAGAGGCATCATTGTGATATACTTCGCACTTGAGACAATTCCTCTACATTCATACTACACATTGTATGTTTCCTATGAAAGGTGTGTAGTTTACAAGACAGTCATGTACAATAATACATACACAGTGGTGCCTGTAGGGAAGTTTTGTGATTATTCAAATTCAATACATACATCAACAGTTACAGTTGTGATTGTCTCATTTTGCTTTGAACAGTCTGTCACCACTGTAGGTGACAATTCCTTAAACTTCTGTGGATTGAGCATGTATCTAAATTCATCAATCTCACTGTAAGAAGAGTGAAACTTAGCATACTTAACATACAGTAGACAAACATTATTACTGGTCCAGCCAAACTGTAAGTTATCGTATGGAAAGGACTTGGGATTTAGGTACACTCTGCATTTTGTTAGTTTATAGTTATCCTATATACTCGGGCCCTTCTTCAAATTTCCCTCCTTGTCTCTTTGCAGCACCAGAATAATAAATCAAGGCAATTCTAGTTGAACTGATGGCTTAATCGTCCATGTTTGTTTGGATGTCTCTGGAAAGTTAATGATAGCTGAACACCTGTATTCAATACATGTGAAAGTTTCAGGTGCTCTTTATCTGATTAAGATATGTGGGGCAGTTTCCACTCCAGTTTATTCGAGATGATATTATTTTCTTCTTCTTGCATTCCTTTAGTGATTATTGAATTATTATCTGTAGCACTCAGAACCAGAATTGGTTCCTTTTTAGCGTTCATAATGATGAACTTACTGTCCTAAAAAAAACCATTAACAATTTGAGTGGAACACCTGAACTAAAGTGTCTACTTATCTATCCATTTATGAACCATACCGCATCTTGTATAGCAGTCATGTCAGAAATTGATGTGGGGATACATGTTTTGATGGTCGATGATACCAACATTTCTTGTGTTATCGATCTCGATGCCATTAAGTTCAGACATTATCTGATGGAACTGATAGGCAAATGCATTATTAGTAAGTTGTGATGTCACTGCTGGAGGGCTTCCATCCTTCTTCTTCACAAATCATCCTTCCAAACATAGGAAGCTCTTGCTTGGAAGTATTAAATGATCTTGATATAGAAGGAGAATTCTTGTATCATTGTTATTATTAAATACAGTCAAAGAGAAAAGTCTGTGGGAGAAACATTCCTGGAGCTGTTATATTGAGTGATGTCATTGAGAGGTTTCTGTGTTACTGATTTAAGGAACGTATAATTCACACCTGTTATAAGATTCTGCTTCTGCTGCAAAGTGGTGTTCTGATGGGTGTCTGCATCGATTTTATACTTTGTACCCTTACTGCTTCCAGTGAAGGCATACTACAATTTCCTCACAGCAAAAATCGACTAAGTCACCATTCTCATCTATAATATGATCTATGTCTGAGGAATCAATGACATTGCTAGGCAACTCAACTATTTTATAACCTATGCTCACTTGCGGAAAGTATCCATATACAGTACGAATTACTCTATCATTAAGATGTGAATTCACTGCGATATTATACTCCACATGAGTTGTACTGAATGGCAGTTTATCCTCTTGTTGATTCAGCTTATAAATTTTATCAGTATTGTTCTCCTAAGCTTGGCTCCTAGAGAAACCTAATAGTGGTTCTACTGAACCTTTGTAGATCAAGTCTACTGCCTCATCCATATTTTTATCTCTATTTTAAATGTATTAACATTTGCACATAACGCAAAGCCTTTCACACACTGTTTTATACACGCATTCAAACCATCAGTATTGTATCAGTCAGGGTATATTTCCACAATTTTACCACTTCCTTGATGCAGTTCATTGTTCGCTTCAGTGATACTAGGTCTGCTGTTGTATGTTTCCAAATAGATCAATGTAGTACTCAACTTCTCCTTGCTTGGGTCTATTGGGGGAAGGTAGTTCGCTCTCAGTACTGACAAAATTTCTTTTAAAAGTGGAGTGAAAGAAATCACACGTAAATCTCAGCTAATGTAGTGATGTATATTCTCCTATTTTTTATGCGATCATCAAGAGAAAGATTAAACTGATTTGTCCATAGAGCTATAAATCGAAGTCTTGGTAGCGACAAAAATTTTAGAACACCTTGTTCTTGTTGGTAAAGTAATGGTGTGTAATAGAGCTCCAAAAAGTCATAAGCTGATATAATATCATCAGAAAAAAATTATCTTCTAACTTGTTTCTCAGACATTCATCTGTGATAACTACATCCATGTATTATGTACTTATGATTTTTATTATAAAAGAGCAGAATGCACAGACCAATACTACTTGAACTCTTAACAAATTAATATGCTACAATGATCATGTTTCGATTAACTAATGATATAACTGTTATTGTTTTATACAGAAATTAATCCCATCATAAGGTGAAAAGCTTTTGCTCTCCAGAAATCTGCAAGAGACTATTTTAGGAAATGTAACTTGTATTCTCTGATATCCTAAAGTATCAAGTGTTATTGCACCTTTATCATTAAATGTGTTTTTAATTCAACTCTGACCTGCTTTTATTTAGTGATGTTGTCTGTGTAATCAGTCTATGCCAATAAATTATAATTATTTACATAAACAAATGTTTGCTCTATTAACACTCTTAGCCAATGGAAGCAAGCTATAAATAAAGTGATTGGAAAATAATTTCTACATTGCTTGTAAGTCATTTTCATTTGCAAGGAGTCTAGTGCGCCCTTATTGCGACAAATTCAGTGCTGAGAGAAAAGCTTTTTCCTTGTAATGAAACGTAAATTCATAACCTGAGACTTAATTACAAAAAATAGAGAGAACAATTATTGATCTTAGGGATACTTCAGTAAGTCGACTGTTCAGTGGCAGATTCAAAATTTTTAAAATATAACAAGTAACTTGTGACACATTAACATTTCTTGTAATTACAAATCTTGTATGTTTTATTTTTCACTTATGAAAAGTTCACTAGAAATACAATGTGAATGACTCTGATTGGAAAGCTTCAGTTGGTATAGTGGGACCCTGCAAAACTCAAGACACCATTGCTTATTTTAGAGTTACCTTTATTGCCACCAAACCACAATTCTGGGTTTTTATGGGGTTGTAACTAGATTTATCTGAGTCGTAAGTAGCAAAATTAATTGTGATTCCTTTACAAACATTGCAAACAAAGTGGATGATCAAGTGTGTTAGGTGGTCAGGATAGTCAAGAGCCACCAAACTGTTTCTTATTATGAATGTAACTGTAATTATTTCTGACCTCCAACTGGTAATTTATTACAATGGAAACATTAGTAATTATTTATTCTACAGTGATGTATCTGATACTGTGAGGATGTTTCATATTTAGTCGGATAATGGTTATTATTGCGGAACAGCAATCCAGTATGGAATATAAATGCTTACTGATGATGAATCTCGACTTGATGTTGCTCCATCAACTGAACAAGCTACGCCAGTTGATCCACAAACAGAACTGTTCCATAGATTAGGAATAATGGCTATGACCATGAATGCTATTCTGGACGGACTGAGTGAAATTTTGTCAGCGCAGAACATTTTGTCGACAGAATTAAGCGAACTTTCGTGGCACAGTCGCAATTTCACCGACACAAAATACGTTGTCGACTGAACTGAGCACAATTTCATCGGCATAAGCGATGTTGTCGTCTTGACTAGTGGATCTCAATGAATAGCAGGAGCATACTGCGAAAGTATTTAAATACGGAACTTCGGAATTAAGATCACCACAGGAAGGCATACCTGAGGCCATAAACAAACTGACTGATTAAGTTTTTTCTATCAGTAAATCGCAAGAAACATTGTCAGACACTGTTCAGCTGTTACCTATAAAGCCAGATAACATTACCGTTGAACGTGATAGTAAACAGCAAGATAAATTTGAGTGGGAAAGCCAACGATTTTCGAATGCGTTTTTAGACTGGTCTATAGCAGGAGGAGATCAAAATAACAAAAGAAGATCGAACCTCAAGTAAACAGTGCTATAACAAAATTCAGCGCAACCTGCAGGAATTAATTCGGATAAAAATAATCGACGGGAAACTGTCGATAATCGAGAATGAATTACAAAGAGACTAAAGTAACTGGGATGGTCTGTTATTGCCCAAGTAAAAGACGTGAAATGTGAACTAATGGAAATGAAAAGCATGGTTCATGATATTCCATCAGTCGTGCATCACATTGATTGTGTGCAACATCCTCCAGCCTAATGAAATAGGTTGTGGCAAGATTAGTTTGAGCTGATAGGCCCAGTGCTTACTGAGTAGTGCTGTGCCTGCTCTAACATCAGCTATTCTTGAGGAAAGTTAACTGACACATAGGTGGTTTTAGGTGTTCTTGCCTGATAAAACACTATTCACTCTGTTAATTTTGTGAAATCCTTTCATGGTGTATTACCTTACACTTGATAGATATGCACAAAATACTATTTATAACAAGTTTTATACAGGGTAAAATCACCCTGGTGTCGAAGTAAACTGCTCAATATTGTCAAATTTATAAACAATTTACGACAGAATTTCTCTCAATGTACTGGTTCGCAGAGATTCAAGAAAGATTGTGTAATACCTTTTTATTTTTTCTCGCAATATGAATGTTTTCTTTTCCTTATTAGTAATAAGAATTTGGTACATCGCCGCAGAACAAAAGAGAAATGTCAGGACAATATTCAACTTCTTAACAATTTTTGTTTCAGTCTCGCTTGAGAATACTTGTGTTTTAGGACACAAGGAGGACGTGTAATTTTTACTCCTGTTTGAACAATGAGTGTTGTAAGTGCTATGTGTTATAAAAATGCAAAAGGAAAAATATACATTGCGAGTTATAAAAGACGCAAGAATATTTTTTATTTCTACGTATGATTTTACCCTGCAATTGTAAGAAGAGGCAGTAATTTCTCCCATCCGGCAGAACGTCGCTCATCATCAAGATTTAATGGATGGACTGTATGATCGGCAACCACAGAAGATTAGAGGTACCATCAGCGTAACGTAATAGTGACTTCTATTAAAAATATGTATGTATAATAATCAGAACAATTTACTTTCTGTTAATCACCAAGTTGCTACAAAATACAGTTTGTGTGTCTGGTACGTTTCATTGTATTTTTCTGACGCGAGGAAGACTGTTCATGGCACCAAATTTAGTTTCAACAGGATTTCATGCTTTAATTCCATACTGAAAGTATTAGTTATCTCTCATTACGTAAATTTCATGCAGATTCCTACACTTTGTGTTAAATGTTGGGCAGCCTGTAATCACGGTTATTCCAAAATCGACCAACAAGAGCTAACACAAACTAGCAACCGATTTTCCAGGACCAAGTCATGGCTAAACATGAACAAACTTTTTCTAGCGAATATAAGAAAACGATTTGTCATTATTGTGTAAAAGAAAACTGATTTTTGTCTATTTTCTTATTGCATGAATACGAGTGCAACAAATGGCATATGATACGAAAACGACGAATGTTCAAATGGTTCAAATGGCTCTAAGCACAATGGGACCTAACATTTGAGGTCATCAGTCCCCTGGACTTAAAACTACTTAAACCTAACCAACCTAAGGACATCACACACATCCATGCCCGAGGCAGGATTCGAACCTGCGACCGTAGCAGCATCGTGGTTACGGACTGAAGCGCCTAGAACCGCTCGGCCACAGCGGCAGGCTGAAAACGAACAGCATAATATAAAAAACGAGGAGTAAAGAATTATAAATACCAATTCATCACCAACGAGAAACGTAAGTGAACTGCTTGACTACGCAGAGGATGTAGGAAATTTGCGCAATACCTTGCATGTTTGTACTTGGTAGTGCCTCGCTTGTCGTATTTAGCTTTCTTTCCTTTTTCCTCGCCATTTATGTAGTAGAATATTTATTACTCGGAAAGACTCAAAAATCATACGAAACTGTGACTCATCTGTATAGTGTAAATTATTACGAAAATTCCAATCATTTGTGTCGTAACACTTTTCGACAAATTGACAGGAATTTATAGAAACCCGATTTCACAGGAAATTGCAGGTTTCAGGTACAAGATTTACCTGCATAAAAATTTTTCTACTGGCTTTTATTAAAATTTTTGTTAATTGCTAGCACGATCAAAATGGCTGACCAAAAATTACCCATTGTTGATCGTAATACAGAAGGTGCATTTGGACGAACAGATAAATGAAAACGAAGCACCAACCATGCGGTTACCAGAAAGCCGACATACTTCAGAGATAGGTATCACATATGTAACAAACGTCGACCATAAATATAATAGACTGGCCCTGACGTCATTTTCGTGGGTCCAACATCTCAGGGCTAAAGTCACGTGAATGTTGGCAAAACATGGTTGTTTCATGTTGCGCTTACGGCTGTACTAAGCGTTTTGTCGGGGGAAATGACATTACATTTCACGTGTAAGTGTTCCTATAATGGTGCAGATGCTTTTATGGAAATCTGCTGAAGTGACATTTATGTTTTTTACACTTGAAATAGAGTATCACGTAAATTAAAGTATTGAAAGTGATGCCTGTAAAGTCAGACTCATATTCCATTTTCGAAAGTATCTGTGATAATTCGGTTACAGAAGTAAGTATAATTGTTTCTCGTTCCTACTCATAGGTTCCCTAAGGATGAAAACCAAAGGCAGCTTTGGATACAGGCCCTGAAATGGAAAAACTTTAAGCCATCTGCACATACGCGCATTTTTGTATATACAAGTGAGATTATAATAACGTAAGAGCACCTATAGTCGACACATGAAGAGAATTTTTTTCTACCTTCTGATACTATTAAATAAATGTAGGCTCCAAAATTATTTTCTGAAACTTCAAAGTCTCACCTTTCATCGAAAATATCATTTTTTTAAACTGATAGTTTAAACTTTTGTAAAAATAATAGGAACTGAACCTTTAGAGTGCATCTAAAATTGATACTCTAAAATGGACCTGCTCCTAAAGTCGACAATTTTGGCACCTATAGTTGACGTAATTCCCATATCCCATTTTCTTTTATAAGTGACTAGAGCTCAAAACGCGGCGAATCCAATGTTAGAAGTTTTGACACAAGCCCACTCTTACCGTTTAAAAGAATTTTAACGACATTTTACTTTAATTGATAGTTTATAGTAATTTCGTCCCGCTGGCCACGAGAGGGGCGTTCGATGTATTTGTTAGATTTTATAAATGGTACTGTGAACAAATCCAGGTCAAATGTAGTTCTGACATAATTTTTCGCAAATAAAAAAGTAATTTTTGTTGGAAGCGTTTGGCAGTCAACTGAGAAATGTGGGTAAAATACGATAAAACATAGGATGGCAGACCGCTGATTTGAAATCCCGCCACGTTTTGCCAACAGTCACGTGGTTTATGTTGGAGCCACACCAGCCCTATAGTTTCTGCACAGCAAGGCCAGTCTACTAGTATCTATGGTCGAAGGTAACAAACGACAGCACAGATACACGGACAAACTACGACGATATTATGATGACTATCGATGAGACTGTTTCACACATCTTCCGAAGCGATATATCGCTGCTAAACGAAATAGAAGAACGTGAAACAGCAGTGTATTTTGACAAAATAGGACGGACACCGATTATCGGTAATCCGAATATTAATATGCAAAGTACAGCTTATAACAACGATAATAGTACCACCAATGCGCTGTTACAGCAGTTATTGACAATTATGAGCACGAATTCCAATACAGTTACACAACAGCTTAGCAAAGAAACTTCCTGGAAGATTAAAACTGTGCGCCGGACCGAGACTCGAACTCGGGACCTTTGCCTTTCGCGGGCAAGTGCTCTACCAACATTTTTTTTTAATCACGTTTTGTTCGTTTTCGTACGTTGTATCCGCTCGGCGCGGATGTCGCAAGACACTCGTTTCACTTCGTCGTTGATCCATTAACTTCGTTTTTTTTATTACAGAGGGTAACTAACACTCTGACCCAACACGTTGAGTTACCATGCCAGCTAGTAAAGAAACTTCACCAACTGAGCTACCCAAGCACGACTCACGCCCCGTCCTCACAGCTTTACTTCAGCCAGTACCTCGTCTCCTACCTTCCAAACTTTACAGAAGCTCTCCTGCGAATTTAGCAGAACTAGCACTCCTGAAAGAAAGGATATTGCGGAGATATGGCTTAGCCATAGCCTGGAGGATGTTTCCAGGTTGAGATTTTCCCTCTGCAGCGGAGTGTACGCTGATGTGAAACTACCTGGCAGATTAAAACTGTGTGCCGGACCAAGACTCGAACTCGGGACCTTTGCCTTTCGCGGACAAGTGCTCTACCAGCTGAGCAACCCAAGCACAACTCACGTGGCGCCCGATCCTCACAGCTTTACTTCTGCCACCTCGTCTCCTACCTTCCAAATTATACAGAAGCTCTCCTGCGAAGGTAGGAGACGAGGTACTGGCAGAAATAAAGCTATGAGGACGGGGCGTGAGTCGTGCTTGGGTAGCTCAGTTGGTAGAGCACTTGCCCGTGAAAGGCAAATGTCCCGAGTTCGAGTCTCGGCCCAGCACACAGTTTTAATCTGCCAGGAAGTTTCCTATCAGCGCACACTCCGCTGCAGAGTGAAGATCTCATTCTGGAAACAGATTAGTAACTTGAACACAAAATGTAGCGATTTGTCATAAGGTTTTTCAGATTTCAAAACAGAACAAAAACAGATGTTTGAAGATTTTCAGAACAGGGTCACACAAGAATTCAATGATCTGACAGAAAATCTACAGACAGAGATGGCTGAAAATTTAAAAGAAATGAAAAAACAATTAACCCTTAACTCGCGAGGTGACTTTTCTGTAACATATACCACGAGGTGGGTCCCTAGGACCCCTATGTTTAAACCGAGATTTAAGGCAAAAACTCATTTGAAATTTCTAACTTATGCTATTTAACTTTTTTTACAATTATTTAAGTGTTGCTTTAATGCATCTAGTTTGTTTTATTGCACTAAATAAAGACTGCAACATTTTATTATTTATCACACAAAAGCACATAATTTTGTATGGTTCTTTTAAATAATACACATAAATAGACTGTTAGAGTACTGAATTTTACATCCTGAAAAATTATACAATCTCTGTAGCAAAGAAATTTCCAAATAAAACTAAATTCCAGGGTTTAAATTTGCGCGTAAAAGTTCCACCCGATAGGTACAAAAAGAAAGTCTGTGAAATTGACATTCATTGCTGGGAATTACATTTTTATCACCAATCAGAACACATTCGATTTTAGCAGACACATTAAGTATTTCATTGAAGAAACAGACATCCCCATCGCAGCTTTCCTGAAGTTCTTCCTCTGAATGATATTCTTGTTCGATAGCAGAACTGTAATCACTGACTAATGTAAAATCGTCGTCTTTTTCGTTTATTTCTTGATCTATATCACTGACACCTTCTTCCAGAGACCGACTAACAATTTCATCAAACTCGGGAAAATTAAAAATGACATATTCGTGCCAACACTTTTTGAGCTATACGGTACCGTACTGAAGGAAACAGGTACGTACTTCACGAGGCGCGGTCTAGGAGACTCCCAACACCTATCAGTAACACGTGTCAACAATAAACACAGAAGGCGATAACGCAACCGACAACAAAACATCTTAGACTTGTCAGTTTAAGGATGGTAGGGAGAGTATAGAAGCATTCCATCACAAGTGGCCTTCGAGAGCGAGTTCGAAAATTTTCGCACGGTCTGAGAGACCACACCTCGTGAATTAAGGGTTAAAACGGCGGTTATTTCTGACGTTAAATGAAGTATTGATGTTTTGAACGAAAAGGTAGGTTCAATTAGTGACAATCAAGAACACGTAGAAAGTGAATTAATGAAAATCACGGACACGAACAATAGTATAAGATCAATTCAAAACCAAATGTGTAATACTATAAAGTAAGTGACCACTGCTGTCAAGAAGTTACACAAGGACTACGAAGGTTTACCATTGACAGTAAAGGAGCTTCTACTCTTAATGAGTAGAAGGCTTGGAATTAGAGTCTGAATGTGCCAAAAGAGAAAGAACTTAGATAGGGAAAACTTAGATGACATAACCGAAAGAGCAGAAGCAGGCACCTTGGATCAAAGTAGTACATTAGCGCAGAAGGTAGTATCTGAATGCAAAGCATATGTACACGCGGTAGACGAGGCCACGAAGAAAAGGGAAGCGAATCATCAAATGAAGTAGGTCCGGTTGCTAATATTCAACTACCTGTGCCCACGACGGATGCGTGTAATAGTTATCCACATCTTGTCATAAGCCCAATAGCGAGTGCAAGTGAAGATCGTAAAATTCGTAGTTTACCTACAGCAGCACTTCTAACACATGCGCAATTGCCACACAAAATGGGTAGAATATGTCACACCGTTCATAAAGGTCATTAACAATCTTACAAATTCTCCACTGGTTTCACACCAAATGAGTTAATGTTTTACACTAGGCAAAAGGACGAATGGGAGTCACCCGTACCAAAAATACCAGCAGTGGAAATGACACTGGAGGGAAAACTTAAACAAACAGTAATCACACTGGAAAACAGGGCTGAATATAGGAAGAAAATCTATGATCAGAAAACGAAGCGTTTTACACAGTTTACTGAAGACCAACGAGTTCTGTTACGTACACATCCTAAGTCAACAAAAATAGGAAAGCTATAGCTACAAGAAGTGGCAATTACTTTATGCAGGACCATATATAATTTCCAAAATCCCATATCCTTGACCTTATCGATTGAGTTACGAGAGGACTGGTCGACACAGAGGTCTCTATCCCCACAAGGATTTATAGGCATTTGTGGAATAAACATTTTTGACACAAGTATTTTTACTGAATTTCTGTTTTCTCTGAATACTAGTGTCAAGGAAACACACACACACACACACACACACACACACACATATATATATATATATAAGAGATTTGATATATAAAGTAGCAGGTAAGTAAAACTGAGAGGGATATTAAACAATACAGCGCATCGCCTGACGCGAAGAGCGACGGAGCAGAGAAGAACTGACGATGCACACTGTAGTGTAATCGTAACGGTGAGGTGAAAGCAACAACTCGCGCACATGCGCATATAAACACGGCCGCAGGAGATTTGTTAGACAGCTGACGTGATAAACGACCGCCAGCTAACGCAATTGAACACAACTCGCCCACACACATATTTATAAGAATTATACACATATAGGAGGAAAGAAGGAATAACGATATTATAACTATAAACATAAGGTGAACTACATCTAATATACATATACAACGTTGAACTGCGGAAACGTACAAGAGACTACGAGTAATATCTGCATAAAATGATAATATTAACCTATTGTATACAGATATGTACTGAGGTTTACAGAAAGAGAACTATAGGACGTGTGACATACATTTAAGGATATGAACGATGACAGCTAAGATGAAAGCAGGATACAGAGATGAGGAGCATAAGTACCTCGCGCTTCACGAGATTTTGTAGATACTTTTCTTTACAGATTAAAGGTAAGTGAAGCTGGTGACGTACAGGGCACAACAGGCGAATAAAACGGCTGCATATTGATGTAAAAGAATGACTGAATCAATGGCCACCGAGCTACTACACATTTAGTTTTAAGTTAGTTTTAAGTTTTGTCTTTTCAGCGACCAGTCCATCGACACAGCGTGAAAGAAGAGATGATAAGCTTCGAGAGTGGCATGGTACCATACAAGTTTAACGGGCCGCACCTTCAACGCATAAAATTTAGTTGTAAGAAATATTATATAAATAAGTGATATGAATGCACGATTTAAAGTATAGCAGTAGTAGTCCGGTGACGTCGTAATGACATAGGTTCGATCCTACCGAACAAGTAAAGGGCCGACCTACACACAGGGTAGAGTCACACCCATTTTTCTCTTTATAATATGTATATGTACGTGATCTTTATAAACAGGATTATTATTTCTACACGTCGAATGACAACATTTATGGCAATTAAACACTGTCATGAGACTTACATTACACATCGTCTGAAGTAAACAATGTCTATTTCATGTAGTAGGAAAATAACAAGAATGAACAATGAACAATGCTGATTGAGAGTCTTCTTGCAACAGGATATATGAGTTATACGCCCTTTCCTTAGTAATCCAATGGGCCTGTAGTCAAATAGATTCCTTCCTTCATTCCTAGAGACGATGCTTAGCGTGGTTAGGCAAGCAACGCGTAGTGTATTTGAAGTAGATGCCGATGCTTTCCCACCTGCTCCATAAATAAATAACAAGCTCCCATGAATAATGTGAAAGGAATTATGTATAATGTTTTTTATGTAAGGATTTGTGATACACAAACATACTGATGTATATAGGATGATCGATGTAACTGAGGTTACGCACATTTAAAATATGAATGTCAATGAATCTGCTCTTTACAAACTAAAGTGATACGACTGTTTATGAAGTAAGTGTGAGAGGCATGTCAGCAATAATATGTAATATGAGAATGTATTAAAATTGTAACTATGTACATAACGGTTTATTTAAAGAGTAACAGCATACGAAAGCAGGCACTTCATGCAAAATAAGTGATCAGTAGTGTTGGACGGCAATTCGGCAAGGAACCTGTATAAAACTGACTTTTTTTTCAAAATTGATGTGTGTTGACGCTTTGTACACGTGTGTAAACCTACAAAAATTTTTACTAAACTACATTCAGCTCTGAATAGATGGAGAAGTGTTTTAAAAGGAACTTACGTTATCGTCTGGTGCTGATCGTCGGATTTCCTCTCCGCTGAATAAGAGCGTTATGACGGGTAAACAATGGGTCCTGAGCCGTAAAATTGGAGGTCTTCTGTCACAGCATCGAAATTACCATAAGCACGCCACACCGTTTCCCAGAACTAAACAAATATTCCTGGAGGAATCCACGGTGCAACATACGACGACTTCTCTGTTTCACTCTGCGTGATGAGAACACGCACGAATTAAAAGTATTCAGCGAGGAGGCAACCGTTAAAGTGCCAGTGCAGGACGCCGAATACTTGCCACGTGCGTGGGCGCAATAATGAAGGAGACTTGACCAAGCGTTGTTGAATACGCACAGTATTGTGCCCATTTTTTATGACTTGTTTTCCTTTTAATTGTTTGTATTAGTATATGTAGATATAATAAGGTAAAGCTGACATCTCCATTTAACATTAGTCCATCTTAAAGACCGAGAAATAAAGGGCTTTGACCCCCCCCCCCCCCACACACACACACATCGGTAACAGTAACAGATTAATCATATGGTACTGCCTAACACTGTACACCTCCATACAATGTCAGTGTACAGTGGGGGTCAACTGAGTAATAACTTTTTATTTTTCTCGCAATATGAATGTTTTCTTTTCCTCATTAGCAAAGATACGATTTTAAAATACTCTTTGTAACAAAAAAGAAACATCAGGACAGTATTCAACTTTTTAACAACTTTTGTTTCAGTCTCGCTTGAGAGGACTTACGTTTTAGATCTCACACAAGAAGGACGTGTAATTTTCCTCCTGTGTCAACAATGAGTGTTGTTAAGTTCTATGTGTGATAAAAATGCAAAAGGATAAGCGTACATTGCTAGTTATAAAAGACGCAAGAATATTTTCTATTTCTACATATGACTTTAGCCTGAAATTGTATATAGAGGCAGTAATTTTTCCCATCCGGTGTGTGTGTGTAATACTCATAACAATTGACTTTCTGTTAAGCACCAAGTTGCTCCAAAATACGGTTGTGTGACTTTGGTACATTGCATTGTATTTTTCTTACGTTGCGAGGAAGAATGTTCATGGTACCAAATTTAGTTTCAACAAGAATGCATGCTTTAATTCCAGTGCTGCAAATATTAATTATCTCTCATTACGTAAATTTCAAGCCGATTCACACACATTGTATTAGATGTTGGGCTGCCTCCAAGCACGGTTATTCCAAAATCAACCAACAGGACTAACACGAAATGTGAGAAAGTACTCAGTTCGGAGGCTTTTAATGCACGGCAAAGAAACCTTCACAAGTACTTTGAGAAGTACATAAATAGAAGAAGATATCTGGATGAGCCCATATCACAAAGAGACGTCTTGCAAATGTTAAAGGCAAAGTTGCCTATAGACATTCACAAAAAAAATCAAGTTCACATACTGCAGACAAACCGGGATGACTTTATGTCACTCCTTCATTCAACTGACCTCACACATGAGGGTACAAAAGCAAGAGCTGTTAGTGTGGTAGGTCCATCACTGCGTGCTTAAAGTAAAAACCATAACACCAATGGAAGGAATGAATCCCATGTAAATTTTGTGTCCACTTAGAGAAGCAAATCATGTGGACACAATGAAAAGAACTCTGTAGCCCGAAATAAAAGGAAGAGGCTAGGTACAAGATTCAATCCCAGAAACCAAAATAATAAACCGGGAAACCACTAAAAAACAACCATGGTAACCAGTGGCACAATGGTATGGGTAACCAGTGGGCAAATAATCATGGTAACCACATGAACATTGGTCCAGAGAACCAGTTGCATGCAAATAGAATCCACTACTAGCAAACCCAGAACCAGGAAAAATGAGACAGAATAATCAGAACTGGCGAGAACAACATCCGTTAATAAACATGGTTGAAGTGGCTGATGAAAGCTACTCAGCTCGGGAAATTAAAAGTGGTCACATCTTGATGGTGATGGCAGCAGAATGGCGATCACTGTAATTCACCAACGCATTTATTAAGATTTGGAACCAAACTTGTGTGCTGAAAACCACAACGCTGTGTCCCAGTCATCTATATATGCAAAGATAACGAATATGTTACACGCGGGTAAGTCAATTATTATCCGCAAAGTAGTTATAAAATTTTATTGTAATCAAATAGGAGACATACAAGAACATCCTTTTTCTACATAGTCTGCTTGCGTTTCAACGCACTTGGTCCATCGTTGTACAAGCTTCCAGATGCCCTCATAAAAGAAGGTTTTCGGTTGAGCTGCGAGCCAGGACTGCACCACTTCTGTCACTGCTTCGTCCGAGGCAAATCGACGGTCCCTTAATGCCTGTTTGAGTGGACCAAACAAGTGATAGTCAGAAAGGGCAAGATCGGGACTATATGGAGGATGATCCAGTATTTCAAATTTGAGTTTCTGGAGCGCTTCAGCAGTGTGGGCAGCAGTATGCGGACGGGCATTGTCGTGCAACAACACAACAACTTTTGACAGCAATCTTCGGCGTTTGCTTCGAATTTCAGGCTTTAGCCTGGCAGTAAGCATCTCACTGTAACGTATACTTTTTATTATTGTGCCCCTTTCCCCATAATGTTCCAGCACTGGACCTTGTTCGTCCCAAAAGAACCGTAAGCATCAGTTTACCTGCGGACGGTTGGGTCTTGAACTTTTCCTTGCACGGCGAATTTGAATGTTTCCATTCCATACTCTGCCGTTTACTCTCCGGCTCGTAATGATGGATCCATGTTTCGTCACCAGTAATGATCCTGTTTAAGAAGTTGTCCCCTTCATTACCATAGCGATCCAAATGTTTTTTTGCAGATGTACAAACGCGTTTGTTTATGCAACTGTGTGAGTTGTTTTGGGACCCATCTTGTACAAACTTTATGAAATCCAAGTCTGTTGTTTATGACTTCGTATGCAGAACCATGACTAATTTGCGGACGATGTGCCACTTTGTCGATAGTTAATCGTCTAAGAGAATCGTTTCACATGAACTCTCAATGGTTTCTTCATTTGTGGCGGTAAACGTTCGTCCGGTTCCTTCATCGTGCGTAACACTTGTGCGACGATTTCGGAGCTTTTCAATCCATTCGTAGACACTCCATTGTGGCAAAACACGGTTTCCGTACTGTACCGAAAGTCTTCTATAAACGTCGGCCCCTGATACACCTTCCGACCGCAAAAAACGGATCACTGAACGTTGCTCTTCTTTGGTGCAAATAGACAGCGGAGCAGCCATGATTAACAGCACGGCAGCGATAACGAAACTAACCTAGCAGCTGGAAAATTGCAAAGATATAACAACAAATAAACTAAGCATGCGTCATCAACGTAAAACGACAGTACTACTAAAACAAACAAAATAATAACTAAATTGCGGATAATAATTGACTTACCCTCGTAGTTAAACTGAAATGCTGACATCGCTGTAAAGAACTGTAGAATACTGAGAGCCATTGGGCATACATCTCGAAATATTAAAATTCTGCCTTCCAGTCGCACTAGGAAATGTAGCGACTAAAGGTGCCTTTTTAGTGTTGCATAATTGGTACTGAGTTCCTTAGGGAGAGAAAGACGAAAAAAGTCCTGTCCGCAGGCTAATGAAACATGAAAATAGAAGAGATGAGCATCACAGTAGACATAATAAAATCAAAGATAAACTACACTGAAGCCCCAAAGAATCTAGTATAGGCATGGGTATTCAAATACAGAGATATGTAAAAACGCAGAATACGGCGCTGAGGTCGGCAACGCCTACATAAGACAAGTGTTTGGCGCAGTTGTTAGATCGGTTACTGCTGCTACAATGGCAGGTTATCAAGATTTAAGTGAGTGTCACGAGCGATGGGACACAGCATCTCCGAGGAAGTGATGAAGTAGGGATTTTTTCGTAAGACCATTTCACGAGTGTACTATGAATATCAGGAATTCGGTAAAGCATCAAAATAATGGCTCTGAGCACTATGCGACTTAACTTCTGAGGTCATCAGTCGCCTAGAACTTAGGACTAATTAAACCTAACTAACCTAAGGACATCACACACATCCATGCCCGAGGCAGGATTCGAACCTGCGACCGTAGCAGTCGCCCGGTTCCAGACTGTAGCGCCTAGAACCGCACGGACACTCCGGCTGGCTGGTAAAACATCAAATTTCCTACATCGCTGCAGCTGGAAAGAGGCCCTGCAAGAACGGGACCAACGTCGACTGAAGAGAATCGTTCAGCGTGACAGAAGTGCAACACTTGTGCAAATTGCTGCAGATTTCAATGCTATCAACAAGTGCCAGCGTGCGAACCATTCAACAGAACATCATCGATATGGACCTTCAGAGCCGAAGGCCCGCTCGTGTATCCTAGGTGGCTGCACAACACAAACCTTTACGCCTCATCTAGGCCCGTCGACGCCGACATTGCACTGTTGATGACTGAAAACATTTTGTCTGGTCGGACGAGTCTCGTTTCAAATCGTATCCAGAGGATGGGTATGAAGATAACCTCATGAAACCATGAACCCTGCATGTCAGCATGGGACTGTTCGAGCTGGTGTAGGCTCTGTAATGGTGTGCGGTGTATGCATTTGGAGTGATATGAGCCCCGCGATACATCTAGACACGTCTCTGACAGGTGACACATACGTCACCTGCATCCATTCGTGTCCATTGTGTTTTCCGAGGACTTGGGCAGTTCCAGCAGGACACTGTGACATTCCGCACGTTCAGAATTGCTACAGCGTGGCTTCAGAAACACTATTCTGAGCTTGAACACTTCCGCTGGCCACCAAAGTCCCCAGATATGAACATTATTGAGCATACCTGGTATGCCTTGCACGTACTGTTTAGGAGAGATCTCCAGCGCCTCGTACTCTTTGCGGATTTATGGACAGCCCTGCAGGATTCGTGATGTCAGTTCCCTCCAGCACTACTTCAGACACTTGTCGAGTCCATGCCACGTCGTGTTGCGGCACTTCTGCGTGCTCGCGGGGGCCCTACCCGACATTAGGTAGGTGTAGCAATTTCTTCGGATCGTCAGTGTATGACAAATGCTGCCAAGGCTACAAAATTAAATTAATTGATAAACGGACTCACAGTTCAGACAAACTGCAACATGATACTAAGGAGATATATTGAGCTGAAGGAATTACTAAACTCAAGATTTCTGAGTTGACGTAGCTAAGTCCAGGTCAAGAAACTACTTTAATAAATATTTTGGTCCATCTGTGATTATCAGTATCATATTGACATCTTTCTGCATGAAACGTTCTGTGCCTCACACTCCTTTCCGATCTGAAGTTGGAAGTGAAATTCGGAAAATGTCATTAACATAAAAGACCACTGAGTATCACCATATTGTAGTCCCATGACAGTGATCACTAAGCCAGGGGTTCTGGACTCAAGAAATGTCAATAAAATTATTGTTCTGGTTTGAACAAGGCTTGCATCCCTCATACTGGCAAACAGCCTTGACAGAGGAGTTGCACAAGTATACTGCATTTGTCTATGCTGACCACAGTTATCAAATTAAGGTTTTACTGTTTGGCTTAATCATTAGTTCTAGTGTATTTGTTGCAGCCTTAGCAATACTTGGGCTTGAGTTGCTTGATAAGATCACCACATTTCTGGATAACCTTTTCTTTGCAACATGAAGATGGGAGGAATATGTCGAGCTTATGGAGAGAGTACTATGGACATCCATGCAGACACTGCATGAATTCCTGCCAACTTGTATGGGAAAAATAAAATTTCTTGGACGTATTGTAACACGTCATAGAATATTACCGGATAAAGAAAAACTCAGTGCCATAGAGAATGTAAGTGCTGTGTGAATGACGAAACAGCTTGAAACTTTGCAGATCAGTCTCATTTTATAGGCTTTTCTACTAGATCAGTCGCTGAGTTGTGAGGTGTTACTCAATCTATTAAGAAAACATATAAACTGGTTTTGGTCTAGTGAATGTCAGATTGAGTTTGAAAAATAATCAAGGACCTTTTAATTTCGAAGTTATTACACGATCCTGACATATCAACAGATTTCTGTTTATCCACTGATGTATGCTGCGCTGATTAGATGCCTGTCTCTTTCAACTCAAAGAGACCGAGGCCAAAACTACCATTTGCACCATCGACTTTGCCAGTTGGGCTTTACTTGACTGCAAAAGGGCAGATACCATAGCAGAGCTAGAAGCACTGGCAGTTGTGAGCGCTTTCAAAAAGTTTCAATTTTACCTCTTTGTTGACCACACAAATGTCTACTGTGACCAACCAGCATTTTCTGACCACTAAGCTGTAAGCTGCTACCATATTCCATCAGGAATATGACTCCGAGTTCATGCATGTCACGGGAGACAGTGATAATTTGGTTGAAGCACTGACCTCTGCAAGTCTTTCAGATTAAGCAGAAATTAAAGAAAATTTGCAGATTTTTCGGTTTTGCTCATGAAACACACTGCTCGTTGGAAGTGTTGCTTAGATTTGAGAAAACACATGGATATATTGCAGGATGCTGAGTCCACATGGACCATTGTCAAACAGCAATTATTGCACAACCCTTCACACAACCAGGCGCAACGTTGCAAAATTCACAACAATGTTTTATTTTACGGATATACGCCTTATCATATCACTAGTGTGCTTCTATTCCAGATAATTATGAGCTGAATTTAATATGGTGTACCCGTCTTCATTGGGGGTCACTTTGGAGTTTCAAAATGTATTCATATCATCAGTCAACATTGCTATTTTGCCACCATAAGACGAAAGTTACTGCACGTAAAAACTTGTACTATTTGTCAGAAGGCTAAATCACTAAACAGATGCTGTCACATCGTATTGCATCCAATTCTGCCTATTGAAACTTTACAGAGTGTGTCAGTTGACGTCACAGGACCATTAGCATGCGCTTATGGGAGGATGAAGTATCTAGCAGCACTATATGATCTGTTTTCTGAATATATTGAATTGTGTATCCTGAAAAGTGCTAACAGTGCTTTGTCATCCAAAGACTGTAGAAGATTACACAGCGAGGTTTGGCAAACCTAAGTCCATATTTTCTGATAATGTAACCATTTCCACAAGTAGGCACAGATGAACCTTCTTACAGAACGAAAGTATTAAACATATTCTTATATCACAGTACCACTGTAAAGTAACACACTTCAGAGAACTTTCAGGAAGTTCAAAAGGTTTATACAAACTTATTGCCCACATAAACAAATCAGCTGGACTACTTTTCTGACACTGTTCAAAGAGGTGGTTAATAAGTTACCCCATACTTGGACAAATTACACTGTCAATGAGTTAACGTTCAGGAGATTAGAAAGGAACGATTGGATGAATTCATTACCTCAGATTTCAGGGCATGATATTGCAAGGGATGAGAAAGTCAGACAGGCACTTATCACATTAATGGAGAGAGCTAACCAGAGGAAGAAGAACTATGACAAAAGGCAGTCTGCTGTATAAAGATTTTGAGTTGGAGAAATGTACTTCTGAGAAGTCGCCTTAAGTCATCTATTCTTTCAATGAGAAAGAAAAAGTAGCAAATTACGTATTAGAGGCCGTTTGGAATAGTCAGAGTTTACATCCAGGAACCTGTTTGTTGGTTTATCCAACAACAAACAAAATCCAAGGGCTGTACCCTCACAAAGACATAACAAAACATTCTCAGTGAAATTGTACGTCCATGTTAAGATAACAGGGATTCCTATGTTCTATTAAGGTATATGTTGTATGAACTAACCATTATTTTTTCTTTGAGTAAAAGCTAGTATGTAAGAATGTATACAGACATTAATTTTAGTAAATGTGTTTAACTGAATGACTTTAGACCATGTATCTGATGCATTGAAACATGTTGACTAAAACTTTGGGTACAACTGATGGTCAAATATATATGTGATGGGTAACAGTGACTATGCACTTTTATTGTGCTGGTAGACATTTCATACGTGTTCTTGTTGACCAAGAATGAAAACAGGAAGAAGGAATACTGAACTGTGAAAAAAGGAAGATGTGCATCATCAATAGAATTTGAACAGCCACAGTGTCAGGGTTATGTGATCATGGTGTTGGCCTGCAAAGGGGGAAATCAGTATTCAGATATCCCTTATGCCCCATTTTTTTCATAAAATTAAGAACTGTCCATCTGGTCATTGATGTGTGTGTTCACAGTAATCAGATTTATGTCTGTGTCGATGATGTAACGTCCGTTTGCAACAGTGGGGTGTAAGAAAGGGACTTCCAGATTGATAGACTAAAAAAGAAGATAAGAATGAAAAAGATATGTCTAAGAGGAAAAGAAAAAAGAAATAGTGTTAAATTTAGTGAAATAGAGATCTTAGTTAAGTGAACTAATACAGAGTATGGGTATGTTGCAAGTGTCACCATAATCTACATAGCTCTCTACCACATGTTATGACTCTAGCATTCCATTTTTGTGACATGGTTCACACCCATTTATTTGTTTTTTTCATCTCTGTGAGAGGTCTATGCAACGACTGCTCTCACTTTTCAGCACATTTACTTGCGATGGTAATTATTCTTACCATATGACTTGTATTCTATAGTCAATGTATAGTATAACAATTGCCAAAACTACAGAAGGCAGAATCTCCCGCTTTACAGTCGAACACCATGACCACACAATCACGATGTGATTCTGGCAGTTTGGAATGCAAGAGTCATAACATGTGGCAGAGAACGATGTAGATTATATTAACACTTGCAATATACCCATACTCTATATTAGTTCACTTAACTAAGTTCTCTATTTCACTAAATTAAACACTATTTCTTTTTTCACAAAGGAGATTCGAACACAGATCTCCTGCTTTTGCAATCCAACATCATGACCACACAATCACGATGCTGTGGTTCTGGCAGTTTTCTTGATGTAGCATATCTTGAACTTCGACCTTTTCCTGATTCTATTTTGCTTAACTTGTCACAGTTGGGTACACCTTCTTCCTGTTCCCATATTTGATATGGGCTTTCGGCGGGCTATCCACTGGGCCATTTTACCGCTAAATCTGAAGAGGGTGTGATGGGGAGCTTCCCTCGTTAATACGTGTTGTAAGCATTATTTTCACTTCTGGGATTGTTATGATATATCCATATTAATCGCGCCTAGACCCTCTGTGTAGGATCATCATTATCATTTCTTTAAACTACCAGCCTTGACCCACCTGCCAAATTACATATCATGGTAATGGTCACCGTGGAATATGCTTTGATGCATTCTGAGAACTGTGCCATACCAAACAGGGAACTGCACTAGTAGAGATTAATAATAGTCCTAATTTCGACCATCTGTCTATATGAAATATTGTACATAATACTTTCGTTTGTGAATAACTACATTTGCCTCATAACATTTTATGTTAACTATCCACCATCTAGGTCCTAAAATTCTCATATTTTTCGCAGTGTGACACTTACAATATATCTACTCCTTATCACACTATATATGTCCACTTAACCAACTGATCTATTTTCACAAAATTAAATACAATTTTTTTTCTTTTCCTGTCAGGCATATCTTTTTCATTGTTATTTTCTCGTCTAGCCTATCAATCTCAATTTAACGTTATGTTTCTGCTAACCTTCTAGATGACACATTAAATTATTACCTCACCTGCTACCTGCATAAAGTCAGTGACAGATTTTGCGAGACCCTTCGCCTGTTCGTTGTGTTCAATTTCAAAGCTTTACTGTCCAGTTCATAGCATAATGAGCTAGTAGACACAACGCTGCCAACATTGTCGATAACGTGTGTACCTTGTGTATCTACCGCAAAACAAAAGCTGGAAGGAAAACAGTTATCTTCGAGTGTCACTGCCAGTAGTAATAATATGCGTACTTTTTACTGAGACAGGTGATAGGTCTCGTAACGGATTTTAAAAACTGCACTGAATTCTTTTTCCCGAAATGTTTTAAGCTATTCATAAATGACACATTCGTTTATCCATTCCTTTTATCATAGCTTCAGTGAACGAAGGCAGCAATAAGAAGTGAGATGTTACCATTTGCAACACATTATTCAGAAACATCTTACAAATTAGAATGGAAGAGTTGCTTACAGAACTTGGTGCTTACATAATACGGATGGCGGCGATATATGTTGCAAAGTCGCAATGACGACATGGTGGGAAGTACAAATTTTGGCAGGAAAATAGGTCAATTTGGCTATCTTCACTAACCTAAGTCATCCAACCACCACCTCTTCCACGGGATTGGCAGGAAAAGGACTCAGCCTGTGCTGGGCTGCTGGATATCATAGACGTAAGTCTTTAATTTGCATGCATTGTTTATATAAACAATTTGAATTGTCATAGGCAATCGCTCCATCCAGTGTGTTCGCCATGAGGTCCGGAGTCTAACTGACCTAGTACACAATATCACCACCAGAGGGTGCTGTCGTCCCTCCCGTCAAGTAACCAAAGAAGGCAGTCTGGGGGAAAGTGGCGGGAAAATGACTCAGTCGGTGTCCAGCTGCTGCAGAGAGGAAGGAGTGTGCTTCATTTATTTCCAGTGGGATGTTGGAACAATTTATTTAGGGATGGATTTCACACAGTTTACTTATTAAGCTGATACAAAACACCATGACGTGCTTGGGGACATAGCCTACAGACTCGCAAACTACTCGTAAATTACCAAAATAATGCAGTACGCTGATGTACATCACGCTAACAACTCGAAAATTGTCAAAATAACGCATGTAAAACGCTCTCCAGTCACGCTTGCTAATTGTAAACTATCGAAATAATGCATTGCAGAGCTGTAAACTGCTCGTAAATTACCGAAATAATGCAGTACACTGATCTATACACACGTTCACTATGAATAAAATTATCAAAATAATGCATGCATAACACAATGCAAACACGCTCACAGCGCTTAGACAGCCGAAAATAATGCATTGCACAAACACTCATTCCATATAAGAAAAGCTTTCAAACTATCATTAAGAAATTCGACTGCAACTTATCAGCAATCTGTTCTCTACAGAGGTCCAACGTGCACACGCCGGGTGGCGTGATCATGCTGGTCTCACATGTGAGATGCGTCTGGCTGTGCACGTGTTTATCTTTGGTGATGCACAGTTTATGTACCTGGGGGTCCAGTGCAAGCCTAATTGCTGAGCGAGAGATGTTCGTCTAGTGACTCACCATCGCAAGCGCAGCTAAATGGTTGTCAGTGTCATACTGACGTCACATCTCTATGTAAATAAGAGCCAAGTCTCTAGTTAACGGTCGCTTTTAATGTCGTAGGAACTTTCGTGATGTCTCAGCTTCTGTGCTTGGAAATACTTGTCCTAATGGACCTGTTTACGAAAATAGTCCAGAATAACACCGAACAGGCTACTTTCTTCCTGGTGGTACTAACGAGGCACTCCATCCTTCACGTGTTACACTTCCTGGAAATCGTAATGTCCTGCTTTCAACATATGTCTCAGAAGTGGTAAATGTTTTCACCACTAAAAGCCATCATCGTGTTTATGAATGCTTGTGTAAACACCGTTGATCTCAAAAGCATTCTTGTTGTTTAGAATGACAGCACTGTCGAAGCACAGATGGGAAAATCAGAACAATTACAAACAGAATTCGAAGCACTATCCTACAGAAGAGAGAAATGGCTGGAATTTTCGGTTTCCTACAGCTGCTGGTCTGGAGATGTCCTAATGCCACAATGACAGATGAGGGACAGCATCCCGCCTTGCCTTTGAACACTTGAACAAAGACGACATTACGTTACTCTCAGAACTTTCTGTAGATACCTTGCTCCCATCTTGTTTGAACCAGTCGGTAGAGGGTCCTATGTCCCTGCACAAAGGATGTCTTGTGAATGAATGGAGCATTCTCATTGGCTCCTACTGAATTTACCTGGGAAATAACTGATGCTGACAGTATGGGAGCACTGTCTGCCACTTTTTTCTGCAGACGGGACTTTCAGTGGCGAAACTATTTTGTACAGATTGCCATATTGCACTGACAGTTAAACCCTGAAAAAGTGGTCTACAGATCATGAAACACGGAAAGACACTTCCTCAATACACTGATCTGCCTCTGACGACGCAAGCTTGAATATTCCAGCGTGAAACTGATTTTCAACCCAGCTGTTTATCACCACATACTGTGTCGATATAGTAAACATTCAATTCGCATCCTGCACCAAACAAAATCATCACTTCAGCATCTTGCATATAGCTATCGACCACCAGACACTCGTGCATATAGCGCGAAGACAGACACCATCAGGACATGGACCATATCTAGCCCTCACAGCACTAGATATTATTAGGGGGACAAGGAGGCATGGCCCCACTCTCTATTGTTGCCAAATTTATTCAAGATGGCGGATCCAAGATGGCGGCGATAGAAGTGGCCCTGTCACAATGATGTCATGGCGGAAGTTCAAACTTTGACGGGAAAATAGAACAATTGGGCTACCTCCCCTAACCTAACTCCCTCCCTTCCCCCACCCCTCCCCCCACCACTCCCCCTCCCCTGCTCCCGTCCCCCCCAGAAAATGGCAGAAGTTCAAATTTTAGTTCGGAACAAAGGTAAATTGGCCTACCTCCATTATCCTAAGAAAATGGCGGGAAAAAAACGTCACTTGGGCTACCTCCACTAATGTAAGTCATCTGACCGCCACCTCTTCCTTGGAATTGGCGGGAAAAGGTCTCAGCCTGTGCTGGGTTGCTGCATAGGATGGACATAAGTTTTTATTTTGCATGCAGTGTTTATTTAAACAATTTGACTTGTCATAGGCAGTAGCTCCATCCAGTATGCTCAGTGTCGCCGTCACTGCCGCCACCACCGCAGAACCCACAACCACCAAGGTGGTATATGCTCCCTGAGGAGTGTGTAGATGATGAAGGCCATGATGATTGTTATAGTCTTGTATGAAATACATTGTACAGCCGACAGACCGCAAACTACTCGCAAATTAGCGACAAAACGCTGTATGCATGTAAAGACATGCAAACAACTCGTAACTGTCAAAATAATGCAAGTAAAACGCTCTGCAGACACGCTCACTAGTTATAAACTGTTGAAATAATGCATTGCACAGCCCACAGACCTGTTCACAAACTAATGCAACAGACACATTCACTACACGTAAAACTGGCAACATAGTCAACCGCAACATATCAGTGAACTGTTCGCTACAGAGGCTCCAGGGTGTTCACGTGTGTTCTCCATTGCTGGAATGATGATGCATTGCCTTTGTATCTGCAGACCAGTGCTAAAAGGTTGTGAGTGTTATACTGACGTCACATGTCTATGTAAATAAGAGCCATGTCTACCTCTCGGAAATCACAAAGTCTTACAGAAATAGTTAACGGTCGTTTTTGTTGTTGTACGAGCTTTCGTGACATCTCAGCTTGTCTGCACGTAAATGAATGGAGCATTCTGATTGGCTCTTATTGAATTTAGCCGCCATTTTACTGGTGCTCCCTGTGTGACAGTAGTGTCCGCCTTTTCTTCTGCAGACGAGACTTTCAGCGGTAAAACTATTTTGTACAGATCGCCATACTGCACTGACAGTTAAACCCCACAAAAGTGGCCTACAGATCGTCAAATAAGGAAAGACACTTCCTCAATTACACTGCTCTGCCACTGATGATGGAAGCTTGAATATTTCAGCGTGAAACCAATCTCCACGTACCACATCGACATAGTAAACAAACAATTCGTATCCTGCGCCATACAAAATCACCACTTCTGCAGCCTGCATATAGCTGTCGACTATCACACACTCGTACATTCAGCGCAAAGACTGTTGTACAAAGGCTGGGTCGGTTCCCCCCAGCACAACGGCGTTACTGTTTCTGGTCCCTACCTCCCTACCTGCTTGCTTGCTACATCCATCTCCAGACCCTGGAATTGGAAGAACATATGACGCGGTTTACCAGAATGTCATACCATTTTCGCGATACTTTTCGATATCAAGCAAACAGCAGTATGCTACCGATCGCTTGCACAGTATAACTCCGAAGATACAGACTGGAAATTATTTCTCTAGAAACCCAAGACTTAAGCGAGGTGCAGCATGCTGTAAACCACTGAGTAACTAGAAACTTATCCTGTCTGCGAAGATCTTTATGTGAAAACTCGGAAAAAATAGAGGAAACTGATATTACCATTCGCGAATACCGATGTCGGTGACATAATAGATTACAAATCACCCTTATAATTTACGAAGTCAACTAAAGTGTTTCCCATGTCTAGAGAACCAGCAAACGTGTCTTCCACACGTCTTCCACAATCGATGTCTCTCAAACAAATAAAGATGGGAAATGCGCACAAGCAGTGAAATGGATAATTTACATGGGAGGGAATAAAATCGCCGAATTTAGAAAATGATTCGGCTAAGGAACACGGTATGAAGCCGGTGTTTGTAACTGCCTCATTCCGATGCTAGATATTTCTCCAGTATTTGTAATGTATTCTGTCTCAATGCCATGTCAGAGGTTCTGCGATATATCCACTGGGTTATAGATGATGGTTGATTGAGAAGGAACACAGACAGTAGATGGTGTGCTGATTGAGGTCATAAGAAATGTACACTAGCTTTTCCGATCTCTAGTGCTATGCTTTCCAATAGAAATAATGTCTGTGATTTGGAACCAAGTCTTTCCATTCAACCATATACCTGTGTTGGATCCTATGGAGAAGTCTTTTAATGATTACAGTCACTAGTGCATCATATTTCGGACACTCTCATATCTCGAAACGAGTCAGCTTATTCGAACCTACCTGCTACAGTAAAATTTTAGATAGTTCCTATGCATCTTGCAACTGCCACCCTGCAGCTTTGCACACGTGATCGTTCAAATTTAATACGGAACTGAGCAGAAGTAGGAGAGTGCTAAATCTGCCACATTCTACAGCCCATGTACAAACAGGCTAAGCTGAGTTTGTGCAACAGGACCATGTTTTGACCACTCAATGGAAATGGGAACATGTTGTCGTAGCTCCATCAACATTGTACGATATGTAAGGCCAGCGCCAAAGGAAACCTGCTCCTGCAACATGAGGTAGTATACAGACAGTACGAACAGCTATGGTGGTGTTTCTTATTGGCAAAATTAGGAAGATACTGCAGTCTGAAGCAGATCTGCATCCTTCACGGTCCATCCACATCTATCACCCAACATTGTATCATCGTTATTCCGTACCATCCAACAGAGAAAAATTACGAACTATAAAAGCTCTGCTATCTTTATCCAGTGGAGAGCTCGACAATATTTTTACCGCATCTCTCTCTTCCCATATATCGAAAACAAATCCTATTAAATATACAGGTATTGAGTCATTGGAGCAGGCAGCCAGTGAGCGACGTTGCTTGCACAGACCAGTGTAAAGTGCCAACACCTGTACTGTAGGAGAACGATAGTATCCCACAGACTATACTATAAGTCGTTGTTTGGAACATTGTTCTTTTTTCTACTGAACACCTGTTGTACAATACCATACATTTTGTTCTTTCCACCACGATTTCGAGGTCTGTATTGGGTTCTAAACTGACATTAACATGTTCTGGTCCATTGCCTCTCACGTATCTCGTGTTGCTGGTGCTACCATAACACACTCACACATCGGATGATATTAAATAAAATACAGTCACAAGATAAGGAAACTGGAAAAGTTTTGCGGCGTTGTGGAGCGTTCCCAAACTGCTCTCCGAAGGTGATTGATGACCTCTACATTTAAACTCATCTGTCACACTGACGGGATAGCTGATGACTCCGTGTTCCGTTTCGATTCCTCATATTGCAGTCATGTACGTGATCACAGTTTTGGTGCTAGCCGCCCCCAGAAGGTGTTGCCCCTCCACCAAGACTCTTTCTCCATCTCAAACAAGCGATGTCATTCAATCATTATTTGGTAATCGACAGCATGCTAGTGGACAGGTGGGATGGAAAGGACACCGTCGATGTACTGTAATAATAAGCATCACAGTTGATAGTGTGAATAATTTTAGCAATTTTACAGTAATTTCAACATTGACAAATGATGCGACAGAATGCTTCCCAATTACAATATCATCACTAAACCGCCCCTCCTCTACTTTGCGAGTACCATTGCAAATGTAGGTAGCTCGCTGTGCGGTATATCCATTCATTGTTAATCCTCGAACATATTATACATCATCAAAGTATACCAGGCAGCAATCTACATATTTCCAACTCCTCAAGCATAGTGCATAATTTATGATCTGTCTGTATGTGGATGGGAGTCACAGGGCATTCTCACAGTCTTAGAATAAAGTTAGAGACTGAAAGATCCCCTCGCTCTGTCTTTGACCAACCCAGCCTGCAGCTCCATTACCAATTTAATCTGCAGCCTATAAAATAAATAAAATAAATAAAATATTATTTAAATATTAATTTTTCTATCTGTATGATGGTGATTGTGATTGTAATTGTAATAAATATTTGCTTATCTGGAACGTGGACGTTTAATTATTCGGTATCAGACGCTTGACAATGGCTTTCTCGTAAAGGCAATGTTACTCGTAGTTGACCGTGAAATAAAACTGAAATAATCGGACTTCGTAAATAAATCGTTTCCAAAGACTGCTGCGGTAGGTGCGGACTCATAATCTAAATCTCAATATTTCAATAATTTGCCAGCCATGCCAATACGTCGTACAGAGGTGATTGTCTACTAAACATAAAAAAGTTACACAGTTAGTTAAATCAGATATATTCAATGAATAAGCCTACAGTTCATAATCCTACTTACTTTTATAAATATAAATTCTTTACAGAATCGAGTGCCTAGTCTGGTTGCAACTCGCAGTATTCTTCTATAACATGAAATATGGCGGTGTGCCAGACAATAGAATAAAATACGTGCCTCTCGCCCACTTCTACCAGAGCTCTCTCTTTTCTAATCAAACATAAGAGTAACGTAATTGTGCTTTTGTTTTATCAGCGACACAGCGCTGCAGTTGTGTGCCATAGGCTTTATTTATTTGTCACTGATTATTTATTTAATTAATATTTCGCGTTTCCGAGGAAACCCACGCTCGGCATGCAAATGTGCCTTTATAAGCCGACCAGGAGTAGATTGCTACATTCCATATCTCGTAAATAAATGGAGCTTGCCAACTACGCTCCCATCCAAGTGCACAAGATTTCTCAAGATGCACCTATGTCGAGGAGGTTAGCACATCTTATCGGTGAATAGTAGTAGATTTGAAAGTGTTGTGATGTAATAGCAGATGGTTAAGAAGAACAACAAACGGTTGGTTTTTATGCATGATCCAGACGGATGGAACTCGAATTATTTTATGTAAATCAACTACACTATCGATTCTAAAGTATTGTGCTAGTGTCTGGGATCAGTACCAGGTGGGTACTGGCAATAGAGAACATAAACACACGCACTCCTAAGGCTACACGTGTTTGCACTTAAAACAGGCTACAATGTTAGATCACTTCAGTTTCCAATCTATTAGTCGTGTGGAATGCAACGCTGTTAATATTGCAATATAAGAAATATATTTCCAGCGCATGACAAACATCCTTCTTGCAGGTTTCTCTACGATAAACTATTCCCTTAATACATCGGTTCTGCGTGATACATGCACAATATAATTTTCCATAGATGTATAGCGTCCACTGTTCATATCAGATCATGATTCAGAAATTATACTATGCAAGTATCAGTCCTGTATAAAATAATCGTTAGAAATGAAGAAGAAAACAGATAAAGGCACAGTAGCGGCGCTTGACATGTGAAATTACACGTTCTGCCGCCACTACCTCTGTAAACAGGACATCTGTCAAGCAAATGTATACACGGATATTGCAGTGCCTCAGAAACACCTATCACTAACTTAGAGTCGTCTTAGTCATGAAACTGAAGTCTCGATTTTATACCCAGATACGACAGGGGAATGGAGTATGTCGCATAAATCTTCGTTCGTTTAGAGGAATGTGTCGGAACAGGGTGGTTACTTTTCATCACACATGAGATGGAAGTCCTCTGATGACTGAGAGATTTGCTGTTAACAATCGCAAGTATACAGAGTTGTAAATCACGTACAGAACACAGGTTGTATAAAAGTCGAACGCAGGCTGTCACACAACTGATGCATCCTGACAAAACATCGGAAAAAATGGTCAAATGACCTGCAGCAACATTCCCTCCTCCTCTAGAATGCATCATCAGTCTATCACTAAATTGTACCAACACTTAGTGTAAATGCACTATTTTTCTGGTTGGGTGGCATAGTACAGCACTGTACTCGAATGCATCCAGTCACCTCCACCCACATACGTAACAGTTGCAGTGCACTTGCTCTGTTTTCTGTATGTTTGTGTATGTGTCGACCCAACTTTAAACATAGAACACATCTTCGGATGTAATGTGGTTGGCCCACCTGCGTGCCCTATCCCAGATGCGACGTGTGGTCGATCTGCCTCTGAACACTGCTCTGGATATATAATGCTCAACAGATCCACACTCGAATGCTAACTTGGATGTGGCATATTGTGGATCTGCATTCCAATATCGCTCTGGACACTGTGCATCTCGAATCCACCTTCAGATTCATTTCCTGGATGTGGCATATTGTGGATCCACATCCCAACATCGTTCCGCATTTCACATGTCGAATGCACACTCGAACGCTAACTCGGGTCTGTTGTGGTCCCAGGAGTCATCCGTGACACATGCACAGACACAGACATACAGGAAACAGAGCATGTGCACACAACTGTAAAGTATGTGTGTGGAGGTGATTGGATGCAATCGAGTAGAGTGCTGTACTATACCGCCCGACCAGAAAAATAGTGAATTTACACTAGGTGTTGGTATATGTACTACATTTACAAGCAATTTTAGAACGTTGAATGATACGTGATGTCATTATCACTTGGATAGAAGTGACATAAAATCGTTAAATTTACGAAAAATGACGGAAAATACGCATAAATTGAGCGAAAATACACCGAATTGTGGGGAAATTAAGGATGTTATTGCATGTCTTCTGGTTGGTGCAGAAAAATTCTTGTACTTGGGAACGAATATGTGACAGCAAGAGGAAAACGAGAAAACAGTGACATGGAAGCATCAGGAACCAGGGAAACAGTCACTTTTTTTCCATCGAGGCAGCATTCTACTGCATGTCTATTGAAGTAATAGTGATACACCTGTGTTGACTGCCGTCTTTGATGCTTTCCTGGAAAAACAGGGAACCACATGCCTTGTACCTGCTAGATGTTCTCTCAACCAAATAAAGATGGGAAATGTGCAGAAGCAGTCAACCGGATAATTTACATGGGAGGGAATAATGGTCCAGCACAAACACAAGTCCATATTGAATCTTCTCAAGTTTTCACGTGATCACGAAGGCAGACGGCAACGGTAGCAGCATCGAGCGATACGCTCAGTTGTGCGAACGACTATCTCCCGCTTCAAGATGGCTATTAGAGGTGACGAGCTGTTTCTGTAAAATGGCGCCCGTCAGTCGTAGAATACCGTACCTCAACAATAAGGCAGCAAAAATAGCCTTAGTTACGAAAGCAAGGCGATAAAGGGGTGCTGTGAATGAAGTTTACAAAGGGAGGTATCTTCATGAAGAATTTCATAATTATTTGGATCATCAGCTACGAAGGTCACCAGACAAATTATTCGAATACACGTGGATGACCAGAGATACGTTCGATTATCTCATCAATAAATTAAAGACGAGTGTTTCTTATGTAACCAAGAATCTTGAATAGCCGATAAGAGCGAAATAATGGCGGACTAATAGCAAGCAATTTGCGACATTTTACAGGAGGTATCTGTGGTGCAGTGGTAATGTATGAGATAAGTAATCTTGTTAGCTGAGGTTTCTGGGTTCGGTCCCCACTGCTTTCTTATATATATATATATCATCTGTTCTGTGAACTAAGTTTTTTCTACGCTCTTTATACTGCAGCTCAAGGCATTTTTAAGGTCTTACCAAAGTACTTGATCGTTAAGTGTATACACACCAATCTCAGTAACGAAATTCCCAATGAAGTATACATAATTGTGATTCGGTTATTGTAAATAGTCATTCTGTGTTTACAATATTCACATACAATATTTATTTTTCTGGACATATGATGCTATTATGCTTCTATGGAGAAGGTGTTGACATCTGCTAAACCGATACTAAGCTTCTGAAGATGACTAATTTGTGAAATGATTTGCCTAAACGTAAGAAATAAAACAGATTACAGAAATATCTGATGCGAGTCCAGTGTGCTAACCAATGTGCCACCTCGCTCGGTCACTGATAGAATCGACTGGTTGCCAAAAGATTTTATAATAACACACTAATGCTTAGCTTACTCCATTTTTGTGATGGAAAAACACTCATCTTAGAGACTGCTCCATATCACAAGCATGAAAATAAACTCTCCTCATCTACGTCAATAAAATGGGAAATGCAACTATGGCTTTAAAAAATGGTATAAATTATAAATCTGATATCTACATCCACATCTGTACTCTGCAAACCACCGTGAGGTGAGTGACCGAGGATACGTCCCATTATACCAGTTATTAGAGTTTTTCCCTCTTCCATTCACGTATGGAGCGCCGGAAGAACGATTGTTTGAATGCTTCTGTGCTTGCACCAATTATTCAAATTTTGTCCTCACGATCCCTATGTAAGTGATACGTAAGGGGGGGGGGGGGGGGTAATATATTCCTAGAGTCATCATTTAAAGCCGGTTCTTGAAGCACTGTTAATAGACTTTTTCAGGATAGTTTACATTTATCTTCAGGAGTCTTCCAGTTCAGTTTCTCCTGTATATCTGTGACACTCTCCCTTGGATTAAACAAACCTGTGAACATTAGTGGTGCCCCTCTCTGCACCTGTTAAATATCACCTGTTAGTACTATTGCTACAGGTCCCACAAACTTGAGCAATATTCTAGAACCAGATGCACGAGAGATTTGTAAGCAATTTCCTTAGTAGATTGATTGCACTTCCCCAGGATTCTGCCATCTGCTTTACGCACGGCAGAACCTATGTGATCATTCCGTTTCATATCCCTAGAGAGTGTTACACCAAGGTATTTGTATGAGTAGGCCGATTCCAACAGTGACTCGTTGATAGTATAGTCACAGGATACTAGGTTTTTCGTTTTGTGAAATGCAAAATTTTACATTTATGAACATTTAGAGCAAGTTGCCAATCTCTGCACCACGTTGAGATCTTATCAAGATCTGAATGAATATTTATGCAGCTTCTCTCAGATAGCACTTCTTTATAGTTAAATGCGTAATCTGCAAAAAGCCTGATTTTATTATTAATATTGTCTGCAAAGTCATTATTAATACACAACATGAATAGCAAGGGTCCCAACACACTTCTCTGGGTCATACCCGAAGTTAATTCTACATCTGACGATCACTCTCCATCCAAGATAACACTCTGTGTCGTCCCCACCAAAAGGTCCTCAATCCAGCCTCAAATTTCTTTTGATACCTCACATCATCGTACTGTTGACAATAGGCAAGCATAGGTGCAGTACCGAGTCAAATGCTTTTCGGAAATCAAGAACCGCTGCATCTACCTGATTGCCTTGATACAAAGCTTTCAGCATGTCATGCGAAAAACGTGCGAGATGGGTTTCACATGATCGATGTTTTCGAAATCCATGATGGTCAGCATTGATGGGAACGTTCTGTTCAAGATACCTCATAATGTTTACGCTCAGAATATGTTCTAAGATTCTACAGCAAATTGATGTGAATGATACTGGATAGTAGTTTTGTGGATCACTTTTACTACCCTTCTTGTAGACGGGTGTCACGTGTGCCTTTTTCCAAGAACTAGGCGTGGTTTTTTGTTTGAGGGATATGCAACAGATTATAGTTATAAGAGCGACTAACTCAGCCACAAATTCAGTACAGAATCTGACAGGGAGGTTCAATTTTAACGATTTCTGCTGTTTCTCAACACCACTGACATTAATACTTCTTTCATTTGTTTTTACGGTGCTACGAGAATTAAATTTGGGGCAATTCTCCTGGGTTTTGCTTTGCAAAGGAACATTTGAAAACAGAGTTAAGCATTTCAGCCTTTTCTTTGCTACCCTCGATTCCAGTTCCTGTCTCATTTGTTAGTGACTGGAGATGATGATGTTTGGTTTGTGGGGCGCTCAACTGCGTGGTTATCAGCGCCCGTTGTTAGTGACTGGCCTCTAATTTTGGTGCTACTAACAGTCTTTACATACGACCAGAATTTCTTTTGGTTCTGTGAAAGATCACTTGCCAATATTCTGCTACAGTAATCATTGAACGCATCACGCATTGCTCTTTTGACAATTAGACGCGTTTCATTCAGCATCTGTCTTCCTATAACCCCATGCTTTCTTTTACTCCTACACTACTGGCCATTAAAATTGCTACACCAAGAAGATGACGTGCTACAGACGTGAAATTTAACTGACAGGAAGAAGATGTTGTGATATGCAAATGGATAGCTTTTCAGAGCATTCACACAAGGTTGGCGCCAGTGGCGACACCTAAAACGTGCTGACATGAGGAAAGTTTCCAACCGATTTCTCATACACAAACAGCAGTTGACCGGTGTTGCCTGGTGAAACGTTGTTGTGATGGTTCGTGTAAGGAGGAGAAATACGTACCATCACGTTTCCGACTTTGATAAAGGTCGGATTGTAGCCTATCGCTATTGCGGTTTATAGTATCGCGACATTGCTGCTCGCGTTGGTCGAGATCCAATGACTGTTAGCAGAATATGGAATCGGTGCGTTCAGGAGGGTAATACGGAATGCTGTGCTGGATCCCAACGGCCACGTATCACTAGCAGTCGAGATGACAGGCATCTTATCTGCATGACTGTAACGGATCGTGCAGCCACGTCTCGATCCCTGAGTCAATAGATGGGGACGTTTGCAAGACAACAACCATCTGCCCAAACAGTTCGACGACATTTGCAGCAGCATGGACTATCAGCTCGTAGACCATGGCTGCAGTTACCCTTGATGCTGCATCACAGACAGGAGTCTTCTTCAGTTGAAACTTCCGGGCTGAGAGGCTGTGGTCGATGTGTAAAATTTCTGCCTGACGTATCGTCTCCATCTGCGGGAGACATCTTCTGAGGTCGCCCGGCTACTGCCACTGAGGCTCCAGGTACTCTAGCATTTATAGAGCACATAGAGGGCACCACCATTCTGATGCCGACGCTATGCCTATCTTTGGAAGGCGTCATCATTCTCGATTAAGAGTAATCGATTGTCATTCTGCTGGAGCAACGTCGACATCCATATTTTGTCCAACTTTAAAAATTCTTCTTTTCTATTAAAATTGTTATGGTTTTTATGAATTTCAATTGCTTCTCTATACATGCGCGCATGATAATGGGATGTTCGTGCTAGAACGCTTGTCTCATGAAATTTAATTTCGTGCTTCCCATCTCGAAAAACATGCTCAGCTACGGCCGATTTTTCGATGTGTCCTAAGCGACAGTTTCTTTTATGTTCGGCTAAGCGGTTGTTTACGCTTCTTTTCGTTGTTCCAATATATACTTGTCCACAACTGCATGGAATTTTGTATACCCCAGGTGATGCTAGGGGATGTCGGGCGTCTTTTGCAGTTCTTAAATATTCCTTAATCTTCTTGGTGGGTCTGAAGATTGTTTGGATCCCATACTTGGCCAGCACTTTCCCGATACAGTCAGTGACCTTATTAATGAACGGTAGGAAAACTTTTCCAGTAGGTGACCGTTGTTGCTCTGGACTTCTGGCTTCTTTTCTTCTTTGATGGAGGGCTCGATCAATTTCCTTGCTGGTATATCCGTTTTTCATGAAGGCTGACCCTAGGTGATTCAGTTCATCTTGTAAGAAAGCCGGCTCGCAGATTTTGTTGGCTCTGTCCACCAAGGTTTTCATGATACCTCTTTTTTTCCTAGGATGATGGTTACATTCCTTGTGGAGGTATCGATCCGTGTGAGTGTTCTTTCTATATACCTTGTGGGCCAGCGTCCCATCCACCCGTTTAATTACCGGCACACCCAGGAAATTGAATCGACCGTTGCTCTCTTTCTCCATTGTAAACTGTATCTTCGGGTTAATGCTGTTCAGGTGCACCAAGAAGACATCCAACTCTTCTTCACCACGAGTCTACACTAAAAATGTATCATCAGCATAGCGGTACCATTTAGCAGGCTTTTTACTGGCAGTCTGCAGCGCTCGCTGTTCGAATATCTCCATAAATAAATTGGCAACAGCTGGGCTGAGAGGTCTTCCCATCGCCACCCCGTCGATCTGTTCGTAACACTCGCTGTTATACTGGAAATAAGTTGTCGTCAGACAGTGTTTAAATAAAGCCACTATGTCAGTCGTAAAAATATCTGGTATATATGAAATAGCTTCGGTTACAGGCAACATGGTAAACAATGACACTACATCGAAGCTCGGAAGAATATTCCACTACGTACAAAAAGCTTCAGAAGGATCCTACAACCAAAATTTTTAGAAATACCAATCACCTGGTGAAACAATCTTCTCTTTCTTCGGATGATAAAAAACAATTCTGCAAAACGGAAGCTTCTCCACCCAGACTTTATGGACTCCCAAAGGTACACAAACCACAGGTCCCGTTGAGACCGATTGTGAGTGCCAAAGGATCTCCAACACAAGAGGTGGCCAGATATCTCGCCTGCTTGCTGCAACCATATATAGGCAGAACCGACAGTTACATTAAAAACTCGGCGCATTTTATTGAAAAACTGAGGGAGATTAACGTCAGCCCAAGTGATATTCTTGTGAGCTTCGATGAGGTGTCATTGTTTACCATGATGCCTGTAAACGAAGCTATTTCATATATAGCAGATATTTTTACGACTGACATAGTGGCTTTATTTAAACACTGTCTGACGACAACTTATTTCCAGTATAGCAACGAGTGTTACGAATAGATCGACGGGGTGGCGATGGGAAGACCGCTCAACCCAGCTGTTGCCAATTTATTTATGGAGATATTCTAACAGCGATCGCTGCAGACTGCCAGTAAAGAGCCTGCTAAATGGTACCGCTATGTTGATGACACATTTGTAGTGTGGATTCATGATGAAGAAGAGTTGGATGTCTCCTTGATGCATCTGAACAGCATTAACCCGAAGATACAGTTTACAATGGAGAAAGAGAGCAACGGTCGACTCAATTTCCTGGATGTGTCGGTAATTAAACTGGTGGATGGGACGCTGGGCCACAAGGTATATAGAAAGAACACTCACACGGATCGATACCTCCACAAGGAATCTAACCATCATCCTAGGCAAAAAAGAGGTGTCATGAAAACCTTGGTGGACAGAGCCAACAAAATCTGCGAGCCGGCTTACTTACAAGATGAACTGAATCACCTAGGGTCAGCCTTCATGAAAAACGGATATACCAGCAAGGAAATTGATCGAGCCCTCCATCAAAGAAGAAAAGAAGCCAGAAGTCCAGAGCAACAACGGTCACCTACTGGAAAAGTTTTCCTACCGTTCATTAATAAGGTCATGGACCGTATTGGGAAAGTGCTGGCCAAGTATGGGATCCAAACAATCTTCAGACCCACCAAGAAGATTAAGGAATGTTTAAGAACTGAAAAAGACGCCTGACATCCCCTAGCAACACCTGGGGTATATAAAATTCCATGCAGTTGTGGACAAGTATATATTGGAACAACGAAAAGAAGTGTAAACAGCCGCTTAGCCGAACATAAAAGAAACTGTCGCTTAGGACACATCGAAAAATCGGCCGTAGCTGAGCATGTTTTTCGAGATGGGAATCACGAAATTAAATTTCATGAGACAAGCGTTCTAGCACCAACATCCCATTATCATGCGCGCATGCATAGAGAAGCAATTGAAATTCACAAAAACCATAACAATTTTAATAGAAAAGAAGAAGTTTCAATGTGGGACATAATATGGATGTCGACGTTGCTCCAGCAGAATGACAATCGATTACTCTTAATCGAGAATGATGACGCCTTCCAAAGATAGGCATAGCGTCGGCATCACGTGACGAATGGTGGTGCCCTCTATGTGCTCTATAAATGCGATAGTACCTGGAGCCTCAGTGGCAGTAGCCGGACGACCTCAGAAGATGTCTCCCGCAGATGGAGACGAAACGTGAGGTGGAAATTTTATACACTGACCACGACCTCTCAGCCCGGAAGTTTCAACTGAAGACAACGCCGGCCGTGAAAGCCTACATTGTATGAACAGACAGGAGTGCCTGCGATGGTGTACTCAATGACGAACTTGTGTGCACGAATGGCAAAACGTCGTTTTTTCGGATGAATCCAGGTTCTGTTTACAGCATCATGATGATCGCATCCGTGTTAGGCGACATCGCGGTGAACGCACAATGGAAGCGTGTATTCGTCATCGCCATACTGGCGTATCACCTGGTGTGATGGTATGGTGCCATTGGTTACACGTCTCGGTCACCTCTTGTTTGCATTGATGGCACTTTGAACAGTGGACGTTACATTTTAGATGTGTTACGACCCGTGGCTCTACCCTTCATTCGATCCCTGCGAAACCCTACATTTCAGCAGGATAATGCACGACCGCATGTTGCAGTTCCTGGACGGGCCTTTCTGGATACAGAAAATGTTCGCTGCTACCCTGACCAGCACATTCTCCAGATCTCTCACCAACTTAAAACGTCTGGTCAATGGTAGCCGAGCAACTGGCTCGTCACAATACGCCAGTCACTACTCTTGATGGACTGTGGTATCGTGTTGAAGCTGCGTCGGCAGCTGTACCTGTACACGCCATCCAAGCTCTGTTTGACTCAATGCCCAGGCGTATTAAGGCCGTTATTACGGCCAGAGGTAGTTGTTCTGGGTACTGATTTCCCAGGATCTATGCACCCAAATTGTGCGAAAATGTAATCACATGTCAGTTCTAGTATAATATATTTGTCCAATGAATAGCCGTTTATCATCTGCATTTCTTCTTGGTGTAGCAATTTTAATGGCCAGTAGTGTATATGTAGTAATCTCTGTTTCTTCAGAAGTTTCTTTACAGTGACTGTATGCCGTGGAGGTTCCCTTCCATTATGAACTGTTCTATTTGGTACATATCTATCCAGCACATGGTCGACTATTCTTTTGAAATTGAGCCAGAGTGCCTCCACATGTTCCTGCTCTGGACTGAAAGTTTCACATTCCACATTTAGATGTGATACAACTGATGTTTTTTTCTAGTTTACCGAACATTCTTTGTTGGCAGACTGCCTACCTCTGAACACCAGTGCTGTCTGTTGCCCATTTAGTGTTCCCCGGCAGTTATAGCAGTGGTGGGACTGCGCTCCGTCGCCCTTGGCGATAGCGCCCGCTAACGTTCGTCGCTTTGGATGGAATGAAATGATTTACTGTTGTTGAGTAATGCTCACAAAAAAAAGACTACGATTTGCATTTCACACCTGATGGCAAAGGTGGCAGACGACACGTTTTAATATGATGACTGTCCTGCTTCACTATTATGCAAGACATGAGTGACGCGCGTGGTTCTAGGCGCTTCAGTCCGGAACCACGCGGCTGTTATGGTTCCAGGTTCGAATCCTGCCTCTGGCGTGGATGTGTGTGATCTCCTTAGGTTAGTTAGGTTTACTTAGTTCTAGGGGACTGATGACCTCAGAAGTCCCATAGTGCTTAGCGCCATAAGTAACGCGCGAAACTGATTTTATAGTTTGCGATTCAAATAAATATCTCAGTACGTTGTTTAGTGTTACTATTAATGCTTTACATCTCGCTTCGTTTTCTCTTAGAGGCGATTCTTCATGCAATTATTTATTCAGTAATTCGTGTGTTTCCTTCAAGCCACTGTTAGTAATCGAGGTGCAATGCGTTTTACTGTCGTCGTTCGATTCTTTAGCGTAAAATGTATGCGATAAACAGCGTCAGTACCTTGCAGTGTACGACCTATTGCAACGTAGGCACATTCTGGACCACATATGGCCTCATGGAGAACTGAACGCTAATTGAAAGGGATCTTTAAGGTATTCAATTAGATTTAAACCAACAAAATTGCCCATATGCGAAGCTACCCTGAGTGGAAGGAAACTGCAAACACGTGTGTCAGCTAACGTCTAGCTATTACAGTGATTTAGCACAGAGGACGTATGTTAATCATTATGTTCACTTCTTAACTATTCCCCTGGCGTATGGGTGCTACGTGACGAACAGAACTCAAATTCGTATCATTGACGGGCGATACTGATCTCTTCAGAGATGTTTCTGCAATCATGCGTCTTGATATTCGCAAAAAAGATATATATATAGCCATTAAAAGAGTTTAGTGAGTTGAGAGTGTGAGAAGACTTAATGCGTAAAGATTTTCTCCAGATTTCGCTAACGACTTTATTGTAGCAGTTTTCGTTCCCATTAAGTGAATCCGAAGAAAAGAACTTTCAGTGCCCTGGTATCCACCGCGATTAGAACCAACAATCCACACTGCCATCGAGTGGTAACATTCTTGCAGAACCACATTTTTTGTTTTATTTTGTTCGTTTCTGTGTTCGTTGTTTGTTCTGGGCGGACATCAGATGACTCCCCTTTTAGTTGATCGTTAAATACTTCACTCAGCTCCTTGTATTACAGAAGGCGGCCAGCCCTCACACACAGAGCTACCTTGCCAGGATGAGTGCAATACCGAAGCGCTGGAACACACTTGCCTTTTAACTGGCAACTGCATCATGCAGACAAGCTCCCCCCCCCCCCCCCCCCCCCCACCCCCCCCCCCCCCCCCCCCCCCCACACACACACAGTGAGATGATCTATGGCCGATTTCCCTCTACTATATAACGACCTTGATTGTTCTAGAAATGCAGCGGCTGCAGCAAACTGGGATACATCGCCATCACTTGCCACGGTAATGATGCATGGTACCCACACTAACAAACCCAACTTTGCACGAACTATCGCAGCTAGTAAGCCACTACTGCTCTTACTACCCAACCAACTGTCACAGAGGTTTTTTTCCCACGGCACAAGCCTTGGCAGTTCTTTCCCTCTTGCTCTTCAAATTGCTACCCTCATTCGCGTTTCGTCCACTATCTATCACCTGATGGACCGTGTTAATGCGTAGTCTTACCCAGACGCAGGATAACATCACAGCCCAGCACCCTCTGATCCACCTATTAGATAACTAACATGCTGACGGAGGTGACAGTAGAACTTTTGGTCTGGTCACCACGTTGGTGCGGGCGTGGAGGAGCCCCATCCCTGTTTACCAGCAGGTCTCTCATATCACGCGATACACCGTTGAACGTAAGTGTAGTTATTTCCTATGTAAAGTACGTAATACGTACAGTCCAGAAACGAAACTCCCCGTCTCACAAAGTCAACTCCCCATCGCACCCCCTCAGATATAGTGGTAAGACGCCCCAGTGGATTGCCGGTCAAAAACTGAACACATATCAAGCAGGAAAACAGGAAGTTGTACTGAACTATGAAAAAAAGGCAAAATAGAAACAGTGGACGGTCCAAGCTCAACAAGTGTAACAAAGACTCGTGGCGCTGTGGTTAAGTGGTCGCGGTGTTCCACTGCGAAGTGGCCACCATTTATTCTCATTTTTTTCACAACTTTATGAACTGTCAGTCCGGTTATTGAAACGTTTGTTCCCTTTTTGTTATCTCGGCAGTTGCCGTACTATACATTGGTTATAGAATATAAGTCGCGTTGTAAGAATACATTACCGTCGCAAGTAAATGTGATGAATAGTGAGAGCAGGCTAGATACCACATAGACGTCTCACAAAAATGAAAACAACAAACAAACGGAAGTGAACTATGTTACCGTAAAGGAATTCAAGAATCAAAACTTTCAAAACGGAACGCAACTTCAAAAACGTTAAAAACATTCGTCTTGACAGAGCACAGAGAAACTGTGATTGTGAAACTGTCGCGTTCATTTGTAGCAGCTTATGTGACAAACTATTATGTTTCCATCATTTCCTTGGGAGTGATAACATTCACATTCACGCAAACACCTAAATCGGGCAAGGAGACATATCTCAACACTTACCAGGCGTACAAGTTAGGTCCTGCCACTAATGCAGTGTATGACACACCAGACTTGTTTACCGGCGGAGGATTCCGTTGACTTGTCTCCTTGTCATTAAAGGTTTGCGGTTCCCATTCGAAAGCCACTTCCTTTCGGCTGCTAATAGAGTACCTGTGCAGGATCAACTATCATTATAGATCCCTTCGTTACATCTCACTGTTGCAAACGGACGTTACACCAAGTCACAGACACAAATTTGAATACAGCGAACAGCGAAAAAATCTAAAATTAAAAAAAGAAAAGGGCGCTTTGAATACGGCTCGCTCGCTTGACAGTCCAACACCATGATCTTTCTGTGATTGTGTTTTATTATCTCATTTTGTTCGTTAATGTTGGGTGCGGTCGTCTTGTAACACCCGTTCAAGTTCATCGTTGAACGATTCACTCGGTTTCCTTTCATTACTGAGGGCAATTAACCCTCCGTCCGCATACGCTGAGCTTCCGGGCCGGAGGCCTCTGAACCACTATGCCGTCGCTTCACTTTCGCACTCAGTGTTGCTCTTATTAAGTTTGGACCGTTCACTGTTTCTATGTTGCTTGTTTCTTCACAGTTCAGTACACGTTCTTCCTGTTTGCACGCTTGATCTGGGTTCAGTTTTTACACGGGCTGTTCACGGAGCCCTCTGCCACTAAATCTGAGGTGTATGCGATGGGTGTTTCCCTTGTCAGTGACACATCTCACATGTGTATTATACAGCATATGCCATAGGTGTGGAAAGTGAACGTCAAGTGAACTTAGCGGTTAGAGGCGCCATATCACGGATTGCGCGGCCCCTCCCTCCGGAGGTTCGATTCCTCCCTCGGGCATGTGCGTGTGTGTGTGTGTGTGTGTGTGTGTGTGTGTGTGTGTGTGTGTGTGTGTGTGTGTGTGTTCTTAGCATAAGTTAGTTTAAGTAGTGTGTAAGTCTAGGGACTGATGACCCCAGCAGTTTGGTTCCTTAGGAATTCACACACATTTGAACATTTTTGAATTTAGAGGGTCTGTTTGGAACCATACTCGGAGGTATATGCACTCTCACAGGATTGCCAAATATTTACCAAGCTGTTGCCAATTCTTAGAAGTGCTAGACACAGCAAAATAGCCAAGTACTCGTGTGTCCGTCTTATATCGGCTCTCAGAGGGGACAGGCACGCGTTTGTATTTATGCAGTTTTATCTCCTAATACTTTCAAACGTCGCCTTTTAGGCTGTCTGTATTTAAGTCAATCAATTGAATTTAATCCATAATTCCCCATTTTATAATCTTTCCGTCGTGGAAGGGAACTGTTAACCTCGGTGTTACGTAGTTCCAATGTAGCGATTCAAAAGATGGTTCAAATGGCTCTGAGCACTATGCGACTTAACTTCTGAGGTCATCAGTCCCCTAGTACTTAGAACTCCTTAAACCTACCTAACCTAAGGACATCACACACATCCATGCCCGAGGCAGGATTCGAACCTGCGACCGTAGCGGACGCTCGGCTCCAGACTGTAGCGCCTAGAACCGCACGGTCACTACGGCCGGCCAATGTAGCGATATCAAAGTTAGTGATACTAGTTTCACTCAAGCACGATCTGGCAAACGAAGTGTTGAGGTATATAATGTTCTAACACGATTACTATTGCCCCAGAAATACAGAGGTTCAAATGGCTCTGAGCGCTATGGGACTTAACATCTTAGGTCATCAGTCCCCTAGAATTTAGAACTACTTAAACCTAACTAACCTAAGGACATCACACACATCCATGCCCGAGGCAGGATTCGAACCTGCGACCGTAGCAGTCCCGCGGTTCCGGACTGCAGCGCCTAGAACCGCACGGCCACCGCGGCCGGCCAAATACAGAGGAATAAAACACTTACACTGATAGTTTGCAACAAAGATTATTTCAGTAGCATAAAAGATATCTGGATATCAATTTTCCTCACATGTCACGACACAGTTAGATACTAAATTTGCCAGGAAGTTTCTTTATTAGCGCACACTCCCGCTGCAAAGTGAAAATTTCATTCTGGTAACATCCCCCAGGCTGTGGCTAAGCCATGTCTCCGCATAATGGCTCTGAGAAGTATGGGACTTAACTTCTGATTCCCCTAGAACTTAGAACTCCTTACACCTGACTAACGGAAGGACATCACACACATCCATGCCCGAGGCAGGATTCGAATCTGCGACCGTTGCGGTCGCGCGGTTCCAAACTGTAGCGCCTAGAACCACTCGGCTACTCCGGCCGGCAGTCTCCGCAATATTCTTCTTCCAGAAGTGCTAATATTGCAGGAGAGCTTCTGTGAAGTTTGGAAGGTAGTAGACCAGGTATTGGCGGGAGTAAAACTGTGAGGAGGCGCCGTTGAGTCGTGCTTGGGTAGCTCAGTCGAGCCCGCACGGTAGTCAGTGTGTTTGTTAGGTCAGAGGGTTAGCTGCCCTCTAGAACAAAAAGAAACTGAGTTAATGGATCAACGATGAACTTGAATAAGTGTCAGGACATCCGCCCCGAAGAAATACAACGATCAATTACTAACAAAATGGGATTTAAAAAAAAGAAGTCGATAGAGCACTTGCCCGCGAAAAGCAAAGGTCCCGAGTTTGAGTCTCGGTCCAGCACACGGTTTTAATCTGCCAGGAAGTTTCACATACTAAAATACTTTGCACCTCGTTATCTGCTATCAGTATGCGCTCTGGTGTATGTTGGTGAGGATGGATGCAAGAAGAAATGCACTCAAGTAATTATTGACGACATGCAGTAATCAATTCATTTGAGGATTTAGAAGGGAAGAAGCTGAAAAATATGTTCATTAACACGGAAACTAAACTGCAAATGTGGGCAATTTGCAATTCAGTGTCTTCATATGTTTTTCACCTTGAGATATATACATATAATGTATACTAAATAGTCTGTTCATTGCTTTCTTAATGTTTCCCATCTTGTTTGGTCTGTAAATGTTGAAAGGAATCCAAATCCATGTCACTGATGGTTCTTTCGAACTGTTGCAGCGACGTTGTCTTCCGAGTCGTTGCTTCGTGTTCGGGAAGTAGCACACCATACCTGCTCCCACGGTATTGGGTCAAGATGGCTAGAAGGCTTACTAACAGCATTCGAAATCGAATGACACAAGTGAAACAAGCACATGATTACCTGGAATTTAAATAATACTTTACATAGATGTGTAAACAAGAGCAAGAAGAAATTTTAATTTATGCACAGCCATAACTCATTCGAATAACAACACAACAGAATTATCAAACACAGTTTTCCTTTCAGATTTATTACACTATAACCAGCAGCTGAGCCAAGGGTAATCCATGGCCATGCTCACGAATTGCTATGTATCTGTAGCAGTCTCAGAGTCCCTACTACTTATTCGATTGTTGAGTAATACACGGCGACAGGAACTTACGTGCCATCACGGTGTGAAATCGACAAAAAATGCTACAGAGTTCTGCCTGCAACATCAGTTGTCGTTCATTCTCAACAGGTTTTCCCTATTTCACTGAACACAACACGACGAGCTAAATGTGTATACTATGGGTGGCGAAACATCCTAGATTCCATTCTTCCAGAATCACTGGCCACGTGCATCGGCACAAAATAGGTATACGAAATTCCTGCAAATGAAGGACTAATAATAGCAATGAGAACAATACGAACCCAATAATGAATGAGGTTTATTGCATTTGAGAAGAAGGTTTATGATGAAAAATAAAAATACGCAGATCGTTCAGTTGGCGCAAATCAAAGGGGCCCTTCTCACTTTATTACGTTCTTTATATTTGCAAACAAAAAAGAAAACTAACGCCTTACATATCGGTACCTGAACTAGACACTACCCTTGCGTTATATCACATGGTGAGCTTGGTTATATGGAGCTGACATGACGCTGATGCTTTCCGCTTCTTTCGCTGCTCTGTTGATAGTTAATACAGACAAGTCGTAACGCAAAATAAAGATTCAGTTGCAATCTAAGCGTGCAATGACCTTTTTAGAGACATTTAAAGCAGTTCTCATTTGTTCTCCAGCCGCAGCAGCCCATTTTTGAAGATTGAGAAATTGACACTGAATAATACGAGGGTTGGAACTTAAATAGCGGCAACTATTTATTCACAACCGATACAAAAGAGTTACATGTTTGCACCTGTTACTGTCCTTCAAAGTAGTCACCAGCGTTGTGTGGAACCCGATGCTAGCGATGTGGAAGGCGCAGTATACCGATAGCAGAGCCTGTTCTGTATATTGTGCGAATGGAACGATCTACAATTACGGTGATTCTCGTATACGACTGTGATGGTGTTATCCTAACGCATTACGTTCCTCCACGGCAGACCGTCAATGCACATTATTACTGTTCGTTTTTTGAGCATCGCCTACGAAAGAAGCAGCGACACTTTCTGTGCAACCGCATACCGCTCAATATGTGGCTGCTCTGTTCGGTCGATGGGACTGGGAAGTACTGTACCATCCACCATACCCCCCGGACTTAAGTCCTTGAGACTTTGATTTTATCCCGAAGGCGAAGAAACCACTTCGTGGCATTCGCTTCAGAACTATTCCCGAGTTTCGACAGGCGGTAGACCGCTCAATTCGCACATCAACAGAACAGGCTCTGCTAACGTTATACTACAGTACTGTAACAGAGTATGTTCTGCCACACAGTCCACAGACTTGTAAATTACTCCTAAATAACGCTCTGCAAACACGCAAACAACTCCTAAATTACCTAAATAATTTCAGTACAGACACGCAAGCTCCTCCTAAATAATGCAATACACTGGTGTGCAGACACGAAATCAACTCGTAAACTGTCCAGATAATGCATAGCACAGCCTACAGACCTACTTACAAAATAATGCAACAGACACACAAACAACGTGCACAGCACGGGCACCGCCCGCCACCCACTGTCCACTGGGTCGCACAGAAGACTACCACACACACTTCCAGAAGCTGGGATGAACCGGCACTCCCCACAAAGTGACGCACAGGTGCCCATTCGGGTCCCGCAAGCATGAGGCGGCGACATCCCTATCATACTTGGTACCTGAGAAATTCCTCTCGGAATACGTGTTCACCTAGGCACTGTTGCTGATGCGACCGGACGGGACCGAAGACCTATTTGCAGAGAGTGTCGACGCCGCGAGCCATCGCCGGATGCAAGCCAGCGTGAGCCATCATTCTCACTCCACTGCCGATGGCATGTGAAAGTTCTTCGAGTGTTATGCGGATGCCACATGTCTATCTAAATAAGTGCCAAGTTATCCTCGGAACCACGCATGCATGTGTTTACTGTTGCTGGCGCGATGACGCATAGCTGGGGTGCTGGTCCAGTGGGAGCACCGTTCCCCATTGTTTTCTGCAGACGGGACTTTCAGCGGTAAAATTATTTTGCACAGATCGCTAAATTGCACTGACAGTTAAACCCACAAAAGTTGTCTGCAGATCAACAAATACGTGCAAGACTCACAAGAATATTGGAAGCCAGGAACACATTTACTAGTGTAACTACAATTAAATATTCGATTGCTGCTACAGTCTGACACTGATCGATGTACAACTAATGTATCTTCTTTACGGCTGTGGTTCTGGAACGAATCTCAGTATCTATAGCGCACATAATTTTCCACGTAAAAAATCTCTATCATACCCTCGTGGTTATCGAAGTGCTGTACCTATACATCCCTCACGATAGGACACACACTCATCTCTTCTGGTCGTGCCACAACATAAGCCACTGTAACTTTACACTGTAATATATACACATTTTACACAAACAGTGTAGTTATCTTTTATATCTGTACAGCTCCTGTAAAAGTTATGGTATGCCTACACTCACACCGGCTATATGTCTCGATTCTACTCAGTCCTAGGAAATTATCTGACAAAGTCTTACAATCAGCGCTTCTCGAAGGTGCTGCATCCCGTCAAGATTCTCTCAAACAAGTGTTACGAAGGACGTGCATATACACAGACATACAGAAAACAGAGCAAACGCTCTGCAAATGTGGAATATGTGGGGTGAAGGCGACTGGATACAATCGAGTACAGTGCTATACTATGCCTTCCGATCAGTGCATTTGCGCTAGGTGTTGGCAGCTGTACTACATTTACAAGATATTTTAGAACACTGAACGAGAGGTTATGGCCCGCATCTCGTGGTTGTGCGGTAGCGTTCTCGCTTCCCACGCCCGGGTTCGATTCCCGGCGGGGTCAGGGATTTTCTCTGCCTCGTGATGGCTGGGTGTTGTGTGCTGTCCTTAGGTTAGTTAGGTTTAAGTAGTTCTAAGTTCTAGGGGACTTATGACCACAGCAGTTGAGTCCCATAGTGCTCAGAGCCATTTGAACCTTTTTTTTTTTTTTTTTTTTTGAGAGGTTATGTTATGATAGCATGCGTAGAACTGACATTAAAAAAATCGATAGAATTGCGGAAAATACGTATATATTGATGGAATATACACCTAAATGTGAGGAAAGAAAACCGTAGGCTGTTTAGGTTTTCTTATTGGCAACGTTACGTAGCGCTCTGTATGAAAATCACTGGCTGTGCTGTGTGCAGTCTGTGGCTAGTTTTCATTGTTGTCTGCCATTGTAGTGTTGGGCAGCTGGATGTGAACAGCGCGTAGCGTTGCGCAGTTGGAGGTGAGCCGCCAGCAGTGGTGGATGTGGCTAAATGAGATGGCGGATTTTTGAGTACAGAATGGATGTCATGAACTGCTATATATATTATGACTATTAAGGTAAATACATTGTTTGTTCTCTATTAACATCTTTCATTTGCTAACTATGCCTATCAGTAGTTAGTCCCTTCAGTAGTTTGAATCTTTTATTTAGCTGGCAGTAGTGGCGCTCGCTGTATTGCGGTAGTTCGAGTAACCAAGATTTTTGGTGAGGTAAGTGATTTGTGAAAGGTACAGGTTAATGTTAGTCAGGGCCATTCCTTTGTAGGGATTTCTGAAAGTCAGATTGCGTTGCGCTAAAAAAAATGTGTGTCAGTTTAAGCTCAGTCCTATATAATTTTTCAAAGGGGACGTTTCATATGTCGACCCTTAGCCGAGGATACCTCACTGGAATCTTCTGATTTTTTCTTGTAGTTTGTGTAATTAGTGTAGATTTTGTTTATTGCTAGCGCGTAATTGTAGAGAGAATTTCCTTTGTAGTTGCAGTTTTTCATTGTTGTACAGTAAACACTTGTGGCATGCCTGTAGATTTGCACCAAGTATTTCGCAGCTGCGCTTGCAATTAACTAGATATTATTTTCAGTTCTATGTTAATGTGTTCTCTTATTTTTGCTCTTCAAATTGTGCTTTTCTGTGTTATCGTGTGAAATATTGTGACAATGATGGCGTGTGAAAAACGTAATACTAGGCTCCAAAGTAAACTGAGAAATGACAGTGAAGACGAAAGTCAGATTGCGTTGCGCTAAAAATATTGTGTGTCAGTTTAAGCTCAGTCCTATATAATTTTTCAAAGGGGACGTTTCATAGTTGCGTGTCTTCTGTTTGGTGCAGAACAATTTGTACATTGGAACAAGAAGGTGACAGCAAGAGGTATCCGAGGAAACATCGACATGGACGCGAAGGGAGCCTTGGAAACAGTTACTTTTTTCCATCAAGTCAGCATTCTACTGCATGTCTATTGAGGCGATGACATCCCTCAGCGAGTTGAGTCTGTGTTTGACGCTTTTCACGAAGACAGAGAGCCATCTGTCTCTAAACTCACTAGCATCTGCATTGAAGGACGACATAGAGTGGATGGATTGGTCGGTTGAGATGGAGTTGTAACGAGATGCGATTTAATGGTAGACTGATGATACATTGTAGAGAGACAGAGAGAGAGGGGGGAGTTACTACAGGTCATTTGACCATTTTTTCTGATGTTCCGTCAGGATGCATCAGATGTGTGACATAGCCGGTGTTCGACTGGTATATAACCGCTTGTTCCATGCGGGTCCTAGAGCAGTGTCTACTTGCGATCGTTAACAGTAAACCTTTCGGTCATCAGAGGACTTCCATCTCACATGTGATGAAACGTGACAGATTCCTATAAAAGAATGAAGATTTATGCAATGTAATCCATTCTCCTGCTGCATCTTAAGTGTAAAATCGATATTTCAGTTTCATAACTAAGTTTACAATAGGCGTTTGTGAGATACTGCAGTCCCCTGTGTATACATCTGCTTGACAGATGTGTTGTTTACAAAGTTAGTGGCGACATTACTTGTAATTTCACATGGTGGACGCCGCTGTTATGCGTTTGTATGTTTCCTTGTAAGAGGTATTCTCCGTTACTAACGATCATTTTATACAGGATTGAGGTGGGAAAGTATAATTTCTGAACCGTGATCGGATGTGGACAGTGGGCGCTATACATCTCTGGAAAGCTATATTGTGCGTGTATCACACAGAGCCACTGTTTTAAGGAAGTAGTTTTCTCGTTTTACGGTTCGATACCATAGTTTATCGTAGAGAAACCTGCAAGAAGGATATGTGTCATGCGTTGGAAATATATTTCTTACATTGAAATATTAACAGCGCTGCATTCCACATGACTGATAGGTTGAAACTCAAGTGATCTAACATTATAGCCTGGTTTAAGGGCGGGACATTGTGGCCTTAGGAGTGTGTGTGTTTATGTTCTCTCGTACCAATACCTTCCAGGTACTGATCCTAGACTTTAGAACAATACTTTTAGGGTTGATAGCGTAGTTGATTTACGTCATATGCTTTGAGCTCAGTCCGTGTGGAGCTCCATCATACTTAAAAATCACCCGTTTCTTGTTCTTCTTAACTGTCTGCTATTACAACACTTTCAAATCTGTTACTGATAAGGGGTGCTAACCTCCTCGACATGGGTGCATCTGGAGAAATCTTGTGTACTTGGATGGGCGAGGACTTGGCTAGCTCCATTCATTCATGAGACATGGAATGTAGCGGTCTACTTCTGGTCGGTTGCAGATTAAATGCCGGCCGGAGTGGCCAGGCGGTTCTAGGCGCTACAGTCTAGAACCGCGCGACCGCTACGGTCGCAAGTTCGAATCCTGTCTCGGGCATGGATGTATGTGATGTCCTTAAGTTAGTTAGGTTTAAGTATTTCTAAGTTCTAGGGGACTGTTGACCTCAGAAGTTAAGTCCCATAGTGCTCAAAGCCATTTTTGCAGATTAAATCGGTAACGGTGCTGCAGGGCGGTTGGTCAATGACAGTGTGAGGGGTCTTTCAGTCTCTAATTTTACCCTAAGACTGTGAGAATACTCTGTGATCTCCCCCCCTTTCCCCCCTCAGCATAGAGGTAGATCGTAAATTAAGCACTGTGCTCAAGGTGTTAGAAATATGTAGAGTGCTGTCTGGTTGATGATGTATGTGTTTGACAGTTAACAATGAATGGATGTACTTCACAGTCATCTATCTACATTCACAATGATACTCGCAAAGTTAGCTATGAAACTGAAATTGGAAAACATGCTGTCGCAGCATTGCTCGGTGTTGAAATTATATAAAATTGCTAAAATTGTTCGCACTATCAACTGTGATGCTTATTATTAGAGTACATTCATGGTGTCTTTTCCATCCCATCTGTCGACTGGTACACTGTTGGTTAACACATAATGATTGACTGACATCGCTTGTTTGAGTTGGAGAAAGAGTTTTGGTGGAGGGACAACACCTTCTGGGGATGGATAGCACCGAAACAGCGATGGTGTACATGACTGCAATGTGAGGAATCAGTCGAAACAGAACGCAGAACCATCAGCTGTTCTGTCACTGTGACAGATGAGTTTAAGTGTAGAGGTCGTCAATCACTTTCGGACAGCAGTTTTGAAACTCTCCACAATGCCGCCTAACTCTTCCAGTTTCCTTACGTTGTAACTGTCTTTTATTTAAAATCACCCAGTGTGTGTGTGGCGTGTTATGGTAGCTGCAGTAACAAGATGATTTACACCGTGCGACGTCTAGTTTTCTGCGAGAGGCAATAGATCAGAACGTGTTAATGTCAGTTTAGGACCTGACACAGACCTCGAAGATGTGGTGGAAAGACAAAATATATGGCAGTGTACAGAGTGTGTTACAGCAGGGAAAAAAAACAATGTTTCAAACAATGACACAGGGTCATTGTTAAGTACAATCATAAAACATATATGTGACTAGTTTCCTAGGACGATTCTACCTGTGCATGCTTAGCATGCAGCGCCGGTGACGAGAATAATTCACGTTTCCCATTAACGGTAGAAGCTGTTCAAATGGAGAAGCCTGTTGGAGTGTAGGAATATAGCTGACTTAACTGTATTGTCCTCTAGACAGTTGAATAGCGAACTAATACTTAGTATGTGTTGGGCAGCTTTTGTGATCAAGTGGAAATTTGACAAGATTCAATAAGGGCATGTGATTGCACTGGGCCATTATTCCCTCCCACGTAAATTGTTCAGTTGACTGCTTCTTCACATTTGACTTCTTTATTTAGTTGAGAGAAGATCGATTGTGGTGTGTGCATCTAACAGGTGGAAGATATGTTTGCCGGTTCTCTAGACATGAGAAACACCTTAGTTGACTTTGTAAATTATAGGGATGATTTGGAGTGTATTATGTCACCGACATCGGTATTCGTGAGTGGAAGTATCATTTTCCTCTATTTGTTTCGAGTTCTCACATAAAGGTCTTCGCAGACAGGATACGTTTCTAGTTACTTAGTGGTCTAGAGCATGCTCCACCTCGCCAAAGTTTGGGGTTTGTAGAGAAATAATTTCGAGTCTATATCTTTGGAATTATGTAGCGTGAGTGATTGGTAGGATACTGCTGTGTGCTTGATAGCGAGAAGTATCGTGAAGATGGTATAATACTGTGGCAAACCATGCGAAAATAAATGTATTCTTGAACTCCCAGATTCTGGAGATGGGTGTAGAAAAGTAAGCAGGCAAGCAGGTGTGGATCAGAAACAGTAATGCATTTGTGCCGAGGGGAAACGAGACTGAACTTGTAGAACAGTTCTGAGAGTGACTTCGGTCCGCTGAGGGCACCCTGGTCACTTGTCGTGAGTGGATGACCACCGACCTCGCACGGAAATATCTAGTGCTGCGAGGGGTATATACGATGCTGTCTGTCTTCGTGGTATATGTATGAATGATGTAAGAGGGCTGATTTTGTATGTTGCAGGATAAGAATTGTATGTTTACTACATTGACATGATGCACGAGGTATATTGCTGCGTTGGAGATCGGTTTCACGCTCTAATATTCAAGCTCCTGTCCTCAGCGGGAGAGCAGTGTAATTGAGTAAGAGTCTTTCTGTATTTAACAATATGTAGGGCACTTTGCAAGGTTTAGTTGTTGGTGCAATGTGGAGATCAGTGTAAAATAGTTTTTTCTGCTGAAAGTCTCATCTGCAGAAAGAAAAAAAAAAGGGCGGATGGTGCTTCAACACCGGCGGCATCAGTAATTCGGTGGGTAAATTCGATAAGAGCCAGTCATAATCACCCATTCATTCACAAGACATCCTTTGTGCTGGGATATAGGAGTCTCCACATAACAGTGAGAACGTTTGTGTGTGTTGAGCAGGAAGGGTAACACATGATGGATGGGGTGCCACATTAGGACCACGAGGAAAAATGAATTCGCATTTTCCTTGTTGTTGTATCGATAGTGATGATGATTGCAGTACACCAATCCGAGTCAGTGATGTCTTTCCAAGTATCACATCTGTGGGAGTGGTATTCATTATCACACATAGTGCCAGATCCCTGTCCTTCATAACACTTGTTTCAGAGAATCTTGGTGGGATGCAGCACCTTTGAGAAGTGCTGATTGTAAGACTTTGTCAGATAATTTCCTAGGACTGAGGAGAATCGAGATATATAGCCGGTGTGAGTGTAGACATATCATAATCTTTTTGAGCAGTGTACACATATAAAAGATAACTGCACTGTTTGTGTAAAATATGTAAAGTTACTGTGGCTTATGTTGTGGCATGACGAGAGAGGATGAGTGCGTGTCCTATCTTGAGAAACGTATAGATTCAGCACATCGATAACCACAAGTATATGAGAGAGATTTTTTACATGGAAAATTATGTGCGCTATAGATACTGAGATTCGTTCCAGAACCACAGCTGTCAAGGGGAGACATTAGCTGTACATCGATCAGTGTCAGACTGTAGCAGCAATCGAATATTTAATTGTAGTTACACTGGTAAATATGTTCCTGGCTTTCAATTTCTTGTGAGTCTTGTTTGTAATTGTTGATCTGCAGACAACTTCTGCAGATTTAACTGTCAGTGCAATTTAGCGATCTGTGCAACATAATTTTACCACTGTTAAGTCCCATATGCAGAAAACAATGGCGAACGGTGCTCCCACAGGACCAGCACTCCAGCTATGCGTCATCACACCAGAAACGGTAAACACATGCGTGCGTGGTACAGAGGATGACTTGGCGCTTAGACATGTGACATCCGTATAACGCTCAAGGAACTTTCACATGCCGACGGCAGTGGAGTAAGGGTGATGGCTTGTGCTGGCTTGCGTCTGGCGAAGGCTAGCTGCGTCAATGCACTCTGCAAATAGGTCTTCACTCCTGTCCGGTCGCGTCAGCAATGGTGCCTAAGTGAACATGTATTTCGAGAGGAATTTCTCAGGAACCAAGTATGAAAGGGATGTCACCGCTTCATGCTTGCAGGACCCAAACGGGCACCTGAGCATCACTTTGCGGGGGGGGGGGGGGGGGGGGGGGGCTGCCCATGCATCCCAACTTCTGGGAGCTTGTGTTGTAGCCTCCTGTGTGACCCAGTGGACAGGAGGCAGTGGGCAGTGCCTGTGCTGTGCACGTTGTTTGCACGTCTGTTGCATTATTTTGCAAGTAGGTCTGTAGGCTATGCTATGCATTATTTGGACAGTTAACGAGTTGATTTCATGTCTGTACATCAGTGTACTACATTATTTAGGAGGAGTTTGCATGTCTATACTGAAATTATTTCAGTAATTTAGGAGTTGTTTGCGTGTTCAAATGGTTCAAATGGCTCTGAGCACTATGGGACTCAACATCTTAGGTCATAAGTCCCCTAGGACTTAGAACTACTTAAACCTAACTAACCTAAGGACATCACACACACCCATGCCCGAGGCAGGATTCGAACCTGCGACCGTAGCAGTCCCGTGGTTCCGGACTGCAGCGCCAGAACCGCTAGACCAATGCGGCCGGCTGTTTGCGTGTCCTCAGAGTGTTATTTAGGAGTAGTTTACAGGTCCGTGGGCTGTGTTGCATGATCCCAAGCATATCAGAGCTTGTGTTTTGTATCAGTGTGATAAATATACTATCTTTAAAAATCCATCCCTAAATAAATTGTTCCAAAATAAATAAAGTACACTCTTTCCTCTCTCCAGCAGCCCAGCGCAGGCTGAGTCATTTTGCCTTCCAGACAGCCATCTTGGGTTATGTAATTGAATGGATCATAGCGCCCATTGGTGACAGTACTGTGTACTAGGTCCAGACCTCGTGGTGACCACACTGTTTACCGCCATTTTCCCCCATCGTCTTAGGTTATGTCGCGGAATGGACAACAGCACTCTCTGGTGGCAGTACTGTGTATTAGGTCCAGACTTCATGGTGAACACAGTTTCCCGCCAAAATCCGCCATCTTGGATAATGGTACTTGCGTCATCAGCTGCCGTCATGGCTGCCATCTTGGATTACACCACGGAATGAACGACAGCGCCCTCTGGTGGTGGTACTGTATTCTAGGTCAGTTGGGCTCTGGACCTCGTGGCAAACGCACTGGATGGTGGTAGTGCCTCAAATTGTTTAAATAAAGACTGGTGCATGATTTCGACAGTTGACAATTAGCAAGCATGTTTGCAGAGCTTTTAGATGGGCATATTATTTTGGCAATTTACCAGTTGTTTGGCTCTATGGACATAAATGGATTGCATTATTTACGAGTGGTTTGCAGGTCTGTAGGCTGTGTGACGTGACCCCAAGCAAGTCAGAGTGTATGTTCTGTACCACTGTGATAAATATACTATCTTTCAAAATCCATCCCTAAATAAATTATTCCAAAATAAATAAAGTACACTCCCTCTCTCCAGCAGCCCAGCGCAGGGTGAGTCCTCTTCCCGCCAGTACCTAGGAGGAGGTGGCGGTCAGATGAGTTAGGTTAGTGGAGGTAGCCCAAGTGACCTTTTCTCCCGCCATTTTCTTAGGTTAGTAGAGGTTTGTTGCATTGTCCTGGTGGAATTTGAACTTCCCATCATTTTCTGGGAGAGGGGAGGGGCGGGGTGTTAGGTTAGTGGAGGTAGCCCAATTGACCTATTTTCCCACAAAATCCGCCATCTTGGATGACCTCACACCTGGCATCTTGGATGATGTCATGAACTGTTGCCAAGTGTACATGCCACCATCTTGGATGACGTCATCGCCGCCATCTTGGATACATCTGGCAACAATGGAGACTGTGGCAGAACATACTCTGTTCCACCTTTCACATTGCTGGCAACGGGTTCTACACAAAGCTGGTGACTGCTATGAAGGACAGTAACTAGTGCAAACATGTAACTCGTTTGTATCGGTAGTGAATAAATAGTTGCCACTATTTAAATTCCAACCCTTGTATGTGACACTTTTTTTAAACTATCAATGCAGTTTGCTGTTCTCTCATGATGATTGTATCGGCAGTAATGACTAAACAGGATACTTCATCAATATGTAAAGAATATTACGAGAATTTAGCAGAAGCTCGAAAGTGAGTGATCGATCGTAGAATGGCAAAAATTGTCAGCAGTAATGCCACGTCGCTGCTGCACTAGCTATGTGAGAACTTGATGGACAGCTGGCGACGTCCTAACTACTATCTGCAGCCTGCTTAAGGCAGCCCTCGCGAGAGCTGCTGTACCAAAAGCTAGTCTAAGGCTCGCTGCTGCAGATGGTGTGAACAGCTGTGTTCCCGACTGACAGTGGAGTTCAAACAGGACAGTCATGTCTCCAAGAAGAAAGACAAAGAAAGCTAAAGACATATGGATGTCCTGATGTATGTGCACACTAAGCTGGTCTAAGGGAAAGCAGCAAACCGACAGCAGATTACACTAACTGAGTGCAGAACTACCTTGTTCAGAACGTCGAGGAAACGTAAGATACCTCTTAGAGTTGTCCTCAGATGATCATTATTACGTCCGGATATGTAGCACACGTAATTATGATTTCAGGAATACCACTAAAATGTGGAGATATTGCGGATAAAAGACTAATGTAGTGGTATGATGGAGTAATAAATCTAGCTGCGGATTCACAATTAAAAATGAGTGTATCACTCTTGATGCAGAAAAAGAAGCTAATGTTGGTAAATATGCAACTGAGCACTCTCATACGTTTTTCACCACCAGATCTACTGTAGATAATACTTACCAACAAGATTGTTCAGAGCTTGCTTAATTTTTCACATTTCGTTTGCTACTGAGATGAACGAAGTATATATCCTGAAGATATGACGTCATCAACACTGAGATGTGTTAAGGGGGGTAGTACGTAAAAAATTTTAAAAAATAGATTTTTCAAAAATATGCATATTTTTAGTGCACATCTTCCTGAATAATTTGATGTATAAAACATATATCTTTGAGGAGTTATAAGGTACGTAACTTGGTCTTAAGTGTATGAAGGTGCAGCACCACGCCCCTCTGCACAGCATTCTTCTGTCATACCTAAGTGTATTTCGCTCTGTAGAATTCGAATGTAATATTTGTGCCAAAGATAGTCATACGTGAAACAAAGGACTATCGATATCGATACTTTCTATGCTGCTATCGACATGCATTGTTTTGATCGCTGGTTTTGTTTGTTCTATTATTTTGAAAGGCGTGCAGTGTGGTACTGTGATCTTCCACACAATTTTCATTTTGCTGTGTTGTTTTGTGTTCGTTTGTGGCATATTATCGCACAGGATGCCTAAATTCATTGCTTCAATTGTAAACAACGTCACCACGGCAACAGATACACAGTGAAGGGTGTTACAACAAATGTTACACCAGTGGCTCAAGACAGCAACCTCTCAGAGCCAGTAAATAATTCACCAGCGAGTGCTTCTAGAAGGAAACTTTTTTTTGTGCTAATGTAAATGGAGGCTTGAATCCGAAGGTTCATGTAATATTATCGCTGATATTAACATACTGTCACAGTTAATATTGGACAATGTTATGTGCAAGCATTGCTTTGGTGTTTAGTGTGTTTCTTTGGTGGAAGATAAGAGTACCAGGAAAGGCCTTGCTATGAACTTATCTGTGATATGCAGCAAATGCAACGTTGGTGCGGCTTTCATGACATCTAAAACCGCAAACAAAGGTTATGATGTGAATTTGAGGGTAGCATATGGCATGCGCTGTATTGGTAGGGGACAGAAGGCAGCGAAAACATTTTGTGCAGTGATGAATCTTCCTCCTCCTCCAGCAAAGTTTGAGAGATATTATGGCTTACTGATTGAGGTTGTAAAAGAAGTTGCAGAATCTTCAATGAAAAGTGCTGCAGAAGAATCTATTGTTGAAAATCATGGTGACAGGGACATAGTGGCTGCTTTTGATGGTACCTGGCAAAAAAGAGGGCACACTTCATTGAATGGTGTTGTAACAGCAACATCTGTTGACACTGGTAAGGTACTAGATGTTGAAGTGCTGAGTAAATTTTGTCATAGTTGTGTGAAAGGGATTGCAGATCATGTATGTAATATGAACAGTAGAGGCTCAAGTGGAGGTATGGAAATGCAGGGAGTTGTAAGCTTGTTTACCATATATGTTGCCTCCCATGGCCTGAGTTATGTGAAGTACCTTGGTGATGGTGACAGTAAAGCTTTCCTTGAGGTTCAAAAGTGTGCACCTTATGGAGCTGAGACTATTGTGCAGAAGTTAGAATGTGTGGGACATGTACAGAAAAGACTTGGCACTATACTTAGAATGCTGAGACAAGATTTGTCAGGAAAAAAATTATCTGATGGGAAGGGAATAAAAGGGAGAGAGTGACTGATGGATGCAGAAATTGACAAACAACTGACATATTATAGTTTGGCAATAAGAAAGAATATAGGAGACTTGAAAAATATGAAGTTAGCAGTTTGGGCCTTATATTTCCACAAAATGTCCACAGACAATAACCCTATCCACAACTGATTCCCAAAAGGAAGTGAATCATGATGTGGCTATCAAAGGTCAATTGCTGGTGGTGCAGAATATCATCATAGGAATTCTCTACCAACTGCTGTAATGGAAGCCATCAAACCTATACTCAGGGACCTTGCAAATGAAAACTTACTGAAGAAATGCCTTCATGGTGGTACCCAAAAACCAAATGAAAGTTTTAACCAATGTGTATGAGAAAGATTGCCAAAAACTGTTTTTGTGGGAAGAAATGCACTTGCTATTGGTGATTATGATGCAGTTTCATGTTTTAATGATGGTGTGCAAAGCAGGAAATATGTATTAGAGAAAGTAGGAACTAAGCCCGGAGTGAACTGTATCAAAGCTTTGTATGCGTTAGTGTAGTGAAAGCAGATAAAAATCATTTTTGGAGGTCATAAAATCAAGAAGAGTGCATCATAGGAATGTGAAGAAGAAGGAAATTGATATTGAAAACGAAAAAGAACCTGCTTATGGTGCTGGACAGTTCTAAAACTATACCAAATACAAGCAGAAATTTTAACGTCCATTTTCTTGAAAACACAATTTTCTGTACTTAGATACATGTAGCATCCAAAATAAATATCCTATTACTATCAAACTTGGTATGCTTATTAAACACAAACTCCTTCATGCAAAACTCTAGAATTTTCCAAATCTATTAAAAATTGTGGTAAACATTGGGATAATTAACTATAAAATTTGAGTTTGTTCTAAACATGAAGTTTAAAATGCAATAACTCAGTCATTTTTTCATAAATTAAATAAATTCTAGAGTTTCAGACTACTTTAAGTATGATTTGTATGCTGTGGAAAATTCATTGAAGAATCTCTCTTACTTATGAAGAAAAGTGTACCTAAAGCAATTAATGCAGCCAATGGTAACGGAAAAAATTGTCTAATTTCACATATAAAACAAATTGCTTTTGTTATGTTTTTCAATGTCCACTGCTATCAGTGTGAATCCTGATTACTTCTTGGTCATGCTGACAATTTTTTATGAATTTATTTGTAAAAGTATAGACAGTGGAAATTAAAATGTGCTGAGGTTCCTCTACTGCTATAAGTCGGCCTGTTTGACGTCCTACCCCCCTTAAAAACTGCTGCGACATGCATGATATTCTGTTTTATTACTTCTTTTCTGCTTAAGTTATTGGATAATCCTTTTCGCAAACCTATTAAAAATTTATCTAAAGTCGCAAGTGTGTTCCAGTGCAACATTATGTCAAAATACCAAATCATTCGGTCAAGAACTTACCAATATTTGCTGCTCTGAAAGTGTGCGGCTCTGCTTTCTTTCTCACAGGCCTGCTAAAACAATGGTTGGCATCTCCACAAAATTCGTAACGTACCTCTAATTCTGACCATTTGCGGGAAATGCTTAACCTGACTAGTCCTAGTTTCACATTGGCTGTCACAGAAAACCTAGGCATGAAGAACTCACTGAAAGTTATTAGTCATTATTACAGAATACATTTGAGTCCACTGAGAACCTGTATTCATTATTTAGATTCTGACACTTATGGTATTCCTCTCAACATCATCAGTGACAAGAAAAATAAAGAAACTATTAATAGGTTCCTGATCTGTAAATTGTGCATTAAAATTCCGTCCTGCTACATAAATTGCATAGATAATTATATTGTTCACATATAAAAGGGTATCAGTTTTACTCCCAGGGACGATAAAATTTTTTGGAAAGACTCAGAATGGGAAAACGTTGCATATCGTCTATGGCTTCTCATCATCAACAATAGTTCTTACCAACTGTGTTTTCAGTTTTTTATTTGATCTTAATCACCATTTACAGACCAGCCTGCTTTTTTCACAATGTCTTTTTCGACTTTCTTCTTCAGCTGTATTATTACTAGAGATTTTTGAACATATAAACTCTTAAATAGTGTACTCCCTAAGTTAAAAACTTCCATTTAAACCTGAAATCTCGCAACTTAATACTGTCCTCTTTCATTGAAATAAAATTTTTGATTATAATGTCAAAGCACGCTGCAAACGCTTTACGTGAAAAAAGCTGAAAACCATATCAGTGTATAGCCGCCTTCTGTTTACACAATGGCTCAAAGTCTGTTAGCCATTGAGCCCACAACTCTCGCCATATAGCTTGGACATTCAAGTAACTCGTCCAAAGCACCATGAGTTGCATCAGAAAGATGGCGACGATTAGACAGTGAATGACGCTTTTCCTTTTTATAATTCTAAGTGTTTCTCCCCAATTATTCTCAACTAGATTCATGTCAGCTCATTTAGGTGGCCCTTACAAAACAGTAATAGTTGTGTGGTTGTCAAACCACCTCTTAACCAAACGTGACATATGAACAAGGGATTGATCATGTTGGAACATGATCTGATCATTGTGAAATCTGTCGGTCACAGAAGCCAAATTGACATTCTCCAGAACGGAAATATAGTTATGTGCATGCAGTTACCTTCCAGTTGCAACAGGAGCCCACATTCTTTAGTCAATATCCATGCCTATATCGTTACTGTTTCTCTACCACTTCTTCAGCGATTCTAAATGTATCTTGAATCATACAGGGTGTGTAAATAAAGTTTCAAGACTGGTCTTAGAACACAAAATTCATTGAATACTTTCATACATCGCACTAAAATTCTTCAAAATAGGTGTCTTGAGAATCCACACATCGCTGCCAGCGAGACTCCCTGGCACTCCTTAACCGGAATGCTGTTCAAAACCCTCGTCGAAGTCTTTTGGGCCACTGATGCTGTCAAACTGCTTCTCTTTCAAGTCTCTCCTCATCCAGGGAAACAAAAAGAAGTCACTGGGGCGAGGTCAGGGCGATAGGGTGACTGCGGCAGCATGGCCACTTTGAACCGGGTCAAAACTTGAGTGATGGCGAAACAGATGTGAATGGTTGCATTGTCATGGTGGAGCACTCAGTCGTCTTTCTTCTCTGACTGAACTCGATCCCACAAACGGCGGACCACTCCAGTATAATACTGACAATTGACAGTCTGTCTGGCAGAAACAAACTCTCTGTGGATAATTCCTTTTGCGTCAGAGAAAGCCATGAGTATTCTTTTCACATGTGACTTGCTCATGTGGGCTCTCTTTGGCTTTGGTGATGCAGAGGTGTGCCACTCCAAGCTTTGCCTCTTCGACTCTGGATCGTATTCAAAGACTCAGGTCTCGTCACCAGTGACCACTCTGTCCAAAAAAATCGGTTTCAGTTTGTAAACGTTCAAGCATTTCCTGCGAAACAGCCACGCGCCGCTCCTTCTGTTCATCCAAGAGCACTTTAGGGACAAGTTTAGTGCACACTTTTCTCATCATTAGATCTTCTGCCACTAGCTAAAACACAGAATGGAGAGTCAAACCCACTTCATCTGCTATCATTCTGATGCTTAGACGTCCGTCGCTGTTTAAAATTTAACGCACTTTGGCCAGATTTCTGCTCACTGAGGTCTTCCGAAGTATTCATCGCCCTCCAGGTATTCGAGGCCATCTTGGAACCTTTCATGCCACATGAAAACCATGGTACTTGGCATGGCGTATTCTTTAGAGGCCTCTTCCGAACGTTCCATACCGGTCTTGTTCAGTTTTACACAAAATTTGATCGAACACCACTGCTCCACGAGGCGCTGCTATTTGGACTCACTGAATACTCAGCGACGTTTCGAAACAGTCACTCACTGCATTCATGATGCTTTCACTCCAGCGTTTCACCTTCGAATACCGATACTTGGCTCACTTATCCAACACCCCCACCACCAGGTGCAGGCAGTGAGACCAGTCTGTGTGCACACCGCTACTCAAGAAAAAACCAGTCTTGAAACTTTATTCACACACCCTGTACCTAACACCTTTTGGCTGGTAAATAAGTACTCTTCCTGTCAATGCCATACAGAAAACTTGTTCGTCTGTAAAAACCATCCGCCTCCAAAACTGAACAGTTCTACCGACATTTGCAGCGGAAAAATTAAGGTGGGCTTCTCTGTGGGAAATAGGGTCTCGTTCTCAGCAGTGTTTCTTGCTCGCAGTACACCTGCTCTTAGCCAACGAATGATGGTTTTGCTCCTAATAGGGAGGCTCAAAGCTTTCTGAATTTGCCGTGCATTGACGAATGGATGGTTTTCACTGGAACGGCATATCTGCCGATCCCTAGCAGCTGTTGCTTTGCAGCAAGCGCCAGTATGAGGCCGTTTGATCAGGCTACCATCTTCTTCCTTTCGTCTGATCCACATTGCACAGGTCGACTTGCGAAGACCCACTGTCCTTGCTATACAGGCACTTGAAAATCCTTGTGTATGTAGTGCTGTTATAGCATTCTTGTCTGCTTCAGTCAAATGAGACATTTAGTGTTGACTGAATCCTCTGTTGCGTAAACATATGCTGCGAATACATTGCTAGCAGGAAAGACCTATTACTATCCATGCAACGTCTGCCCCGATAGCTGAGTGGTCAGCGTGATGGATTGCTGTCCTACGGGCCCGGGTTTGATTCCCGGCTGGGTCAGTGATTTTTCTCCGCTCAGGGACTGGGTGTTGTGTTGTCTTTATCATCAGGTCGCCCAATGTGGCGTCGAATGTAATAAGGCGGCCGGGCCTGCCGTGCAAAGTGCCTCCCGGCCTATGATGCCAAACGCTCATTCCCATTTCCATCCTGGCAACTGCTAAACCAAGTTTGTACAACCGGCACTGACTCATGTAGTAGCAGTTTATTTTGTGCTTTTGCTTATCTTTGATCATTATTTTATTGTGTTACCTTGTTTTCGTGGCGGCTTGCAAATATTCTGTGATGATTTGGATATTTTTTTACGTTGAATGTTGTTCCACGTGGGATTCTATATCGAATACAGAAAAATGGTTTAGTTTTACAACTACTGAAAGGCTGACACTTTCACTGCATGTAAATAATAACATAAATTAATGAATCAATTTTCAATAAATAACCTTCTGTTACACGAGGAACTGAAGTCAGTTTTTTTATATTACTTGCTATCTAGGAAAAAAAAAGAGATATTAGATAAGGTAAACAAGCTATATGTTCCCTTTTGTGTGATGTTTTTGTGTGTATACATTTTCGCTAGACAATAAACTTTGTTTTGAAAGGTTGTTTCACTATTCAGCATTTACTGTGCAAACTTGATCAAAACATTGTAAAGTTTACTTTGCCTTTTATATATTGTTTATTACGGCTAGTTCGATAATTTTTGTTTTATATTCTGACTTTTTGTATCAAGGATGATGTCTTATAACCTGAATTTCTCCGTTCGCTATTGGTCTAACAGAACTGACGTCACGTTGTGTTCCATGTAGATTGAACGCCCCACCATTTGACGATGATGTCTGTCGTTTCGTTCCGTTGACGTCTAGAAAAATCTCCCCTCTTCATTTCTGCGACATCCGATTCCCTTTCTGCGGGAATCGACGTCGCTATCAAGCGAGAGGCTGTGAGACGTCGTTGAAGGGCAACCACTGCACGTTTGTCCAGAGATTACTGGCTTCAACTACAGAAATATCTGTATTGTATTCCAAGACATACTTTATGCATGTCTGTGATCGTATTGGACTGTGATTATACTCAATTCAGTGGTCTTGTGTTATAGCTCTTTGACTGTACTTGTTTGTGTACAAAGGTAATATCTGTGAATGCGTGTAGTGGATCAGAAGGGGAAGGGTGTCCAAACAAACAGCTAACTAGAGAGCTCGAAAGAGAAATGTCACAGCCTGGTTGTGAAGCGGTTCAGGCAACAAATGATGATGCTAGCGAATGTAAACGTTGTGCTGTAAAACTGGGATATTGGGATGATCCATATATTTCATTGTTTGTGCGCGGTACAGAGAGAAAAGCTCCTGAAATCAATCGTGGCTACTTTGCGCGCACCAAAGGTGTGGGGATATTTATCGACAAATTTTTAAAGGTACTGATTTAAAAAACAGATGAAAAGAGTGTGTTATCATTGTGACGTAATTTTTGCTCCTACTTTTCATTTGTAACTTTGCTAAATTTGCCCATTAGAAAGCTATTATCGATGAAGCGGCTTGTGTACAACTACTATATTATTAGCGTCCGAAATAATTGTTAATAACGACAGGGAGTGAACATTTTCAGTAATGCTGATGGCAAGTTTTCGGTGAAGACGTCTGTAATGCTTGATTAAATTTCAATTATCGTTACGGTAAATTCAAACATTTCGTCAAATCCTACCGGTTTTCGGAACGTACTCGCCCTGTTGTTATTGTGTAGATACTAGTGGTAATATTAATAGCCCATGCTACTCGTGTACTTATTTTCACTACAGTATGCTCCATACTGGCAATCACGAATAATAAATGTATTTTCAGTGGTCGTTACCTCGTTTTATTATTGTAAATGTTGTATACATTGTTTTGTAAAGCACGACAAAGAGAGAAATGGTTAGATTTAGTTTCGAATTTGAACTCACATTTATATAGTTGTGGCTGGCAGTGAATCCACTGTAGACTTTGATTGTTGCATTAAGCATTTGGATTTACGATAAATTATCGATGGCATTAATGTATTTGTTTGCTTTTTATGTAGCATATAATTCATTTTTTAATTGAAATATCGCCATTGCAAGTATCCAAAGCTCTTAGTGTAGATGGTAGTTAACATTTTGACCCCTTGCATTGTTATGTTCACTTATTGTTAAACCATTTGATGGCAAATGACATCTTAAGATTGCAACATGTAAGTGCGTGTGCAAGTGGCATGTGTGGTACCTATGAGCCCTCTGCACTCACACAGTGGACATATACCGTTGACCCACTGGTCATCCAAATATGTCTCAATTTTACTCATGAGTTTGGTAAATAGAGTGATGACATTACAAAATCTGATTATAGTGAACGACAGACATTACGAAACACATCACTGATTATGATCATATCTGCTGCTATAATAAAAGTGTGTACACACACACACACACACACACACACACACACACACACACACACACACACACACACACACAGAGAGAGAGAGAGAGAGAGAGAGAGAGAGAGAGAGAGAGAGAGAGAGAGAGAGAGAGAGAGAGAGATTATGGTGTGCTGTAGCCTTATTCCAGCTGTACAAACAAGGCACCTTATAATGATGTGTGGCAGAGGGCATTTTGTGTACCACTGCCCCCCCCCCCCCCCCCCTGCTGTACCAGTCGTGTATGTTTCATGGGAAGAACAATAGTTGATAAGCCTCCATGTGGGCTCAAATCAGTCTGATTTTATCTTCATAATGTTTTCGCGAGATATACGGAGGAGCAAGCAATAGGCTACATTGATCGACTCTTTTAAGAACATACACACGTGGGATTTTAATAGTGAAACAAACTATGATGGAGAACGCCTCTGTAGCAGCATCTGCCACTGTAGTTGGCTGAGCACCTCTGTGACACTTTCACACCTACCAAAAGAATCTATAATGTTTCAGTAAGTGTGATTTGTTCCAAGGAAAGTGAATAGGTAAATGCTAAAGTACATATCCACAGACATATGACGTAGTCCATATCAATTCAGGCAGTCTAGGAAAAAATCTTGCCTACATAGTCTTGGATGTTTTAGCATATGTTAAAATGGAGGACTAAGTAAGGAACAAGTATTCTTTTGTTTTCTCCAAAAAAATTGCTGCGAGGTACAGCCCTCCAAAGATAACACTGCGCATACCATTTTGAAGATGCAAATTTTGGAAGAAATTTTATAATGCTGTATCTCTGGAACAGTCCTAGAATTTTTTTTTTTTTTTTGTTTGAAAGATAATTTCTTTATGATCACAAAAAATCCTCCATTTGGAATTGTGTGTCATAGTTCTTTTATTACAGTGTTCTGAACTTTTTTATAATTTATCGAAAAAAAATTTTTTTTTAATGCCAATTCATAAAATTTCTGTTTTTTCTGTTGATTAGTATCATATAGTTCTACATTCCCTGGAAAGGAGAGCTTCTACTTTTAGGTTGAACAGGTTTTATGAACAACTGAAGTTTTTGCCATACATTAAACCTTTTTTATGACCACATTATCACATAACATGATCATAAAAATCAAAACCTAGCCTTATTTAACATAATGTTAGTTGTGAAAAATGAGTAAGAGGCTCATCTTTCAAGCATTTTAAATCCAAAATGTATGTTAATGATCGAAAGACTTACAGGTATCAGTTTATACAACTTGTGTGCACTGTGTTTTGTACTGAAATTAGCCAGTCAATGAACTAAAAATGTGTTCCACTGCTTCAGCATCTTCCTTTGATATAGAGTGATGCCTTCCTGTTGAACCAATAAAAACTGGAGCACTTACAGTCTTCAAAACATTGTGAACAGGAAGTGAGCACTGATGGCATTGTTGCTGTCCTTCAGCTGGAAACCTATATCCAGCAGCTGGACCATGTGGTAGCATAAAGTTCACTACAATTCCATTTAACTCATAATTGGAGTCTGTAATTTCTACAGTCCACCAGTCATGGTCATACACACATGCCACAAACATCCCCCGTCCCAGATTGTGGACCTGAATGTTATTCTATTTTTTCTGAGGTGTTGGCCGAACGAACGAAATGTCTTCTTTCTTCCTCTTTAAAGTGCGTGCAATATGGGTTCGCCCATCACTTTGAGTCCAAAAATGTGTCTTCTGAATTCCTTTCACAGGAGTAGTTTGTTTGCATCATTCTTCTTTTTTCTGCTCACGGAATTCTTCAATTTCCTCTTTGGACAAAAGAGTGAGGGTTGTGGATGTGTAAGATTTAATGACTTACGTAAAATCCTCAGCATTCTGAGTCGCAGCTGTATTTGGTCTGAAAAGATTGTTTTGTAGCATGATTCTTGAGCGGGCCGCCTACACCATCACAAGGCCCCTTCCCATGACCAGTAGCACTGTATACCCAGTCAGTTGGCACAAGCAACTTACTCAATTCAAACAACTGGTAACGATTTTTAAAATGACTAGGAGCACCATCGTAAATAATGATAATCTTCTCTGCCCCTGTTTGCAGTTGAAGAATTTTGTGCATCGCTAGCAAAGCACATGCTGAGTCATGTCCTGTGTCATCACTTATAACTGCAACACTTGTGGTCTTGTTTCGAAAATATGCCGCTCCTGTACAAATTTAAACCTGGTCATTTCTCTAATGACACCCTTGTACTTCTTGTGGGAGAATTACAGTCCAGTTCTCAGCAAAATCGCAGTGAAGCACTAAACATAGTTCTTGAGACTGTACACACCCTTTCACTTCTGCATTGTGTTGTTGCAATTTCTTTAGATGCTGGTGTGTTACTGCTTTCACTGACCATTTACCAAGTTCATCAATGAAACTGTCAAAGGCAACAGTTTTCTCAATTAGTTTATTTTCCTCCCATGTCGTATATGTAATTTCTCCAGAGTTATGGTTCAAATGGCTCTGAGCACTATGGGACTTAACTGCTGAAGTCATCAGTCCCCTAGAACTTAGAACTACACACATCCATGCCTGAGGCAGGATTCGAACCTGCGACCGTAGCGGTCGTGCAGTTCCAGACTGAAGTGCCTAGAACCGCTCGGTCACCCCGGCCGGCTCTGCAGAGTTATCTGCTACATCTTCCAGGCCTAGTGTCTATAAAACCAGTCCTCTTTCTCCAGGGCAGTCACCACATTCTTGAAACAAACAAGTCTCTTGTTGTACGTCGCAGACTACTATTGACTTCATACGCCAAACCAAGGTGTCGTATGTCACATGCTTCAGTAAGTTCTTCAAAGTTACCACACAAAGTTCAAAATTCGTGCAGTACACACACGGAAGACTCTTTTTACAGACCTCATATTTCTTGATTTGTCTACCATGTACTTTGATACTGATGGATGCACCTTTTTGCTGTAGGATGCACAATATTCAACAACTGAATTGATATTTGTGATAAATTCTTGGCAAGAGTGCTTTGGTTCATTTTCTTCTGAAGGTGGAAATTCTATTTTGAAGAGTGTGGTCAGTTTTGTGTAGTGTATTCATCCATAGCTTTGGTAATTTCTCTGCTCTTTCTTGATGCATAGAGCTCATGACTCGACTTAACTGACCACGGTTTCTTAACAGGACTAACACCTACCTCTGTAGTTGACCGATTCGGGCTATTTAATTCTTCCTCTACTGATGCAAAATCTGCATCATATGCACCATGGGAGGCTTCACCTTGTTCAGGTACTATCATTGTTGTTATTCTGTCAAAGCATTTAGAACACACAAAGTCATCCCTGGAAACATCTTCACTTTGAAACTAGGTCTTCAAATGAGAACACTTATTCCCAACCTGAACAAAGTCTCTCTCTCTCCCTCCCTCCCTCCCTCCTTTTTTTTCCACCCCTTTTATGGATATGCAAATGGGCAGTACATTTCACTCTCCCGTGACCCCAGTCAGAACACATTTCAGAGTCCTTTTCACAAAACACACTGCAACTGTGTCAACTGGCAAATTCCTCACGTAAACATATTAGCACTGAACAACTACAATACAGAAACCTGCAAATGAACAACCATGACAAAGAAACTGACAAAAAACTACAGCGAAGTGTAATAAATATCTGCAACAATGAAAGTGCAAAGAAATATCAGCAACAAAGAAAGTGATAAGAAATAACTGTAACAAAGACCATAGAAATAAACATTATAAAAAAAAAAAAATTAGCAAGAAACAACTTCAGTGAAGACATACATTACCCTTGAAAGAAAAAAAAAAAGATTTTTTTAAAAATAAAACCTGTGCAAAAGTGGAAGCTCTCCTTTACAGAGAATGTGGTACTACATGGTAATAATCAACAGAAAAAAAATCTAACTTTTCTGGATTGTCATTATTGAAAATAATTTTTTTTCTGTACGTTACAAAAAAAATTCAAATGGCAACAGTAATAGAACTTTTACAAATATGTCCAGACAAAGGGTACCATTGTAATCATAAAGCAATTATCTTTAAAATAAAAAAAACCTCTAACAAAATATCTAGAACTGTTACAAAGACACAGCATTTTAAAAAATTTTCCAAAGTTTGCATCTTTAGAATGATGTTTGCAGTGTCTTCTTTGGCAGCCTGTATCTCGGGCAGGAATTTTTTTGGAGAAAACAAAAAATGTGTTTCTTACTTACTCCTGAATTTTAACATATGCTAAATTCAACAACATCCAAGACTATGAAGGTAACCTCCCTGTCTGAAGTGATACGGATTATGCCATACGTATTTGGACATTAATTATTACATAATTCTTAATCACTGCTGTGCTGTAGAAACTTTTCTCTCTAGTGTAGACTTCTTAATAATGTTAACATATGAGCAATAGGCCTACTGGTGTAAGTGAAGTGATTGAAACCACTGATTTCATTACCTAGATCTTTCTCGTGTATTGTGAATATGGAGTTAATATTATTCATTAAGTTTTGCTTGGTCATTGATTGATGTAATACTGTTGTGAAAACACTGGTATGGTCTTCAAATCTCTTCGTATTCTTCACATCATTATTCGTGAAATTATTGTCACTTGTACAGTTTTCTATTAACATAAGCTTTCTTTGATTTGTAGCACTGGTCTGACATCAGTGATGGCTGTGCAAGTGACAGAAACAATATGTGATAGTGACATCATTAATATGATCGTGTGGATCAGCAATCATATTATAACCATAAGAAAAAATTGGGTTTTAATTGAATTAAATACCAAATTAGTTTCTTCTGATAAATTCACAGTGCAGTAAAACAGTTTGAAGGACAGAAACTTGAACCAAGGTCCTTGTCTTTTTCCATGAAATGCTCGCATGTAGTTTCAAGCTTAGCCTGTCACCCACATTGAGTGTCAGGTTTCATTTGATTGATTGATTCATTACACACATTGTTTTGTAAATCCCATCATGGAGAGCCCTGAGTGATGTGGAATGAGTCAATTCATACATTAACAGGCAGAATTAGTCATTGTTCAGTACGTCTGTGAAGTATACTAACAACAAATTATGACCAGTGCTAATCTACTGATACCGTCAGCAATTATTTTTAGTTCTCTCCACATATGTGTATTACGAGAAAAACAACCACCTTGTGGAGGAGGGAGTGCCCCTACTTTTATATTACTCAGATGCTTCTTTTCCCTAGTACTTCAAAGCATTTGTCCAACTTACAGTCAACTGTCTATATATTGGTGAAGTCACATTATCTTTTGTAGAAAACATTAGAGTTATGTGGAACTTGCACCCCTGAGACTGAATATTCTAATAAATTGTTGTTGTAGTGGATATTAAAGTGTAAGTATATATTTATTTTTACAATATCAAGTCGGTACTCAACTTTCTGCTTAGTGTCTACTAGTAACTGGAAGTTTTTTGCATCACAGTTATAAAACTGCATTTGGGATGCTAGATAGAGAGGCATAGTCTATATGTAAGTAGCAGAGTTAATCCAAAATTCACTCTTTAGTACTATTATTATTATTTCTTTACTTTCTCAGACGTTAAGTCTGGTTAAAAATGGAAAGTGACGCGGACCTTGATCAAGCGTCACTTCCTTTTAACTGTACGGTATATGTTATATTGCATTTAGGAACTTTTGGGTAATTGAACATGTATCAATAATTACGGATTTCTGTAATTATATATATAAGTTTGGATGTAGCTGTATTGCATTGATGTACTGGTGGATATTGTGTGGTATGACTCCTGTAGTTGATAGTATAATTGGTATAATGTCAACTTTATCCTGATGCCACATGTCCTTGACTTCCTCAGCCAGTTGGATGTATTTTTCAATTTTTTTCTCCTGTTTTCTTTTGTGTATTTGTTGTATTGGGTATGGATATTTCGATTAGTTGTGTTACTTTCTTCTTTTTATTGGTGAATATGATGTCAGGTTTGTTATGTGGTGTTGTTTTATCTGTTTAATGGTTCTGTTCCAGTATAATTTGTATTCATCATTCTCCAGTACATTTTGTGGTGCATACTTGTAAATGGGAACGTGTTGTTTTATAAGTTTATGTTGTAACGCAAGCTGTTGATGTATTATTTTTGCTACATTGTCATGTCTTCTGGGGTATTCTGTATTTGCTAGTATTGTACATCCACTTGTGATGTGATCTACTGTTTCTATTTGTTGTTTGCAAAGTCTGCATTTATCTGTTGTGGTGTTGGGATCTTTAATAATATGCTTGCTGTAATATCTGGTGTTTATTGTTTGATCCTGTATTGCAATCATGAATCCTTCCGTCTCACTGTATATATTGCCTTTTCTTAGCCATGTGTTGGATGCGTCTTGATCAATGTGTGGCTGTGTTAGATGAGACGGGTGCTTGCCATGTAGTGTTTTCTTTTTCCAATTTACTTTCTTTGTATCTGTTGATGTTATGTGATCTAAAGGGTTGTAGAAGTGGTTATGAAATTGCAGTGGTGTAGCCGATGTATTTATACGAGTGATTGCTTTGTGTATTTTGCTAGTTTCTGCTCGTTCTAGAAAGAATTTTCTTAAATTGTCTACCTGTCCATAATGTAGGTTTTTTATGTCGATGAATCCCCTTCCTCCTTCCTTTCTGCTTAATGTGAATCTTTCTGTTGCTGAATGTATGTGATGTATTCTATATTTGTGGCATTGTGAACGTGTAAGTGTATTGAGTGCTTCTAGGTCTGTGTTACTCCATTTCACTACTCCAAATGAGTAGGTCAATATTGGTATAGCATAAGTATTTATAGCTTTTGTCTTGTTTCTTGCTGTCAATTCTGTTTTCAGTATTTTTGTTAGTCTTTGTCTATATTTTTCTTTTAGTTCTTCTTTAATATTTGTATTATCTATTCCTATTTTTTGTCTGTATCCTAGATATTTATAGGCATCTGTTTTTTCCATTGCTTCTATGGAGTCACTGTGGTTATTCACAGTGACTCCATAGAAGTCATATTATTATTATTATTATTATTATTATTATTATTATTAGGCCTATTATTATTATTAATGACAAATATTGTTTGAGAGTACATGTATTGGCACGTGCATGTCATAATCACCAGGTCACTGAAGAGGCTTCTGAAAGATGTTCTCTTATAGACTTTATGTGATATTCTTACTGTGTGTTTCTGTAGATGATATCAGCTGAATCACCACAGAAGATTATCTCATAGGGCAGTATTGAGTGAAAATATGCTATCAATCATAACTGCATATCAGCATAATGAGTGGGATCTCATAGGGCTAACAGGACAGAATAAAGCCTTTTCATTAGTTGGTCCACCTCGAGGTTATTTTTAAATTCTTCTGAATGCATAAAGAACTACACACTTGGAGCCTCATCCAGTGTATGTCATTGATCCCTTTGTCTGGCATCTGTAACTCATTTTTATTAGTTTGAAATTGCATAAGATGAGGTTTTCGTAGGATAAAGGTTTGGCTGTTGTCTGTGAGCCAATTGTAAATGTATTTGACTATTATGTGGTTCAGTAGACAATACAGTACATAAATGTTAAAAGATAGAGTGATACTATTGGTGTATATGTATCACATGTACTCAGGATACACAGGACTGCAGTTGACTGTAAAGTTGTAGTCTGCATGGGACTATGATGCTCACTGTTCAACTGTGTACTTTACTACTGTACAACATCCCTCCCCCCCACTCCCCAAACCACCATAAAAGTTTCTTGACCTAACCATGAATTCATAGAAATTCAGGATGGTGATTCTTCTGTAATAGCTACCTGGAATTCTCAGGAAATTACATTTTACCTGAAAAAATGCGGGAACTTCAGGAATTTCATAAAATATTGGGGATTTCTGTGTTTTTAACATAGCATTGGAATTTAATTTTATTGAGTTTTATAAATCACGAATTTTAAAATGCATAATATTTCAAAGTGTGTTAATTGTGTGAATATTATATGTGTAAACATGAACACTCATCATTTAATTCCTGTTTGTTCATTGTGTTGTTTAACACTATATTAACTTCTTGAGCTCCTTTGTATTGTGCAGATGGCAACATTGTATGATTCTGTGGTCCAGCTCTTAATTTTCTCCCCTTCCAACCCTGTCTGTGGGAGTTATTCTGCAGCCTCACAACTGTGTACATGACACTACGAGATCAGAAGTATCTGGACACCTAGCTGAAAAGACTTAAAAGTTCGTGGCGCCCTCCATCGGTAATTCTGGAAACCAGTTTGGTGTTGGCCCCCCCCTTAGCCTTGATGACAGCTTTCACTCTTGCAGGCATATTTTCAGTCATGTACTGGAAGGTTTCTTGGGGAATGGAATGCTGCACTGAGGAGAAGTATTGAGTAGGTCGGTGAGGCCTGGCAAGAAGTCAGCATTCCAAAACATCCCAGAGGTGTTCTGTAGGATTCATGTCAGGACTCTGTGCAGGCCAGTCCATTACAGGGACGTTACTGTCGTGTAACAACTCTGCCACAGGCCGTGCATTATGAACAGGTGCTTTTGAAAGATGCCATTGCCATCCCCTAATTGTTCTTCAACAGTGGGAAGCAAAAAGGTGCTTAAAACATTAATGTAGGCCTATGTTGTGATAGTGCCATGCGAAACAACAAGGGGTGCAAGGCACCCCCCTCCCCATGAAAAACACGACCACTCCAAAACACTACCGCCTCTGAATTTTACTATTGGCGCTACACACACTGGCAGATGATGTTCACCGGGCATTCACCACACCAGAATGAGGAGAGCTTCTGTAAAGTTTGGAATGTAGGAGGCGAGATACTGGCAGAAGTAAAGCTGTGAGGACGGGGCGTGAGTCGTGCTTGGGTAGCTCAGTTGGAAGAGCACTTGCCCGCGAAAGGCAAAGGTCCCGAGTTGGAGTCTCGGTCCAGCACACAGTTTTAATCTGCCAGGAAGTTTCATTCACCATACCCACAACCTGCCATCAGATTGACACATTCTGTACCATGATTCATCACTTTACACTCCTTACACCAAATGAGGCGTTGTCTAGCATTTACTGCCATGATGTGTGGCTTATGAGCAGCTGCTCGACCATGAAATCCAAGTTTTCTCGCCTCCCGCCTAGCTGTCATATTAGTTGCAGTGGATTCTTATGCAGTTTGGAATTCCTGCGTGATCATCTGGATAGATGTCTGCCTATTACACATTACGACCCTCTTCAACTGTTGGCAGTCTCTGTCAGTCAACAGACGAGGTTGGCCTGTATGCTTTTGTGCTGTACGTGTCCCATCACATTTCCACTTCACTATCACATTGGAAACAGTGGACCTATGGATGTTCAGGAGTGTGGAAATCTCGCGTACAGATGTATGACACAAGTGACTCCCAATCAGCTGACTACATTCAAAGTCCGTGGGTTCCGTGGAGTGACCTATTCTGCTGTGTCATGATGTCTAATGACTACTGAGGTCACTGATATGGAGTACCTGGCAGTAGGTGGCAGCACAATGCACCTAATATGAAAAACATATGTTTTTGTGGGTGTCCAGATACTTCTGATCACATAGTGTAAGTACAGACTAAAACTTGCATTCATTATCATCTGTGAGTGACAGTCTGTCATTATAGTACACATATTATTTTATATGACTACATGCTGACCATTTCTCCATTTATTGGTACTTAATTGTTAATAATTTTAGTAATCGGACACTAAAATGATGTATGGGATTTGTCTCATGGGAGAGTGCCTCAGAAATGCTAAAAAACCTGAAATGGTAGACAATTGAAGCTACACTCCTGGAAATTGAAATAAGAACACCGTGAATTCATTGTCCCAGGAAGGGGAAACTTTATTGACACATTCCTGGGGTCAGATACATCACATGATCACACTGACAGAACCACAGGCACATAGACACAGGCAACAGAGCATGCACAATGTCGGCACTAGTACAGTGTATATCCACCTTTCGCAGCAATGCAGGCTGCTATTCTCCCATGGAGACGATCGTAGAGATGCTGGATGTAGTCCTGTGGAACGGCTTGCCATGCCATTTCCACCTGGCGCCTCAGTTGGACCAGCGTTCGTGCTGGACGTGCAGACCGCGTGAGACGACGCTTCATCCAGTCCAAAACATGCTCAATGGGGGACAGATCCGGAGATCTTGCTGGCCAGGGTAGTTGACTTACACCTTCTAGAGCACGTTGGGTGGCACGGGATACATGCGGACGTGCATTGTCCTGTTGGAACAGCTAGTTCCCTTGCCGGTCTAGGAATGGTAGAACGATGGGTTCGATGACGGTTTGGATGTACCGTGCACTATTCAGTGTCCCCTCGACGATCACCAGTGGTGTACGGCCAGTGTAGGAGATCGCTCCCCACACCATGATGCCGGGTGTTGGCCCTGTGTGCCTCGGTCGTATGCAGTCCTGATTGTGGCGCTCACCTGCACGGCGCCAAACACGCATACGACCATCATTGGCACCAAGGCAGAAGCGACTCTCATCGCTGAAGACGACACGTCTCCATTCGTCCCTCCATTCACGCCTGTCGCGACACCACTGGAGGCGGGCTGCACGATGTTGGGGCGTGAGCGGAAGACGGCCTAACGGTGTGCGGGACCGTAGCCCAGCTTCATGGAGACGGTTGCGAATGGTCCTCGCCGATACCCCAGGAGCAACAGTGTCCCTAATTTGCTGGGAAGTGGCGGTGCGGTCCCCTACGGCACTGCGTAGGATCCTACGGTCTTGGCGTGCATCCGTGCGTCGCTGCGGTCCGGTCCCAGGTCGACGGGCACGTGCACCTTCCGCCGACCACTGGCGACAACATCGATGTCCTGTGGAGACCTCACGCCCCACGTGTTGAGCAATTCGGCGGTACGTCCACCCGGCCTCCCGCATGCCCACTATACGCCCTTGCTCAAAGTCCGTCAATTGCACCTTGTCATCTCTCAGGATGTTCACGTCCACGCTGTCGCGGCATGCTACCAGTGTTAAAGACTGCGATGGAGCTCCGTATGCCACGGCAAACTGGCTGACACTGACGGCGGCGGTGCACAAATGCTGCGCAGCTAGCGCCATTCGACGGCCAACACCGCGGTTCCTGGTGTGTCCGCTGTGCCGTGCGTGTGATCATTGCTTGTACAGCCCTCTCGCAGTGTCCGGAGCAAGTATGGTGGGTCTGACACACCGGTGTCAATGTGTTCTTTTTTCCATTTCCAGGAGTGTATATGCCAAATGTCACATGAAAGCCAAGAACCAGTATTATATGGAAAGTTCAGAAATATGCTGTTGCCTCCTACATATTGCTCCCCTACAAACTGCAAAGATGACATTAGACTGATTACAGTGTCGGCAAATACATTTATACAGTCATTCTTCCAGCACTCATGCAAATGGAATGGGAAGGAACCCTTTGTATCACACAAAGAGAAGTACCCTCTGCCATGCACATCATAATATGTTTCTCAGTGTTGAAGTAGGTACATTTTCAGAAGTTATCAAAAGATAGTTGGTGTATCCTAAGTTCCTTTATGTTTCAGTCATTTTATTTTTGTGTTTGTTATTAAAGAGTTATTTGCATGTAATGTCATCTTATTTACAAAAATAACGAATTGTTCCTTGCGCACTAATGTGAGTGAGCTTCCTCTCTTCCAGTACATATTATCTATATATAAAGACTTCTCTACGATTAGGAGTTGTCAGATGAAACTGCTGAAATTTTTTTATTGTTTTGGATGATTTAAAAATAGCTACCCAATACAAAACCTTCAGAGCAACCTAGGAACTCCTAACCTGTGACCTACATGTCTTAAGCCAGTACTTCTGGAAGTGGAGGTTACAGCCTAGGTCAAATAAAACAAATGTTGCTTGTTTCCAGTAGATTGGCTTGCAGAGAACTTTTGCATTTGCATTGCAAATATTAGTTATTGCTATATGATGTGATTGCAGGGAAAAGTATGTAGCCATTTCCGATCAGTTATAAGGTATAGTGTTGTTATTTGTGGAAGCTCAAGCAACATATTTTGTTTACTGAAACTGCAGAAAAGAATCATTAGAACTGTGTGCTTTGCATCCAAGAGAATGTCACCCATTACTTAACAATCTGCAGGTACTAATTGTTCTTTCCCTATATATCTTTTATGCAGTAGTTTAATTATTCAAAGAAACCAATTTTGACAATGAATGCAAGCCAAGAAACAAAGATACTAGTATTCTCCCCATTAATTGTGTAAAGTTACATGCCCAGACTCCCCATTTACAAAAATGAAAGACAAGAGCATTCCGAGTATGAAACTAGATTCACTGAAAAAAAGGCTAGTGAACACTATTTGAGGTACTATTCAATTGAAGAGCTCGTGAAAGATGAACTAGTTATTTGCATAGGTTGTAGTTGTTCACTAGTCTTGTTGTGTCAAGTTAGCTGTTCTTTTCCACAGAAAAAATGTTAAAGTATTAATATTGCTCTTACATTAACCACAGTTTATCAGTGATATTGTGTTACCCATTTTTTATATACTCCTGCATTCTAATCAGATGTTAGTGTCTGTATGTTGTGAGACAAATAAACTGCAACATAGGCTTATTAACACTTTGTGATGTTTTGATTTTCTTTCCACATTAGATGTGTTTTGTTAATTTTAGATCTCCAAAATGCTTTATCATATTACATCGCCAACTGAAAGTGTATCAATCTTTTAATGTGTGCTGTTGATGTGTGTAGCTATTTTAAAATATTATGGTTGGAGACACTTTATTTTCTGTGCTATGGAATCAAATGTATTGTGTCCCAACAAATCAAAACTGTTAACATGTTTCATTGAATTCTACAGGTATAATATGTCTTTTATTATATTGTTTCTTCTGTCTTTCAGAAATGTGGAGGCAAATGTCAGTTGATAAATTTGGGATCGGGTTTTGACACGTTGTACTGGCGCTTGAAAGATTCTGGACAGACAGTTTCAAATTTCATTGAATTGGATTTTCCCACAGTGACAGCAAGAAAGTGTTACCTAATTAAACGCAATAAAACTCTCCTAGAGAAAATTCATACTGAAGGTTCGCATATCTTCATACAGTACAGCTTCAGTAGACATATTTCCCCCTGACAATATCAAATAATTGCTCTTTGATGTAAAATAGTGTTCTGAGTGCATAAGTAAGTGTGTTCAAATCATAGTTCCTTGAAATTTCATTTTGTGTGTTTCTGACTTTTTTGTTCCAGATGGAGAAGTGAAACTCAGTGCCACAGATTTACATGCAGGAAATTATCACATAGTTGGGGTTGATTTAACTAATCTTTCTGAAGTCCAGTCAAAGTTAAATGAAGCAGAAGTCAATTACAGTTTGCCAACATTGTTTTTAGCAGAATGTGTTTTGGTTTATGTAGAAGTTCCAAGAGTTGAAGAACTTCTTAGCTGGATAGCAAAGGACTTTAGTTCTGCTCTGTTTGTAAATTATGAGCAGGTTTGTATTCGCTGGTGTTTAAGGGACGTAGTTTAGTGGTATTGAGCAGTCCTTAGCTGTATGTCAAATCTTGAGTCATGTTAGTAGTCCTTAATTTGGAAATACGACATATAATTTGCTATGTTTGTTCATTTGTGTGTATGTGTGGGGGGGGGGGGGGGCATATGTGAACAAAATACTTTGTTTGATATTCCACAAGGTTAATTGAGGACCAAGCAATAGTGGCGGCACCTGTTTAAGAAAGAGGAGCACAGAGACCAGGGATACGGTACTCTGGTGTTGATCCTATTGGAGGGACCATGTGTAGTGGCACAGTAACTAAGATATGACCGCATTCAGGAGAAGCAGTATTTAACTCCCCATCTGCCCAGCCAGTTGGTTAAGGAGATGAATGACAGTATGGTCCTTTTTAAAAAGATGCACTCAATTACCTTCTCCATCATTTTGCTATTAAAGCTTGTGCTCAATCTTTAGTGACCATATTGTGTAATGTAACATGCCTGCCATTGCACAGGAGGTGGACTGCATGAAAGCTTTGCAGTCACCGTTACTATTTATATTGACTGCTTATCTTGAAAACAGCTCATGAAATAACTGTATTTCTATATACTGAAGCAGCAAACTTTTTCAAAGATGCGAGATAAGCAGTGTGTGAGATGACTGCAGAGTTAATACAGTAAAACAAATAGTACCTTTTTTTCTTTTTGGTGGCTTGTCACATTTCACTGGCAGGACCTATGTAGTTATCTGCAATGCCCATGTCATGTTATATCTCAACTGCACCGAGTCAGGTGGCCCGTAGGTGCGTTGGTAAGGCACTGGAATTCAGGTTGATCTGGTTTCAGTTCCCTGCCCTTCATTCCAAAGTTGGGCTTTAAGTTTATGAAGTTTTTGGATTTGTTCTTTAATTATTGCTGCTAGAGGTTCAGTTGATTAATGTTCTTTATGTTCTTATTCTTTTTTTATGATTTTGCTTTTAGTGTTGTTCTTTGGGTAGGTTCAGTTTATCATGTTTTATTTTAAAAGGGGGGGGGGGTGCAAGATTATTTTCTAACTGGCTTTTAGTTTTAAATTAGGTTTATTGACCTCAGTGTTTTCAGTCTGGTAAGATTGTATTGAAAAGGATTTTGACAGTGTCCTTCCACATTCCTGTCCAATTTGAACTTGTGTTCTGTCTCCTGTGACATCATTCTTGACAAGAAAGTGGATCATAAATTTCCTTCTTTCGTCATTTATTTCTGTGCTTCTGTTATAACTGGTGAGTTATTCCAAAGCAAATCAACTCTTTGCACACATGATGTCCTATCTGACACTTTACTTTCATGTAAGAGAACTTAGTGTCACTTTGTTATAGTCTGAATACAATTGGGTATTCGCTGTATTACATCACAAGGCTGTACATAATAATTTATATTTCCTAATCCAAATGCCATCCAAACTTGATCTTTTTACTATGTTCCGTATTGTAACATGGGGAGCCATTTTTTTTCTTCCTCCACCAAGTTTGAAGGTGACTTGTGTTGATACGTTCAAGGTCAAAGGCTATCACATACCTTAATTGTGTACATTGTTTCAAAGTGACTATGTTGCATATTATTTGAAAGCTTGTTCCCAGACCTTTCTTTCTGTTTCTATTAGAACAGAAGTTAACAGTCACTTCTGTTTTCTGTATTTTCCACACATTTTTTGAATCTTACATTTTCGTGCTTGTGATGTGGAGCATTATGTAAGGTGAGTGTTTTTCCACCACAAAAATGAAGTAAGCTAAGCCTCAGTATGTTATTACAAAGTCTTTTTCTGAGTGTCAACCAGATGATGTACCAGCTGTACTTTGTATCAGTGACAGAGCGAAGTGGCACAGTGGTTAGCACGCTGGACTAGCATCAGGGAGGACAATGGTTCAAATCTGTGTCTGACCACCCAGATTTAGGTTTTCCATAATTTTCCTAAATCACTCCAGTCAAACACCAGGATGGTTCCTGTTGTTATCAGAAATAACACCAATCAAGCTTTATTCTGCTTCCACAGTAATAGATCACGTTATGGACTACAACACTCCTTTTCCCTTGGGGAAAAGTGTTCACTGTGGAGATCAGTAGTGGTGACTGCTGGTGGACGTGTTGTGCTGCCACAGGAGAATATGGTCTGAATTGGCACAGGCAGGTGTGGTGCCCATTCACCAGTGAGAGGCTGTAAGGGAGCACTGATGATGATGGAGCTGGAACCATGTCCAATCTGGGCAGGCATTCGGTGATGGAGGCAGCAGTTGCAACAGGGGCTGCATAGATGGAGGCGACTTAGTGCCGACTACTCCGTCCAGCAGTGGTAGCACCCAGAATGAAGAAGGCATGGCGCGGGGGCCAGAGAAGGCGTGGATCATGCAGATGGTGGAGGTGGCCGCAGGAGTGGAGCGCTCTCTGGTGCGATCTTAGTCATGCATGGCTGGATCTGGTCATATTGTCATGACGCCAAGCCGTCAGAGGTGTCCACAGCACAGAGTTGGTGGCCTTGGCAGTGATGACTGACCCCTGGTATCCACTTAGAGCACCTGCCAAATCTGCAGGTCTGGGTGGCGGATCCTGGAAAGAATTGCAAGGCAAGCCCCAGTAGATGTCCTGGCATTGGCTGGAGCAGATGAAGCTGCATACAGGGTGAGAGGTCGTGAAACAGTTGTGTGTTCACTACACTTGCTGCCTGGAGAGAATCTATGTGAACTCAAAAAACTATTGAAGGCTTCCTCTGGAGAAAATTGTGATATATTTTTTCATTTGGATTTCGAATGTACAGACCAGCCGCTGTGCCATTACATTGCACTGGGGATGAAAGGAAGGGGACGTAACATGACAGATGCCACGCTTTGTAAAAAAAAAAGTCTTGAGTCACAAACTATGGGCCATTGTCCGTCACAGGCATGTATGAGAATCCTATGGAAAAAATCTTCGTGAGGCCTTTCACAGTAGCTGCAATGGACGTGAATGGGCAACAGACCACATCAGGAATTTTTGAGAAAGCATCAACTACTACAAGCCAAAAGGAGTTACGGAACGGACCCACAAAATCTGCATGAAGATGCTTCCAGCAGCACTGAGGGGTGGGCCATGGGGAAAGAGAGGCCCATGGTGCTGCTTAATGGATGGCTTACTGTGTGGGAAGACTATCACAATGCATGTGATCTCATTTCACTACCTGGTCAAAACATGGCAACAGGCCATCAATTTTGTATGAGAAACGCCGTAATGGTCCAGGCACAAGAGGCATATGACATACTGCCACAGTGCAGACAGGATCACAAACCTGGGCACTGACTCTTCGGTAGCCAACAGTAACGCACCAACAGGAATTGAGAGATAGTGGTGGAGAGCATAATAATTATGCAAAGGATCCGATGCTAGGCCTGTTGATTAATCTGACCAGCCATGGTGGGCAGATTGCACAATCTGACATAAGATATGATTGCCTGTGATAGCCACTGGAATCTGAGAACTGGTAAAGAGAAAATCATCCATGGTGTTTTGGGTGTCTACGTCTAAATGGAAACATAACATCTCATCCTCATAAATGCTGGCTTTGGGCCAGTCGGCAATTGAGAAAGACCATCCACATTAGCATGTTGTGTTGCGATTTGAAATGTAATCTCATAGTTGTATCATGAGAAAAACAGAGTGCGGCATTGCAGATGATGGGCTGGTTTGTCCGGTAAACATGCTGAAGGATTGAAATGAGAAACCAGAAGTTTATTTAATACATGAATGTTTTTGGAGTGTATGTAAGCAAGGGCTTCTTTTTCTATCTGCAAGTAGCGCCGTTGCATTGATGCATAGTTTTGGAAGCCTACACAATAGGGTAAAAGCACACAAGTAGGTGGGTAACCAGTGAAAAGCAACATCTTTATGTAAGAGACCTTGAAATGGCTGGTCCAAGGTGGCTGCACAAGGAAGAAATTTATGGTAGTACACAATCTTTCAGAGAAAGGCTTGCAACTCTTTGGCATTGGTAGGACGAGGCAAAGCTGTAATGGTATAGACATGCTAGTACCAAACTGTGACACCAGGATGTGACACTTCAAGGCTGAGACAAATGGTAGGTGGCTGAAAAAATTACGATTTGTCCAAGTTAGATTTCAAGCTGGCGGCCTATATCACCGTGAACAAGGCATTAAGATTCCGCAAAACAAATGTTCATCTTTTGAGAAACCTGAGACCACAATACCATCCAGGTAGTTAATGTGTTCCAGCACAGAGGCTGTGAGTTGCTCCAAACATTGCTGGAAAATGGTATGGATGCTAGCCATGCAGAATGGCAGGTGCTTGTATTGATACAACCCAAAGGGGGTATTCACTATGAAGACAAATTTGGAATTGTCATCCAGAGGCAGTTGTAAGTAGCTTTCTGACAATTCTGTTTTGGAAAAACATTGGCCCCTGGAAAGCCATGATAAGAGTTAATATGGACATGGTACTGGATACGTTTCAATAATAGACTGTGACTTTACACTCACTTTAAAATCACTACAGATCTGAAGGTTGCTGTTAGGTTTTTTGGCAATTACCAATGGAACAGACCATTCACTAGAGGAGATGTGCCTGATAACACCCAAAGATGTCAGTTGATCTGGTTCCAATTTTACTTTCTCCTGTAAAGCCACTTCCTCAGCTCGTGGTCTAGAGGCTAGCATTGCTGCCTGTGGATCACAGGGTCCTGGGTTCAGATTACCGGCCGGGTTGGGGATTTTCTCTGCCCACGGACTGGGTGTTTGTGTTGTCCTCATCATTTCATCATCATCATTATTTGTGACAATGGCTAGATTGGACTGTGTAAAAATTGGGACTTTGTACGGGTGCTGATGGCTGTGCAATTGAGCGCCCCACAAACCAATCCATCATCATCATCATCTCGTAAAGCTACTGGGACTGGAAGGGCGTGAAAAAAAACTGGGGGTGTGCCATTGGTTTCATTGTGATGTGAGCCTCGAATTTGGTAGCACACCCTGAACCTCCTGAAAGCAGGGAGGAATATTCTGAGCAGAGCATGCACAATTTTTGGTGCAGAAATGGATCCAGTACCACCTGCACTTCTTCCGAAATAGAGAAGCCAAAAATTTTGAGGGCGTTAAGCTCAAATAAGATTTCAGTATGGCATCATACACTGCTAGAAAGGTCAAAGGCCAAACAACTGCTGTTTTCACTACAGAAGTAGAAAACTGTCCCAGTATGGATATTTGTTGATTGTTATAACTCACTAACCAATGAGAGACGGGGGATGTCTCTGGTGATCCAAGATTCACATAGGTTTGAGAATTTAACAGAGTCACTACTGCACCCATGTCCGGTTGCATTTTTAAAATATTGCCCATCACAAGTGCTTCAATGCATAATTTGTTTGGGGCTACCATCACTTGAGAAACAACGTTCACATCCATGCTTCTATTGGATTTCCTACTGCCCTAGATACTTCAGAAGACTGGACAATATTCAGAACACTTCTGAGAGAGGGATTTTCACATTGTAAAGCACATTCATGTACTTCCCTGTCAGATATCAGGCATATTATATCTTCACGAATAATCAAATCAGCATATGAATCCTGTTGGCTCTGGTAACAAATTGGCAACAATGGCTAAGCTCTTGAAGTTCCACTGCCCAAGCTCTGTATGACTGTTATGTTTGCTTTTGACTGTGGTAGAACTCAATGTGAGCAATAATAACGTGAGTATGTTTGCAGTGATAGAGACCAGCTGACACATTTCATCAAGAGAGAGACTGGCTGATCCCTGAAGAGGAGCTAGTTGAGATAAAAAATGTAAACATAAGGAGAAAACCATGGCAAAAATAAAGTCTTACACAAGTTGGGCTCGACTATTTCAAAAGCTTGAAAATGTTGCAAAAGGCGTTTTCCATATGCATCCCAATCATCTGCAGAATCACCGTATGGAGGAAGCAGTGGGGGTTTACATCAGTGGTGATGGAACCTTGCGTGTCAGTGATGCTGCCAAATTGTTTAGTGCCGCAGTGAGAGCCTGCTGCTGGTCGGTGTGAGCTTGGAGTTGTTCAACAAGAGATTGAAGAATTTCTTCCACTCACGTGTTGGCTGTATATCAAAGCAAAGAAATGAAACACATAGAGTAGAATACAACACTTGTCACAAAGTATGGTATAACATTGTACAGATATAATATCAGAAGTATCACCAGCCAAGTTTTATTCTGTTTCCACAGGAAGAGATCCACAGTGACATTGAATGAAGTATATAACAGTGCAAGATCTCATAACTATAGATCACATCATTATATAATCTCATAGGTGAGCATACAATAAGACAGTATACATAAGTGACGCTGTTGTTCACATGGCACAGCGCTTGCTGTTCCGTCCATCCAGGTTGCAAGGCAACCTCTCTAGGCTGGCTGCACAGGCACTTGTAATTTGCATTGCTTGATTAAGCATCTTAACAGTCCCTTTGAAAGGACATGGCCAATTTCCTTCCCCATCCTCCAAACATACTGAGCTTGAACTTCATATTTAATGATCTCAATGTTGACAGAATCATAGATGTCATCCTTTTCCATGACAATGCCAAGCCTCACATAGTGAATTTGACAAGGGTCGAATTGGAGGACATGCACTAGGAAACCCTCCCTACAGTCCAGATTTGGTCCCCCTCCCCCTCCTGACTATTTTTTGTTTGCATTCATGGAAGAATCACACGAAGAGGAACATTCGAAAAGAATGAAGACATCGAGGGGCATGTGCACAATTGGTTGGTGTACACCCTCAAACATTTTATGAACAAGGAAAGTTCAAGCTTCCAAATAGCTGGCAGAAGTGTGTAGAGCATGCAGGTAGTTATGTACAGAAAAACTGAAGGTTTCAGTTGTGTAAGTGATAAATCAAGAAATATTTAATTGGAATTACCTTTTATATTTGAATCATCCTTGTATTAAACGTGTTTTACTTAGTTTCCCATTTATGTAGACTACATGAGTATGCCATTTCATGTTGTAACCATGTACCAAGAAATTTTATACATTCTGGTTTTTGAATTGTTTGCCCATTAATTTCAATATGAAGATTAGCCGGTGTCGTATTCTGGGTGGTGAATATGCCCATTGCATCTGACCCCCCCCCCCCCCCCCCGCCCCCAAGGTTTATAATCAAATTGTTTGCATCAAAGTAGTTTACTGTACTCCTTGTGACAGCCTTTTTTCCCAAAGGTTTCATTGATACTTCCTGTATTTGAGATGGAGTTGTTATCTGGAAATTGGTGTAGTTTGCTGTTACTGTTTATATCCAAATGTTGTTGTTGTGGTCTTCAGTCCTGAGACTGGTTTGATGCAACTCTCCATGCTACTCTACCCTGTGCAAGCTTCTTCATCTCCTAGTACCTACTGCAGCCTACATCCTCCTGAATCTGCTTTGTATTCATCTCTTGGTCTCCCTCTACGATTTTTACCCTCCACACTGCCTTCCAATACTAAATTGGTGATCCCTTGTTGCCTCAGAACATGTCCTACCAACCGATTCCTTCTTCTAGTCAGGCTGTGCCACAAACTCCTCTTCTCGCCAATTCTACTCAATACCTCCTCATTAGTTATTTGATCTACCCAACTAATCTTCAGCATTCTTCTGTAGCACCACATTTCGAAAGCTTCTATATGCAAATAATTTACATATAAAAACAAGAATAGACAGATTTGATTGAAAGTTTGCAAAGTAATATTTCAGAGCTAGATCAGAAATGTAAGGACTATGGTATGAAGATTAGCATCTCCAAAACGAAAGTAATGTCGGTGGGAAAGAAATATAAACGGATTGAGTGCCAAATAGGAGGATCAAAGTTAGAACAGGTGGACGGTTTCAAGTACTTAGGATGCATATTCTCACAGGATGGCAACATAGTGAAAGAACTGGAAGCGAGGTGTAGCAAAGCTAATGCAGTGAGCGCTCAGCTACGATCTACTCTCTTCTGCAAGAAGGAAGTCAGTACCAAGACTAAGTTATCTGTGCACCGTTCAATCTTTCGACCAACTCTGTTGTATGGGAGCGAAAGCTGGGTGGATTCAGGTTACCTTATCAACAAGGTTGAGGTTACGGATATGAAAGTAGCTAGGATGATTGCAGGTACTAGTAGATGGGAACAATGGCAGGAGGGTGTCCACAATGAGGAAATCAAAGAAAAACTGGGAATGAACTCTATAGATGTAGCAGTCAGGGCGAACAGGCTTAGATGGTGGGGTCATGTTACACGCATGGGAGAAGCAAGGTTACCCAAGAGACTCATGGATTCAGCAGTAGAGGGTAGGAGGAGTCGGGGCAGACCGAGGAGAAGGTACCTGGATTCGGTTAAGAATGATTTTGAAGTAATAGGTTTAACATCAGAAGAGGCACCAATGTTAGCACTGAATAGGGGATCGTGGAGAAACTGTATAAGGGGGGCTATGCTCCAGACTGAACGCTGAAAGGCGTAATCAGTCTTAAATGATGATGATGATGATGATGATGATGAAGAAGAACAAGAATAGACCCATTTTGGGACCTTGAAGATGTCCATATTCGACTTGTAATAAACCAACTGGTAGGCATTACATAAGTAGTAGTTTCACATTCTGGGCCTAGATGAGCCTGTCAGGCCTGACTGATCACCTTGTCATCTCTCAGGATGTGGTATGGAGGGCATGTGGTCAGCACACCGCTCTCCCAGGCATTGATGTTGGAAGCGCCACTGCGCATTCAAGTAGCTCCTCAGTTGGCTTCATGATCATGAATGCACCCCGTTTCAGCCATCCCACCAAGGAAAATTTCCTGGCAGTACCAGAAATCGGTCCCCCACATGGCAGTTAGATGTGCTGACCTCTTAGATATAAGAGTCAGACTACTGATCGGTATGGATTGTGTCATTTACTTCATGTGTTATCTTTGTGAACTGTTTTCTGAAGGTATGAGTAAAACCATTTACAAGCTGCTCCCCTAATACCCCAATTCTCAATTGTGTTAAGTAATTTATTGAGACTGATGGTGTCCATGCCTCTGATAAGTCTAGCAGCATGCTCAAGGTAAGTTGCTGTGAATCTGGTGTCTTTAAGTATTTCATGTAGCAAATAAAAGATTGCTGTTTCTGTTGACTGATTTCTTCTGAAGGCATACTATGATGCTGTTAGTACTGAAATTTATTTAAGAAATTAGTCTTTCATAGCAATGTTTTTGCAGAATATTTGAAAATAAAGACAATAGAAACATAGGTTTAAAATTTAATACCTCTTAATGGCTTCCTTTTTTGTGATGTGGTTTCACTGTAGAAATTTTTTTACATGTTGGGATGCTGCCAGTTGATACGGACAGATTTAAAAGATAAGGCAGTGGTTCGGAGATTGTCTGAACATTTTTAACAACAAAATTTGGTATATTATTTATTTGTGATGAGTGTTTTGATTTTAGTAGTTTGGTTTATTGCTGTACCTCTTCTCTATTTGTTGGAATGAGAAATATTGTGTTATGTGGCTGCCTAATTTTTGAGGTAGGGTGTGTGTAATGTTTATTAGTGATACTTTTTTAATAAGATTTTCTGCTGAATTTACAAAATGTTTGTTGTTCACAATAGGTACATCCTGTGGTTTGATGATGGTTTGCAAATTTTCGTATAGTTGTATGTAATCAGTTTTAATTTTGTTAGTCCTCCTTTCTTTCTTTACGGTATTCCAAGCAGCTTTCATTTTATTCGGTGTGTCTCTTATTTATCTGTCATTTCCCAGCATTGTGGTACTTTTCGTTACCTTGCTGAGTATTGTTTTATAGTTTTTTTTACAGTTCTTATCAAGTACAGGTGTTGTTTACACATTTTAGTAATTCTGTACAGGAATCGTTTCTGTGCAAATTCTGTACAGGAATTGTTTCTGTGCACAATTATCTTATATCATACCTGAAGTTATCCAGTTGTTTGAGTGGTTTTGCTTTGTAATTATAAGTGGAAAAACTACATCAAAATAACATTTAATTGTATTTGAAAGGTACTGAATTTCTCAGATATCTTTCCAGCACCGTATCTTTTTTAAATAATTTCTAAATATTTCGATTTTTTGGGCACTGTAAGTTTTGTCTTGATATGTGCTTGTTAGTTTGTGACTTTCAATATGGAAACTTAGGGTTCGAACATAGGGGTTTCAGAGCCTAGTCTTCACTATTTCTGCTTTGTAATGTTGTTGTTAAGTGTTAATTACTATTTGATCTGTTGTGGATTTTATATAGGAAGTTTCTTATTTTGGGGGATGTATTGTGAGTTCTGAGTTGTAACAACTAAAATATTCATTAATCCTGTGTGGTGTGTGTGTGTGGGGGGGGGGGGGGGGGGATGAAAAAGGAGAAATTTTGTGTGTGTGTGTGTGGGGGGGGGGGGGGGTGACAGAGGGTGTTACACAAAGAGGGTGAGGGGATGAGAATAGGCAGGAGATGATAGGTCGGGAGGGGTGGAAACTGTTGGGTGGAGAGTGTGGGGAGAGTAGGTTACCATGGATCGAGCAGAGGTATTTTTTGGGAGTGGAAAATGTGTTGCAAGGTTAACTCATATCTGCACAGTTCAGAAAAGCAGGTGGTGGAGAGGAGGATCCAGATGGCTCAGGTACTGAAGCAGCCCTTGAAATCAAACATGTTATATTCAGCTGTGTGTTGTTCCAAAGGGTGGTCTACTTTGCTCTTCGCCACTGTTTTGGTAGTGGCCATTTGTCCATCTGGTAGAAAGCTGGTTGGTAGTCATACCAATATAAAAAGCAGTGATTGCAGCAGAGCTGATAAATAACATGGCTGTTTTCACAGGTGGCCTGGTCTCTAATGGAATAGGATAAACCAGTAGTGACAAGACTGGAATGGGAAGTACTGGGTGGGTCGACTGAGCAGGATCCACCACAGGGATATGATCCTTGTGGCAAGGGGCTGAGATTGAGAGTGGCATAGGAGTGGACTGGGATGTTGAGGAGTTTGGGTGGGTGACGAAGCTCTACTTTAGGAGGGGTGGGAAAGATCTTGGGTAGGATGTCCCTCTTTTCAGGGGATGATGATAGGTAATCAAAACCCCGATGAAGTATACAGTTCAGTTATTCCATTCCGGGGTGGTATTGGGCGATGAAAAGGGCACTTCTTTTTGGCCGGTTCTTGTGGTGGGAGGATAGAGGGTTTGTGGGGAAATGGTACAGATCTGTTTGCTGACTAGGTCTGTGGGATTGAAGGATAGTGCCTGTCTGTGAAGGCCATAGTGAGACCCTCTGCATACTGGGCAATGGAATTCTTGTCACTGCACATGAAGATATTAGTGAACCTGAACCAGACTAGAGGTTTGGCATTTTGAGAGGCTACAAAGATATTGTATAGGTGGCCCACAAACAGGTTGGTATAGGATGGTGCCATGTACAGGGTGTATACGACCCGGGACAACCGGGAAATCCGGGAAAAACCCGGGAATTTTTTCATCCGGGAGAAAACCGGGAAAAACCCGGGAATTTTTCGGAATTCCGGGAATTTTTCATTGTTTTAGCTTTCGGTTAAATTTTTGTAATTTTGACTGAAGAATTGATTTTCTAGCAAAGATCGTTATTGTATCCTGCTACTGGAGAATGATACTGCAGCAATAAAATATAAACGAGAGGTAAAAAAATTTTAGTGGCAAAGGAAATGTGCAATTTACAACGAAACCCCGTGCACGCACAAGCGTCTGCAAATAGCAAAAATATGAAAAAGGCCGTAGGGCGCAGACTGTAATTCTTCGTAACAATGAACTGCTTCCTATGAGCATGACGTCACAACTGTTCACATTAGGTTCGTTTGACCAATTGCCAGCGGTGTGTTGCGCATGCGCATTTGACTCGCGTATAAGCAGTACCTTCTCCCGCTCCCCGCTACGGCGCTACTTGTAGTTCGGCTGTTTGAGTTGTAGTGGGGAGGGGGTTAACCTGCACGTGACCCATGTTTACGTTAAGTGATTTCGCTGCTTCTCTTCGTTTACAGCTCCCACGTCACATGAAAACAAAACGGATTTCTGTGGCCGTGAGCTATCAAGTGAATTAAAATACAGTCACATGATTACGGAGGGCAAAAATATATTATTATTTTATTTCCAAGTTAGTAGCAGTCAAGCATTAATCGCCTTGCAGAACATTATTTTTGCAAGTTTGCTAAAGAAATTTGGCTTGCTTAATCTTTCCGCTGAGGCGATCATTTTATTTGAAACGAAGTGTTTCATTCTACAGTATTGGCTAGTTCCAACTGTTCGCTGAATTTCAAATGCACGTTATCATCTTTTGCCATGTATGGCATTATGCCATAATAAAGAACCAAAAATGAGTTCGCATAGTACTGGTACTCCAAGAAAATTTACATCCCAAAAACCACAATGAAAAGCTTAATATCAGATGGGACCTGCTTCATCGTGAATCTGGAAAAAGCCAATTTGCACTTCAAGCTGGATTATGCATTTTAGTATGGTTTACAAAATTCCGATGCTCTTTGGAGTATCGTCTGATGCCCTGTTTCTTTGATGGTGTAATCTAAGCTCTCTTAGTGCTTTATACGCACGAACATGCGGACTTCCTACACCACTGCAGTTGCACACGCACAATAATGTCTGTTTTCTGGCACTCTCTGGCAACTGGTAAAACGAACCTATTTCTAACAGTCTCCGGGTAATATTGCGAACGGTGGTTAGAAAAGCGTTACTTTCTAAGTAAATTTATTTTTACCCAAGATGAATTATGTTACGTGTGAGAAAGAGGGATGGATATCTAAATCACAGAGCGTTCCAAACTGAACAGTTTGAGGACCAGCCACCTACAAAAATTTCGAGCCGCGAGACATTTATGTCATACTTTTAAATTTACTGGCATATTTGTGTGATGTATCTTAAAGTATAACACACGCAAAAAAATATCAGTGTTACATGTGAAAGCTTAGCTTCTGTTGTAGCGTGTTAATCTTAGAGACCAATATTGTATGTGAAAGCTTAGCTTTTCTTGTAGATATACGGTACTGTATACATTAATGTAAACCGTTACCTTTTCCTCTTGTGTGTTCGCGCTATGTAACAAGTGATGGTGCTATTGGCTGACTAAAACACGTGTCCTATGCTCTGAATAGCTGCTGTCGTCGTCTGGCGAGATCTCGTGGCTTGAGATATGACTCGCTTACAAAAGGACATATCAACCTCGGTTTCAACGCTCCGGAAACTAACGCGCTGTGTTTGGTGCAATTCGAATTTATACTTTCGTAATACGAAAATATGCAGCGTATATGTTGCTGCAAAACAAAGGTCTTTCCAAAACTTCTCTGCCCCGTCTTTTCTTTTTTTTTTCCGGGAAGTTCTACGCGATTGTATAAAACATTAACCATTCCAAGGATTGATAAGTTTTACAGTTCCGAGGGAAAATCTACGGAAAACGTACTGTCATTTAGCACGGAAAAGGTGTATTTTCGCCCGGGAAAAAGCATATCTTTTTAAACGGGATATCCGGGAGAAATCCGGGAATAATCCGGGAATTTTTTTTCCTTGTCCCCGTATACACCCTGCATGTAGATACCCATGGCTGTGCCCTGAGTTGGTTTGTATACCTTCTTTTCTGAAGAGAAGTAGTTGTGAGGTAGGATGAAATTAGTAAGGTATTTGAGGAAAGAGATAGAGGGTTTGTAGTCTGAATGACATTGGGAAAGGTAGTGTTCAGTAACAGGAAGACCATGATTATGAGGGTTGTTTGTGTTTACAGAAGTGATGTCAACAGTGACAACTAATGATCCTAGAGGTAAAGGGATGATGGAAGTGGTTGGTATCTTTGACATTAGAGGACAGATTACCAGTTGGTTGATAGTGTTGGTCATTGAGGGCCAAAATTCTTTCAGTGGGGGCACAATAACCAGCTACAATGGGACATCCAGAATGGTTGGATAATAGGTTGGAGGTAAGGAATTCCTGAAGGTGACTAGCAAATGGTTAGGTGGAATGTGGGAAGGATCACGGTTGGATGGAGGTATGAACTGGGAGAGGTAGGGTTGAATGTTGGGATTAGGTTGGCTTTTGTTGGTGGGACTGGTGGCAAATTAGTGTTTCCACTGCAGGGATAGGAGGAGGATAGTAGGTCTTTGACAACTGCAACATGGTTAAATTTGGGTGTATGGCTAAAAGTGAGGCCTTTGGATAGAACTGAAACTTCTGAGGGCTGAGGATTTTGGGGGAGAGGTTAACAACTGTGTTATGGGAATGTTTTGGCTCTGGATTTGGTGGATATTGGTAGGGAGTTTCGGAGGATGTGGCATGTTGAAAAGATCAGCAGGGCAAGGAATTCTGTGGTGGATTGGATCGGGGTTGGATAGTGATGCCCCGATGGGGTGCAGGATGTCAGCAGGTTGGATAACCTGCTGAATCGCTCCAGGTTATGGAGAGCAAGGGATTCAATGTCAGAGATGTGAGGTGTGTAGCAGGAATTGAACAGTAGCAGTATCTTGCAGAGGGAACAGAGCTGGTTTGGGTTGCTTGTGCTGTGGAGATGAGTTTTTGCAGTACCAGGTTTGCGAGGGCCAGAGACTGACGGAATCTGAAAAGGTGAAGATCATTGTTAAAAGAGGGGCAGGATCCAGAAAAAGAAATGTTTTTGGTTAGGCTGTTTGGGGGTGGAGGAATTCTGTGGTTTAGGTAGCATTTAAGAAACCGTATTTGAGACTTGGATTTAGCCAGGGAAAGGGATATTTTTCTGAACTAGAGCAAAAAGCTGGAGCAGGGGTCCATTGTGGTAGAGATGGGGTTGGGGAAATGGGAATGACACAGAAATGGGCAATCGAAAATCTTGTGAGGGGAGCTAGATAACAGAATAGAGATGTAATGAGTAGGTAAAGACATGCAAAAACACACACAGATACGAAAGAATACATAAAATGTGCAAAAAGGCGTGAAACATACATAAAAGTATGTTAAGAACATTCAGACATGAGAGAAAAGGAAAAGGGAAAGAATGGGAGTACGCACGTGTTGGGATAAGGGAAGAGAGGGGAAGGAGGATCAGTTAGGATGAGCATCACAAGTTCATGTGGCACAGGTAAGTGTGGAAAATATGCAAGAATGAGAGAGGAAGTGGGATCAATAGGAATGATTATCATTATCGAAGGGGAGAATTTGAGGCATAAAATGTTTCAACAACAATCCACGCAGTCACACAGCTGTGTGTTGTGCATGGATGAGATTGCTGATACAGTGTAGCTCAGAAACGTGTGCCTTTTTGGAAGGCAGTGAATAAACACAGGAACGAATAAAAGGAATGGACAATGAGAAGAGTGATGGTATAGAGAATAGTAACAAAGGAACACATCACAGGGTTGTGGGATGCAAGAAAAAAAAAAGCATTGAAAACTCCTGGTTGGAATACCAACAGTATAAGGAAAAGATAGATGCTACTCACTGTACATGGCCTCACCATCCTTCCTCAGGTCCCTTCCTTTGAACCCACCACCCAAGACTTCCTATTCCAGTCCTGTCACAGGCTTGTCCCAGCCCATCAGAGGCCAGGCCACTTGGAAAGCAGTCATGTCATATACCAGCTATGGTGCAATCACTGCACAACTTTTTATATTGGTATGAATACCAACCAGCTTTCCATCAGATGGATGAATGGCCAATGACAAACTGTGCCCAAGAGCAAAGTAAACTGCCTTATGGCACAATATGCAGCTGAAAATAACATCCGTGATATCAATAGCTGCTTCACCATCAGACCCATCAGGATCCTTCCCATCAGCACAACACATTCTCTGCTCCCAAAATTATCTCAGTCTCAACCTATGGTAACCTACTTTCCCCACACCCTCTCCACCCATCAGTTTCCAACCCCCACCCTCCCCCCACCTGTGCCCTGCTATTCCTCTTCCTTCCCTGCCCCCTCTGGATTGATGCGGTTTACGTTCCATGTGACAGTTGCATTCCTGTCTGAGGTGCGGCATGGTAGCACGTCATGGCATGGAGGCAATGAGGCCTTGGTAGGTCACTGGAGCGAGTTGGCACCACATCTGCACACACAAATCACCCGATACCCGTAAATTTTGGGGAAGCTGGCGATGAGCTCTGACACCACTTTCAATCACAGCCCAGATGTATTCAGATCTTGCGTGTTGGGTGCCAGCACATCAATGGGAACTCGCCACTCCCGGTTTGTGACATGGTGCATTGTCTTGTTGAAAAATGCTACTGCCATCGAGAAACATGCTTGTCATGAATGAGTGTATGTGGTATGCAACCAGTCTACAATACTCCTTGCACGAGCTTCACTGGACTCCTGTATTCCCATGTGAATGTTCCCCAGAGCATAATGGAGCTGCTGCCAGCTTGTCTCTGTGCTACAGTACAGGTGTCGAGGAGCTGTTGCCCTGGAAGAGGACGCATTTGTGCCCTCCCATCAGCATGAAGAAAAAGGTATCAGGATTGATCAGGCCATGCAACCACTGCGCCAACATCCATTGCCGATGGTCACATACCCATTTCAGTCATAGTTGCTGATGTCATGGTGTTAACATTGCCACATGTATGGACCATCGGCTGCAGTGCACTGTGTGTTCACACACACTTGTACTCTCGCCGGCATTAAAGTCTGATGTTGGTTACACCACAGTTTGCTGTCTGTACTGTTTTACCAGTCTACCCAACCTGTGACATCAGGCATTTGTAATGAAGGGTGGCTGCCCAAATCCACATCTGGACGTGGTCCCATCTTGGTTCTGCCAAGTGTTGAAGACGCTCGCCACAGCACTCCTCAGATGCCTGACAAGTCGTGGAATTTCCGAAATGCTCATGCCGAGTCCCCGGACCATCACAATCTACCATCGATCACACTCACATAGATCACGTTCCTCCCCATTGTTCATACAGACAGCATGCTCACTGATACTGTGTTCACTGTGCATGTGTCTGACTAGCAGGCATTCCTCACCAGGTTATGCTGCTACTGCCTGGACAGATGTGGTAGTAGGCCAGTGATCATAATATTCTGGGTGATAAGTGGATATGTAAGGGGACAGCGAAATGAAAAATAGACATGTTAAAATGCAAGTAATCTGTTTATTATTTTAAAAATAATCACCATTCTGGTACCATGCGCCGCGGAATTTGAATCCGCGCCAGACGTCATGGACATCGAAGACCCATAGAGGTCTCTGCACCATCGCGCCGTAAGCTGTGGCGGCACGCGCCTCCTGGCCCGCTTTTAGTGTGAGGGCGCCACAGTTGAACACTTGGTCCCAGCGGCGCCTCTGATAGCGTTCTTAAGCGTCGGCCTCTTGCTCAGCCAGTCAGTCAAATCTCGCTTACGTCGGTTTACACCTCGCTTTGCGCTAGACTGCTTACTTCCTGGCTTGTGTACGAGTGGACGTGTTTGTTTCCTTGTGACTGTTGTTCGGTCTTGTTGTATTCATTCTGTCCTTTGTTGGTCGTGTCCGTCCTCTTCCATTGTGTTGTTGTTTGCAGGCCTCTCCGCGGGTCCCCACCGCACTTTCCGTCATTGCTACCCCACGACCGCCCTGGTTGCAGTTACAACAACCATTACTGTTGATACATTTAGCCCATTGTGAGACAAGATGATCAACACTTTCATGGTAAAATTTTTGGAGTCGCATATGGAACCCTGATTGTACCCAGGCATGCATCTCTTCATCCGAAGCAAATCGATGACCGCAAATGTCTTTCTTTGGGGCTCCAAAAATATTAAAATCACATGGGGAGAAATTGGGACTATGGAGGATATGTGAGGGCTTCCCAAAGAAACATACTCGAAACAACATTGTCAACATGGGCCAGGCCTACTTGTTGCAACGTTTGTTTTGCCTTCACTGCAGAAGTTTCTTTGGGAAGCCCTTACACGTTCTCCATACATTACACGTTCTCCATACAGTCCCTGTCTCTCCCCATGCAATATTAATATTTTTGGATTATTGGCCCAATTTATGCTTCTTACATTAGTTCATTTGTATATGGCTGTTGATGTCACATATTTGTTTTAGGTGGTGTCTTCTTGTCTTTCTTTGACAACTCAGGCAGTTACAGGTTGACACACATCTGTGGGTGGACAGTGCACCACAGTGCAGCTTGGTCTTTTAATGCACACAGATCATTGTCAGAATTACAGAAGTGACAAATAATCTTGCGAAATGTGCTTCATAGGACAGATTTATTTACCTTCTCCTTGTTACTTCGTAATTTAGGTTGTGAGACCTGCATCCACTTTCTCTGTTTTTCCTCCATTCTCTCTCCTCCCTGACGAAGGAACAAATTTCTGAAAAGGGTGTGTGTGTGTGTGTGTGTGTGTGTGTGTGTGTGTGTGTGTGTGTGTGTGTGTCTGAGAGAGAGAGAGAGAGAGAGAGAGAGAGAGAGACTGAGACTGACTGTAATTAGGCAAGTACTGGTCAGCTCATTTGTCTGATTTTACTTTATTCACATTTCTGTGTGGAATTTTCCTTTTAATCAGTTATGCAAATTCAATAGAATACTTAAAAATACAGCATTGTAGATATCTTTCTCCTCCTCCTCCTCCTCCTCCTCCTACTCCTCTCCAGAGTAGACACTCAAAATCCAGCAGTCAATCTGTCATCTCACCCTTGTTCCTATACTTAGCTCAAATTTTCCACTACACTGCCTTCTCTTTTTGGTGTCAGTCCATCCACAGATATACTTCTTTAAGTATTTTTATATTTTTTCATGTATATCATTCAATTTACTATAATTTTTTACACCTTTTCTTGTGTATTTTGCTCTTGACGTAACTTCCTCCAAATTTTATCTGTTGGGGCTTTAATTGCCCTTACAACCTATCCCTCTGACATTCAACCTTTGTTAATCACCACAGTTTGGCGCACATGAGTGTTTGACACAATAGCATTTGGTTTATTGTTTATTCTCATGCTGAAGTCAAAGGACTTTTGAGATATGTCACTAAATTTTAGTTACTTCTGTGTCTTCAGCATTTGTAATAAATTTGATATTATGTTGTCCACTATTACATCTGAATGACTAAGAATTGTTTAGGAAAATGTTTTACAAAATCTCAATGTGTATTTTTTTTTTTGCATTTGTTGAATTTAGTTGGTGAGTTAAAAAAAGTAGTTTTTACTACTGTGCAAACCAAACTAGTAGTACAAAATATCAGTTTATTGTATCAACAGTAGTCCAAATGGCACTTCCATTTTTTTCTGTTGCCCATATACATTATTTTAGTATAATTGTAATTCTACAGGTGAATATGTCTGACAAATTTGGGGAGGTGATGCTTTCAAATTTACGATCAAGAGGCTGTCTCCTTGCAGGTGTTGCAATGTGCCAAAGTCTCGAAACTCAAAAGAAAAGGTATGACTATGATTATGATGCTCAATTGATAATAGGCTATTTGTTCCAGAAATATTGTTATGATATTGCTTTTCTCTTTGGTGAGATATATTCTGTTTTCTTTATATACAAATAAACACTTGTTATAGATGAGGGCCTATTGCATATGGCATACAAGAAATAAAAGCTGTCAGACTTAAACTTGGGACATTCTTGTGTCATGACATGTGAAATGCTAATTTCAGAACCAGAAATGTAAGTTATAATTGGATTGAATCTACATTTTAATAATGGTTGGTCTACCATGTGGCTTTAAGTTGTTACCCACAGGCATTTAGGCAACTAACTTCCTGGCTTCTTGTCTTCTCATCCACAGCAGGATACTTAAGAGGGCAAAATATGTAACAAAGTTTGTACAGTTCATTCAGATGGCATGTGCAACATATGTCCCCTTAGAGTCAGGTGATGTTACAGCACACTGCCCACAGATAGAAGTGTCAAATCTATAATAAAGAAAGGATCAGCAAGTGTAAATACTGCAAAGTCATATTATATCATGAAGTAGAAAAATGAACTGCAACATGTATGCATAAGAATAGATATGATTGCATTTTAGGTCCATACTGGAGGGCACAATACTCTTTCCTTTTCAACATTCCCTTACATAACCGTATTCCCCAAACTTCAATTTTTATTTTTCATGCTTTTCTACAGCCGGAGTCGGAGCTGCTTGGGTATCTGAGGGACGACAGATTTTTGTGGCAACTTTTGTAATATATGAATGTTGCAGTACACCAGAAATTTACTAATAGGAAAATTTCTTTGAGATGTAAATAGTGTTCCAGAATGAGATTTTCACTCTGCAGCGGAGTGTGCGCCGATATGAAACTTCCTGGCAGATTAAAATTGTGTGCCCAACCGAGACTCGAACTCGGGACCTTTGCCTTTCGCGGGCAAGTGCTCTACCATCTGAGATACCGAAGCACAACTCACGCCCGGTCCTCACAGCTTTACTTCTGCCAGTATCTCGTCTCCTACCTTCCAAACTTTACAGAAGCTCTCCTCGCAGTAAAGCTGTGAGGACCGGGCGTGAGTTGTGCTTCGGTATCTCAGATGGTAGAGCACTTGCCCGCGAAAGGCAAAGGTCCCGAGTTCGAGTCTCGGTTGGGCACACAGTTTTAATCTGCCAGGAAGTTTCATAAATAGTGTTATACGGAAAATATTTCATAATTTTATTACACGTGTTGTTACTAATTTTTATTTTCAGTTACAGAACATGGAACGCATTGTTTCGCTAGACCAAGAGTTTTGGTCTGTTGTTGAATTTTTTATTTTGAAAGCAAAAAACTTGTCATCACCATTATTTCCATTTAAAAATATATATTTTTACCTCTATAAATTACCAGTACTACAAACCAACCTATGTAATGACCAGTGAGTTAATGCTCCACCTGTGCTTCTCACACACGTGCACACACCCACACACACATATCCCCTTTTTCTGTAACTACCAATGAGAAGCTTTTACTTTGATTTGTGAATGTGTAGTAGAGAGGCACCTGCAGGCCGCACGCTGCCTGTCATTGATCTGGTGATGGACCACCCCACACCATTCATTTTGCAAATTTTTGTTTTTTAAATTTTTTTCTCATCTTTCAGCCCCCCCCTCCCCCCCCCCCCCCTCCGGAAAAAGGAGGGTGTGGCCACTTGCAGAACCTAATTCTTTTGAATCTCTGGCATTAGGACGGGATGATCCAAGTTCAGATTAATAACTTGTGTGGCATGTTATTTTTTGAACTTGAACAACAAAGCAGTCATGGCAACAACAGTTGCACTTGGGCCATTGTTCAGTTGCCAATGGCTTTTGTATTTCACAGTACATACCTTGCATCAGCGAGCAACATCAACCTAATTAGTGCTTTGAATTTTTTGTGATGAAAGCAAACCACAATTTTATGTATTTCTGTGAATGTGTAAGCATTTACTTCATAATCATCCATCAAAAATATTATAACAAAATTTTATATGTAATCATCCTTATGTACAAAAATTCAGAATATCTGGACTGGACCGAAATATGTTTCTGTGTAGTTAATAAATAATACCATTAGTCATAACCCCATCCTCTTTTTTATGGCCCTTACATAAACAATTACAAAACAAAGCCTATCACTGCACTTAATTCATACAGTTGTCTCCGGCAAGTAAAATGCACAAAAATAATGTTGATTTTCTTTTCCACTGAAAATGTGAATATAAAAATAGGAAGATTAACAAACTTTGCTACTTTTTTGCGTATTGCAAATGTTTTTTTGTGATGTGTACACATTTCTGCTATCTGAGGACTAGGGCAAGAATGCAACATTTGGTGAAGCATGCAGGAAAGATGGAAGAGATGCCTTCCATACTCATATCTACAATTGCCACTTTTGTTGCTCAGACTTGTCAATCATATTCAAAGTGTATGTTGTTGTTAGTGGTGCAAATGAAAATGTTTTAATTCATATCCTTTTTGTTTCAGTTTACCCTAGAAAAACGTAGCTTCATGTCGATAGTTGAAAATTGTCATCTCCCAGCCTCTTGATCACATCTGACACTTAATGAACCAGTTTCATGAATACTTAAAGGCTCTCTATGTTCATCTCAGAATTTACCTCTGAATCTTAAATCTCGTATGTTTCACTTGCAGTTATGAGAAATCCTAGATGACCTGTGAAAATGTGAGCAACCAGCTCAGGAACCTAGAACCATTAATGGTTCAGTGAATCATCTTGGTTGGCTCGAGAATTGCCCTTTATTGGTTGAATAAGGAAGGATAAAAATACAGGGGCTAGAGGTAGCAAAATTTAAACCACAGTATGCAGCTATGTTAAGAACACCATCCTTAGTAGGAACTTCCCCATTTTCCCCTTAGAAACAATGTGAAGAATAAAGTAATGCTGAGAGAAAAAAAAAATCAATGTTTAAACAACTACATCAGTCTCAAACTACTACTACTACTACTACTACTACTACTACTAGTAGTAGTAGTAGTAGTAGTAGTAGTAGTATCATCATCATCATCGTCGTCATCTATAAGATATTGAGATTTTAAAATTAACCTAACTAATAATGGTTAGTGTAATCCAGTGATACTTCACTGAATACAGATACTTATGGAGTAATTGAGGCTTCTAATACAGTTAATGCTTGTTTACTACTGACACAGTTTTTTTGTGGAAAACATCAGCATTATATTTCTGATGTGGTTCAGAGTAGTGATAGTAATTTCCAAACACTCCATGCAAGCTTTAAAGGCTCCTGTAAACAATCAAATAGTTTCTCAAATTTCACTAGTTTGTTAAATTACTTGGCAGTGTGAAGCTTTGTTTGTAGAACACAGACTGTGTTTGATAGGTATTTTGATTGATGGTGTATTTATCGAGATGGTGGATGATGTTTGTGCTGATGTTGCACCATACATCTTTAATGAGAAACACTTTTTATTACAGTTTATCTCACTTAGTGGGTTTCCACGGTTGTGGAAATTACAGATAAGGATAAAACAAAAGAATAGTGGCAATCACCAAAATAGTAGAGGTGTTGGGTCTTTCCCAGTTGTAAATTAGGCAGGAAGATGTTAAGAAGAAAATGAATATTCTACACAGAACATACAAGTGGGCGTGCCATAAGATAATATCGAAGCTCTCTGGTTTTTCCATGGAGGATGTGTTTGTTCCCATGTTATTGTATTTTAATGAATTTTTGGTAGAGGACCTAGTTGTAGAGAATAGATTTTCACACAACTGTGTCTTCTGTTTCAACGTAAGTGTAAAGTAATTCTAACAAGTAAAATAAGTTTGCCTGTCCATTTGGAGATAGTTAATGTTATCACCAGATTTCAAGTGTAATGTTTCCTTTAGCATACATTTATGTATGTATTTATCTCACAATTTGAGCCATTCCCTGGACCAGAAGCTCATTTCCTTTCTCTTATTTATACACAGTGCTGAAGTCAATGCAAGAAATGGTTTGTTTGTATTGGTAGCTGTTCCTAATAGCATCAAAATACTTCACAATGCACAGTGTGAAAGGTGCTTCAAAAGTGTGTTTAAATTTGACAGTCTTTGTTGGTACATATGCGCACTTGTTTGACAAACCTATGAATAGGAAACATTGAATCTTACAAACAAGTTTGACAGTTACCAGTGGTCTTAAGGTTGCTGTAGCTTTCAAACACTGCTACCCGGTAGAGGACTGCCGTCTTTGCAGAAGTAAAGAGGAAGGAAAAACTTGACTTCTGTAGTAGTAACACACATTTATACTGTTGATAAACCATGTGAAGAAACTCAAGTTTTTAACATGTGGAACATACTTTTACTAAATACTCTTAATGTATTGATCACATTTTTGCATGATATAACAAAATAGAATAGTAATTACTAGGCGAGGCACACAGCAACTGTGGATACCTTAAGTCAGTTGAGCTGAACAAACCATTGAACTATAATCCGCTCACTAAAAATTGTAATTTTACAAATTTCTGAATGGAAATTCCTAATGTACCTCTGATCTGTTATCTACAGGAAAGGTTTTCAAGTTTGTTAGCTGATGTTTCTTATTCAGTTAGCTTCTAAATGCTAGTCTACATCGACATAGATTGGTAACAGACAGGGAGTTGAATCAGGGTCCCAGGATCTAGTCCTCGTCTTCGGTACAGTTTTGATCTGTCACAAAAATTTCAAATCAATACACACACTACTACAGAGTGAAAATTCATCATGGATATATATTGTTTTAAAATCACAAAAATTTGTCCTACAAATAACAATTGATTCACAAGAGTTATATTTACACATCCGTAAAGGAATACTTTTAACTCTGCAGAGGAGTTTGTGGTATTTTGAAACTTCCTGGCAGATCAGATTAAAATTGTGTCGTGGGCTAAGGCTGAAACTCAGAACTTTACCTTTCTTCCAGGAATGGTAGTTGTGCCAGACATGCATGAGATCTTCAATGAGGTTTGGAAATTAGGAGAGAGGTGCTGGCAGATATAAATTTGTGAGGAAAGGTTGTGAGTTTTGCCTTATATGTCTGTTGGTAAGTGCATTACCTGCAAAAGACAAGATTTCAGATTCAAGTCGTGGTCCAGTGTATGGGTTTAATCTATTAGGAAGTTCCACATTTCAAGTGGAGTTTTTATTGGAGATGTGAAAGTCTCCTATAGCTTGGCAAGCTGCAAATACAATGTATCAGGACATTGTACTGTCAGAGTAAAGAACTTATATCCACTTTCATTCCATAAATGTGCCTCTCTGTTAGGGAGATTCTGTTGATGTCCCAGAAGTTGTTCCTGTTAAATTCCACAGTTTGCACCATTTGGAGTTGCTGTTTTGGGAACAGTCTGTACTCGCATCTAGACCTCATATCTCCGTCATTTAATGCAAGAAGCTTCAAAAGACATGCAGTAGCTCATCTCAGTCATACACAAACACCTAATAATGGTTGACAAGAGATAAAGAAATGAAATCAAATTTCATTTTGTTGATTGGGTTAACAGTGTAAAATTAAGCAGTCATTGGCCCAAGAATTGTTTTCAACATCTCAGTAATTTAGGTAGTATATCCTATTGAATTGTTATACCCATCCCCTCCTCCAAGCAGACCTATTCTGCGGGTCCACGTAATGAGACTATGTAGTAGTACATGGAATTTGAATCATTGCGCAACTGGAATTTTAGCCATAAACATCATACAGATTGGCAACCACCAATAAGAAAGATAATTTTATACATTTGAAAAGAGAAGTGCAGAGACCGTGCTGAATGCAGAAATCTGTCCTTGCAAAGCAGTGTAATGGTGTAATAAGGAGATGTGTTACACTTGTTTTAGCTCACCTCGACATAAGCTTCTATTGAGGAAGAAAAACTGTACGCACTATAATAAACTACTGGTCAGTTTTCAACACTTGATTAGATTTATGCAAGGAAAAGTTTTCCTTCCAAGCCAAGATGGTTATTGAATATCAAGCAATGAAAAGCCCAGAATGGAATAAAAAAAAATTTATGAAAAGGATAAATTGCTGTTCACCATGTAGAGAAGGCATGAGTCACAGACAGGCGCAATGAAGAGACAGCTAAACATTCCAGCTTTTGAACAGAAAAATTCTCCTTTGGCAGTAGAAAAAAAACACACACACACACACACACACACACACACACACACAGAGAGAGAGAGAGAGAGAGAGAGAGAGAGAGAGAGAGAGAGAGAGAGTGTTAACGAACATTGCACTCTCATTTAAATATATGGCCAAAAGAGTCAGCCTACAGAAATTGTGAAACGAACCCTGTCGTCCAGGACTGCGTGCCACAAAGGGCACAGATTTGCCATTAGATGGGGAAACTCACAGGCATCTATTGTCTATTGAAGCCTAAGAGCTGTAGTGTGCAAGTGAGACAGACGAGAACCTACGTCATAGGGAAACCCAGTAGAAGCCGTTAGTGGCCAGGGAGACATAGCAGTGTAAAATATGGCGGACCTAAGATCGGGCATAAAGGGAAACATTTATGAAAAATATTTAATTCTGTAGTAAAGCAGGGAATCAAGCCACAGTAATTTTAATCTGCCATCCTCCATTAATTTTCATGGTGATCCACATAAAACTTGAATACTGATCATATCTAGAACAGTTTAGGATTTACTGTTGAAGTGAAATTAACAAGTTTTGTAACAAAGACCTGAATGCTAGAATCTGAACGCTTTGGTTGATCTTAATGATCGACATTTCAAATAGAAGTGCATCATTAAAATGACAAACGTTGTGAAGATCAACTCTGTAACTTTATTTGTTTAAAAGATATAGTAAATTTAAATTATCAGTATGTACTGTTAAGCATTAGATCATCATTTCCTCCACACATAACACATTGAACAATGACAGTATGACACCTTATTGAATCATTAGGTAATAGAATATTTGTTGAAGTTTAGTGCATAATAGTTACTTTTGTTCTTTATTTATTTATCAGAAAGCACATTGGTGCAAGGCTACTGGCCGTAGCATTCAAAGCTAAGAAGGAAATTGTATTGGTTTTATGTAAAAGAATTTAATGTTAATTATGTAATGGATATTATTGTTACTTTATTTAGAATGTGAAAGTAGTCAAGCTTTGATTATTTAAATATGTTATAATGTAGAATAAGCTGTAGCCAATCAGATGGACAACTTCAGGAAAGGGAACTGCCCTAGTCAGTTGAGCGAGGATACTTAGCACGCAGGAAACACGGCCGGGGATGGGCAGAGAGAGTAGTGGTGCAGACGCAAATGCAGTCAGTTTGGCTGGAGACACCAAAGTCACAGTTCGGATGCAGACGCGAAAGCGCATGGTCGGTCTTTAGGCAGGTAGGAAGTGAAACGACTTAGAAAATTTCACATCGTGTGGAATCGTGGGACTTAGTCTGTGAGCGGTGAGCAGCTGCGCGCCTGGTGTGAACTCTTAACTTTTCGTGTTGATAACTTGTATTTCACAATGAGATTGTGAATGGTCGAACTGTTTCAAATGGATATGCGCTCGAGTGTAAGGGTAATTCTAAATACGACCACTTTCACTATTAGTTTGCTTTCTGAATAAACATTATTCTAACCAATTCACAACTGTGTGGCCTACATCATTTATTGGTCGTTAATTTAGCTCCCGATATTATTATTACTATTGTAATATGTTAGATCAACATTGTATGGTTCATACAACCTCGCAAACTTGCCTTCAGCCAGACAATTTAACAGAAGGGTCACAAATGTCTGATTTAGGGCATGTAATGTGACACATGCGGTTCAAACCCCTAGACGAGTTTGAGCCAAGACATTTCGATGAAGACGAACCGCATGTGAGCACAAACATCTTTGGCACAACATTCGCACACGCACGCGCACACACACACACACACACACACACACACACACACACACACACACACACACACACACACACACACACACACGGCCACTGTCTCCAGCCGCTGGACCCTGATAGTTGAGTTGGGCCAAGGATAGTGGCAATGTGTGTGAGAGCTTTAATAGTGAATGTGTGTTTTTTCTTTTCAGGAAGGAGAACTTTTCTGTCTGAAAGCTGAAATGTTTAACAATCTCTTCATTGTGCCTGTCTGTGACTCAGTGCCTCTTCTAAGTGCTGAGCACCAATCTCTTCTTTTCATGATATTGTTATAGATTATGAAGGATATGCCATTTACATGGCTGGTTTTAGGTTGCACATGCATTGTAGCACTTAACTATGCAGTCCTGTATTAGCAATAGGTGCTCTTATTTTATAACTGTATTATTTTGTTTCTCTATATCGTGCATATGTGTTCTGATAAGTAAGATCCAGTTGACAAGTAGTTCTGGAAGTGCTGTCATTTTTCAGAGGAGCAAAGAGCAAGGACCAAAAGTTTCAGCTTTCCCTTGCAAAGTTATTATTAAAAACCTTGTAACTTCTACTATATGCTCAAGCCCTTTTACCAGATTATAATTTTTATTATTTTCCCCCTCCCATCTGCTTGACAGAATTAATGTGCCCACCCATTTTGCTCGGTGCTAACAGTGCAATTGTACTTATCTTGCATATCAAAATGTCTTCACATCATGGTAGACTAGTATTACCATTCATCCAGTCATTGAAGCCTGCTTTGATCAAGATGGGTATGTATTGGAGACTCATAACTTTACCAAAAAAACAACATAAACTAGCTATACTTTGTGAATGTTAGAGGCAACTCCTTTCGTGATAACATTGTTAAGTTTCTTCTTTTTCTGTTTCTGGCTATAACTCATTTTATTTTCTCTTTTGTAGAATCTTTTGGACCCAGTGAATTCACAATTCGGTCGTGACAGCCAGGACATCCTTTTGCAGTCGAATACTGTGTTACATTTTCATCTGATTTTGAAAGCCATTCTCCAGTGTGAACTGTTGCTGTTCTTCTTGTACAAATTAAATTCCTCTTCTTGTCGCTAGAGCCCTACAGCTGTTAATGCATCACTCTTGCCGAACTCTTCGATCTCACCATTCTTCCTCGTCCTCTTCTATGCCTCTTCTCTCCATTGCTTTTTGGATACCCTTTAACCAACTTTTTCGTGATCTTTTTCTTCTAAAATGTTGCCATGAAAGTACTTTCGTACCGTCTGTCTTGTTGCATAATTTTTATATGCTCTAACCATTCTAGCTGTCTTTCTTCTAGCCTACCCTTCCCATATTTCTATGGTAAGAAAAGTTCTGGTAGAATGTAAATAATTTAAGAGTAAAGGAGAGCACTCACCAAACAGCAGAACCATTGAGTCGTCAATAGGCACACACAAAAGAGGAAAAGAAGTTACTGGCTTTCAGAATAAGTGGTTTGATGAGCTAGGGATGGGTGACAGTTGCTTGGGCTAGGCGTGTGATATGTTACAGAAGGCTTCCACCAATTGTGTGACTCCTCTCCTATACATACTAGATGTCCAGCATAACCTACAATTCCTACTGACTATGAGAAAAAGATGAAATAACCAATGATGAGACAAAATTCTATGTATAGAAGCATGAACTTTCAGAAGGATAGTTTGAAAATCTGAGAAGGGAAATGCAAAGGCTCAGTCTATATACAGTGGGGGGTCAATGAATTGAAATGGAAATAAGATAAGGATTTATAGTCAGGTGTATATAGGTTTATGTCAACAGCAGCAGAAAATGGTATAATGGCAGTAGCTTTCATTATAAATAGGAAAGTATGGCAGAGAGAGAAAGACAATTTGAACAGTTCAGTGAGAACGTTGTTCTCATCAGATTTGAAATCAGGACTGGATTTTAAGGCTTACCCAGAAGCAGATCCAGACTCAGATCACAATTTAGTGATGATGAAGAGTAGACTGAAGTTAAAGAGAACCGTATGGAAGAATCAGTGTGGAAGGAAACTGGATACTAAATTACTAAGGAATAATGAGATGCATTTTAAGTATGCTAAAGATATGGAATCTGTGACAAGGAATACCACAGTAAGCTGTTCAGCTGAAGAGTGGACATCTTAAAAAGAGCAGTCACGTATGTTGGAAAGATCAGTGAAAGAAGGGAGCACAAAAATATTCAAGGAAAGATAGGAATACAGCAATATAAATCACTAGGGAATGAAATAAATAGGGAGTGTAGGGAAGTCAAGCCAAAATGGCTGCAGAAAATTCTGAAGACACTGAAGAAATGATCGTCGGAAGAACAGATTCTCGTCAGGAGGACAGATTCAGCATATAGAAATGTCAAAACAACCTTTGAAGAAATTAAAAAGCAAGGGTGGCAACATTAAGAGTGCAATGGGAATTCCACAGTTAGATGCAGAGGAGAGAGAGCGGATAGGTGGAAACAGCACATTGAAGGCCTCTGTGAGGTTTGTCTGATGACGTGATGGAAGAAGAAATTCGAGTTGATATGGAAGAGATAGGGGCTCCAGTATTATAATCAGAAATTAAAAGAACTTTGCAGGACTTGAGATTAAGTAAGGCAGAAGGGATTTCTAAAATTATTGAGGGAAGCGGATTATTCAAGTTGATGTGTAAAATATATGAGACTGGTGACATAACATCAGATTTTCAGAAAAACATCATCCTTTCAATTTTGGATATAGCAAGAGCAGATAAGTACAGTAAATGTGGCATAATCGCCTTAACAGCTCATGGACCCAAGTTGCTGAGAAGAATGCAAAAGAAAATTAAGGAGCTATTAGGTGACGATCGGTTTGGCTTTAGAAAAGATAAAGGCACAGAGAGGCAGCCCCGATGTTGCCCTTAATAATAAAAGCAAGATTGAAAAAAAAAATCAAGACATGTTCATAGGATTTGTGAACCTGTAAAAAACATTTGATAATGTAAAATGGTGCAAGATGTTCAGAATTCTGAGAAAAATAGGAGTAAGTTATAGGGAGAAAAGAGTAATATATGATATGCACAAGAACCAAGAGGGAAGTATAAGAGGGGAGGACCACAAATGAGGTGCTTGGATTAAAAAACCAGTAAGACAGGGATGCAGTAGTTTCTTCACTTTTTGTAGTCCTGTTGTCCTCAGTTGCGTAAATATTATGCGATGTTGATAATTTTTACTTTTGGACCATATAATCACAAGGGAATAAGACATGATTTTTGTGCCATACCTGTTTTGCCTTTATTTGCAAGGCTTCTGGCCAGGAATATATGCATATTTTTGCTTATACTATTTGGTTTACATTTTGGAAGTTATATGTTGTGTTCTTGCCCCTTTTGCTTTTCTGTGATATAGTAATGATTTAAAGTTCTACTTACAGATTCTGTGGCTGGTGATGTATGTGTTCTTTTCCTTTGTTAAACCTGTTTTTCATCTGCTTACCACCATTTGAAATTTTGTTTTCACAGCACTTGGAATTGAACATTCATTGTGATGTTATGTTTTGGATGGTGTTGATAACTGTCAAATACCAACCATTCAATGTGTTTTTGTGATATTGGTGTGTGTGTGTGTGTGTGTGTGTGTGTGTGTGTGTGTGTGTGTGAGAGAGAGAGAGAGAGAGAGAGAGAGAGAACTGGTATTTATTTTGGCATTACTTAGGTGTTGGAAATTTGTTAATTTGTGATAAGGTCTTATGGGACCGAACTGTTGAGGTCATTGGTCCCTATTAGGTGTTGATATGCAGTTTCTCTTCTTTTTATCATTTCTTTTATTAAGTTTAGTAGAGAGTTTGTATTGATCACATTTATTCTCAGCAGTGGCCCCCCGGATGTGGTAATTTTCCTACATTGATGCAGTTTTTCACAACGTCACTGATTTCACTCTTACTGAACAAAACAACTTCCAGTTTGAGGATGAATGATATCTGCAAAGCAATGAACTACCTATGGGATCACCAATATCAGAAACCTTATCCAACATGTTTATCAGTAATTTAGAAAACCAAACATTTGAAAACATCTACATCTACATCCATACTCCGCAAGCCACCTGACGGTGTGTGGCGGAGGGTACCTTGAGTACCTCTATCGGTTCTCCCTTCTATTCCAGTCTCGTATTGTTCGTGGAAAGGAGGATTGTCGGTATGCCTCTGTGTGGGCTCTAATCTCTCTGATTTTATCCTCATGGTCTCTTCGCGAGATATACGTAGGAGGGAGCAATATACTCCTTGACTCTTCGGTGAAGGTATGTTCTCGAAACTTTGACAAAAGCCCATACCGAGCTACTGAGCGTCTCTCCTGCAGAGTCTTCCACTGGAGTTTATCTATCATCTCCGTAACGCTTTCGCGATTACTGAATGATCCTGTAACGAAGCGCGCTGCTCTCCGTTGGGTCTTCTCTATATCTTCTATCAACCCTATCTGGTACGGATCCCACACTGCTGAGCAGTATTCAAGCAGTGGGCGAACAAGCGTACTGTAACCTACTTCCTTTGTTTTCGGATTGCATTTCCTTAGGATTCTTCCAATGAATCTGTCTGGCATCTGCTTTACCGACGCTCAACATTATATGATCATTCCATTTTAAATCACTCCTAATGCGTACTCCCAGATAATTTATGGTATTAACTGCTTCCAGTTGCTGACCTGCTATTTGGTAGCTAAATGATAAAGGATCTATCTTTCTGTGTATTCGCAGCACATTACACTTGTCTACATTGAGATTCAATTGCCATTCCCTGCACCATGCGTCAATTCGTTGCAGATCCTCCTGCATTTCAGTACAATTTTCCATTGTTACAACCTCTCGATACACCACAGCATCATCTGCAAAAAGCCTCAGTGAACTTCCGATGTCATCCACCAGGTCATTTATGTATATTGTGAATAGCAACGGTCCTATGACACTCCCCTGCGGCACACCTGAAATCACTCTTACTTCGGAGGACTTCTCTCCATTGAGAATGACATGCTGCGTCCTGTTATCTAGGAACTCCTCAATCCAATTACACAATTGGTCTGATAGTCCATATGCTCTTACTTTGTTCATTAAACGACTGTGGGGAACTGTATCGAACGCCTTGCGGAAGTCAAGAAACACGGCATCTACCTGTGAACCCGTGTCCATGGCCCTCTGAGTCTCGTGGACAAATAGCTCGAGCTGGGTTTCACATGACCGTCTTTTTCGAAACCCATGCTGATTCCTACAAAGTAGATTTCTAGTCTCCAGAAAAGTCATTATACTCGAACACAATACGTGTTCCAAAATTCTACAACTGATTGACGTTAGAGATATAGGTCTATAGTTCTGCACATCTGTTCGACGTCCCTTCTTGAAAACGGGGATGACCTATGCCCTTTTCCAATCCTTTGGAACGCTATGCTCTTCTAGAGACCTATACACCGCTGCAAGAAGGGGGGCAAGTTCCTTCGCGTACTCTGTGTAAAATTGAACTGGTATCCCATCAGGTCCAGAGGCCTTTCCTCTTTTGAGCGATTTTAATTGTTTCTCTATCCCTCTGTCATCTATTTCGATATCTACCATTTTGTCATCTGTGCGACAATCTAGAGAAGGAACTACAGTGCAATCTTCCTCTGTGAAACAACTTTGGAAAAAGACATTTAGTATTTCGGCCTTTAGTTTGTCATCCTCTGTTTCAGTACCATTTTGGTCACAGAGTGTCTGGATATTTTGTTTTGATCCACCTGCCGCTTTGACATAAGACCAAAATTTCTTAGGATTTTCTGCCAAGTCAGTACATAGAACTTTACTTTCGAATTCATTGAACGCCTCTCGCATAGCCCTCCTCACACTACATTTCGCTTCGCGTAATTTTTGTTTGTCTGCAAGGCTTTGGCTATGTTTACGTTTGCTGTGAAGTTCCCTTTGCTTCCGCAGCAGTTTACTAACTCGGTTGTTGTACCACGGTGGCTCTTTTCCATCTCTTACGATCTTGCGTGGCACATACTCATCTAACGCATAATGTACGACGGTTTTGAACTTTGTCCACTGATCCTCAACACTATCTGTACTTGAGACAAAACTTTTGTGTTGAGCCAACAGGTGCTCTGAAATCTGCTTTTTGTCACTTTTTCTAAACAGAAAAGATAGAAACTGATGAAAGATTTAAAATCATACGTTGGTACAGATATGAGGATGACATTATTTGTCTTGTAGACGAGCTGAATGATAAAGTAGATGTACTCCACCTTGAAACCAACAAAGCACATCAGAATGCAAAAGTTCACACTTGATAAAGGAAAAGAAGATAAAATAAATTTTATTATCATACCACTAATAAAAGTATATGGCAAACATTCCTTTAACAGTTTCGGAAAACCAATGGCCACAGCAGAGTAACACAGTCCTCATCTATCATCCCTACATCCAGTAACTAGAAGCACCAAGACTTGTTATATGGAATAAACAGGATTCCACTCAGCAAGACAAATAATGAAAAGAAAGTAAGTACGGTCATATGGACAGCTGGGAATGATGGGTATGACACACATGAGGTACAGACTCAATCAAAAACTCAAAATACAAATATGAGACAAACACAACATATCCATCAAAATATCCACGGGTGTGCTGCCGGTCTATAGTGTCCAACAGGCACAATATTTTGGCGATCATACATGTCGCCATCATCAGGTGAACTGACGGACTGAGCTCCTGTGAACGTGCCGGCACGGAGATCCGTACGCTATGGCTGCTCAGAGGGAACTGGGTTCGGTCGCGGCAGCGGTCGATATAAATACCCTCCGCCCGCGGCTCGCTCCCTCCGCCGTCCGCGCCCTCGCCACGGTCGCGCGGTGGAACTGATTACGACGGCATCTGAGATGACGTCGGTGTGATGGCTCTGTCCGCCATGGTCGTCACAACTATATGTTTGCTCGATTTACTCTTGATTAACCCAAGCCGCCGCGACCGAACCCAGTTCCCTCTGAGCAGCCATAGCGTACGGATCTCCGTGCTGTCACATTCACAGGAGCTCAGTCTGTCAGTTCACCTGATGATGGTGACGTGTATGATCGCCGAAATATTGTGCCCGTTGGACACTATAGACCGGCAGCACACCCGTGGATATTTTGATTATCAAATACGCCGGGAGAAACTCAGGAATCACACAACATATCCAAATTGCAGGGAAACACAACCCCCAAACCTACAAATACACACAATACACGTACTTGTTGATATACCACACATACCACTTGTGCGTATACCACTTGTGCACGTAAATTAAAGCACAGAGTGATAAACATCCTTAAAAAAATGAGCCTTCATATGGCATATAAAACTGTGCAAATCTTCCATGAGCGTGGTTGCACTCTAGCTCACCAAAGATTTTATTCTGAAAGCTAATAAATTTTCTTTCTCTTATTTCCTCATTTCTTGAATGGTGAAGTTGGGAAATTCTACATGCACTTCTCCATTTCTAAACCTCTCATTCTGTTTTTACTTCTTTCTGTGATTTACCAATACTTACTCCTGTAACTCATTATTTGTTCATTAGTGGATTTTTATAATCACATTTTAACTTTTAAAATCATTTTTGCAGACCAAGATACAGGATTTAATTTATGGATAACTGCTGTTCCATCCCTGATCCTTTGTTGGGTATCTCTGGCACATCTTTGTCATGTGATAAAATATTACCTAAAGTCTTGAAACACTTTCATTTGTTGTCCACCGGTGTCCAAGTTAATTTCCTCCTCTCTGCAACATAGATGTTCTCTCTTCCCAAAATTAATTTCCAAGCCCCCATTTTTTATATTCTTCTGATGGCTTCCTAAGCATGTAAGATATACCCTTTTCATCATTTGTTGCAATGACTTGATTGTCAGCGTAGAAAAGTGTGTACATACACTGGTTCTCCACTTCAAACCTCATGCCCGTGCACTGTCTGCACCAGGAATCCAACGGTTTTTGCACATACATCTTAAAGAATGTGGGAGACAGACAGCATGTGTGTTTCAGTCATTCAGTTATTCTTAAGGCCTCTCAGCAAATTTCCTTCACCTCTTTAGTGATGCAGTCTGCCAACTTCTAGATGTATTTCTTACATATATTTTCGGCAATTCTCCAGACCACAGCACCTTGAATAATATCTAAGTTGCACTGTGTGATATATTTTCTCAAGATCTATGAAGAACACATGATTGGTTAGATTCATCTCCAATCTCTTCACCAAGATCTGTGTTAGAATAAAGATGTCATCTTTACATTACCGGCCTCTTTGAAAACAACTTTGTTATTCCACTCCAGTTATAATATCCTCCATTCTTGATTTTAATATCTTCTTGTACAGCCTGTTAATTGAACTTATGGCTTGTATGCCATGACAATTGCTACACTCTTTTTTTGCTTCCCTTTTTATATATGGGGCTTACAAATGCTAAGTTCCACTCTGCTGAAAGTCCCTACCCATACCATATACGTTTATTGAATGACTTGCTTAGATGTTCATACAGAAAGAATACTTGGGCCACTGCTTAAAAACTCTGTTGGTACACTTCCAGGCCCTGGGGATTTCCCCATCTTCATTTGTGTAGCCACATTCTGTACCTACTCCATGGTTATTTTTTTCTCTTTCTTAACCATTCTGGTTTTCACTCATCTCCTACAATTTTTTCCTTGTTCTCCTTTCTTCTGTAAGCAGACTTTTAAAATGCTTCTGACATTCTATCAGACTGATAATCAGCTGGTTTGCTCCTTCTTTTACCTCTTTCCTCAACCCTGTAACCATTTTCCACATTGCTTGTACTTTTGGGTTTCCTGAGCATCAGTCAACTTCTCGCATTTATCCTCAAAGATTTAATTTTTCCTTTTAAAGATTTCCTTGTCTACTTCTCTGTTCGTTCTGACATCCAAGTCTCTATCCTGTTTGTCCATTGTTCTCAGCCAGTTATTATACATCATCTTTTTTAGATTTACCTATTGTTCAACTCTTTGAGTCCACCCTTGTGGGGGCCACTTTCCTTCTTCTTATTGTTGCCTCAGTGATTCGAATGCTGCTTCATATGTGCACTTTTCAAGTCCTTGGTACATACGCTCCTCCATTCCTTCTTTTAGATGCCTCAGATTGTTTACTAACCATAATTTAAAAAGAAATTGTGCAGACTCTTGTTTTAAACTGTCTAAGCTGTATTTCATAGTATCCAATGTCCTCGTGGGAACATTTGCCTCTTTAATTTGTCTATGTGTTGCAACCATTTCTGGACCTCACAAGACCATATTTGTTATTTTGTTGGAATTTTTATTTTGAATAATATAGTCTGTCATTGATCTGATATTTCTGGGAGGACTCTATCATCTTCACTTGTGGATCTGATTGTAAGGAAAGAAACCATTTAAAATCTTTAGGATAATGTTCACTAATATCATGTAAGATTTCTCTGTTGCCATTTACTGTGTTATTTCCATTACTGCACTGTCAGAAGCCACCACCCACTTTTTCATTAAAATCTCCCATAGATTTTTTTTCTTTGCAATTGCTTATGCTCTTTAGCACTCTTGTTAATTTTTTGTAAAACTCATCTTTGACTTTACTGCGAGCATCATTTGTAGGTGCATAGGCTCTGGCAATGATTATTTTGCAGCCGTATTTTGATATTTCCACAGTCATAACTAAAGAAAGAATTTTAATGTGCAGAGGCTTTCCAAATTTAACATACGCATTTGGGGGTCACGAAATGAAGCAAAATAAGCTCTGTTTGTTGTAACTTTTTGCGAGATATCTACATTTTGCACCTTTTCCCCTTCTGTTCCATGCTTAACCATCCTTCTCCTCGTTTTTTTCTGCATTTTTAATAGAGTAGGTAGATTTTTTCACTTCTTGAACAGGATTTTAAGATTTTATGTAATCAGAAATCAACAGTGGTCAGTAAATATTAAAATATAATTTATGGAAAGCACCAGTAATTATTCATACTTCCAGCAGCAGTGGCCAATCTCAGCAACAATAGTCAACCTCAGTAATGATGGCCAACTTGCAGCTGTGAAATCGAATAAAATTTGAACAATGATTCTGCAACAGTTGATATCTAAATTCAATTAGTGCTGGCATGAACTTAACGGTTCCTATCTGTCGACTGTGTACTGCCCTGTTGGCTGTGTGTTTTTACTAGAACATATTTTTCACTGCAGAATCATGCTGAAGGTTAAGAATTAGTAGTAAAGTGCACTTTCATAAGAATTCAAGGCTCAGTTCATCGAAACATGGCATCATTCTGCAAAGTAAATATTACAGTTGATGACAGCCATTAAAGAAACAGAATAAACCAGCACATCCAGAACAACAAACATTTAAATATTGCACCTCACAAGTTGAAACCTAAGCAAACTGCTCTGATACATGCCTTCACTTCAGGATCTGATAAGCAGCAGTCATTTAATGAGTTTAGTGTGGGTCTTGTCATGGCGTTAATCCAGCCAGGAATTCCAATCCACAGGGTAAACAATCCTGCATTCAAATCATTTCTTGAGGCGTACGCAAAAAAAGGTAGATACCGGATGAGAGCACTCTGAGAGAAAGTTGCATACAGCTAATTTATGAGAAAGTTTTTGAGGAAATAAGAGGTGGTCGGCAAACGTAAAGTGGGATTCATTTTAGAGGAAACTACTAATGAGCTGCAAAGGTATATTTTGAATTTGTTGGTTTTACTATTATCTGGTGAATTAGTAAAACCTATGCTTTGTAAAATGTACCAACTCAAGAAGACAAATGCCTGTACCATAAAGCAATAATTTAGTGACTCACATATGAGACTTAGGCTTCATGCTTTCAGCTTTCCAACAATTGAAAGGCATGTTCCTCAACCTCTACCAAATGACACGGATTGAACACGGTATATGTCATGTCTGCAAAGTATCAGGGAGAACTAGTGCGGGGTAAATGACTTCACTGCTGTTCTGAATGAGATTCTGGTAAAGGCTCCCGGTCATCAAAATATGGAGAAATGACTGGCTCCACCTGCGACAGTTTCCTTCCATCAGAAGGTAGGATACTTGGATAAGATGCAAAGTTTTCTTGTGTGAAAGTTTGATAAAATCAAAAACTTCGTATCTGCCCTGTCCTCAGTGTACACAGCAACCATCAAGCAGACCCAACAACTAGTCAACAACTAAGACATAGAGCTAGAACTTTTTCCAGAGTGTGGCTACAAGTATTTGCATGATGTGATTCAGAGTTTGGAAGAAGGTATGGAGGAGGAGGAGGAGGAGGAGGAGCAGTAGAAGTTGATGAGTGTTAGGGACATCATTGATGGAGTTGCTAAAGACTAATTGAAATTAAATTTGGAGAACAATCCAGATGTGGAGACTTTTTGCAAACTTCACTGGACTTCCTTTACAGGTGCTGAGAAGGTATGCTCCACAGGTTTCTGTAGATGTTGAGCAGAGTTTCTCTGTATACAAGTAGCTATTGAGTTCAAAACACCAGTGACTTAGTGTCAAAAACGTTGAAATGATGTATGTAATCCAATATATAGAACCCTGTAAATGAAACAAAGAAAGTTAATGTAGCTGGTTTAAACCCAAATAAATTAATTTCATCAGCACCTTTTTTTGTACCGTTTTGTTTGTATTTTAAGAACCTTTTACCCCTTTTATGACCATAATTTGCACCTTAAAATACACTACTGGCCATTAAAATTGCTACACCAAGAAGAAACGCATATGATAAACGGGTATTCATTGGACAAACATATTATACTAGAACTGACATGTGATTACATTTTCACGCAATTTGGGTGCATAGATCCTGAGAAATCAGACCCAGAACAACCACCTCTGGCCGTAATAACGGCCTTGATACACCTGGGCATTGAGTCAAACAGAGCTTGGATGACGTATACAGGTACAGCTGCCCATGCAGCTTCAACACTGTACCACAGTTCAGCAAGAGTAGTGACTGGCATATTGTGATGAGCCCATTGCTCGGCCACCATTGACCAGACATTTTCAGTTGGTGATAGATCTGGATAATGTGCTGGTCAGGGCAACAGTCAAACATTTTCTGTATCCAGAAAGGCCCATACAGGACTGGCAACATGCGGTAGTGCATTATCCTCCTGAAATGTAGGGTTTCGCAGGGATCAAATGAAGGATAGAGCCACGGGTCGTAACACATCTGAAATGTAACGTCCACTGTTCAAAGTGCCGTCAATGCGAACAAGAGGTGACCGAGACGTGTAACCAATGGCACACCATACCATCATGCTGGGTGATACGCCAGTATGGCGATGATGAATACATGCTTCGAATGTGCGTTCACCGCGATGTCACCAAACATGGATGCGACCATCATGATGCTGTGAACAGAAAAAAATGACGTTTTGCCATTCGTGCACCCAGGTTCGTCGTCGAGTACACCATCGCAGGCGCTCCATCTGTGATGCAGCGTCAAGGGTAACCGCAGCCATGGTCTCCGAGCTGATAGTCCATGCTGCTGCAAACGTCGTCGAACTGTTCGTGCAGATGGTTGTTGTCTTGCAAACGTCCCCATCTGTTGACTCAGGGATCGAGACATGGCTGCACGATCCGTTACAGCCGTGCGGATAGGATGCCTGTCATCTCGACTGCTAGTGATACGTGGCCGTTGGGATCCAGCACAGCGTTCCATATTACCCTCCTGAATCCACCGATTCCATATTCTGCTAACAGTCATTGGATCTCGACCACCGCGAGCAGCAATGTCGTGATACGATAAACCGCAATCTTGATAGGCTACAATCAGACCTTTATCAAAGTCGGAAACGTGATGGTACACATTTCTCCTTCTTACACAAGGCGTCACAACAACCTTTCATCAGGCAACGCTGGTCAACTGCTGTTTGTGTATGAGAAATCGCTTGGAAACTTTCCTCGTGTCAGCATGTTTTAGGTGTCGCCACTGGCGCCAACGTTGTGTGAATGCTCTGAAAAGCTAGTCATTTGCATATCACAGTATCTTCTTCCTGTCAGTTAAATTTCACGCCTGTAGCATGTCATCTTCGTGGTGTAGCAATTTTAATGGCCAGTAGTGTACTTTCACTAGCCATGATCCTCTCATCAATTTCCTCCCAGCGTTTGATATCTCTTCTGTGCTTCTTAGGCACGGATATTAAAATCCCTGTCTCGGCCGTTTCCTCCTTTTTAGTGCCTCTGTAAAAATGAATTAAGCCTGTTATATTTTCATTTCCCTTCCTCTTGTCCTTCGTTTCACAGAGAACACACACATCTATCTAGTGCCTGGAATACTCCTCTTTTCTTTGTGCCCAAACCCTGCAAATCCCACATTGTTATAAACTTTGTTCTTTTCTGTAATCATTTTCTTCTGGATGATGATACAGTTCTGTTATTTTTTCTGGGGATTTTGACTGAGATCTTGAGCCGAAAAAATATGTGTCACAAATGCTGTGGAGCTGGCCCAATAATTCGACCCCCATCATGGAGCACCAGACAATGTTTCAGGTTGCCATCCCCTAGACAGACTGCCTTCATAGGGCTACAGGCTCTGCCCACTTGACAAAAGAAGGAAAGGATATATGAGGACCAGATGAAGGAAAGATGACACATTCTCTGGTTCCTCCACAGATGCCTGGCTGGTGTGGAAGACCCTGTCAATAGCTACACTGCTACTGGTATAGTCTTCTACTTCACTGGAACATGGAAACAGTCTTACCCAAATGGATAGTGCTACAGTTAGTTGATGTCTCATAAGAGGCCTGATTAATTTTATTTTTTCTGAATTGCCAGTCTCTGGATGATTAGTTCTGTCACATATGTCAGTTTTTGATATATTGGAAATGCCATTTTCTACCAGTGAAACTTAGACAGCAACTCTAGGCGAATGAGAAGATCTACCTAGAGATTTGAATGTATTATTAGTTCATATGTGGAGAAAAAATAGTCAGATTTCAAAATTTGGATGTAATTACTTCTTCTGTCTATAACTGTTTACCTTTTTCTTTGTTTTGGTACACTTGAAGGACAATGTCCCGTATCTCACTCTGTTAGCCATTGTAACCTGCAGTGGAAAAAGACTTTCTAAGTATATAACTGATTAATGCAATCAGTACAGCAGCAGGAGAACCTGCATGTTCAAGCCATGAGTGAATGAAATCTTAAAAGATGGTACTCTTGAATTAGAAGCAGTTGAAGTATTGTGTGAACTCTGCCTGCCGCTTAGCAAATTTCAATTCCATAACACAGTGAGAAGTGTAGGATAGAAATGACTTGCAGAGGAATATAAAAATAAAATGGCAATATCTGAGAGGGCAGCCATGCAAGACAGTTTCATATCTTATTCACAAAACGCACTCATGAACACAAAAAGGTAATTTTTTTTTTACTTCAGTATGAAACCACATATGTTACATTGTTCATAATACCAGACAAAAGAGAGGCCTTAGTGATCTCTGGCTGTAGATTATACACAGCAGTTACGATCTAGGCCTCCTACAGATGTTTCATTCGTTTTGAAAGCACTATGTTACCCAAAGTATTCCATTTACAAATAGGATTGATGCATGAATAGAACAGTAAACTCACCAAGTTTGCATTTTGCACCCTACAGACGTTCTAAGAGTGTCCCTCTGGTCATATGATGTGTGTCAAGTGTTGGTCAAGTTCATTCTGTAACAACAACTTGTCATCACAGCAGCATTGATGTGTTCTCTGAGCTTTTCCAGTGTTCTTGGCTCAGAGGAAATAGTCTCAAGACAATAGGTCATTCTGTAACAACAACTTGTCATCACAGCAGCATTGATGTGTTCTCTGAGCTTTTCCAGTGTTCTTGGCTCAGAGGAAATAGTCTCAAGACAATAGGTCAGACGACTTTGTGGGGGGGGGGCAAGTAATTTCACAAGGATTTTCAGTGCTCCACTCTCTCACATTGTGGCGGTTAATGTTTCCAGATAAATTGAAGTTTGCACATTTTCCAGCACACAGAAACTTCTCTTTCTTTATTGCTATTTTGTCAATGCACTGAACTTGTAATGCCAGCTGGTGGGCGTAATGGAAACACGGTGAGTTTACAGATTAGTCATGGAAGATAGATAAGTCATATTTGTACATATAATACTTTGAAAAATATAGAACTCTGAAAACGAATAAATCATCTGTAGTATCCCTTATAGCACAGCCAACCTCTTTAAAAGTCCTGTTAACAATGTCAAGGTGAGTTCTGCAACACTACTAAGATGGAAACAAGAAGTATGTGCTCACATTAATTGTATTGTTATCAGGGAGGCGAAGTGGGGCAGGAATGGGTACACCCTCGTACCCATGTGAAGTTCCTGAAGCAAATTTTGCATCATTCAGGTGCTGCCACTGTCAGTTGTAGTCAGAACCATGAAAACAACGCTGTTAATTGTTATTGTATTGACTGCTAACCTCTATTATATTATCTGAGCAACACATTTAGTATGAAAGGCCTTGGCCAAAATCAGTCAACTCCTGCCATTTCAGAAACTAATGCCAGTTAGAAACATGGATTCAGAAAGACAGAAAACTCTGTTGGTTACAACAGGCAACACTTTCAAACTGAAATCATTTTTTACTGAGATCACACTTTACAACATTTCGTTCATTATAACATCATCAGTATGTTAGTAGGTCTTTAAGTTTCTATGCAATATCTAGGTATTGTCCACAAAGAGATTAAACAAATATCTATTAATAAACAAATTGCCACATTCCTATAAATACGGGCATCATGTCGATTGGTATCGTGTATGAAGGGTATGGATCTGGTACACTTTCCTAACTATATTGGGTGTTGAATGAAAGATCATTATTATTATTTTTATTATTATTAATAATAATAATTATTATTATTTTGCAAAAATCACCTGTAACAAGTACGAGTTCCTTCGTCTAACTTCAGAAAGATGAAACCACTTTAAACCCACCGTGGATTAAAATAGTTTTATCATACAGAAATGACGTGTGACACAGAATTTTAATCCTACCAATGCAAAAAGCAGGAGATCCACTTTCCAATACCATGCCTGGAACTCCTTTTTTAGTGTTTCATTGTAATCATATTACACATGATCAGCCCTTTATTTATGAGGTGTAGCATGTTTTCACAAATGCTGAACACAGATGATGTTCGTTTTTCTTGTAGAAGGACTAGCATTATGTGACACAGTAAAATATTGTGATACATTGATTGGAGAAGTATGGTCCATGTTGTGCTTAGTGGTGGGACTTGGAAATGTAATATTGCACACATAGCAAGAGAGAATGAGCACACTGGTGTACCTGGTTGGGTTAAACCAGGGGTAGTCAACCTTTTTTTACCTACCACTCACTTTTGTATCTGTCAGTAGCAAAATTTTCTAACAACTCACCGGTTCAACTGTAGTGGTGATTTATAAAGCAAGGAAGTAACTTCACATCATAAAATTTATAATGCAGAGTTACAGCAAGTTAAAGCAAATAATAACAATTATATACCAGACACTTTTTGTCAAATTTTATGAAAACCTAATGAAAAATCTTCTAAACCCCTTACTGCCTAACGACCAACATGATAGCTGGAATGCCCGCAAGTGGGTGGTAGGGCCCTGGTTGCCTACCATTCAAACTTTACAGAAATTCATGACAGTGTGTAAACAAATGTACGGTAAAGATGCACTATGGGTAAACTTAAATTAGCAAAATAATATAAAAAAGGATAGAAAAAAATGGCACTAAGTAACAATTCATCCTGTCACCCAAAAAACCAGGCAGCATGATTGACATTGTGGAGCCCTTAGGTTGTTTAATGTCTACTGAGAAAACACAATTGTGATATATGAATTGTTTATTGAAATTTGTAATACAAGCAAGAGCAGCGACTTATAGAGAACTGATGTGTGGCACACGGAAACACACAGTGGAGAACAGTTAAGCTCGTGCTCTTTGTTTTTTAAAAGTACATACAACCACCCAAATGTATATGCTTGCAGTGTCAGCAAGACTGATTATTGATAGCAATTGCCTGGGTAGATGGAGATGGGGATGGGGTAGGGAATGGCATTTTGAGGCAAGGAGAGCGTAGCAAGGTAGTGTGGGTCAGGTCTTTAGCCAGATGACAGCAGCTGCACAGCAAGATGAAAGGTGTTCAGAGGATAGAGCGTATAAGGGATAGAGAGAGGTAGGAGAGGAGAAATGGAGTGAGGGAGAGAGTGTGGGAGAAGGCTGAAAAGAGGGTGAGAGAAGAGGGGTGGGGCAGGGAGGGGACAGACAATGCAGTACATAATCTGCTGGATGGGGAAGGAGTGGTGTGGACAAAAGAGAGAGGGAAACAGGTAACGTGAGGCAGTGGGAAAAAAAGTTTGTGAAAGTTTCAGTGAGGGGAATTGCGAGAACACAGGATATGCTGGAGAGAGAGTTCCCGTGTGCACAATTCAGAGTAGGTTGTGCTGGAAGGGAGTAGCCAAATGGCCCACATAGTGAAGCAGCTGTTGAAGTTGTCAGTGTAGTGCTGGCAACATGTTTGCATCTGGATGGCCAAGCTTGTAGTTTGCCACAGTTTGGCAATGGCCGTTCATGTGAGTGGACAACTGGTTACTTGTCATGCTCACATAGAATGCTTGACAGTAATTGCAGTATAGCTGATACATAATGTGGGTGCTTTGACAAGTGGCCCTGCCTTTATTGGTAAGAGATACCTGTGACTGGACCGCAGTAGGTGGTGATGGGCAGATGTATAGGGCACCTTGGTCAATCACAAGGGAATGACACATATGCTGCAGGATTGGAGTACTGATGGACAAGGATATTCTGTAGGTTGGGTGGGTAGCGTAACACTACTTCGGGTGACGGTGTATAGGATTTTGAGCAGGATATCCTTCATCTCAGATCGCAATGACAGGTAGTAAGAACCGTGGTGAAGGATGTGGCTGAGCCTTTCAAGGCAGGGTGGTACTGGGTGATTAGAATGGCTGGTTAACAGGTTCTGTAGTGCTTTGAGAATTTCGGAGTAACCACTCAGCCATCCACTGTTTAGAACACCCGATATTTTAAACGTGAGTGGGGGGGAACAAATGTGCCCTATACGGGTTGAGAAGAACAAGGAAACTTTATGTAGTATTCTGTGCTTTTTAGTGTGTCTGTTGATTGTAAAAAGACTAATGAACAATTGAATATAGATTTCTATGTCCATTCATGTATTGGACTCATTTAAGATGAGAGACTTTTGAATTACTTCAAGTCTTGGCTATGAATGAAGAAACACACATGTATGCTATTTGAATATTTGTAAATGAGTCTAATGTTTAAGGAATAAATTAGCTTGCAGAAGTTAATGTCTGTGAAAGTTGAAAATATATAGTGATTGAACTGAAAAGTATTTTACAAGTACCAAAATTATTTCAAGGATAGAGAAGTATTTTAATAAATTCCTTTAACTAGCTATAGTCTTCGGAGAAAAAGCTTTTGGGAGATTCACGTAGCTGAGTAAACAGAGAAGAGGATTGGCTACACACAATGTGCAAGTTAACTGAATTGAGAGACGTGTGTGCTTTGCAACCCGATACCACACTGTCTCTTGTTGTCTGAAAATCGTTAGAGTTTGCTGGTGTCAGAGGAGGCGATGGCACAGGAGATCAGTTTGTGGATGAGCTGGGTAGGATATTTTCTGTCAGTAAATGCTTTAGTAAGATATATTAGCATATTTCAACAACTCCTGCTTTCCACTGTATATGTGATATCCCTGGGTGGCGAGACTTCTTTTACATGGAACGGGTGACAACTGTCAAAGTGGAGGTATTGTTGGTGGTTGGTGCACTTGATATGAATTGACTCATTTATGGAACCATCTGAGAGGTGCAGATCAACTTCTTGGACAGTGACTTATTGAGTTGAAAAGGACCAGGTGAAGCAGATTTTGGGAGTAGGCATTAAGGTTATAGAGGAAGAAGCAAAAGTTTCCTCTGCCATGAGCCCAGATAATGAAATTATTGTCAGTGAATCTGAACCAGACGAAAGGTTTTAGGTGTGTACTGGATAGGAAGGGTTCCTCCAAATGGCCCATAAATAATTTTGCATAGGATGGTGCCATATGATTACCCATGACAGTATCACGGGTTTGTTTATAGATTTGGCCTTTGAAAGTGGATTAGTTGTGTGTCAGGATGTGGTTGGTTTGGAGGATTAGACAAGAGTTAGTGGGTTTGGTATCAGGAGGGTGTTGAGAAAGGCAGTGTGGGATTTTGGTGTGTAAGGTCATTGCATCCACAGTGTCCACCAGGATTCTGGTGGTAAAATGGAACAGTAACTGTGAAGGTGGTGAAGGGAGTGGGCAGTGTTTTTGGTGTAGGATGGGAGGTTAAGGGCAATGGTTTGGAGGGTTTGGTTAACAAAGACAGAGACTTGTTCAGTGGGAGTGTTGTACCCAGCCTCAGTGGGACAGCTAGTGGGAAGATCTGTGGGGTTGGGTCTGTGAAGTATGTAAAAGGTAGTAATGTGAGGGAGGGGGAGGGGGGGGGGTGCTGGTGTGGGGAGGGAGATGGATTCAGTTGTCAGGTTTTGGGATGAAAGGCCTTGAGGAAGTGCGGGACTTCTGGGGTTAGATCATGTCTGTAATGTTTGTATGCAAATATGTCTGAAAGTTGTCGGAGACCCTCAGTCTCACAGTCACTACAATTCATAACCACTGTGGTGGAGCCTATTGAAATGATAGATCTTCTTATAGAAACAGTTAATAACTTAAAAGTTGTTTTGGAGTTTGAAAATAAGAGTTTTTTTCTTTATAGTAGGAAAGTTCTGGCAGAAACTTTCGGAGTAAAAAAGACCACTCACTGAATAACAGAGGCATTGAGCTGTTAACAGGCATGCACAATAAAGAAAGAAAATTACTAGCTTTTTGAATAAATCCATTCTTGTACACACACACACACACACACACACACACACACACACACACACACACACACACCTACCTCTAAATAGTGCTGGTTGGATGCACACAGTCAGGATTGCAGTTTGGCAGGTGGATTAGGGTGGGATGAGGGTTGTATCAGGTGGTGTGGGTAGAAGGAGAGAGAAGCTGGATGAAGAAGGTTGGGTAGCTAGCGGCTTGGAATGAGGCAAATGGTTTGCTGGCTAGAAATGTGAGAGAGAGGGCTGGCAGCTGCATGGGCTAGGGATGTGATGCATGGGCATCAGCAAAAAGTTAACATGTGACACATTGTTTGGAGCCAGTGTAGTGTGTCCATAACAAAGGCAAGGGAGAAAATGAGGGAAACGATGTGGACGGATAATACAATAGAGACAAATTAGATGTAGATTATGAAACAGTAACAAAGGATGGATGGCACCATGTTTAGGATAGAAGGGGACCATTAGGTAGTATAAATATAGTAGGAAAGTTCTGGTGGAGTATAGATACTTTAAGAGTAAAGGACAACAGTTACCAAAAAGGAGAAGTGATGTAGGTCATTTCCAACAATGATAGCAATACCTGTGTAAAGAGACACATGCTTGCTAATATCTCCTGTGGTATGAATGTGTTTATTTCAGGAATGGCTTTCTCTGTACTATTCAGTTCCATGATTGAGTAACTCGTCTAGCGACTCCCTTCCTCCCTAAACCTCGTGCCACCCTTCCTTTGGTTCCGTCTCATAATTTACATTTACTGTTTTTCTCCTGTATTGTCCATCTGCATCTCTTCCTATGTTTTCCCTATCTCGCCTTTGTTACTCACACACTTCACCAGCTGTGACCAGTATGATCTTGCATGACTTTTGTTCTGATACCTGTGTGTCACTTGCATAGCTTGTGCACTTGCCACCTTCCCTTTCACAGTCCTAGCTAGCAAACTGGCTGCCTCCCTCTGAGCTGCTCGCTACCAAGCCCCAACGCCTCTTCGTGCCTCTCTCTCTTTCTCCCTCCCTCCCTCCCCCCTCCTCACCCCCCTCACCCTCACCCCCCTCACATTCTCTACTCTTCCCACCTGACAGAACTGGTCCTCCTGCCAAACTGCAGTCCTGGTATTGTGTGTTCAGGTGGCATTATGAAGGGGCACAAGGGAGTTTGTATTTGTACTGTAGTTCGGGAAAGGATTTATTCTAAAATTCTTTCTTTGTGTGTGTGCCTGTCGACAGCTCAATGCTTTTCCTTTTCGGTGAATGGTCTTCTTTACTCCTAAATTTTTTTTCTTTGAGTGGTAGAGAAAGCAAGCAATTACCTGAAGTTTAACTAAAATGAGAAGGTGAGACTGTGAGGTTTTATTGCATATAAAGATATGTGAGGAAGCACCAAGTGTGTTATCAATTGAAACAGTTTTATCATCTCATTTCTTCATTTCCTTAAAAGGCTGTCAGCTTTGCAACGCCTTGTGGTGCAGTATCACCATTTTTCCTCATTGTCCTTATAGAAGAAATGCTATGTAATTAAAAAACATTGAATGACTCGCAGAATTAAAGCTATTTCCAACAACTTAACGTGAATACCTCTCACAACTTATTTTATCATTATTATTCTTGTTGCTAATATCACAGCTATCACCACTGTCACAATTCTTTCTCTGTGCTGCAGGTTCTTGAACACGTCTTGGGATGGGGCTCGAGCTTGGGACATGGTGCAGATATATTCAGCTCTTCCTGCTTCAGAACGACAACGTATAGAGCGCATAGAATTTTTGGATGAACAAGAACTGCTGACACAGTTATTCCAACATTACTGTATTGTAATAGCCTGGAAGGGTGAGATATTCAATGACATTGACATAACATAAATCCATTTAGGCTACATATTTTTTATGAAATACTGCAGTATTAATTAGACATTAATTAATTTTATATAAACGTAGCTTCATGCTTGTCTGAACCAGAAGTCCTACTACTGCCATCAATATAATAAGCTGTAGATTGAATCTCTGATAAGAGGTAATTTTGTGAAAGAAAACCCTACTCAGAGACAAGGCTCAGCTGAATGAAGCTGGTATTATCCCATAGTGGCAATGTGTGTAGTATTAATTCTGGTGTTTGGCTACCTTATCAGCTGCAATACCAGAAATCAGTATAGAAGGATGCATAAGAGAAGCAAAACTGCATGGAAAATGCTGGTGAGCTCACAGTGTGAGATTTGAGGTGCAGGGCACAGATCATAAGGCTTTGAATGGCTTTGATTTTAATACAAATTTACATTTTCATGAAGCATATGGATAAATTTCCATAAATCTCCAGAGTTTCAGGTGAAATTGGTGGTGTTATCCACTTAATTCCATTCTCCATTTTATTTTTCCTAAAAAGAGCCACAGTCTGAACAATAAAGTTACTTGTAAACAGTTTTCCTTTTATATTAATGTGCACGTCAGTTTTAACCATTAGGCAAGTGGAACCATTCCACTGAAACTTTTAATATTTAAAGTATATGTGTTTCCTTAATGTGTGTATGATGTGATTTGCAAACAAGAACATGATGTATAAAGTATTTATTTTTGCATAACATATGTTGTATAACTTTTTCTGTAGCATATTTTATGTTAACATATTCTAGACATTTTGAGCTTCACTGTTTCTTCTTGGCACTGCATAATACATAAAGATAATACATAAAGTAAATAATGCATGCATGCCAGTCACTGCAAGAACAGTATTTCTAATCTACATTTAAACTGCTATTTTACAAAGTCGTAGAAAGATCAAACTGGGCTAATGATGCAATGATCAAGTGTTACAAATCAGTGGTGCTATCAGTTACAAGTCTTCTAATGTGTTCTAGCTGCTGTACTGAGTGATTAATCATTACTTTCTCTCTGTCAGGTTCTTAGCAGTTAACATGTAATATGTTGACCTTGTAGCATCATTTCACAAGAGGCATGTATGAAACATTTCCTATGTATTTGCAAAGTCATCTTTATTTTTTCCAGAGGACCTTTATGATACGAAAGATGCTCAAATTTCCCCTGTCAATAAGAACATCCCATAAACAAACAGTGTGGCTGGTTCACCCCAAGTATTTATTATGTCAGAAGTGAGATATTTGGAATTAATTTACATGTCTTCAGATGCGTAATGTTATTAGAACCATATTGTCCAAGTTCTGTTGAAGTCAATAAGAATGTTTTGTGCACCAATCTTTGTCAAACATATACATTGAATTATCTTTATATATTGAAATATTCTGCATCTTGTTTAAAATAATCTGAAACATCACTAAGAAATATATAAATGGTGTGCAACACATCAATGAATTGGTTGATTGTTAAATTGATCAAAAAACTTCAAAAATGAGCTTCATTTAGGAATAATAAATTAAAAAGATATGTCTTTCCTTGTCTGTAAATTATTTGGTTTGCTTCAAAATATTTTGTTTGGTGCTGTTTGTTATATATTTGAGAATTTATTTTGAGAAAAATGCCACCAATCTTTTATTCTCTTTATTAACATCACAAATCATTATTTTCCATTCTGTGTCCCAGACATTCTCATAAAAGATTTTGTTGAATTGTTGTACATTCTTTTTAAAGCCTTCTATTTCTCTCACTTTTTTTACTGTTTATGAATAATTGTGGAGTTTGTAAAGTGATAAATTGGCCCTTGAAATTTCTAGTATTTTCCTTTTTTATATTAGTCAATTTTGTCTTTGGAGTAACTGTTAGTGAGCTTATTATTCTTAGTGCTGTGAGGAAAGACAATTGCTCATGGTGTAGGACAAATGTGAGAACAGAGAATGCGCACGTAAACATGGAGTGGAATTATATAGCTCATTTTACAAAAATGGATTTGTGATCACACTTGAACTCAGTCAGCCACAAAACTTGATGTAATTATTTGCAAGTTCAAATATTTATTAGTTTACTCACATAATTGTGACCCAAGATCCTGTGATTCTGTATGATGTTTCTGTTCAGTCATTTATTTTCTCCATGCAACTTGATGATCTTAAATTTTTGGCATCTTAGGTATGTGAGGTGTTCAGGATTGTGTATAAAGTTCCCCATCTTTATTTATTGCAAACATTGTCATTAAAAAAAATCAATCATGGAAGTGGATAGTACAGAGAAAGCAATTACCCAAATATATTCATGTAATGGAAGTGATTAATAGACTTGTGCCTTGAAAGAGACATACAGGATATTGCTACACTTGTTACACAGCTACTCCTACATTGTTGGGAATGCTACATCACTCAGGGTTTTTTTACATAAATATGAATAACTTACCCATGATTCACTTTTCTCAGTTTTACACTTGTAGTAGGTTACCTGTGACACAGTTAATATGTTAAGATGGCCTCACAGTTTGAAGTTAGCAGAGTCATTTATGAAATTCCTCTTTTTTTTTTAAGTTTAGCAGCTACAATGGATGTAAGGGCTGTAGGTTGTTGCTTCATCTTGTTGGCTACCGGTAGTGTCCTAAAATTGGTAGGGGGAGCAACTCTGTAATTTCATTTCTTTATTTTTAAATCTAGATTAGTAACCTACTCAACATGAGGTCTTTTCTGAATGGATATACAGATTCGTCAGACATAAGTGAAATCATGTGGTGTGGTGTTTTCAGTACTTCACAGTGCTGCCAACTCCTAATTATAAGATGCCACTTTTTAATACTGTTTACTTTGTGTGTTCTTAAAAAAACAGAAAGAATGAAACGCTGCACCGATTGGCTAAGAAGGCCAGTTTTGGCTAAAGAAAATACATTAAGCCTGAGTAATATTGTCCTACTGTGTAAATACAGTGCATGTGTTAGTTAGGGGTCAACCTTGTCAACACCAACAATTCATTTAGTAGTATTACTCTGAATGTTTCAAAATCTCTTTGTTATATCAGCCAGTCTTCTTTTGCAATCTGCTCAGTTCCTAGCTAATTCTAATGTCTCTAGCTAATGGTTAAGGCACTTGACAGTGGCATTAGAAACTTTGACTGTGTTACAGTTGTTTTTTATAACTGTATAGGGCCACAAATTATGTGCTGCAGCAGTGAAATACTGACTTCATAATCATGGAGATTATATTCCTGGTCTCATAATTATGAGGATGCTGGTTCAAATGTAGATTATCTTTTGTTACTCGGAAATTAAGATCATTATTTTTTCATATCAGTGTGAAGTATCTCATTTCCATTAGCATTGTTAGGCTGTTTATAACTACATTAGTATATATGTATGTCCCAAACTTTGTTGAATGACAGTATTTGCCATATTCTTTTGAAGGAACAGTTAGGAACAGTTAATAATAATTATTGCATTCACCTATACACAATCATTTGCATGCAGAGAAACACATTAACCATAGTTTCTCAGCTAAAGAGTGCACCTCATTATTTCATTATACCTCCATAATGGCTTACCTGTAGAACATACAGCTATTATTACAGGTACAGGCCAGCACTTAACCTTTAAGTTGATGAAGATCTGATCAGGAGATTTAAAAAAAAAAAAAAAAAAGAGAGAGAAAAAACTAAAAGGTCAAATGATTGTCACTATGTTGTTGAGCCTGTAATTTCCTTCAGAACTTTTTTTTAAATACAGCATTCATTCCATACACAATGATGAAACTTTCACAGGGAAGATTAGTTTAGCTGTATAAGCAAGTATACAACTAACTTGTTACCTCTGGATTAGAATTACATTCTGTAGAGTCGATTGACATTATTGTTCCAGTCTAATCCAAGTTTACAACTGCAGCTTAGAATACAGTATATATTTCTGTATGCAAAATTGATCATGTGTTACTATTTAGTTCATTGATTATGTTTTTCAAGTTTATACATTTAATTTGGCCTAAATTTGTCTGGTGTGTAGATACTGAAACATGTTAATTTTGTACTGAGTAACTCAGTGATGTCTAAGAAAGGGATTAAATTATGAGATGTGCAGTAAATTACACAGAAATTATTTTATACATTAAATGGAACTATATTCATAAGTGACATGTAATCTCACTTGATATCATAGGGACATAAGAAAATAATTTTGAATTGAAATAGTTCACAATGCAATTTTTACTTGTATTTTAGTTCTTCTAATTCACCATTCCAGAGCAGATTGTTTTATATTTAGTTTTATTTGTATGATGCATGGTATCAGTATACAATACTTGCATCCAGCATAGTTTAATAACACTATCACCTTGAAATAAATGAGCCATCCGTTAATTACCTTTGGGACAACTTCACTACTATGATTCTCCTTTGTTGTACATATGTACTGTTTCAAATTCTAGTCTTTGCAAAGGCATAAATGATTATGTAGACTAATATTTAGTGATAACCAAAGATTTAGTATTAAAGTCTCAGATAAAGTTTAAGAACCTTCTTGATATTATGCTTTCTGCAATATTCACTATTTCAATAATTCATACTTTTTCACATCATCCATTTCAAAGCTTGCTGTAGTTATGTGAAGTATGGTTCATGATCCATGACAAGATATATAACCCTCAATTTACAGACTAATCTCCATTGTATTCAGGCAGTACAAGACAATAGCAGACTTTATGCACTTGCATATATTACTATTATTATTGTCATTACTATTGCAATTAGTGTTTTGTCTTGCATAAATTTGCAGTGTATAAAGGCTACATCAGAATCGAGATAAACAGTTTTACTCACTTCAATAGTTATATTTATTTTTCATATAAACAATATTTGATTCTGGTAGGTTTATTTTACAGATCTTCCACCATGTATGCTTCATGAAAGTGAGTAGGAATTCTGAGATTGGAATGCTGCTGTTATTTCTTTTTAATTGCGTGTTTTCATGAAAGTAGAAGGAAAGTGTACCTCACATCCATCACAAATTTTGTAAGGGGGAGTACTATTGTGTTTTGTATTAGTGAAGAAACAAAACAATCAAAATTGTATTGCTTGAAATATGTTATTTTTTCTTTCTGGAATGAGACAGTAAGTCTGCCAGTCCCACATTTATTCTTATTACAATTTATGAATAACATTGAATGCTGGTTCCAGGTTTCTGTTAGGATTGTAGAAATATTTCTAAATATCTTTATCTCTCCTTAACATTGATTAATACTGCAGTATACATAATAAAATAAATTTTATAAGTCCATAGATAAAATGTTTAAATATTTAAATCTGATTATTTAGATATTTTATTTTTCATTTGGTTACCGTTTCATGTTCTTCGCATATTTATCAGTGTATGTCATTGATTCATGTAGTAGAGATTTGTCATTTATATTGTTAATGCAGTAAATAACTTTTTCATGATGTATCACATGCAGTTCAATGAAGATTAACATCCTGCTTGTGATATTAAATGGCTGTGCATCATTCATGCTAGCATGTGTTAATAATGTAAGACTGTTGTTATTGTATAAAGTCTCACAATGTTCAGGTACCCTATGAAATAGAAAATATGTGGCGAGTTGATGTTAAATACCATGCCTGTTGAACTTATTGGTGAGGACAAAAGAAAAAAATATTAGATTTAACACTGGGATGTACCATATAAGTGACTTTTGCATTATGATCAGCCTTTTAGAAAACTTTTCTGGGGTAATGGGTGAATGTTTCACTTGATAGTTCATTCAGTATGATTGTGTAATTATATCACTATGTATGTGTCCAGTGGAAATTGTAGGTATAACTTCAAAAATGCTATTATATTGATACCTATGGTAACCAGTCTTCTTATATTTTCAGATGTGTGTTAATGATTTGTAAGCATTAGATATTAAAATATCATCCTGTCTGCTTACATTTCTTCAGTTTTTTTTTTTCCCCCAATTGAGTTCCTGTTTTTATTTTCAATTTATTGATTTTCTGTTACATTTAATTCAAACTCCCTGTGAATTTGTAATAAAAGGTTTTATTTTATTAATTTAATTGCTGGGTGGAATGTTGTATAAATCACTAACTATGAAAGAAAAATTTATCATGTGAATTATGAGAGTTTTGAGTAGTTGTAATTTTCTGTTATAAAGACTTCCTTATATACTAATCAGAGTACAAGACACATTTCATTCTTGTCTTGCTTATGCCTTTGTCAGTGAATTTATTTGTCATGCTGACATTTCATAATTGGTGAGAGATACTATTTGCATTGGCATTTCTGTTCTGTGATATCAACATATGAAGTCAACATGTGGATGTAAAGTGTATAATCCAAGGTTTTCATGTCGTACCAATGTTAAAGAACATTTCAATATCTGCAATAAAATTAATCTGGGTTGAGTCCTCAGACTTTACCATTACAACCTGTTATATGAATATTTTGATAAATAGCCTCATTCCATTTCACATAGAATTACAAATTCTCAAAATTCTTGTTTGACATTAAAACGTGATGAACCAGTGATAAAATATTTCTCAAGTTAAAAGCCTTCACACGTGAAAGAAATAGATTGCGATCTAAAAATTTGTCGAAGTTGACTTGAGTCCAAGAATTGTTTTCAAGTTCTCCAACATATTATAATGAGCATAGTAGCAATTTATGCCCTTTTTGTGTATGGTATGTTTTCTAAACAGTTTTCTCTTAAACAATGGAGTACTGTAACTAACTGATCATAATACATTAACAGTAAACCCAGAATTTCTAAAGTACTTGCTTATGAATGCCCCCCCCCCCCCCCTTACCCCAAGACTAGCTACTGTTATTAACATTGATAAACCTTCTTGCTTCTCCCGTTCATTCAATCATTTTCATTCATTCATCCCTCATGTTTCAAAGGTTCAGGTCTCATTAAGTCCTTCATAGATGGACACCAACCCCCAAATCTAGTCAGCCTACAAATTTCCTGCACCATATCACACACCCCTAATCCTCTCATCACCTTCAAGAACCAGCTGCAGAGGAGCTCCCCCTTCATCACTCAGTATGATCCTGGCGTAGAACAACTGAACCATACACTTCACCTGGGCTTTGACTACATATCGTCATGTACTCTTGATGAATACATGACACATAGCTTTGCGTCTCACCAGGGCCCGTCAACACTGACATTGGATTGTTGATGACGAAACATGTTACCTGATCAGACAAGTCTTGTTTCAAATTGTATTGAGCGGATGGATGTGTACAGGTATGGAGACAACCTCAGGAATCCATGGACACTGCATGTGAGCGGGAGACTGTTCAAGCTGGTGGAGGCTCTGTAATGGTGTGGGAAATGTGCAGTTACAGTGATATGGGACCCCTGATGTGTCTGGATACGATCCTTAACAGGTGACACATACTAACGTATCCTGTCTGATCACTTGCATCCATTCATGTCCATTGTGCATTCCGATGGACTTGTGCAATTCCAACAGAACAGTGTGACCCCTCACACATCCAGAATTGCTACAGAGTGGCTCCAGGAACACTCTTCTGAGTTATACACTTCAGCTGGCCAACAGACTCCCCAGACCTGAACATTACTTCCTTGCAACGTGCTGTTCGGAAGAGATCTGAACCCCCTCGTTCTCTCACAAATTCATGGACAGCTCTGCAGGATTCATGGTGTCAGTTCTCTCCAGCACTACTTCAGACATTAGTCGAGTCCATGCCACGTCATGTTGCAGCACTTCTGCATGTTTTTGGGGGCCCTATATGATATTAGGCAGGTGTTCGGGTGTATATGTGAGTGACTACATATCAGCTGTCCATCCGAATTAATGACCACTGCCAAACTGGGGTTAAGAGCAACGTTGACCGCCTAGTGGTGGAGCACTCTGCTGAGTACATTATGCTTGATTTCAATGGCTGCTTTGCAACCCATGCTATGTGGATCCTTCTGCCTCCCCTCACCCCATCCTATCCCATCCCCCCCAATACCTATATTTCTACACTACAGAGTATGGAGGGGGTGGCGGCAGGGGAGGGAGATATATATGTACACAGCAGCCTGAAAAAGGATTCATCTCAAAGGTAGCAAAGTTTTTCAGTCTTTATTTGGTGAGTTGTTACCTTTACTCCTAAATTATTTACATTCTACCAGAACTTTAGTGTACCATATTTTTTCTGTGTAACAGTGTCGTATGTTTATTTCATTAAATGAAACCTCACAGAAGTGTTAAAATTCTTCAGTACTGGTGGGTGGGGCCTTCGTTTACAATAAAATGTTACTAAAGGTACCAGAAAACCGTCTGAAAAGGGTTATAACTATCTTATCTTTTTACAGTTCTGTACCTTAATCTGTAAAAATGGGAAAAAATGGAATTCTTATAGAACCACTTTGTTGTCAGTCTGCCTGACTGTCAAGAACCCTTTTTCTCAAGAATGCATGGATGTTCCAAGTTGAAATTTGTTACACACTATGGCCTGCAGTCCCTTGGTGGTGTAAAAAATTGAAGTCTCTGAGTCAGTGAAATCAAAAGATAAGACCATTTAAGTCACATATTTTAACACTTGTAAACTCAATCATCAAAACTTTTAGGCTACTGCCCGTTGACTTAGAATCTTAAAAATGTGGCAATCAGCAAGGTTTTGCAGTAGAAGTAAAGGACGACAATCAAAAATAGTTAATTTATAATTATCACATGTAAAAAAAATTTCTTTTGTCATTTGTTATTGACTTCAAAACTTAAACGTTCCCAGAACCTGGTATCTTGTCAGTATCAGGCAGAAATTGTCGAGATTCTTAATTACGTTTATAGACAGTTCATCATCCCGGGAATTAAGTTTATAAGAAACCCTCTGAGCATGGTCCTACTTACTTCCGTCTAATTTTTTACTACCTAAAAACAGAAATTGTAAGATTAAGTCAAAGGTATCTACTGAAACTTGGGTTTTAGGATCAAAATGTGTTGTGAGATACATTGATATAGAAAGGATTAAAGGTAATGACTCACTGTATAGTTAAAGTTTTCAGTGATTAATAGGTACATAAACAAGACTGAAAATGTAGCTAAACTTTTGAACAATATCCTTCTTCGTAGTTAACTTTAATGCATGTCGTGTCAGAAGGCACTGCAGTTTTGAACAGCTCTTTGCGTTCCCCTCTACCAAACTCTAGCTGCCAATTAGATTCAGTCTTCCTCCAGATGGTGATAAATGTTCTCCTCCAGACTTGATTGGCAATGCAATTTTATTCATTGTTGTGTGAAGCAGTACTTTCTACAGTTTGACAACACATAGGGTGTTCTACCACCACCCATAGAAACCTTACCTCCTCCATACTTTCCTAATGCTCTTCCTCTCTGGACAGAGGGGCACCTTCTGTGATGTACAGTATAGTACAGAATATGCGCAAGTCATAAACCTGTGGAAAAAGATCTGTCTAATGCACCCACATCTTAGCCTATCAGGGACAGGGACAGGGCCACCTTTGAAAGGCCTCTGCCAGACTGTGGCCAAGAGTAGAGTTGACCAGCTTCTGTGAACAGCTTGGATGTTAATTATCCTTACAACACATCCTCCTGCCCTTACTCTCCAGTAGCCCATCTTGCTCCCTCCCATTTCATTCCTCTTTGTCACTGTGTGTCACATGCAGCTCCCTCTACCTGTATCAGAATAAGTTCACTGGTGCCATGTCCCCATCTTGTGTGCTTGCTGCCTCTCCCACCCAGCCTTCAGCCACTTGTCCCTTCAACTGCTCCACTCATTACAACCCCTCACCTCATTTTAACAGCAGCGCTGTAGACATCTCGAGATCACACCCCTGCCTTTAGTCCTCAGGTGCTAAGTGCTGTGATTAGTCCACTGCATAACTTTGTTGCCACATACACACTGTTATAGTGCAGTATGTTGGCACCACCTCAATTTTCAGTGTTTCCATGTGATATCGTGTGTTCACAGTGTGGTTCAGTCTTACATGGAATGGTGTATTGATGTATGGTAGTAAGAGAAAGGCCTCTGTGTAGTGACACTGAGGTGTGAATGAAGAGTGAAAAAAGACATTTGAAAACAATCTAAAATTGTCGTACCAAATGTACTGAAGTCTTTAAATGATCTGGCCAACAGTAGAGAAGCCACAAATAACATAAATTTTGCACATGTTCGTAAAATGATGGCAAAGCTTTGTGATATTTTCGAAATGACTGTTTTGCCACGTAACAGCACAGTAACATCGGCAGAATCTCTAGATGTGAACATTTCTGTTCTGCAAGAGAGGTATATAAATGAAAAAGGAAATCAACACAATTTGAAGAAGTTACTGCATAGAACTATGCTTTGACATTATGGCAGAGGAGAGTATCCAATGGCTAGAAAAATACAGGATGGTCTCCATGTAAAAATTATTTGTTCTGGCTCAGAGACCTCTGTTCCCTGCACGCTTGGTTTTTGATTGAGAGTGTAATGATGTACAAAATTTTTTAGTGGAATGTAGACACATTGCAGCAGCCAATGCACTTATTGCGTGCTGAGACAATAAGCTTGTAGTATACTTTGATAAAACTTGGGTTGCACGACCCCCACCCCACACACACACACACACACACACACACACACACAAAATACATTTTGCTCAACTTCAATGGAAATATTGATTTGAAAGCACCTACAGTTACTTTAGTACATATTGGCAATTTGGGTGATGGGTGCAGTGATGAATGAACAGTAAGAGCGGAAAATGAATTTCTGGGAGGCATGGAATATTCTCAGTCATATTAAGGAGAGCTCAGAATTGAAACACAGTAATGTCAGATGCTACCATATTTAATTTTATAGTTTTCTTAACAACTTCTCACTGGAAGTTTCTACGAGATCATCAGTGATGGCATTTTCAATTACACAGTGAAGTGTTTCGAGAATTTCTGTGTAAATTCTAGAACCACTTGGCCTTCGACCATCTTGAACACACGACATTTTAAATATAAGTGTGAGAAGGCCTATCTACTGCATGTCACCTGTCTGTGTGGAGGTTCGAAGTGTGTAGTAAGAAGACAGACACTACACTGCAGTCGAACGGCACCATCAAGTGTTTGCCAGTTGTGCCATGGAGGTTTAATGAAAGAATACGGCAGACTTAAGGAACTTCTGTGTTATTCTGTACGGTTTTATAACTGAATATTGTTAGTGACAAAAGAGCAATTGAATAGAAAAAGATTTTTAGTAACTTTTAACTTTAACTTGCTAGAGGCAAGAAATGTGTATGATTCCTGTATAAGAGAGTCGTGGTTATCAAGCCAACTCTGTTGTAAAGGTAGCTTAATTGTTTCTAATGTGAGACAACACAGGTGACTTACAAGAAGTCAATTGCTTGTGTGAATTTTGTTCTGCGTGGAAGATATATAATTCCTTTAACTAGCATCATTTTTCGGAGACTGACGTAGCCGGCTATCCAGAAAAGAAGATCGGTTGTGCATACCAAGTAAGTCTATGCATGTAAAAGAAGTGAGAAGGTTGCAATCCAACTTCACACATTTGTGTCGTCAAAAAATGTTAGAACATGTGGAATGCTTTTAAACTTCTTACGGTATTTTATGTTTTCACATTAAAATACGATGTGTGATCAGAAAGTAACAAATTTTTAATTTGGTATTCTTTATACATCTGATTTTTTTAAAAAATTGTTATTACAAGTGTTCATAATGTAGGTATGCATTTTCAGCTGTTTCGAACGTTTAGCTCATTGTTGACAGTTGAAGGGGTTATACATCTTTTAGAGTGCCTGGCCTTTCGAAAAAAATAGATTTAAAAAATGTGCATTAAAGTTTGATTGAAAAATCAATAAAGTGCGGCACTGCTTTTGTGGCTTTTGGCGAATCTGCTATGAGTAAGACAAGAGAGTGGTATAAACATTTCAAAGCGTGTTGAGAAAATATTAACCACCTTGCATGCACTAGCACATCAGTTACTGATGATAATGTGGAAAAAGTAAAGTGAATGGCTCTGGAGAATTACCAAATCACATCAGAGAGATTGCTGATGATTTGGCATACCCTTTGGCTCATGCCAAGCAATGTTTTGGACATTTAATGTCTAGCAGCAAAGTTTAGTCCGAAATTGACTTTTTATGGAAAACATATCGCATGCACATCGCTCAGGAATTGCTGAATTAAGTCAACAATGACCCAGAACTTCTAAAGAAGGTTACGGTATATCATATGATGAAAGATGGGTAAAAAGAGCATGACGTCAAAACCAAGGCCCACTTGTCCCAATGGTAACTGCTTCCCACTTGTCCCAATGGTAACTGCTTGAAGAACCAAGACGAAAAAAATTCGGTAAGTGCGATCACACATGAAGGTTCTCACTGTTTGCTTCGATTACAATGGCATAATGTACGAGTTCCTGCCTAATGATTATATGGTCAATAAGGAATACTATCTGGGAGTTTTGTGCTTTTTGCATGAAGCAATCCGAAGAAAAGACCAGAATTGTGCAAAACCACTTAAAGATTCTTTAAGTAAAACAAAAATTGCGATTACTTGATCAGATCTTGCATGTGTCACATGCTCCTACAAACTTTGAGAATGTTCATAAATTTTTAAGTCCAAATAATTTTCTTCAAAATTTCTTGTAACTTTTTTTTTTAGCTGCTGGCAAGGGTTTTGTTGTGGAAAGTACTAGACTAAATTCAGAATTTGTACTAAGATTTGAAAGCTCACTAATTGTCAATACTGTAATGACCTTGAGATGCATACTTTCATGACGACGGCCACTGTAGTTAGCTGTGCAATAAGACAGTTTTTGCAACAGTAGCATTTCTTATGTACCACTTGATAATATGGAGAGTTATTACTTTCACTCCTTCCATTACTTATCTTCTACTATCACATTTACTTTAAATCTTGTAGCGTCAAAGGGATATAAATTAATCTCAGAAAATGAGTTACACTTCGTTTTACGTCCTTGTTGCAATTGTTAAGGTATTAGTTTGGCAAAGATCACCTGCTTCTTCATCTGAAAAGATTATGATTATTAATTCTTGAAAACTTGTGTTACATGGAGATTTTCTGTTATAAGGCAAAGTCAAGTCAGAGGAAAGAAGAGTACTGCATCAATTATAGCCTGCACTCTGTTGTGGAATAGAAGTGTTAACAGTGGTGTAAGATGGTTGGTTGGTTCGTGGGATTAAAGAGACCAGACTGAGTGGTGTAAGAGATCTTAAACCATCATGATATCACAGTACTTACTTAAGCTCAGTCTCTACAACTTGGTTATGGACCTCAAGTCAATGCATAAAAGGTAGACAGGAAACCATGTGTCATTTTGCTCCATACCAGTTTCTTGAATTAGTCAATGATACAAAAAAATAGACTTTATTTAGACATAAAAACTGTATATACAAATCATACTTATTACCTAGCAGTGAAGTTCAAACATTTTTTGCAATATCAAAATAATTATTTTAAGTAAATCTGTATGACAGATGGTATCAAAGTGTTAAATACATTGTATATTTGTTCTATTTCACAATTTAACGTGAGAAACACGCATTGGATACACACAGCCTGCTTTTATTTTTCATTTTTAAAAGCTGCTCCATTTCTTTGATTTTAATTTAGTAAAAAAGTTGCTTTAGATGCAGGATGCAAGCTTAAGGGAAAAAATGTATTTGTCATGGACTTGCTATTGTCCAGTACTGATTGGCACCAGCTTATAGAGTGGTGAGTTTTTTTTTTTTTAGGGAGAATTGTCAGTTTTGCAGCAAAGGTTTTAGAGTACAGAGAGCTTAATTTGTAAGGCAATGGTATGCATCCTTATGATGAATACTGACATCCAGCTTAACCACAAGTTTCAGTCGAGTTCCAAACACATATTTTATGCGAGAAAAAAAAATCATCCTTCAGTGTGGTACAGATAACAAAAATCAGAACCATAATGTAATAAAATTAAAGAAATCAGATCTTCATACAGAAATAAAATATGTAAAAGTGCAATACTGTTGAAACATTTTCTGAAAAGTTTCCATTAGGAGTTCCACGGAGAACTAGTGCTTCGAAACATATATCTCATAGCAATCTTCAGTAACTCATGTTACAAGTTTAGAGGGTTTAGTTGAACCAGGCCACCATTTGTACATATATTTTTGGAAAGTTCACTCATCTTTTTAAATGTGTCAAGAACATCTTCACTTGCAGTTGCCTGAAGGTTCTGCTCGACACGTTTTGAGGCCTGTAGAGAAGAAAGACAAAAGCAGCAATTATTTTCCAGAACATGTAAATAACATGGAATTAATATTTCAAGATGATCTTAAATTACACACTGGTATACATTTCTCCTTCTTACACAAAGTACAACAAGATTGCCTCCACTAACAAATCTGATTTCTGAATAAGAAACCTGTTATATAATCTTTCCTTATAGATGGCGTTACCGTTGCCAACTTTGGGTGGTTAAACTGAAATGTTTATAATTTACTTATCAAAACACGTAGTACACTTTATGCAAATTTGATGTTTTTTGCATGCCTCTTCATGGTGTTGCAGTGTAATTAAGTGCTTCTGCACACTTTCCAAACAACAGTGATGAATTCACTGCACTTCCAGGTTTACCATTTTGTGAGTATTTTGGAATACACTTCTACATATATAAAACTAACTTTTTCTAAAATGTTTAGGTTAGCTTACAGCCGAATATAAGTCCGTCCTATTATGATTATTAAACTTTAGAAACCATATAGGCACTCTGCTAAAGAAAAAAATATCAAGCCACTTTGTTTTGCACTGTCCTTACAAATAATTTTCCAAATCACTTTGAATATTGTCAAGGTATCTTATACATGGTTGTGCAAGAGATCTTTTCCCATGGGAAGCTCTTCTGTCACACTCTTAATGATCCACTTCAGTGGTGAAACTATCACATGTTGGTGGCCACTAGATCACAGCAGAATATCATACATAAGTTATGTGCTTGCTGCGCTGGCAGTGTAACAGCAACCACTATGCATAGGGCAGTCAATGTGTTAATTTTATTATGATCAGTAGTAGTGCAAGATGACTTATGTGTGATGATGCACAAAAAGCACTTTGAGATGAATCTATAGGATCCAAAACTTAATAATGCACTGTGAAAAGTGAAGTTACTTGTTGCGGCAGGCAGCACTAGCTTATGTATGGAGTTGCTCCAATCTCAGTTGCTTCAGAAACAAAAAGCTCATTCTACAGGAAGAGTGTCAGTGAGGTTCTGGAAGGTATCGACAGGGATGTGGAGCCTTACTGACTCAAATGCCATGGCCAGCTGCACTAGGTTTCTCGGTTGAGGCTCGATGGTGCAAACAGCCCTATTGAAATAGTCCTGCAGATTCTCGAGTGGGTTTAAATCTGGGGAGTTCGGTGGCCAGAAGAGTACAGTAAATTCATCCCGGTCCTTTTCAAACCACACATGTACACTGCGAGCTGTACAACATGTAGCATTGTCCTGCTGACAGATGCCATTCGGGGCAAACAAAAAAAACTGCACATTGGGATGGACATGGTTGCCAAGTATAATGTATACATTATGTTGATCCATTGTGCCTTCCAGAATGATGAGATCACCTAGGGAATTCTACAAAAACATTACCCAGAGCATATTATGAAAAGGAGTCGCATATAGGTGGAATTAAAAGACGGTCACCCCTGACTTTCATGGCCCATAGTGCGCGCGCGCGCGCACACACACACACACACACACACACACACACACACACACACACACACACACACACCTGACCATAGTCTCTGACAGCTGAAGACAGGTATTGTTGTTGTGCCTATCTGTGACTCAGCATCTTCGCGAGTAGCAACTATCCTATTCATAAAGTTGTTACATTTCATCCTAGATTTTCCATTGTTTGATTTTACCCAGCTCTTAAAATCTTCTTCCTCTGGCCTGAAATGTTTCAAAAATTGTTGCATGGCTGTATATTCCAACAACCATCTGTCTGATGGAGCATAAAACCTGATTAATCTAAAAAAGCCACCTCTCACCACTCAGTGGACGTCCAGTTGTGGTGGTGACATGAAAATTCCAGCTTTCATTACTGATGAATAGCAGACAGCATGGGTGCATCAACCAGACAGCTGCTGCGGAGCTCCACACGCAGCATCATTCACTGAGGAGATGCTGTTGGTAGCCCCTTCGTTCACTTGGGCATCAGTTGCTCATCTATTCACTTTGCACATCACCCCTGTCTTTCATGGCCCATAGTGCACCACAGATGATTCAGTGTCAGTTTTGGATAACACCATTTTGCCATGCACAGTATAATTTAGCCATGGTAGCACGTGTATAGTTTACAAACTTAGCTGTTTCGAAAATCCTTCCATCCTTGGCCCAAAAGCCAGTGATCATGTCCTTTTAGATGTCCGCATTACAAAAATGTCTGCACTGTTTTCCTTATCTTCCTGACACTTTATATACCTTCCACTGATGGTGCTGCCATCTGTGAGTTGTGAGTGGTTATTGCACATTGACATCAAACACAGGTGGTGATCACTAAATGTGACTGGACCGTGTAGTTTCACATTTCACTGAAAGGATAGACGCACCCACTATGTAGTGTGGAAAAGACCTCTAGATGTCGGAGAGCCATACCTGCCAGTATAAAAGGAGTAAGGAGCTTTTTGTTGTAAGTAGAGAAGCAGTAACAAATACGTCATGGACATTTCACCCCTTACAGAGCTCGGTGGCTCATTGGTAAAATGCCAGAATGCATATCCAAAGATCTTGGGCTCGATACCCGGTCAATCCCCAATTTTTATCTGTCACTTATCACTTCTTCCACATATGACAATGTCTGTTGATGTGAAAAATTCTGAACTGCATGACGGTTTGGATTCCATGTTAAACTGTAGTTCCCCCTTTAAATGGCTGGATAATTCAGTTCAAATGTTGGAAGAAGGCAACTGTGTACCACCTCCAACAGGACCAAGCCTAATACAGTACTGTGGTGTTCAAAACAATCTTCGGATAGGTGACTGCTTTGCTTTTAAGGCTGTCCAAGTCGACTGTTGATGAAAGTTAAGACATGGAGGAACAACCACAGCTAAACCCAGATCAGGCAAACCTCATGTACAGGGGCCACCGAGCATTTCAAAGGGTGGTTGTAAAAAATTGCATGAAATCATCACACGAAGTCAGTCTTGAGTTTCAAAGTGCTACCAGCAGTCCAGCTAGAACAGTGAATGTGCATAGGGATTTACAGGGGTGCAATGTTGTGCAGCTCCTTGTGTGCCAAACATTTCTGTAGTCAATGCTAAGTGATGCTTGAAGTGGTGTAAAGTGCAATGCCACTGGAAAACTTTGGGCTCGGCCTATGGCTAAATAACATTACCTGCCATTATGTGTAGTGTCAACAGTGAAGCATGGAGGAGCTGGTGGTATGATATGGTGTGTTTCTCCTTACTGTACTTAAGGAAACGCTAAATGTAGAAGGATATGACCAGATTTTACAGCATTGTATACACTACTTAACAGTATACGAACAGTTCGGAGACAATGACTGACTGTATGAACATAACAGTGCACCCTTTTATAAAGCAGCATCTCTGAGGCAATGGTATGTGGACAATAACATTTCTGAAATGGACTAGGCTGGTCAAAGTCCTGACCTAAACCTAGTGGAACAACTTTGGGATGAGTCAGAACATAAGACTTTGCTCCACACCCGAATGTCCAACTACCTACCCTGGTTTCAGCTCTTGCCATTTCTCCACAGACATTCAGACACATCATAAAAAGTGCCCCCAGCAGAGCAAATTAATGTCCACTAATAGGTGTCGTATGAATATAAAATCACACTATTGCAGTACAGACGGTCCAGTTCAGAGAGAAGTGTTCGTCAGTCATCACCACTTTGAGCACTTTTTTTCCATGTAAACATAATACGAAATATTCTCCTATTATGATTCAACCTCCTTTATTATGTGATCTAAGTCAACAGTCTGCGTATGCTTCCCTTGCAACATGAAATTATAATTACTTGAATAAAACTTCACACTGCAGCCTCCCCTTCCCATTATTTGTTGACATAGGACTTCTTTAAGAAAATCAAATAATATTACAAAGTTCAGACCTCCATCTAGTCATTCAATTTTTATTTTATTGTATTATGCTTTTCCTAAGTTGCTTCAGATAATTCCTACATTTTCCAAAATCATTCCTTGAACATAGCTGCCAATTACATCCCTCATCCTCCTGCAAATCACCTTGTCATTCACAACAGAGATGTTGGCATCAAATAAAACTATAATCTTGTAAGCTGTCCTCCCATTATTTTAAGCTTTCTGGCCACGGTTTTTAATGGTTGGCAATTGGACTATGGTGGGAGAGATCTACTGCAGCCTGACTACTTGACGTTAACTGTACTTTATCACAAAACTCTACGATAAAATGTGTTGAGGCTCCTCTGGGATAAAAGATGACATACTTTCAAACAATGGAAAAGTGTACACACTCATTCACCTTGTTAATATGGACTAATTTTAAAATTCAAGCCCTCCAAAAAACCCACAGGTACTTCAACATTCCTATTCCAATGGAATATTTCCTTCAGTGCACTATTAAACACTTTTTAATCCAGCTTCGTATATTTGTGATTCACAGCTTTCACTACATGCTCATTTGAGGCCCAACTACAGTTATCATGTGCTTGCTACTAACTTGTATGGTCATCATGACACTGCATTGTCTGCCGGAGAAATGGTGAGAAACTGCAGGAAATTATAGAAGCCAAGGTTTGCCAGTTAGTGCCTTCTACTCAGTAGTTCACTGGCAAGGATATCACTCACAGTATCCCTATAATCTACATACTTCTTCCTGTTAAACCTGAAATTGGAATATGTGTATCTTCATTTAAACACCTTATTAAATAACTATTCAACATACCTCTCGACACCAAATTTCAACAATCATTTGTTCATATGCTGCAGATTTCAGGTTACTATTCAAAGACTTTGTTGCTCTGGACAGAACTACCACCATCGTGTAAATATCAATTGCAGCATTTGCCAGTCTATTCAAAATAAATTGTTCTTCAACAATTCCTCGTCCATATTTGATTAGTGCAGATTCCACAGAACTCCCGTATGCAGCAATGGCCTGAAAATATAATTAAATGAGCCCTGTCTTCTACTGTCAATTAAAAAGCAAAAGTCATTGCATTACATAAACTGATAAAATATAGTCTTGAAGAAGTGACTCCTCATGCGTGATGTAATGCACATTTGTAGAACAGCAAAACTTGTTAAATGTAGAATTAATGTTGACATTGTATAGTTTGGGTGTGTGTTGCTATACTGATAGAAGACCTTTTAATTCAAGTGCACCAACAGTTTGTTTTATAATAGTATACATATGTTTAAAACATGTCTTCTACATATAACATTAACACTAACATACTCCAAAATATGCTTATAGCAGCAGCTATTCCAAAATTTGAATATCTTGAGAAAAGTGGGGAAAATGTATTAGACAGCTATGGCATAATTTAACATGCATCTGTATCTTAAATGACTGCAGAAAACCTTACAACTTTTTACCCTGCGATTTGCAACTGAATATGAAGCGTAAATAAGCAACAGTAAAGTTTCTGCATCTTGTAATCGCATTTCTGTAAGGCTTGGTCAAGATGTTGGAGCAGTGGCATTCATTAACCACAGACAACTTCTGAAATCTTGCTAAGGCAACCGGGGCTGTATGTCACTTTTGGTTTATCAGGCCTTAAATGGTTGCCATCTATTATGGTGTTTTATTTTCATGAGTCAGCTAAATCTTGTGTGTATAACACATAAGGAAGAACAGTCATCAGGCCACATTATCTGCATCTTTAAGTATCTGTACAAATACAGGTTATGGTCCACTTTTTAAGCTCCTGTAACCATCCTAGGTACTTATAGTGGTTAGCTAGAATGTGATCAGTCTATGTTGGACCAAGCAAAGGCATTACTGTCAGTAGTTCTGTTTGTGCTATTGAGGTACTCTACAGCATGGGAGGTTCTGAACAATCTTGTTTTCTATTAGGTCTTTTTTAATTATTAATATGGATCAACAGGTGAGTTTTTCGTGATATATGAGATGCTAGACACTTGGCAGCACTCGCTGGATTTTACTGAGATGAGCTATGACAATTTTCTTTAAGCAGAGATAAAAATTTTTAGTGTTCCTTCCCATTTAGTTTGCTTCTGGAAATTGGCCACCTGTCAGACAATAAATTATCCAAGGTTGCCAATGGGGAAAGAAAAAAGTACTCATCACTGTTCTTGGTGACACCAACCACAGTTCCAAAAATCATTTTGCTTGCAGCCCATTGTATATTTTCAAATGCTCCCACTCATCTTTAACATAGAGAACTCTTTCAAGTCAACAAGACTAAATAAAGACTGAAGCTGTTCTAGCCAGAGTGATTATCTCAGTGCTGTTTTTACAGTTAAAGTAATTATTCTGAAGCATCTGTTCTCTCTCTAGTAATTGGCCTCTGTCTTTTCAGCACAATACTATGGCTGCAAGTATGAAAATGGAGGCAACTGGAAATGAGGAATTTGGTACAACATGATAGTTTCCATAGTGACAGGTAACACAGTAGCCAAACTTCTTGGGTAAAAGCAGCTTTGTAACAATGCAAGCCCCTTTTCTAGTCTTCACTTTTGTAAAGATGGTCTGTGATGCACAATTTAGAATATGCCCAATACTGTGGCAGTACATTTTTGCTGCGGCACACACAAGAAAAATGTCCACACTCTTAGCTCATTCTCTTGACTGTGTTGAGAAATACGAACATATTGCTGTTATGAAATGGTTGTTTCATACCTTAGAGGCGAGTGTGGCAGAAGATGAAAGATTGGGATGCACAACATGAGACAATGATGGAGGGCTGGCCAAGCCAACAGATCGAATAGCTCGTTTGGTTGCCTCACCAAATATAAGTCCAAGGTTTGCTGCAGGGTTCTTAAAAGCCTTCTGCAATTCTCGCAGATGAGCTCCAGCATACTGAATACCTGTAAAACAAAATGGTTATATCGATGTGGCTTCTGCATTAACCATAAAAATCTTATTTGCAAGTAATTACTTCAGACTAATATACTACAAGGGCCACATACACTGGCAAATGAGTGACAGGTATCTCCAAAGACAATTCCCAGAAACTGGAACTTTATGAACTTAATATTCACATTTACCAATCAAAATTATTCACAAAGTGTCATTTAGCCTGTAAAACAACACAAATGTTATTGATTGACATTGATATTGAGGAACTCACCATTTCAATGGCTCAAACTTTTGATCAGAATGAAAGAAAGCCATTTGATAGCAAGCTTTTGAAATAATTATTTCTTGAATGCATGGTTTTGCTAAAATATGTACTGATAAAATTCTCTCGAGCTACCAGCTGGTTGCTGCTGCATTCTGTGACGTCACTGGTGCACCCTCCATTACCATATAAGGTAATGTTTTTGTTGTGTGCCTGCTGCAACCTTCCAATGACCAAGACCCAAGTTGCAGGCTGCCATCTTTATTGGCATGTTGTCACAAACTTTTATTCTATCACTTGTTTTATTACAATGTCTCTTCTGATGCAATACGATGTCTGTTTTCTAGAGCATGCTTTGCTACTACTGATTTCTCATGGTACTGAAGGCAAAAGCACCTTTTGTTCTGCACAGCACTGTTCGATAGTATGCAGTCTGAGTGACTGCAAACTGTTCGTACCCGCTTGTTATTTTATATACTCCTGGTGTTCTGAAACCATTTTTTAGTCTGGCGGTGGTTGTAGCTGTTTTCCTTGAAAATCACCAATTGAGACAGCTACCATTTGATCCACCAAGGGCCTCAGAAAAGAACATTTCTGGAGTGGATGATGATAGATTTTAGTGTGCAGGTATCAGTCTGTGTGGGTGAGTTTCTGGTAAACATCGTGACTGAAACACCCGTCTGCTTCATGGCAGACGAGGAAGTCAAGGAATGGCAAGGCACCATCTGCATCTACCTCATGAACTTGTTATCACAGATATTGTTGTGTGTGGCAAGAATACTCCCATCTTTTCACATCCATGAGACCACACGTAACGATAAAAGCAACTAGGCTGTACAGGAACTGTGTCCAGGTTCTTGTCCTCAAAAGTACTCCATAAATGTGTTGTCTATAGTTGGAGCTAATGGGCTCCCCATCATGACACAGTCTGTCTGATTAAAATATTCTCCACCATACAAAAAAAAAAGGGACGTCACAGTGTGCTTAAATAAATCCACAATAGCACCAAGAAGAGATGATGATTCCATGTTTTGCCTTTGTGAGCCACCATATCAATACTGCTGCAGCCAAGAGAATATTTTGTCACGCTAGCTTCATCTAGAGAGGGTGCGTCACACCAGAAAGCAGTTGAATACAAATGCCTACGAGCTAATAGCCGTCCATCTGCAGCTGACAGAGTTACTCTCAGTTTTGTATTGGGAATGGATTGATGCAGTCACAGTAGCACAATAAATGTCATCACAGGGAACAGCCAAGGAGAGGTAGAATGGGAAATTCAACTGGCTTTCACAGCAACAGTATGGGGCAGAGTAGAAAACAACAGAACACGCTGTTATCAACATGACTATGAGAAACATCGATGCACGTGCGATTTCGGCTCTTACGAAGGGTCTTAATTTTGCACCATCATCACGTAGTATCCCTTTCATTGACGTAATAAGTGGTGTGGCACAAGCAGTTCACAAGAAGCCCAATGAATCTGCTAAAGAAATTCATTGATAAACAAGCTACATTCTCTTAAAATCCAAGCTGCCAACCTCCAACATGAAAAGAGCTGAATGTAATGATCTTAAAGAAGTCTGAAATGATCTTCTCTTCATACTCCTGCCAGCTGACAAAGGCAGTGCAGTGGTCCTTATGGAATGAGCTGACTGAGGCAGAGGTTTAGTTGATGCTGGAGGAGGACACATCAAAAAATTATCAAAGGAACAAATACCCAGAATAATGAGGAAGACATCAGAGCTTCTCAAGAGAATGTCATAAAATCTCCTTCCTATGGCACCTCTACCACCTACATTGAGTGGCCTTCTAACAGTTTACAAGAAGGACACAACTCTATTCCCTTCATGATCACCATTGGATTGCCACTTTATAGACTCGTGAAACAACTGGCCAGCCTCTTTACTCTGCATGTTGGTCACTGTGTGCGCCACATCAACAATGTGATCAACTTCCTCAGTCAAATTAAATGCCTGTGTCTTGGAGAAGGAGATATTATGGTCAGCTTTGATGTTGTGTCATTCATGTGTGTTCCCATCAATTATTATTTAGATCTGCTCTCCCAGTTGTTTGATGACCTCGTTGTGAATTTATTTAAGCACACACTGATATAATTATTTTTGTACGATGTAGAATATTTTTATCAGATGGACGGCATTATGATGGGGGGTCCATTAGCTCCTTTTGTAGTCAACTTGTTTATGAAGTTCTTTGAAGATATTGCCCTGGACATGGCTTCTGCAAAGTGTAGCTGCTTTTATCATTACACCGACATCACGTTTGTTGTCTGGTCTTATGGATGTGAAAAACTGAGAGAATTCTTGGACTGCATCAACAATATCCATGACAACATAAAATTCACAATGGAGGTAGAGACAGATGGTACCTTGCCATTACATGACATCCTTGTCTGCCATAAAGCAAATGTATGCCTCAGCCACAGCATTTACTGGAAACCCACACACACAGACCGATCTGCACACTAACAGCCATCATCTTCTGTTGCAGAAACATTCTGTTCAGAGGACCTTGGTAAAATGAGTGAAAGATGAAAACCAAGGAACTGAGCCATTAGGGAAAGTTTTCAAGGAAAACAGCTACAGCAACTATCAGATTTCTTTCCAAAAATCTGAAGCAGAAGGACCCTGAGGAGGATTCTAAAAAGCATATGTCTTTGCCATTCTGTGGCTCAGTAACAGGAAAGATTAACTGACTCCTATAGGGGCATCAAATCAATTTCTTCTTCAGGCTGCAACTGAAATTTGACAGGTCATTAGGCCTGTGAAAGACGATGCAGGCCTCAGAATGCCAGGAATATATAAAATACAGTGTGGGTGTGGACAGTTTTATGTCGGTCAGACTGTGCATACTATTGGACAGTGCTGTGTAGAACACAAGGGATGCTTTTGTTTTCGGTACCATTAGAAATCAGCAGTAGCAGAATATGCTCTAGGAAATGGAAATCATACTGCAGTTGAAGAGACATCAGTTATTACACAGACTAATAGTTTCTAAGACAGTGTAATAAAAGAAGCAATTGAGATACAATGTTTGACAACACCCTCAATAAAGACAGCAACCTGCAACTAAGTACAGCTTGGGACGTGGCCATTGGAAGGTTGAAGCAAGTGTGGCAGGCGAGCACTCAAAACATTACCTTATATGGTGCTGGAGTAAGCACAAGTGATGTAGCAGCAACCAAAAGAGTCACCACATGACAATGGCAGAAGATTTTAAACCACCTGACATGACTGGAAGCTCAAAAGAATTTTAACACAATTATCTCTCATTTTGTACCAGAAGATGAGGAGATGTATGTGTGTGTGTGTGTGTGTGTGTGTGTGTGTGTGTGTGTGTCAAATAGCTCGGTGGACCACTCACAACATAGCTCAAGAGAGAGAGTTATTAAAAGGACGGAAAGAAATTATGAAGGTCACTGTGACAGAGTGAAGGAAACAAGGAGAAATTTGGAAAGAAAATTAAAGTTCTGGGAGAAGACATAAAAATTCTGAGGTTTGTTGATTGCTATGTAATTCTGTCAGAGACAGCAAATGACTTGGAAGAACAGCTGAAAGGAATGGATAGTGTTTTGCAAAAGAGATTGTAAGATGAACAACAACTAAAGTAAAAGAAGTGTTATGGAATGTTGAATTAAATCTGGTGACGTGAGAGAATCAGATTAGGACAGAACGAAGATTAGAGATGGAGGGCTAGTTCCGATTAGTGAAGGATGGGTTTAAATAATTTAGGGACATAATGGAAAACCTAAATCAGGTTGCAAATTGGAACTGTCGTCATCCTGAATGAGTCAAGTATGCTCCCTGTTGTGCTACCACCTTGATAGATTAGGTTGGGGACACTAAACGTAGTAGAAAAGTTTTGCTATTTGGTCATTGAAATACAATGGCCAATGTAAAGAGAATATAAAACACTGACTGGCAACAGCAAGAAGAGGATATTAATTTAAATATTAGGAATATTTTTTTTCAGTAGGTATTTGTCAAGAATGTAGTGTTACACAACAGTGAAATGTGGATGAGGAACAGTTCAGACTAGAACAGAATAGGTTTTGAAATGTAGTTCTACAGTGGAAGATTAGCAGAGTTTTCGGACAACTAATGAGAAGGTTCTGAATTTTACTGGGAAAGAAGAGATACATCTTTTTCCTGCCATACCATAAGTCTGATAATTTGCTTGTAGTAGAAGTTCATTCCAGAAGACATTAACAAACCATTATGGTCTGCAGCAGTCAGAAATGGAAAGATGGTAGTCTGAGGGCACAAAAAGTACGGACTGTAGGAAGGATGCAGAAGACATTCGCACCCTACTGACTCAATTTCAATTCAAAATGAGGCTGTGTGTTATTGTGCTTCAGAAGTGTCTAAATGTAGCAGACAGCATTTATGGCCTGTCCAGGTTCAAGAAAAATCAACCAGTATATAACTCTCTGCATCCTGCAAGACTCTGCCTGTAACTTTCCAAGCAGGCCACATTGTTCTTGTTTTCTTTTTCAATGGTAAATACAAATGTTGCCATTCCATACTCTGGTGTTTCATTTCAACCTCATAATGATAGATCCAGCTTACATCACCTGTCACAATATTCACCAATTGCCCTCATTTTGAAATCTCTGTAGAATTCTTTGAGCCATAATTTTCAAGCCAGTTTTAAAAGTAAGAGAGAATGAAGGGCTGTAAGAAAGATTGTTTCATAATATGTTGTTGAATTATAATTTTACTTACCAGTCAATGCCACAAACAACCTTAATATGTCATTTGTGCCCTCAAAAATGCGAAATATCCTGAGATCTCTCAAAACCCTTTCCAGTCCACAGTCCTTCATAAAACCCATACCACCAAGTATTTGGATTGATTCATCTGTCACGGTCCATGCAGCCTCAGAAGCAAATACCTGCAAAAGCAACAAGACAAAACTCAGCAACATTACATGTAAGAAACTGGAAACTGTTGAAATTAAGCTATGGAAAATCCAGGATGGAATAATGACTGTATTAAGAAAAGGATAACACACACACACACACACACACACACACACACACGGGGGCCAGAGACGGTGGTCACGCACCTGTGCGTGCGTGTGTTTCTATGCCCTAATAAGGCAAAAGATCACATTTAATAGGAGTCTTTGTTGTGTCTGTCTGACTTATCTCCTCTATATGGTGAACAGCAATCTATCCTTTTCGTAAAACTTTTCAAACATTTATTTCTAGTATCATACAAATGTAAGGTTGCCTTAGTTTCAGTTATGTGTTGAGTCTTCTCAAGTTTCAGTTCATGATTTATAAAACTGGCCTTTTCCCAAAATCCATTAAGGCAACTAAGTGAGAAATAAACATATCAAATCCCCTCATACATCTTTATATACATAACCTGCACCAAAGGAACTGGTAATTAAATTACGAGGTCAAGTGAACGCTGTTAAGAAATTTTACATCCATATCGCTGAAATTTTGTGCAGTACTGGATGAGTGCACTCAAGTGAAAACCAAAATTCTTAATTAGATTTCTCTGCATTGTTTCCAGTTTTCTTTTGCATCTCTTGGGACACCAATGAACTTTACATTTGGGTGTTTCATTAAATGCGATTACTGATCTTCTTTTTTGCACTTGAAAACTAATTTTTACATTTTGAAACCTATAATTTAACTGTGTGCAGTGAACCAAACTGCTCTGCTACTTGACCCTTACTGGAATATTTAACTTGTGTTCCAGATGGAGTGAAACCTTTGCCTTTTGCAGGAAAATGCTCCACTTACTAAGTTATCCTGGCACAACTCATGACTCACGAACTGCCCACCAGTTTTGCTTCTGCAAGTACCTCTTCAACCTTCCAAAGGAAATATCAAATCAACACCCTTTCCTCTGCCGAGTGAAAATTCATTTTGCTTAGCCACTTGTTTGCTTGGGGCTGGTATGGAAAAGCAGGCCTATGCATCCTTGCTCATCACCACCAAAATAATGGTGTGTGTGTGTGTGTGTGTGTGTGTGTGTGTGTGTGTGTGTGTGTGGGCGCGCGCGCGGTCACAGGGGGGACACAAACAAATACCTCCTCCACCATGCACTGCTATTTTAGCATGAATCTTTGAAAACTGAGGCATCACTAGTATTCAGCATCTGTGAAAAAATATGAAAGAACAATGTACATACATGGTACATAGTTCAATATATATTTTCAAATCAGTAGAAGTGGTATGTTGATATCTAATATTAAAGAGTACAGCGAAATTTTTATTTTTGGGTTTCCACACATGAACTGGTACAAAAGGAACTCTTATTTTTTTTTCATCTGTCTGTCCATCTGTTAAGACCCCCTTTTCTCAGGAATGGGTAGAGATATCAAGTTGAAATTTATTTCAAATACTAAGGTCAGTAGTATGTTGGTGGTGTAAACAAGTTAATCATCTAAGTCAGTGCAATCAAAAGATACGGTCATTTATGTCACATATTTTGATACTCACTCATCGAAACCTATGCATGAACTATCCATATACTCAATTACATACTTAAGTTTGTACAGAATCCTCCAAGAGGAAGCCTAACTCGCCCTTGTTGGGAATTTTTTTTTCCAAATTCAAATGAATGGCATTTGGTTCAACCCATCACATGTTAAAATACAGTGACCTGATATGTCTTATTCCTAAACCACTATGTGCTGTTGGTATGAAGTCTAAATAACATGGTGACAGATCCAGTAAGTATAGTGTCTACTCAAATCTCCAAGGATGAGATATGCAATATTTTCCCTCATATACTAACCCACAACCACACTATCTTTTACCAACTTTACAGAATTGCACTCTTTCTAATCAATGACTCCAATATTATTTTCTGACAAAATGAAATGTGCTGTTGGCACACCCATCCATATTATCTGTGCCAGCATGCGTAGGGTTCAGAGTAGGGTTATGTATTCTGGAATGAAGACAAAGCAAAAGCTTTGGATACCTAACAAATTAAAAAATCTCTTTACTTTCTTGATTAAAGTAGCTGCCTGATATTTAGCAATGCACACAGCAAAAAGTGAGGACACTAAAATTACTAGGAGACAGACAGTACGCATGGGCAGTACCTCCAGGAGGTGAAATTTTAGTAATGCCAATAGACCCAAACATGTATTCTTACTTTTTGCAACTGACAGATTTTGTCTGTTTTTATTGTGTCTATTGGGAATACTGAGATTTCATCTCCTAGAGGTAAGTACTGGTCACACAATGTATCATTGTAATTTTACAGACTTCAACTGAAAACTGATGACAACAAAACAAGCAACAGTACCTCCATTATGACAGCTGCCACCCATTCCACATCAAACGGTCCCTTCCCTACAGCCTAGGTCTTCGTGGCAAACGAATCTGCTCCAGTCTGGAATCCCTGAACCATTACACCAACAACCTGAAAACAGCTTTCGCATCCCGCAACTACCCTCCCGACCTGGTACAGAAGCAAATAGCCAGAGTCACTTCCTCATCTCCTCAAACCCGGAACCTTCCACAGAAGAACCCCAAAAGTGCCCCACTTGTGACAGGATACTTTCCGGGACTGGATCAGATTCTGAATGTGGCTCTCCAGCAGGGATACGACTTCCTCAAATCCTGCCCTGAAATGAGATCCATCCTTCATGAAATCCTCCCCACTCCACCAAGAGTGTCTTTCCGCCGTCCACCTAACCTTCGTAACCTCTTAGTTCATCCCTATGAAATCCCCAAACCACCTCCCTACCCTCTGGCTCCTACCCCTGTAACCGCCCCCGGTGTAAACCTTGTCCCATGCACCCTCCCACCACCACCTATTCCAGTACTGTAACCCAGAAGGTGTACACGATCAAAGACAGAGCCACGTGTGAAAGCACCCACGTGATTTACCAACTGACCTGCCTACACTGTGAAGCGTTCTATGTGGGAATGACCAGCAACAAACTGTCCATTCGCATGAATGGACACAGGCAGACAGTGTTTGTTGATAATGAGGATCACCCTGTGGCTAAACATGCCTTGGTGCACGGCCAGCACATCTTGGCACAGTGTTACACCGTCCGGGTTAATTGGATACTTCCCACTAACACCAACCTGTCAGAACTCCGGAGATGGGAACTTGCCCTTCAGCATATCCTCTCTTCTTGCTATCCGCCAGGCCTCAATCTCCGCTAATTTCTAATTTCAATCTGCCGCCGCTCATACCTCACCTGTCTTTCAACATCATCTTTGCCTCTGTACTTCCGTCCCGACTGACATCTCTGCCCAAACTCTTTGCCTTTACAAATGTCTGCTTGTGTCTGTGTATATGCGGATGGATATGTGTGTGTGTGCGCGCGAGTGTATACCTGTCCTTTTTTCCCCCTAAGGTAAGTCTTTCCGCTCCCGGGATTGGAATGACTCCTTACCCTCTCCCTTAAAACCCATATCCTTTTGTCTTTCCCTCTCCTTCCCTCTTTCCTGACGAGGCAACCGTTGGTTGCGAAAGCTAGAATTTTGTGTGTATGTTTGTGTTTGTTTGTGTGTCTATCGACCTGCCAGCGCTTCTGTTTGGTAAGTCTCATCATCTTTCTTTTTAAATATATATATATATATATGGATGTTACATAGACACTAATGTAGCAGTAGCACATAGCAGCTAGCAGCTGCTGAGTGAAAATTAGGAAGGAGGAACTTCTCACAGTAGAAGGTTTCCCATTAATTTTATAATATTAACTTACAGTATTAAATTTAGCCTTAATAAGCACAATTTATTTAGTGCATTTTAAAGATAGCTAATAATTATAGCTGTTTCACTTTGTTCACTTATATGTTGAGCCATTACACAGCCCTAATTCAAATCTTCTGTAAGATAGTTTCACTTTTGAAAGGATGGAATAAATCCTGGTGGGGAGACACATGAAATAAGCCTTTCCGTGAAGCAGTCAAAAGAATAACAACCTTAAAGTAAGGAAGCAATGTAATACGAGGTGCAGTTTGTAAATGAGATGGTGTACAAGTTGGGAGGAAAAGAATGTTTAGTTCTGAGTAGTGTGGCCTTCATTCCAGGGCATGGCTCCAAAAAATGGCAGTCCTTGTATATAGGTTAGTTCTACACAGGGAAAGTATTCCACATCTAATACAAAGTTCCAATAATGGCCAGTATGACAAAGGAGATCTATTTGTGAAGCAAATTTGTCAAGTAATGCTAGACATGATGGCAGTGATGAGATGGGTTGCACATTCGTGTAACGAATGAATGGCATTACAGATAATTTTACCTCAACTGAACTTGTGAAACTTCACTATCAGTGGGAAGCAATTACTGAGAATATGTTTGTAACATCCAACCACTACTACTCATTACATAATCACTATTCGCTTATATGAGATGTTAGCATTCAGCAGCAAAAACCATAAATTTGAGACTTTAAGCAACATTTTTGTGCAATATAATACTGGTATTTGAATGTCTCAGATCACCTAGTTCAGTAAGAAACTGAAGGCCCAAAAAATTCTAGATCCCAAACACTAGTTAAGTGTTATTTTCAACATATCATTTCTAAGCCACTCTCAGGCAATAACACATCTTACAAAAACAGCACTGTCATGTATGTTTACTTTTATTCATTTACCTTTGAAATGGCAGCTTCAAGTTGGAAATCAACAGATCCACGGTCCATGTTTCCACTAATCATATATGCTAGAGACTCTGTAACATACTGAAGCATTGCCATTCGAGCAATCTTTTCTTGAATACTTCCAAAAGTGTCAATTTTTCGACCAAATTGTACCCTTGTTGTGGCATGCTCTACTGCTTTCTTTGATACTGCTCGCATTGTGCCAGCAAGTGCTGCAGCCATCCCAAAGCGACCATTGTTTAAAATATTCATAGCAACCTGTGAATCACATAAAAAGTCTCGTGTAAGTACAGAACATTTTATTAATATCACTGTCTTCCTACCTAAGATTAGTAGAATCTAACTTGACAAATGCAACCCAGCATCTGCATCTATTAATTTAATTTTCATTATGTTAGGATTTCTGAAAGCCTCTTTCTACTTCAAATATAATGACAATTACCATTTCTTGGCCATGATGTGTACACGAACGACCATTTAAAAAATATATATATGTGCCACAATAAGCTGTTTTTATGGAAGTAGATACACCAAAAGACCCACAATGGTGAGTGAAGGAATTTCAGATGCTGCTTTTGCTGTGCTACAAGGAAATCATTACATTATACTGTCCTCAAATACTCACCGAGTTGTTACCTCTGTGTTAATAAACCCCAAATATTTAAAACTGCTGCTACCTAACTATAAACAACCCATGGAAGTAGATGGTGACTACTTAAAAACTAGAGAATTGCCTCAGTGGAGTAAGGGACATGTTAGGAACATTGAAGTTAGGAATACTGAACAACAGAATTCGAGGAAAATGTATTAACTATGAGAATGAAACAGTGAAACCCACATCCTTTTGTCTTTCCCTCCTTCCCTCTTTCCTGATGAAGCAACCGTGGGTTGTGAAAGCTTGAAGTGTGTGTGTGTGTGTGTGTGTGTGTGTGTGTTATATATAGTTATAATAGAAGGAAACATTCCACGTAGGAAAAATATACCTAAAAACAAAGATGATGTGACTTACCAAATGAAAGTACACACACACTATATATATATATATATATATATATATATATATATATATATATACCTGTCCTTTTTTCCCCCCTAAGGTAAGTCTTTCCGCTCCCGGGATTGGAATGACTCCTTACCATCTCCCTTAAAACCCAAATCCTTTCGTCTTTCCCTCTCCTTCCCTCTTTTCTGATGACGCAACCGTTGGTTGTGAAAGCTTGAATTTTATGTATGTTTGTGTTTGTTTGTGTGTCTATCGACCTGCCAGCGCTTTTGTTTGGTATGGAAACATAAACATTCCACGTGGGAAAAATATATCTAAAAACAAAGATTCTGTAACTTACCAAACGAAAGCGTTGGTACGTTGATAGAAACAAAAACAAACACACACACACACACACACACACACACAAAATTCAAGCTTTCACAACCCACTGTTGCTTCAGCAGGAAAGAGGAAAGGAGGGAAAGACAAAAGGATGTGGGTTTCACTGTTTCATTCTCATAGTTAATACATTTTCCTCGAATTCTGTTGTTCAGTATTCCTAACTTCAATGTTCCTAACATGTCCCTTACTCCACTGAGGCAATTCTCTAGTTTTTAAGTATATATATATATATATATATATATATATATATATATATATATATATATATATATATACTGTTATAATAGAAGGGAACATTCCACGAAGGAAAAATATACCTAAAAACAAAGATGATGTGACTTACCAAATGAAAGGGCTGGCAGGTCGACAGACACACAAACGAACACAAACATACACACAAAATTCAAGCTTTCGCAACAAACTGTTGCCTCATCAGGAAAGAGGGAAGGAGAGGGAAAGATGAAAGGATGTGGGTTTTAAGGGAGAGGGTAAGGAGTCATTCCAGTCCCGGGAGCGGAAAGACTTATCTTAGGGGGAAAAAGGACGGGTATACACTCGCACACACAGACATATCCATCCACACATATACAGACACAAGCAGACATATTTAAAGACTTTAAATATGTCTGCTTGTGTCTGTATATGTGTGGATGGATATGTCTGTGTGTGCGAGTGTATACCCGTCCTTTTTCCCCCTAAGATAAGTCTTTCCGCTCCCGGGACTGGAATGACTCCTTACCCTCTCCCTTAAAACCCACATCCTTTCATCTTTCCCTCTCCTTCCCTCTTTCCTGATGAGGCAACAGTTTGTTGCGAAAGCCTGAATTTTGTGTGTATGTTTGTGTTCGTTTGTGTGTCTGTCGACCTGCCAGCCCTTTCATTTCGTAAGTCACATCATCTTTGTTTATATATATATATATATATATATATATATATATATATATAAACGAAGATGATGTGACTTACCAAACAAAAGTGCTGGCACGTCGATACACACACAAACAAACACAAACGTACACACAAAATTCTAGCTTTCGCAACCAATGGTTGCTTCGTCAGGAAAGAGGGAAGGAGAGGGAAAGACGAAAGGATGTGGGTTTTAAGGGAGAGGGTAAGGAGTCATTCCAATCCTGGGAGCGGAAAGACTTACCTTAGGGGAAAATAAGGACGGGTATACACTCGCGCACACACACACGCATATCCATCCACACACACATACACATATATATATATATATATATATATATATATATATATATATATATATATATTAAAAACAGAGATTCCATGACTTACCAAACGGGAAAGCGCTGGTAGATAGGCACAATAAAAAAAAACACAAAAACACACACAAAATTTCGAGCTTTCGCAACCCCCGGTTGCTTTGTCAGGAAAGAGGGAAGGAGAGGGCAAGACGAAAGGATTTGGGTTTTAAGGGAGAGGGTAAGGAGTCATTCCAATCCCGGGAGCGGAAAGACTTACCTTAGGGGGAAAAAAAGGACGGGTATACACCCACGCAAGCGCGCCACACACACACACACACATACACACACACACACACACACACACACACACACATACATATCAATCCACACATATACAGACACAAAGAGTTTGGGCACAGATGTCAGTCGAGGCGGAAGTGCAGAGGCAAACATCTTTGCCTCTGCACTTCCGCTCGCGGGATTGGAATGACTCCTTACCCTCTCCCTTAAAACCCACATCCTTTCGTCTTTCCCTCTCCTTCCCTCTTTCCTGACGAAGCAGCCGTTGGTTGCGAAAGCTAGAATTTTGTGTGTATGTTTGTGTGTCTACCGACCTGCCAGCACTTTTGTTTGGTAAGTCTCAAAATCTTTGTTTTTAGATATATTTTTCCCACGTGGAATGTTTCCCTCTATTATATATATATATATTTTTTTTCTTAGCCATTCTTGAAATTCATTTGAAGTAGCATATGGTGAGCAAAAACTGTATTTCAGTTAGCAAGAACTAATGTTAAGGTATGGATACATTTTCTGTCATGCCATTTTGGAAAACTGAGAATGTGCACTGCAGTAACTAAAACTGCCCAAAGTACTGTGAATAAACTGCTCAAGAAACATTTTACACCATACATTTATATTCATGTGCAGCAGGGACTGAAAGAATAAGCCTTCCAAAAGTATAAAGATATTGTGAAATAGAAACAAAACAGTAATCAAAATAAAGGCAGCCTGATCAAAAGTACACATTTTAAAATTCTGAATCCGTTGTTGCCTCACCTCATATTATAGCATGCCTGGATCCTCTTAATGTTCAGTCCACAAGGTGGTTAAGACAGGGCAACTCCAGCCCATCCTAGTCTTTGACAGGGGCCTCTCCTCAAGGTCACCCAGTACCAAGCAAGCTCCTTACGGTTCATGTTAGCTGATATTGCAGGCCATTTCATTCAGTTGATTCTGGCTGTCTGGAGGGAAGTGCACTTGTGGATTATTGTCTTGAAAGATGAACTCATTGTCAAAGTGCTGAATTTAAGGCTGGGGGATTTTGTTCCAATATTTAACAGCCCTCTACTTATCCTCAACAGTGACAAGTGGTGTCTGGTATCTGCAACTGATACAATCCAAACTGTGATTGACCTACATTCCTGCTGAACCTATGGATCTGGATGCCTGTGATGTGCAATGGTGCCTACCTGGCTACCTCCACACTCTTCCACAATAATTATTCGGAATCAGACCAATCACGCAACTGTCAGTGAAGAGAAGCTGATTTTGAGTCAGGTTCCAGTCCTAGTGTTCCCTTGCCCACCATCTTTGTGCACCAGAGTGCAGTTCTGCTTTTTTCCCCTCCTATTTTTCATTATGGGTGCCTAGAGGCTACATTGATCACAATTCTGGGTTGACACAACCCTCCCAGTTTCTCCAAAAAAATGTAGCACTTATTTCTATTGCATTTTTCTAGTGGCACATACAAGCCGTAATTTGTAGGTAGCAGTCATCAGCTGGTGGTGTTGACCACAGGCTACCACTGTGAGGCAAATCTTCAGTGTTTCGTGTTTCATAATGGCATTTAAAGTTCAAATGACATCACTGTGGCCCATGGCAATTCAGAGGGTAACTCCTATGGTGATCACTGTCAGGTAACGGGCAAGTTGTGGCACCCCAGAAATTCTAAGTTCGGAGTTGGTGTGGCCTAGTCGGGGCGTCTCGGCAGTCCGCGACTTGTCGGCGGCTGCACAACGGCCTGCAAAGAGCTGTTCAGAAGAGATCTCCATCCCCTCGTACTCTTACAGATTTATGGACAGCCCTGCAGAATTCATGGTGTGAATTCCCTCCAGCACTTCTTCACGCATTATTCATGTCCATGTCATGATGTATTGCAGCACTTCTGCATGCCTGCGGGGGCCCTACACGATATTAGGTAGGTCTACCACTTTCTTTGGCTCTTTGTGTACTTGTAGTGAAGAAGTGCTAGAGGTGGGAAAATCAAGAGCAGGAAGTAGTAATATTGGTCCTCTTCAAGGCTCAATTTTAGGATAGTCCCAGTTCACATGTTATGTATTTGATTTTCCAAGTTCTCTAGATAATAAACACTTTATTACTACGTATTCTGAAGACAAATCTGTTTGGCAGGCAGTAAGTCCAACATAACTGAAGAGATTCAAAACTTTATTAAAAGAAAAAAAAGAAAACTAGAGCTGAAGCAGAGAACTTAAAAGTTAACACAGAAAAAAAGTATTATTCACTTCAAAACAGGTGTTCAAAAGAAATAAAATATTGTGAACAATTACATTTTGTCAAAGATCTTTTCCAGCTGTAAATTTTTGGACCTATACATAGATGACCAGCTTTCATGGAAGCAGTAAGTTGATCATTTCTGCAAAAAAGTGATAGCCAATCTATATACATTAAGAACATTATAGCCATACCTTAATTTTAAATCGTTAAGGACTCTTGTTTTTGGTTTAGCCTTATGCTTTATGCTTTGTCTTATGGAATAAAGATGTGAGGTGCGACCTGTCAAATTAATATGAAAATGGGTTTTCATACTGGAGAAGAGAGCCTTGAGGATTGTAGCAAATGTGAAACAAGGAAAACTACTGAAAAGCCTGTTTGTTGTTTTCAGTATTCTCACAATTTATGCCATATATATGTGTTGCTGCCAAAAAACATTAAGGTCTAAAATACACTCCTGGAAATGGAAAAAAGAACACATTGACACCGGTGTGTCAGACCCACCATACTTGCTCCGGACACTGCGAGAGGGCTGTACAAGCAATGATCACACGCACGGCACAGCGGACACACCAGGAACCGCGGTGTTGGCCGTCGAATGGCGCTAGCTGCGCAGCATTTGTGCACTGCCGCCGTCAGTGTCAGCCAGTTTGCCGTGGCATACGGAGCTCCATCGCAGTCTTTAACACTGGTAGCATGCCGCGACAGCGTGGACGTGAACCGTATGTGCAGTTGACGGACTTTGAGCGAGGGCGTATAGTGGGCATGCGGGAGGCCGGGTGGACGTACCGCCGAATTGCTCAACACGTGGGGCGTGAGGTCTCCACAGTACGTCGATGTTGTCGCCAGTGGTCGGCGGAAGGTGCACGTGCCCGTCGACCTGGGACCGGACCGCAGCGACGCACGGATGCACGCCAAGACCGTAGGATCCTACACAGTGCCGTAGGGGACCGCACCGTCACTTCCCAGCAAATTAGGGACACTGTTGCTCCTGGGGTATCGGCGAGGACCATTCGCAACCGACTCCATGAAGCTGGGCTACGGTCCCGCACACCGTTAGGCCGTCTTCCGCTCACGCCCCAACATCGTGCAGCCCGCATCCAGTGGTGTCGCGACAGGCGTGAATGGAGGGACGAATGGAGACGTGTCGTCTTCAGCGATGAGAGTCGCTTCTGCCTTGGTGCCAATGATGGTCGTATGCGTGTTTGGCGCCATGCAGGTGAGCGCCACAATCAGGACTGCATACGACCGAGGCACACAGGGCCAACACCCGGCATCATGGTGTGGGGAGCGATCTCCTACACTGGCCGTACACCACTGGTGATCGTCGAGGGGACACTGAATAGTGCACGGTACATCCAAACCGTCATCGAACCCATCGTTCTACTATTCCTAGACCGGCAAGGGAACTTGCTGTTCCAACAGGACAATGCACGTCCGCATGTATCCCGTGCCACCCAACGTGCTCTAGAAGGTGTAAGTCAACTACCCTGGCCAGCAAGATCTCTGGATCTGTCCCCCATTGAGCATGTTTGGGACTGGATGAAGCGTCGTCTCACGCGGTCTGCACGTCCAGCACGAACGCTGGTCCAACTGAGGCGCCAGGTGGAAATGGCATGGCAAGCCGTTCCACAGCACTACATCCAGCATCTCTACGATCGTCTCCATGGGAGAATAGCAGCCTGCATTGCTGCGAAAGGTGGATATACACTGTACTAGTGCCGACATTGTGCATGCTCTGTTGCCTGTGTCTATGTGCCTGTGGTTCTGTCAGTGTGATCATGTGATGTATCTGACCCCAGGAATGTGTCAATAAAGTTTCCCCTTCCTGGGACAATGAATTCACGGTGTTCTTATTTCAATTTCCACGAGTGTAGGAACAACCAGAGATGTGAGACATACGAGATTTCTATTAGGTTAACAGAAGATTAACAATAACAGGAAAAAGCCCTTATGTCAAAGATTATGTTTTTCATAATTTCCTACCAAATTACTATAGGATGTTGGCCACAGGTACTTTTACAAACCAATTTAATTCATGACTTCTCCGTAAGTGCCTTTATAACTTGGAACCAACAGAAATGATGACAGTAGCAACAATCCTGTCCTAGCAGCAAGTGCAGTACTAAATTGCACATAAAACCAACTGTTCACAATGGAGTGAAATATCCTAGTGTATAAATTAAATAATTGTACAGCAGTGTAAAAAAACTTCTTTGTGTGCACAAATAATGTTATAATTTTATTTGGTTGACTGCCTTCGTATGGAGAATTACATATTACTAAACAAAATAAACAAACTCCACTGCATCAAAACTGGGCTAGACAGAGGAAACCCCAAAGTAGTGTTATAGGCCCTTTGCTGTTCCTTAGCTATATAAACGATTTGGGAGGCAATATGAGTAGCAGTCTTAGTTTGTTTGCAGATGACGCTGCTGTTTATCAACTAATACAGTCATCAGAAGATCAAAACAAATTGCAAAATGATTTAGGAAAGCTATCTGAATAGTGCAAAAATTGGCAGTTGACCCTAAATAATGAAAAGTGTGAGGTCATCCACGTGAGTACTAAAAGGAATTCGTTAAACTTCAGTTATATGATAAATCAGTAAAATCTACAGGCCATAAATTCAACTAAATACCTAGGAATTACAAATACGAGCAACTTAAATTGGAAGGAACACATAGAAAATGTAACAGATCTACTAAGGATACTGCCTACACTACTCTTTTTCGTCCTCTTTTAGAATACTGCTGCACAGTGTGGGATCCTTACCAGATACGACTGACGGAGTATATCGAAAAAGTACAAAGAGAGGCAGCACGTTTTGTATTAGCACAAAATATGGGAGAGAGAGTCACTGAAGTCATACAGGATTTGGGCTGGACAACATTAAAAGAAAGGCGTTTTTCGTTGCGATGGAATCTTCTCACGAAATTCCAGTCACCAACTTTCTCCTCCAAATCAGAAAATATTTTGTTGACACTGACCTACCTAGGGAGAAATGATCACCAAGATAAAATAAGGGAAATCAGAGCTCGTACGAGAAGATATAGGTGTTCATTCTTTCCATGCACTATACGAGATTGGAATAATAGAGAATTGTGAAGGTGGTTCAATGAACCCTCTGCCAGGCACTTAAATGTGATTTGCAGAGTATCCAAGTAGATGTAGATGAATTATTAAGCATTACCAACTAGATTCATTGGTTGAAATCATAAATGATAATGAAACACTGGCCATCAAAAGAACGAATAGAAGTACCGTGAGCAAAAGCAACAGATTAAACAGAAGCTGGATGAAGGTCAAATTCTTTGTCTGTAACCTCTAAATGAATGCTGAAGAAATAAATGAATGCAGAATGGGCTGTGGTTTAAAAAATTATTCATTTAATAATAGCAATTCATACAATACATTTCGAACTGTAATGTTTTTGCATTATAATTACAATTACTTCCATATTTTGAATGAGACAGCAATATTACACATACCTTGAAACCTTGACCCACCCCACCAAGGACATTTTCAACGGGAATTTTTACATCTTCGTAATAAACTTCAGTTGTATTTGAGGCTTTGATTCCCATCTTCTTTTCTGGTGGGCCAGAAGAAACTCCACCAAATGAACGTTCAACTATGAAGGCAGTTACCTTGTCTTTCACCTCTCCTAAATTAAAAACAAAGACAATCAGTTTTATAATGCGCGCTGTGTGTGTGTGTGTGTGTGTGTGTGTGTGTGTGTGTGTGTGTGTTTGTGTGTCTACCACAAATACACTAAAAATTGCAAAATACGGTGTATCATTCTGAATTGAATGCACATCAAAAGAAGACATTAAAAGCTAAAAAATATGATTTATCACCATTTGAGTGTTTAAGATGTACTACACTAAATGCTTTATACAAAGTACAATGTCTTGCCACCAATATTTCTGAAGAAATCATCATATAATAATGGTACCTGATAGTTTTAGTTAAAAATCTGCAATAAATGGATGGATTAAAAAAATAAGAGTTACTTTTGAGGATATGAGCTGGTAAATTGTATGATCATGCTGTAAAAAAAAAAAAAAAAAACAAGCATGATCATTCATTCATAAATCAGCTACTAAAATATTTACTAAAGGAAGCAGAATTGGGAGTAACAACCTCTTATTATCGTCTGTGCACATCAAAGAAGCAAATGATAATGTGAACATTACGAAGAATTCTATCTGCATTTCATCACAATTCTGCTGTTGGGCATTTTATTTCTAGAGGAAGATTACACGTATGTTATACCTGTGCACTTTCATCATTTGCCCATCACACTCCCAATTTATGTTTTCTTTCCATTGTTTTTTTTTTATTGGTGGGGGGGGGGGGGGGGGGGGGGCTTCCACTTATTTTTAAACCAGAGCAAATGACTGAGTAAAGACAACAGATAATGAAGAAGAAAAATAAAATGTTGATAGCATTCCTAACTGTTTTAATGTTTGCTTACAAAACATACAAGTGTGAACCCCAAATTCAGTTCTAATTACATCTCTTTCTTTTTCTCGAAGTGAAGAGTGACCCAAAATATTACCTCACAGGACATCAACGAATGACAATAGGACGTGTTAAGCAATTTCTAGAATCCCCGAAGTTGGCGAATATTCTTATGGTAGCTGAACCAAATTATTTTAGCACACTGAAAATACAGTGAAACCCCACTTTTTATGGGACTTCAAAAATGTTGTAAAATGCTAGAAAATGTACAATGTGGGAAATAATGTTTTAAGCTGTAAAAGTTGCTTATGTGATACTCTCTTACATTTTCACACTTTATGTATGATATATGTACATAGTAGGCATCAGAATACTTGTCAGGGTCTTGTTTATTATCTGATGAAGGTTTATTAACTAATAAAAACTGCTGCTGTAACTGGAACCAATAACTGTGTAGGAAGTAGGAACATTTGACTCAATTTCACACATCAATCGATGTTTTTGGATATCCCACAGCTGTCATTCATTATTTAAACAATGAAATACTGCACCAGTTACATATTTTTTCATGCTTACACAACGCATTTCAAGAATTTTTTGTCTCTGTCAAGTGCAAATATTTACGCAAGTATTTTGTGTGGTGTCTGCATATGTGTTGTTCTGCATCCCTTACCCTGCAGTCATCCTTTTGAGGTGATAAGGTACTGTGTCTCCTCAGTTATGTAGAAAACCACACACATGCTAAACTATCACTCACATTGATTGTGTAACATCACAAAAAAATACATATGTAGATACTGCACCTCACAATGAGAGTAAATTCTCGAAACATATTTTGCTTGGCATGAAAAAAATATGTAATTGGCGTTGTGCTTAAACTAAAAATAATTGAGCAAAGTGAAGTGAGTGAAGGTGTCAACTAGCACTATAAGTGACCAAACAACAAAAAACACTAAATGTGGTTCAACCAAAGGTGTCACGACGATCACAACAATCACAAAACTGTGCATGCGCAGTAGGGCACCGAGCAGAGCTTGGCAATGGCAGGAGATACAGGATGAATAGTTACAACTTTTACATGTTTACTGGTTCGAATCTGCTGAACTGAGCACCCTGGTGTCCAGAAACTTAACCACATAATATCTGTAAACACTACTTCACAGCCAACATCATGCCAGTGTCTTTTTACATCAGTTTTTTCTCCACGAACATTTTTTATAAAGCATAAATCATGGGAAAACTATAACGATGTTAATGCAAAATCAAGTGCGAATTAACATTGTGGACATAGGAAATTTGACAAAAGCGATAAAAACGTAGTAAATGCTGGGAAACTTCATTCCGGGAACATAAAAGCAGGATTATACTGTATGATTTTTCCAGGTGATATCCATATATACCATCAAGAACTAAAAATTTACTTTCTATTTACTTCTGGCATACTGTGTCTGTATGGGACATGTAAAGTGCAGGCTCATGTTAAGCTCATAACTAAACCAGTGGTAGTGCAGCTACTTTTAGGATCTCCCAAGCTAGCCAAAACAAAGCAAATGAACAAGGCAAACTATGTTTCACAGATTGCCCTGTCACTTTTGTTTCTCAACCTGTGTCTCTCTTCATACACATTATTGACTCAGAAGTGAATTACTTCAACCCACATTGTGGAAAACATGAAGAGTAAATGTCTGCAACCAACCAGGCACATCACGTTACTTTTTAAAGAAGAAAACTGGCAAATGACAAATTCACTAATTATGGTATTTACATATTCACATGATTTCATATGATACCTCACGTAAGGCAAGAATCAAAACCCTCTTTCTATTGCAGGCATCATGCACGACTAATTAAGAGCCATCTGCTGTTCTTGAAATGGCAGTCTTGGTGTGAGTGGAGACCACCTTTCTTTGGCCTTCACTAACTTCTTTGAAAATGACAATGATGGAGTGCACAGGCAGTGGCTGCCCTATCTCCCAATTTTCAACAAGCTGCTGACGTGACAGGAAGTCACTCTGCTACATATTTTAAATTCAGGTTAGCAGATGCCTGCCATTCCGTCACAAACCAGTTCACAACTATACAGAAGACGCAGTGTGATGTACATATACCACAACACAAACATTTGCTGCATAAAGCAGCCAACAAATGTGATACATTTATTACAAAACAAATCTATAAGTAATCAATAAGCAAGAGGAAATTCTGTTGAAACTGTATCTTACAAATGTTTGGAAATACTTCAACCGTAGCTCTAACCAGTCTTTTTAACTCCATAACAAAAGGTCTAGCTTACCCGTTTTCTCATCTTTGACTGGAGTCTGAGCAAATACTGTCATAATTTCTGCTATCCCACCATTGCTAATCCATATCTTGCTTCCATTCAGTATGTAATGCTTTCCATCTGGAGATAAGACAGCTCGGCTCCTGCAAGATATACAGTTGCATCAAGAATGTCTCACTGCAAGATATTTTAAAAATACTTTGTATTGGCCACGGCACATTGTGGTGGGGGCCCCAAACAACAAGGTCATCAGCTGCGAAGCTCTACAACACTACAACTTGATTAAATTGTCATATCATACTAGTCTGTTTGTATATGTAATAACTTTATTGTGCCAATTAATCACACCAAACAAGCAAATACCACCTTAAAATAATTTAATCAGGCAATTTATGCTAGCCAGTCATTTTCTGTTTACAATACAGCCTGTTGCCACATTTTATTGCACTTCTAGCATTCCAAGTGCACTTGTATTACACACACACACACACACACACACACACACACACACACACACACACACACACACACACACCACTAATTCAACTTTGGTCAGGTTTACTACACCCAAATTTCCTACCTGTTGGTGATTGAAAGAACAAATAATGACAGTGTCACATTTCTCTTCTTATGGATTATCAAATTTTTGGGAAAAATAAAAAGCTATAAAAGTTGAATTTCATTATTTTGTATCTCAGTGAATCATTTTCTAAACACAAAAGTAGATGAAGTTTATGAGAAGTGGCAGTAAAAAGTTAATTTTTTTTAGTCTTCAGTAGCATTTGAATTGCATTGCTTGTTCTTACGTGAATTTATATTGTTAGCAAACACTGATGAGAATTTTTGAAGTTTCTTTTGATGATGGTTTTGAGTTTTATTATTATACCAAAGAAGAAAGCAGTGCCCACGTAAAAATAGTAGTAACTGACAAAAAATCTTAGGACCAGCTGGGCTTTTTATTCTGATACATAACTATTAAACTACAAAGTATTTGAAGGGAGCAAATCACTGAAAGTCATGATTCGCATAAAGTGGAGGGAAACTATCACAGTATCATTAATTTACAAGTGATAAGTCTGTTTATGAAAGTTGAGTTCATTTTGCAACTTAGCACTTTTTGTCCAAATTTCCTTTGCCCCTATCAGAGGTGAGTACAGGGAGCATTGGGATCAGCTCTGCCACACAGACAGATTATTAAAATAGAGAGGTGAGAAAGGGAGATTTTTCATCTCTGCTTAATTGAACATCGTCACTATAAGTGTAAATGGTCATCATTTTCCCATATTTTTCACTCACAAGGAAAATGCATGATCTCAAATGCTCACAACAGCATGAAAATGTACGCAGAATAAAAATCACTCATCCCAAACATGGTGGTATGAGCCATTCACAAGCAAAATTGCACATCTTACAACAATAGAGAGTTGAATGATAGATAATCTACTCTAGAGGAACTTTGGTAACACGAAGGAACAGCATACTGATGTGATAGAATGGGGGAGGGGGGGGGGGGGAGGGGAACACATTTCAATGACAAGCCTTATTGCTACGTAGACTAATTACATCATCTGGACAACCAGTTTTTTTCTTCTGGCCTGATAGTATTGCACAGCTATTTTGTCTTCAGAGTGCAAATGTGGGATTTCAATGAAATGGACAAGGCAAAATGTAAGAGAACAATATGCTCATCGACCAAAGCCATAGTCTCAGACTTAACATCACATTGCATTCAGAGAGTCCAACATCAAACACCCCACTAAATACATTTTCAAATGATGATGATGATGATGATGATGATGATGATGGAGTCAGTGCTGAAAGTGATGTCTGATGATGAAATAATGATTGTGTGACTTAACTTATGATAAAGACTGAATAGCTGTTCAACAATATAAGATCAGTGTAAAAGGTGGTTGTTTGGATTGCATCATTATTTTAAGCAAAAGGAAATATAGCAATAAGTCACAGCATTGAATGCATGTGTTTTTGACATCACATCAATATTTTATTTGTTTGAGTTACCAAAGTTCCCCTGTTGGATATAAAATTGGTGATCATTTACGTGGTAAGATGCACAGAAATGACTTATAGCACTATTTTTGAAATGAGTGATTACATTCTCGCACATTTTTGTGAGGTTCTGAATGTCGAAGATCATGCACTTCCCTTGTGAGGAAGTGTATTATAATTGAAATCTGACTCATTCCGCATCATAATGAGAAGTCACAATTATGGTCCATGGAAAATGCAAGAAACTAAACTAGATTAAGAACTGACAACTGAGGTTTTAGTTATGGTATTTTGTAGTAAAAACCAATCTGCAAGCACTACATGTTTATTTGTCTATCATCTTCATATCTACAGAACCACATTTTGGATTTGCACATTACACATGCTTCACTTTCCCCTCTAAGGATAAACAATAATTATTTTATGAGAATAACATCTTGTATGACATTTAAAATAAAAGCTTCCTACTGACATTGAATGTTGGACAGAGGTTTTTTTACTAATACAGATTGCAAACTTTCAATGGCAGGAGGGTGATTAATATTGTACATTCATTTTAAATTCACTGAAAACATTTTTATTTTTTATTTATTTATTTATTTTTTGCAAAGGCAAGAACTACCTCATTTCAGTTTATTTGGGGATAAAAAGAGATTTAAGCTTGTACATACCAGCTAGAAAAACAAAAATCTCCAGATACTGAAAAATGACAAAGTGTTCCTTATTAGCTCTTTCTCCTATAATTTATTAGAATACTTGCGATATACGCGTTCTTCACAATGGAGGGTAAAGAAGGATCTTTGCAAACTTTTTAGGAGTCTATAATCAATAAAAACAGTAGCTTTATGGGATCATTTTTTTCAGCAAATTCATTTTTCCTACCCGAGAAGTCAAGCACACTATGTGGAACCATTACATCCTTATATCCTAGCCAAGTAAATTCAATGTTAGTTTGTATTTATAAAGATAAGATTGCAGCACTTAATTCTGTCACTGACGTAAACTTCCGAAAATACTTTGCCACTGAGGTAAAAAAAAAACTAACAGCCCAGCTGTTGGTTCTTTGGTGTATTATACTGTCACTAAGGTGAACATCCAAACTTTTACACTGACCAGACTCCTGAACCTACAAATTACAATGTCTTTTTTTTTTTTTCTCGGTGGTCTGATTTAGATGAAATAAAGGCTATATGTTGTCCCTGTGAAAATTCCTCTAGTAGTTTTGGAGATTAGTGTGTTCAAACAGACTGACATGATGGTTATACAGTTTTATTATTACTACAGATTTGGTCTCATGTATGTAAATTTCAGTGAATGCTTAGTAGTAGGAGACAGTGTAGGCAGAGAACAATGGCCTTTATGTTAAGTAGCTGCTTTTTTCCAAAATTCTTATCACCTTATCGAACCAGCATCACTCCCTGATGAAGGCTCAGTTAAGCAAAATGCAGCATATTCTTTTCCTGTTGTTACTCGTGGAAGATACTTTTTCTTTTGTTCTGGTGTTCCAAACAACAGGATTCCCTAAAATTAAATAAAAACACAATCAGTTACTTGCTTATAGTCATACTATGACTACAACAACTTAATTATTATTCACAATATACCGGTACAAAAGAACAGAACAGAAAGAAAATTAAAAACTGATTCAAGAATTCTGTTGGCAGTTGCAAAGGGAAGAAAACGCACTGTATGGTTTTTCCAAGGGCACAACCAACATTATCCAAGGGAATTACGTTGTATACACAGAATGTAAGACAAATAAATTTTTTCAGCATTTTACTGTTATTTTTGCACATAGTCACTAACAATTGTTTCAGAGATTTTCCACTATGCCACCTTCCTAAAACCATGAGCCCACAGATAATATTACAAAATTTTGCATCCTCCTCCTGTACATCTGTGAAAGACCCAAACAGCAATAAACTGAGACTGTAAGGCGAATGTGGCAGAGAAGCCCCGGCAAATTTTGCGATATTCTTGATAGTGGTGTAACTGTTATTAATTGCGGTTGTTTTTGATTCATACTCAGACTTTTGATTTAGCCAACATGTACTTGGACCATTCTAAAACTAGTTTCAATAGACTCGATGGTACCACTGGTTATCCCATCAGTATTCCAGCAGTGCCCAGAACTTTTTTAGGGTTGGATATTGACCTTCCTAAATTCTACTGACTTCCTTGTGGATGTTGACATTTACTGGTCACGCTGCACCTCCTCTCTATTGATAATGCTGGTTAAGAAATGATATGTGTAACTGGGAAGGTTCTCCACCATACAAGATGTGACACCATACAAGATGTGAAGGCTAGGTGCACACATACTTTTCACTTTTTTGGAAACTAGTTGACCATACTGCATCCACTACAAAACGTTTAGCAAACATCAGTGGATATCAGTGTGTTCAAACTATACTGCAGAGAGAAATTCCATAGGACACTGTATGCCCACAATTTATCATCACCACCATCACCGATTCCCGAACTCAGACATACGTCCTATGATTTTTTTTCACTTAATTTGTTTTTAGGACAAATGCCAGTATCTAATTACTGTCTTGCATTCTCTTCCTTCGTAGCTGTCTTTGTGAACAGATGGAAAAAAAGGTGGTGTCTCACGATATTATTTTAAATAAGCTGAATTATACTAATATGAATAATTACTTTATTCATTTGTATTATTCAATTTACTCATTGTCCTCATCTGATAATTTTCAATGTTTTTCGGCAAATATTCATTGTTGGTACTCATATTACGATGATGCAATGGATCAGCTGCCATAATTACAGGCTTATGTGCTCACAAAACTTTCCAGAAAATGAACGTATCTTCATTCATGTGGTATACACCACTTATAACAAACACCGAACAACGCGCTCCAGTACGCGGCCACCAAATACATCGCCGGCCGCACTTCTCTGGGCGCCCCTCTGCCTCCATCGCTGGCCATCTTCACACGCACGCTCCCTTAACGTGGCCGAGAAATACATCGCTGGCCGCACTTCTCCGGGCGGCTCGCGGCTACCATCGCTGGCCGCCTTCGCGCGCGCGCGTTTATCAGCACACAGCAATTGGCTGCACCAGGAAACATTGTGATTGGTTTTCCCTGGAAAACAGCAACCCCAGCCGATGGCTCCATTAACTAGCAAGCCTTATATAAACCCGGCCGCCACTGCAAACGACAGTTCTCATCAGGAAGTGCAGTACGCCGTGTTCCAGCTGCTTGTGGATGACTCGCCGCACCACTCGAAGGTTACCTGGCTGCTCGGCGGAACATCTTGCGACTTCACTTGGAGAGACTGAACTTCACTGGACTTGGAAATAATTATGGGACATACACCCCACCATGCACATTCGGACATTGGTATAACCAAACTTTAATTCTGCATTACTTCTGAGTGTGAGCCTGGGTAGACGCTTGGCTAACATAATTGCTAAAAAGTGATTTGTGATTTAATAAACCGGACTGAAGAGGTTATTGTGTTATTCCTGGTTATAACAATTCAGTTGCATGATAACAAAATCTGATGCCAATTTATGAGCATCATTTTATTGTAGATTTAATTTTGATGCACAAATGTGATTAATTATCTTCAAACTGTCAAGCATCATCATGTTAAAGATAGGCATACAACACTGGCTTTGCCGATTTTTGTCGTTCATATCCACTTTAATTACCCTTTCTCTCTTTGGCCTTTTATATTCACTAAAACAACACACTAACAACTAACTAAATGGAAAGGGCAATTATAACACCTCTACACCAGTAGCCATCCTGAAACATTGCTCCACTGTCACTATACTTCACAACAATCTTGACAACAGAGCACTAGCAGAAGGGTTCAACTTTACACTTAAAGTAGTTGCAAGGTGGCAGTGAGTGAGTGATGTGTGCCAATTTGGCTCACAAGTTTACCTGAAATTTGGAGGGGTTATCAAGCAGTTAGACTGCTCTGTATATTCAAGATTCACGTGACAAGGGTGTAGTGTCACATTAGCAACTCATTTTGAGTATATGTTACATGATTCTGTTTTCAAAATGAAAAAAACCTAATAACACACAGCACTACCAAAAGCCATGCCACTGAGAATGCTGGGGTCAGGCCAACACTGGTAGCTGCAGCCACATTGCTTGGCATCGCTGACATCACCACACTCGTCAAGGCTGAGGTTAATGCCACTCTTCAAGCACAGGACATACTTTGGCTTCTTTTCCAGACCATCACAGATGCTATCACTGCAGCAGTGATGGACAGAATACAGCAATCTTTGGGGGTGAATGTAAGTGAGATCTGTGCTCTGAACAAACCATTTAAAGAAACTGAGGATAGGGCACAATTGCTCGAACAGAAATTGGTCCTGAAATCTGACAAACTTGAACTTTTTGTTGTGCCTCTCTGTGACTCAGCATCTCCACTATATCCTTTTCATAATATTGTTGCAGTCCATCCTGGAGCAGAGAAGAAACTCACAAAATCATGTCTGGTAACACAAGACCATCTCACCGCTGAAAGATTAGCATTTCAAACAATGAAATTTTGAGATTTGGGCTACAAAACATATGGACAAATGATGCCAGGATAATGGTGAATACCATAATGGAAAATATCCATTTCTGATGCAGATGAACTTTAATCCTGTGCTTTATGAGTTAAGCACATGACAACTCTTGTTGGCACTAGCTTGTGTGTTTATACTTTTATTGAATATTATAGTTGACCATAACTTAACTAATGTGCTAACTGCTATTGCAAAAATGACCACTTAGTCAACCACATGTAACAGCAACACCAACTGTCCTATTACATTCACTAAGGGAACTACTTCACTGTTCATGGAGGACTCTCCTTGTAGGGAAACGGACTGAATGTCTTAAATTTTTTGTCCCATTGCAGTCCTAATTAGATACACCATTAGAATACAATATCTTTAAAAGACATCATGTTGTACTGAATCAAAACCTTTTGAAATCTCTACAAACACCAGTTTTGCTAAACCAATAACACCGAGGATATCATGTTTGAAGTGCCCAAGTTGAGTTTTACATGGTGTCATATTCAGAGGCCATGCTGATTTCCACGGAAAAGCTTATTTTGTTCCAGATGGGTTATAATGTTTGAACCAAGAATGTGTTTTAGTATTCTGCTCCAAACAGATGTGAGTGACATAGGATGGTAGGCCAGTGAATCCATTCTACTTCCTTTTTTGTGTATGAGTGAGGCCTGTGCTCTTTTGAAGTCATGGGGAACATAACTCAAGGGATCAGCAGTACATCAAGTTCAACAGCAGAGTTAGTTCACTGACATATTATGTACAGAACTTTGAAAGGACTCCGTCAGGCTCTGGGGACTTAATGAGTTTTAGAAATTTAAGCTGCTTTTTTCCATCATTCATAGTGATTACTACATCACCTTAACAGCGGTACACTTATGGCTGTTGAATGGTGGCATCATACTTTTTCTTACATGAAGAATTTAATTTTGATTTGCTGTTTTATATTTTGATTTCTTTTTGATCTACAAGCCTCTGGACATTGATTTTTTACTTTCTTTTTTAAACATATGGACAAAATTTCTTGAGGTTCTGGAGCAGGTCCTGTAAAAAAGGTTTCTCACAAAAGTTAAAAGGCTTTGTGTATTGTCCTTGTGGTAGCCAAATGAGTTTCAACTAACATCTGCACAGTTTATGAAGCATGATGGTGAAGTAATACTAGACATGAAGGCAATGCTGAGCCTGCATATTTGCATACTGAATCAATGTCCGTATGAATATGTTTACTTCAAGCTTGTGAGATTTCAGTCAGAGAAAACCCATTACTGAGAATGCTTACACCGTTCCTCAAATTATCACTCATCACATAATTACTAATTACTTAAAAACAAGAATTTGAAGCATGTACATACATTTTCCAGTATGTTAATGGTTCTACAAATAGCAAAGAAATGATGCCTGTTTTCTGTTAGCTTTTGGTAACATAAACCATAAATTTGAGACTTACCTTAAAACCAATAGACTGATGCGCACCCAATGTAATGCCAACAGCGAGATCATGAGCACCAACAATTTCGACTAGTCTAGCGTATTGAGTATTTGTAAGTCCCAGACCGCCAAGTTCAGTAGGAACTTGAAGCCCAAAACATCCTAGATCCCAGAGGCCAGTTAAAGTGTTGTCTTCAACACGTTCCAACGAGTCATTCTTGGCAGGGTCATTCACTTCCTGCAATTTATTTATATAAATAATGAATGAGATGAAAATAAAATATCACTTCAATAAAGAAAATCTGCTGTTAACTATAACTTACATAAAATATTAAAGAGTAACAAAACAATTCAGCATTCAATTTTTCCCTCCATGCTCCAATAAAAAATGAGACATTGAATAAGGGCCTGCTTCTGTAAGCACCAGTAGCCAACAACATGCCCATGATAGACAAAAAAGAAAACTGAAGACCAAAAGAGGTGCCACAGTGGTTAGCACACTGGACTCGCACTTGGGAGGACAACAGTTCAAAACCACATCCAGCCATCCTGATTTAGGTTTCCCATTATTTTCCTAAATTGCTTCAGGCAAATGCCAGGATGGTTCCTTTGAAAGGTCATGGCCAACTTCTTTCTTCCCCATCCTTCCCCTAATCCAATGGGCCCAATGAGCTCGCTGTTTGGGCCCTCCACCCATATCCACCAACCAACCAAATTTAAGAATTTAACATGCAATTGCGGATGATGTCATTACAGATGAAGCACAAATTTGGACTGTAGAAGGAAATCAGCTGTGTCTTTTAAAAAGGAACCATTCCAAAATTTGCCTTAGGGAAATCATTCATGATTGAATACATCTAATATCGTCAGACAAATGAGTGAGAAAATCTAAACATGCTACTGCCATAAATGAAGCAGTACCAGATGAAGCTTCTACCAGTTTGTATCGGGTTTCCCTTTGATGTATCATATGTCACTGACTTCTAAACCTATGCTGAAACTGATGTCTGCAAAAATAAAAAGTAACATCCAACTGCTGGTTCACATGTCTTAAGAGTCTGACAGTACCCGTGAGTTAACTCTTACCTCTATCAGAGTGATTTTTTGGTTCAGTGCTTTCCTAGCTTACCACTTCACAACAACATTACTGATAGTGCAGCTGAATACACGTAAGTCCTGTGAAATTACTGACGGGATGCTACACTTCCACAGTTATGCTGTATTCCATAATTATATGATTGGACCGCCCACCATCACACACAATGTATCCAGCAAACTGTTATGAGACACTTGGCCTTAGTGTAGTTGCAAGCATTCGCACATACCTGAAAAAACTTTTCTGTTGGATCCACCAACATACTTAAAGAATCCCTCTGTTCTGCATTTAACACCTCTGGGTATGGGAAAACTTGTGCCGTTTCTGCGAGTCCACGGAATAAATTCATGGTAAATGACTGACTTTCCTTGGGTTGAGAGCTTTCTTTTGGTTTAGAGGCATCACTCTTCTTGGCTGGTTGTGCAGCTGTTGCAAGTGCACTGTAAAAGAAATTATTGTAATTAATGAACGCAGTTAACTTCATATAGTACAAAAACCACTTGTTTTTAGTCTAAAAAATTAACAGACCAACCTTTTTTCTCATTCAGTCTAAATTGAAGGCTAAAAAATAATTAATGTAAAACAATGAAATTTCAGGAATACATTTGTCTGTTGTAACTAACATATTTAAGTCATTCACACTGCAAGATCAATGGTTAATGTAAGCATGACATAACCACTGCACACGCGAAATGCTGGTATATTAATAAACGGTATAACTGCCAGAATGTTGAATGCAAGCATGCGAACGTGTATGCACTGTGTTGTATAGGTGCTGGATGTCAGTTTGTGGGATGGAGTTCCATCCCTGTTGCATTCAGTTGGTCAATACAGGGACAGTAAATGTTTGTGGATAAAGCTGGAGTCATTGTCAGATGGGCTTGATTGGAGACAGATCTGGAGATTGAACAGGCCAAGACAAAATTTTGACACACTCTAGAGCATTCTGGAAAACACCCGCTGGAATGCTGCTCATGAATGGCAACACAGCAGGTTGAATCACTAGACTGACTTGTAAACTTGCATGGGATAACCACGAGAGAGCTCCTGCTGTCACACAAAATCACACCCCTGGCAGTAACTCCAGATGTAGGTCCACTGTGTCTAGCATGCAGACAGTTCAGTTTCTGGCCCTCAACTGGCCTCTTAACCAACATAGTCATTGGCACTGAAGCAGAACCAGCTTTCATCAGAAACCACAGCACTCCACCCTACCCTCCAATGAGCTCTCACTTGACACTAATGAAGTGGCAAATGACAGTAGTTTTGGGTCAGTGGAATGCACACTACAGGACATCTGGCTTGGAGCTGTCCTCAAAGTAACTAATTTTTAACAGTTTGTTGCATCACTATGGCACCAACTGATGGTGAGATTGCAGCTGCTGATGTGTTACGATGCACCAGAGACATATGCCAAACACAATGGTCTTCACTCTCGGCAATGTCATGTGACTGTCCAGAAGCTGGTCTCCTTGCGAATGCATATTGCCAAGACCATTGCTGCCAGTAATGATGTACAGTGGCTACACTACTGCCAAGTCTTCCTGCAGTATCACAGAAGGAACATTCAACTTCTTGTAGCCTTTTTACACGGCCTTGTTGAAACTTATGAGGTGTTCTTTGTCGCCTTAAAGGCAGTCTTGGCTAACATCAACTGACCACATACAGTCTCAATGGTAACTAATTGTTACAACCTTTACAGCATGCATTTAAAGCAAATATGATTTGCATCCTCATAGTCACACTACTAGCACCGCTCTTAAGCAACTAGTATGAAATTTGAATAGATGTCATGTTTCAGATGTAGAAACATGCCTGCCAACTTTTGCTTATGTGACAACTCCTCCTTGGTGTTGCAACTTTTTTTTCCATCAGTGCATATCACATTATTTTGGGGTGTTTCAAGTCTGTGTTTGTGCTTGCCAGTTACCCCACCCAATTTGCACCTTACTGGTTGGCACTGACTACAGCAATCTCTGTGCCAATATACTGTGTGGTCAGTCTGCTGATGATCACGTCCTGGGTTAGTACCCTTTTCAAAGCCAGCCCATAATTTCATTTCTTCCTGTTGAGAGGTAGTTAAGCAATAGGCTTTGTATAAAGACTCGATTTATTTATGATGATTTTCATATTGTGTACTCATACCATTACTGATCTACTATATGTACTTCAGTTCATTGTGTGTCTTTAAACCCACTCTCCACATCATACCACCTGAAACATACTGACTGTTGGCTCTGTGTTTTCCTACATAAAATAAGCCATCCATTTTGTAGTGTTTGAAATATGTCCAAATATCACCATTCTTACAGCAAACAAGAAAAGAACAATAACTTCATTATAATGATTATCATTGTTAAATACGAAATCTTGACTTTTCTACAGCCTTTGCTTCCAAGTTATGTTCTGATATGTCAAACTCTACTCACTTTTCTCTCCATAAATAATAGTTTGTTGGAGATGCCCAGGGGGCTGCTTGAAAGAGTATTAAATGGAGATGATCTATTTGAATGGAAAACTATGTTACATATGACCAGTGCATAAGAAAGGGTCATGTACTGAACCAAAAAATTGTAGAGGGTTGGTAGTAATCTCTTTCACCGGAAGACTATACTTGAATGTATTCCTCTTCACAATCAAAGTAATATGTGAAAAATGCGCAAAGGTTAGATTGCAAACCCATGTTGCATTGATTCACCTAGAGAAAGAGCATGATAATGTGCTCACCAACTAATCGGGGGGAAAGCTGAGAAAGACAGAAGTACATCAAATATTGCAAAGGGTTGTCATGATACTACATGAATAACACAGTGAGAGTAAGGATTGGCAGCAGCTGTACAGAAGAATTCAAGGCGAATAAGGGTCTGTGGCAGGGATGCGGGCTGTCACTGACTAACCCGTATCAAGGAGCAATTCTGCAGACTTGGCTTAGTGAATGCCAGATTATGTGAGTCACAGTAGAGGACACCAAGATATTTAGAGTGTATTTTGCACATGACTGTATTGTACTAGCAGATGATGATGATGATTGAGTTATGAGATAAGAAAGCTTAAAGAACAATACAATAAGGCCGGACTGAACATGAACAAGAAGTGAGAGTACCTGGCCACTGGAATGGAAAAAGTTAATAATTTGGAGGTAGACGAAGAATAAACAGGGCACAAGTAATGATGAAATCACTAGTAAGATTTATAAAGGGTGAGCGGTAATTAGAAAGAGAATGTAGCTTGAAGTGTAGATCTGAAAAGAGTAGAAGCCTCAGATATAGAAAAAAATAAATAAATAAGTAAGTAAGAATTAAATGCTTGGCACTGAGATGGATTACATAACATGAAACTCAAGCTATACTAGGGTGGATAGGATAAGAAATTACACAGTCTGACAAAGGACGAAAATGGATATGGATATCTGTGACGACATCCAACAAAAATAGTTCATGTGGTCTTCCATGTGAATAAGAAGCCAAAGAGGATACTATAATGGATTCGATCCCAGTTGAAGGAAAGGTTTTGGTTTTGTTTTGCTTTTGGGCGCAAATAACAACTGGGGTCATTCGCGCCCAATTCAAAACTACAGAAGACTGAGAGGAGTTAAAAAACAACTATACGTCAGTCCCAATTGACATAATACAAGACAGCTGAAAACAGGCATGTAGAAAAAGGGCTAAAACAGACACCATACAGAAATGGAGGTGCAAAACTAAAAATTAAACGGCCTTCGCCATATTGCCTTGGCGGATAAAAAGTAAAATGGCCGATAACTCAGACGGCAAATCCAAGTGGAAACGTAAATGGTTAAAAAATGGGAATTCCATCAGAAAAAGGCGGACAGTTAAAACTTGGGCGCAATGTGTACAAAGTGTTGGGGTAGCACCACTTATCAAATGATGGCTAAAAAGGCAGTTCCCAATACCAGCCTTATTAAAATGACCTCCTCCCAGCAGGACATCCCAGAGCAGGTCGTCTAAGCCTCTGGGAGAGGATTAATAAGCTGGAGCTTATTCCCATGAAGGGAGGACGAATGGCGATGCCAAAGGGACACCACCACCTGATAGACAGCAACACAGAGATCATCATCAGAGGGAACATAGGAACTCGCGGGCTGAGGTATGAGGACTGCAGCCTTGGCAACAGCATCAGCAGCCTCGTTTCCTGGCAGACCAATATCAAAAGGAACCCATAAAAACATTGCACTGGCTCCATCAAGAGTGAGCTAGTGACAGTTTTCCTGGACCCACTGCACTAAGGGATGGGCGGTGTACTGTGCACATAGACTTTGAAGGGCGCTGTGTGAGTCTGAGCACAAGACAATTGAAAAGGCTGTGTCACCAGATGTACTCCACGGCCTGATACAGGGCAAAGAGCTTGGCTGTAAATACTGAGCAGTGTGAGGAAGCCAATATCAAAGACAGGTGCCAACGACAAAAACACACCCGATGCCATGGTCAGTCCGAGAGCTATCAGTGTAGACAAAGGTACTATCATGAAGTTCCATGCGAAGGTCGTGAAACTGAAGGCGATAGACTGAGGCTGAAGTAGTGTCCTTAGGAAGCGAATGAAAGCCAATGTTAACATGGGCTGCTTCACGAAGCCAAGGTGATGAAGGGTTCACACCCACTGGAAAAGCTGGAGGTAGTGTGAAGTTAAGCCACCGTAGCAAGTGCCAAAAGCAGACTCCAGGAAGTAACAGAGGAGAGGGACGCGGCCCGTAAACGGCATGCATTGAGGAGAAGTCACAGCAGTAGGACATTGGTAGTTCTACAGCTTCAGCATACAGACTATCAACTGAGCTTGCGTAAAAGGCACCTGTGGCCAAGCGGATGCCACTATGGTGTATAGTATTGAGACGGCGTAAGAGGGGTGGACGTGCAGACACATAAACAAAGCACCCATAGTCGAGTTTCGACTGGACAAGGGACTGGTACTAATGGAGGAGGGTAGTTCGACTGGCACCCCAGGAAGTACCATTGAGGACACGTAGGTCATTGAGGAACCATGTACAGTGGGCTGCCAGGTAAGACACATGGGAGGACCAAGAGTGTTTCCTATTGAGCATGAGCCCCAGGAATTTCGTAGTTTCAATGAAAAAAAGGGCAACAGGCCCAAGATGTAAAGATGGTGGGATAAACCAATTGTGTCACCAGAAATTCATACAGACAGTTTTGGCAGTGGAAAAGCGAAAGCCATTGTCAATGCTCCAGGAGTAAAGACGATCATGACATTGCTGAAGAACGCCACTCAGGGAGACAGGTCTGTAGAGAACTGCAATAGATGGCAAAATCATCAACAAAAAGGGAGCCAGAGATGCCCAGCAGGAGACATGCCATTATATGGTTAATGGCAATAGCAATAAGGACAATGCTCAGGATGGAACCCTAAGGCACATTTTCCTGAATAAAGGTGTCCAAAAGGCAGAACCCACAAGCAAATTGAAAACTCAGTGTTTTAAAAATGCATGAAGGAAACAGGGCAGGCAGCCACAGAAGCCCACGTGTAAAGAGTACGGAGGATACCAGTTCTCCCGCAGGTGTCTTAGGCCTTCTCCAAATCGAAAAACACGGCCACAGTCTGGGATTTCTGCAGAAAACCATTCGTCATATGGATGGACAAAGTAATGAGATGGTCAACTACAGATTGCCACACTCTAAATCCACATTGTACATTAATCAGTAAATTGCGAGACTCGAGCCACCATACCCGCCGGGCATGAATCATACATTCCATCACCTTGCAAATGCAGCTGGTAGGAGAGATGGAGCGGTAGCTAGAAGGAAGGTTTTTGTCCTTACTGGGCTTAGGTATGGGTATGACGGTGGCTTCACGCCAGCATCTGGGAAATGTGTCCTCTGCCCAGATGCGGTTGTATGTATTACGCAGAAAGTGCTTGCCAGCTAGAGAAAGGTGCTGCAGCATCTGAATATGGATTGTATCCGGCCCTGGGATGGAGGATCGGAATAGAACAGAGCATGATCTAGCTCCCTCATAATAAAGACTGCATTGTAGCACTCACAATTTAGAGAAGAGAAGGGTATCGCCCGAGTCTCCCCCGCTCGTTTCCAATGGAGGAAGGCAGGGTGATAGCGAGAAGAGCTCAAAATTTCCACAAACTGGCAGCCCAAGGTGTTGTAGATAGCGATAAAGTCCACAGTGAGAACATCTGCTACTGTCAGACCAGAAACTGGGGAATGGATCTGGGTCCCGGAGAGCCATCTGAGGTTGGGCCACACAACAGAGGAAGGGACAGAACTGTTCAAAGAACTAGTGAATGAAATCCAGCTAGCTCTTTTGCTATCCCAAAGAACGCAATGACACTTTGCATGCATCTGTTTATAATGAATGTTGTTTTCCATCGTTAAGATGATGGTTGAAAATGCTGAGAGCACGTCTCCGTGCGTGAATTGCATCGCGGCATGCCTCAGTCCACCAAGGGTCTGGGACACGATGTGGTAAAGAGGAAGTGTGAGGAATGAAACATTCTGCAGCATTAAGGATAATGTTTGTCAGATATTCCACCTGGTCATCACAACTGGGGAAATATTGTTCTTCAAAGGTCACCAGGGAGGAGTAAAGCTGCCAGTCAGCCATAGTAAGCTGCCATTTGGGCTTGCACATGGGTGGGGCAGGAGTCAGCAAATGGATATCACACGCGAAATGGTCGCTCAAGTAGGTGTCAGAAAGAACGGACTACTCAAGACAATGGGCAATCTGGGCAGTGTAGAAAGATAGGTCCAAATGGGAATAGGTGTGCAAGGAGTCAAAGGAAACTGGGTGCTCCAGTGTTAAGGCAGAAGAGGTTAAGTTGGTTAAGAAGGTTAGCCAAGAGGGCACCTCTCTGACAGGTCCTGGGATAACACCAAAGGGGATGATGCTCTTTAAAGTCACCGAGTAGCAAAAATGGGAGAGGTATCTGCCCAATACGCTGAAGGAAGCCTGCCCTTGTGACATCGAATAATGGAGGGACATAAATGGTACAGAGGGAAAAGTCAGGTGTGGAAAGAAAAGGCGAACTGCAACAGCTTGAAGATGGGTAGTCAGGGAGATGGGTTGACTATGAATGCCATCCCATACGAGCAGCATGACACCTCCATGAGATGGAATGTCGACCTCAGGTGGGAGGTCAAAATGAATTGATAAGAAATGTGAAAGCTCAAAGCGGTCATAGGGCGCAATTTCGTTTCCTGAAGGCAGAGTGCAAGGGGACACTGCAATTCTAAAAGCAGCTGTAAATCCTCTTTGCGGGACTGAAGGCTGCTAACATTCCATTGGAGAACAGCCATGATGAGGAAGAAATTTAGGGGTGTCACCTCGACAGCTGCCGAGTGACAGCCGGTGAAGAGTTGCTACTACAGGGCACAGAAGTAGGAGGATCCTGCTCCATGTGGTCCCCAGAAGCATTGGATTGCTTGTGTGGTTGGTCTGTGGAGTCCATTGCTGAAAAACAGTTGGTGGTGTGCACCGGCGACATGGAGACCAGCCAGGTGAAAGTATCATGTGGCAACACCGTCAAAGAGGATCTTCAAGTTTGCGAAGGAGGAGATCGTTTGCCTTTGGTGGACTACTTCAAGCCTTTCCGGTTAGAGGAAGACTCAGGTGTTTGGCTGAAGGGACAGAGGAAGTCTTCGTGGGGGTACTACTCCTGTCCTTTCGAGCCTACCAGTTGTGTAGCTGGTGGCTTTGCCCCTTGAGGTGAGAGTTTGATGGCTTGTTGCACAGCTGGATCATGGGATGCAATGTTACGTTGACACTTGGCGATTTCACAACCTTAGAGCTGGATTTGAGGTCATATGTCTGTGTAACCATGTCCTTCATGGAGCGAGGCGTAAAAAGAACAGAACTTAGGTGCCAGACAGGAGAACACAGGGTTTGCGACTAGCCAATAACTTGTGAGCAACTGGGTAAGCACTTTTTCTTTTACCCAGATCTCTTTGACAGCCTGCTCATCGAGATACATGGGATAATCCCAAGAGGCAGCGGCATGGCCGTCATTGCAGTTGATACAGCGGGGAGAAGGAGGCGGACAATCGCCCTCGTGCACATCCCTACCACAGGTTACACATTTGGCTGGGTGTCGACAAGACGTTCTAGTGTGGGTGAAATGATGACACTGGTAGCAGTGCATCGGGTTCGGAATGTACAGCCGGACTGTGATAATTTCATAGCCTGCTTTGATCTTGGACTGAAGCACCACTCTATCAATGGTGAGAAAAAGAGTACGGGTGGGCACTAAGAAGGAATCTACCTTTTTCATTATATGATGGATGGCAATGATACCCTGATCAGAGAGGTAAGAATGGATTTCAGCTATGGTTAGACCATCGAGCTGCCTAGTGTAAGTTGCACCATGGGAAAAATTCAACTGTGGGCCTCGACACGAATAGGGTAGCCATGGAGAAGCAAGGCAACAAGCAGTAGTTGTGCTTGAGAATCAGAAGTAGTCTCCTAAAGCAAAGTGCCATTCCATAAATGAGAGCAGGATTTCACAGGGCCAGCAATTGCATCAACACCTTTCTGAATAATAAACGGATTTAGCGTGGCTAGGGACTGACCATTTTCAGTACATGAGACTGCAAGAAACCTTGGTGCAGCAGGATGAGTCTCTGAATTTACGTTTACATTTCGTAGACGTTGATTGTGAAGGTGATTGACTCATTCCGACAAAATCCCCCACGATTGCCAGCATTTCCGATGGTGCATTCCTCCCAACTGGGGACCCCCTTCACAAGGAGGCACACCTGCCTTAGGTGGTTTTTCACACCTCAGGCCACACCTCCTGAACACCTGACAGAGGGACCAATCGGCAATTTGGGAAGGTTGCAGCTCAGGCAATCACCCCTCCATGGGCCTGGCCTGTACCAGGGGTACGTACAAATCCTACCTGTCAACACGGGGCTGGGAATTACACGTTACCCAGTCACCTGTTATGCGTCAGATGCATGGGCTGGCCTCAGGAGTGCACAGGGAGGAAGAAGAAAAAGAGGAACTTGAAACGCCAAAGCGGAGGAACAAGAGGAGAAGGGAAACAAAGAAGGGAAAAGGGAGCAAAAAACAAAGGTGAGACTGTTACTACATCAGCGACAGACAATGCAGAACATTCCCAAGAACACTCCAGACATGTTCCCTAAGGGTGTGGGTAAAAGAATAGCAAGAGGATAGACATGCAGCATGGAAGGAAAAAAAATGATGCAAAGGCTGGGGCCAAGCATTAAATGGGAAGAAAAGGGAATGCCCACAATGCAACTGGCAAAATGATGTGGAGGAGGCAATGGAAGCAAGGAATATGAACACTGAGAAAGGTCAGGACAGAAGAAGATGGAGACTAAGGGTGTCCAGGGTGTTCTTTAAGAAGGATGACAAATACTTTGTTCTGTGATCTTATTTACTAACAGTAATGACATTAGTGTGTTACTTCAGTTCTTGTCAACAACAACTAACCTATATAAGAGAAAACACTGCAGGATTCACCATGAAAGTCTTAGGAATGTTACATAAATACTATAGCACAATAGTTCCAAACAACAATTTTGTTGTTTAACTACTGATTTATAACTGTAGTTTGGTATCCTCTATTGAACACCTAACAGCAGAATATGCAAACACTGGGACAATTACATTTACTTGTCAGAAAGATGCAAATTTTGGTAAAAATATCTTTACAATCAAATGATCAATTCATATTCTTCTCTAAATCTGTGATTAATTTTCATGCTCAATATTAACCCTAAATCAATACATCAAATTAAATTATGCTAGGTCTTCTCAGAGATTTTAAAAGCTAAAATGCCCATACATCAGCTATATAACATGCAGTACCTGATTTTGTAGGAGCTTAAGAAAGCAAATGCCTACCCATAAAATTGGAGACAAATTTTCTAATAGGTACCATAATATAATCATACGATCACGGCACCATCTTTGATCATGTTACTACTTGGTAAATCAAACAAATATGCAATTAATGGAATTCCATTTTAACAGATGGACTCCATGTTAGAGAGCTGAGTGGCACACACAGAAACTTAGCCACAGAAGTAAAATTAAATGCAGAACAGGGGGTACAAAATAATATGTCACATGGTGTGGTATTGGGCATACTTCTACCCCTGATCTACATAAATGACTACAGTGCATGGTTCAAAAAAGGTTTGCCCAATAACAAAAGCATAATAAAACTACATTATTTTATCAGTTACAACTCCCAGACTGCATGGAACAAGCCTACAACTAATTTATACCAAAAAAATTAAATGTGAAACTTCTTGGCAGATTAAAAGTATGTGCCAGACAGACTCAAGCTCGGGTCCTTTGCCTTTCATGGGCATGTGTTCTACCAACTTATCTACCGAAGCACAACTCATGACCATTCCTCACAGCTATACATCCACCAGTACCTCGTTTCTCACTTTCCAGTCTGAGACTGCAGACATGTGTGCAAGTTGCATTTGCATGTGTGTGTGTGTGGTGCATGTATGTATGTGTATCTATTGCTGACAAAGGCCTTAATGGCCGAAAGCTATAATTGTGTGAATCTTTTTGTTGTGCCTATTGCGACTCAGCATCTCCGCTATAAGGTGAGTAGCAACTTTCCTTCTCTAATATTTTTGTAATGTTCATATAGTAAGTTAGATATTAGGTGTAAAGTTGGTTGGTTTCTATAAGAGTAACAGTCTTAAATGGAATTAAAACACCTACAACTCATCTCATTTTGCATTTAAGATTATCTGCCACTGTCTCTGGTTGAAGACAGGAGCATCAGCTTTCTTGCATTCTTTCACTTCCACAGGCGTACAAGTTATCTCATCTGGGGCCAAAAAATCTAGAGTTCTTCTACTCATTCCTCTGTAAATTGTCTACAACTAAGAATACAATTTATTTAAGATAAACTGTGATTTACACAGCAACAAAATAAGACTTTTCTTCCTTGTCTAACATTCAGAATGGAATTTTTTAGTCTGATACAGAAGTTTCTAACTAGCTCCCAAAAGAGATAATGTAAGAAAATTAAAGGCATATAGACTCCTTATGCAGAGCAGTTTAAACATTGTTAAGAACTAATACAATGCAATAGAACTCATATCTGATACTTGCTTCTCTTTCACAATGTATACTTTGACTCATTTTACATTCTTGAAATTCCCGTCACGATGGGATTCATGGAACTCGCTAAATGAAATAATCAATAGAAAAATAGTTGTTTGTTGTGCATATTTAGCAAAGCTTGCATTATGATTTCATGGAGTGGAAGTAGCTGTCTAGTTACGTTTATAAATAACAGTTATAGTGTGGGGAAAAAAGAAAGAAAGAGAGCAAATGATGAGTAAGTAGATACACATAGAGTTCGTTGGTGAAGACTTTATGAGGTAAGAAAAAGAATGAACCACACAAAAGTTGTGATACACACATATTTTGTATATTTCATGTAACTAGTTTAGAACTTTCACTATGAAGTGGAATGTGTCAATTGATTTGCAAAAATTATCAATGCAAACTATGAGGAAACTGAATGGCTGGCCATTACTGACTTCCTGCAGGCAAAGTTTGTAACACTTCTCCTAATTTATTCAACCTATCTGATCATATGCAGTACAGTATACTACATGATATTTAACTTTATTCAAACTTAGTGTCTACAGAGGAAAGTAATCTTGTTTACATGTACGTAATACATATACTGAAGTTTATCTATTCTCCAACTGGATACAAGTTTTGATACTGTAGATCTTTTAAATGCATATATATTTAATATTTTAAACAACCTAGTGTCTTGTTTTAGTCCCGTATAGCATGTACCTTGTGACACAAACTTGTATTAGTCAAGATTATCTGTTTAAATTTTTTGTTGTGTGTGTGTGTGTGTGTGTGTGTGTGTGTGTGTGTGTGTGTGTGAGAGAGAGAGAGAGAGAGAGAGAGAGAGAGAGAGTGAATCTTTTTTTTTCCTTACTCCTATCACTGCCAACTACAAATTTTTAATAAACACTATTAGAAGACTGGTTAACATGACCACTTTAGCTGTGCTGCCAATATGACCCCAGTGGCCCTCTTTTGTATTCTGAAGGCCCCTAACTACTGGGGAAATTCATCCAGAATATGAAGCCATAGTTCAAATGCACATATAAATATGCGCAGGAAGCACTCGTTAGTGAATGCTGATTTATGTACCCTATTATGATCCTAAAATGACCATGGTTGTACTCAGCTTGAATTTGGTGTATTAAATGTATCTGTTCCATTTTAGGTCACTTTGTATTCAGGTACCAAGAAGCTGTCTTGCCTGTTTATTTACAATTGCTTGACGACCATTTGCTGAGCTGACTTAACAAGAGTTTACTACATGTTGGATACTTCCATTTGCTGCTGCTTTTACTGCTACTGTATTATTGAATTGTCATTAGCAAATGTAATTCTTTCACATGAAAGAATATTGTTTATTTAACTTAGGAAAAGAAGAGGTCACATTACTGATCCTTGAGGGTCCTCATAAATGACATTTCTTCTGACAAATATTTTGTAAGCGTATGTGATTTTATTTCTACATGTCTTCAGCTTACCTTTTACTTGCAGTTAACAAGAAGTGAGTGAATCCATTCATTTGATAGGCTCCTTATTATTCAAACTGCTTTAGAAAGTATGGTTTACTATGGTGAAAGATTTGGTTAAGTTTAAATATATACCAGCTGTTTGCTGTCTTTAATCAACTGCTTTCAAAACAATACTCACGTACTCAAAGATAGCTGTCTCATTTTATTTCTGGCACTGGAAGTCATGTTTGGAATTTATTAACAGTATTTTTATTAACATTCTATTTTTGTTTATGAACTTTACTAACTTGCTTACTTATTTATTTTTATTCATCCAAGGGTCATATCACAATTATATAAGATTTGTCACTGTAATGCAATGAAAATTAATAGCTCAAAATTTAGATGTACATAGAATACAGAAGTATGCTATATTGGGGTATGACAGGTGCTGGCCTTGATGTCTTTGATGTGGAACCATCCAGGCATTTCCCTGAAGTGATTTAGGAAAATCATGGAAAACCCAAACCAGGATAGCCAGAGAGAGCCATTCTCCCACATAAGAGGTCAGTATTGTTTAACAGCTGTACTGCCTCATTCAGATGATCCCTATTGTAGAATGTTCTTTCATTTACACAATTGACTACAGATAATTTATAATATAAAACAAAATTTTGCTGTTTTTGCCATACACTAAGAATGTCTGCTAATGACTTCTGGGACATGCATATGCTGCTATGCTCCTTGCACTAACTCCAGTCTGTTCAGGAAATTAACTTCAGGGCCGCAAACCTTCATCTATGCTCCATGTTTGTCTTCTGCACTTCCCTCTGTCCACCTGATATGAGTCAGCATTCCCCCATGATGTGCGACATGTTGAACTTCGGAGAATAACATGACATTACAATCATGCACTTTAGAACTTGACACATGATTTTTGTAACAGCAGTAAACTGGGACCATGTACTGAACTGTGATAGTGTGTTGCAATTATCCCCTTTTGTTATTAACCACCACACAATCTTTATTTGAGTAATGTGCACTACTTATGAAAAACATTTTAGCTGTCTTTTTGAACAGATGTATTTAATAATCTCTCCCCTTTCCTTGGGAAATTTGTTATAGAATGTTGTTTCCTGGTAGGAAATGCTGGTCTGAGGTTTTTGTTTGCTTTTCTGTGGTAAATGTTAAGTCAAAACTGGCTCTTGTTCCATATTATGTACAGAACTGTTAGTGAATTACTTATTAATGTTTTCACGCCTGATAAAAACACCAATTGGTAGATGTACTCACTTGGTGCAGTAAGGATGCCTAGGTTTGTATGTAACTCTTTACAATGAGCCGTGGTTTAAAGATTTTGTCCATGTTTTGTCTCTCTCAGCCCCAGAAAAGAATCCCATAGCTAATACCTGAGTGTACACAGGAGTAATATGTCGCCACAGTACATTGGCTGTTACAAACTGAGTATATTTCTGTGCTCATTGCATGTTAGGTGACAGTTAGTGCCCACCCTAAAAACTTTGTGCTTGTTACACAATAAATTTATCACCTATGCTTCCATCTTTATGAGGAATTACATACTGTGTTTTTGCTTTACATCCAACATCAATTTATTACCCAACCTTAGTTTATTATACACTGCCCAATCATAAACATCTTTGAGAGCTTCATTTGCTTTTTCTAATAGGAGCTCTGTTGTTTCTATCAATGACAATGATGTGGCTATCATCAGCAAAGAGAACTTTTTCTCTGTCTTATAGTATATGAGAAATCATTTATATATATTGAGAACAGGATTTGACCCAATACATTACTATGAGGAACATCTATATTTGTATGTTTCTTATCTGACTATTGTTCTACAAAAAAAATATGATCAAGAGGTGTGTGAACTCTCTCTGCCTTCTTTTCCCCCCATTTTCCATATAAAGACAGGTACACATTAGACCAATGAAGGACAACCAATTGCTTCATTGGAATGGCACTGTGATTATAAAAATAAATTGAAAAGATTAGGCACTTGAAAGAAAATAAGTGAGATGTTCAAAAATAATGTGCATGACGTGAACAATAAAATGTAATTTTTGTGGATATCTTTCTATTGCAGGTACATAAGAGAGATGTCATCTGTGGAAATTTTATGGCCTACATACCAGTAATGCTATAACAATTCAAAATTTGTAGGTCTCATTCACAAAAAATTATGAAATAGCCCATATTCCAGTTCAGTTTTACAGTCAGACAATCTATCCTTCATAACAGATTAAATTACTTTTGGGAATACAGGTACTAGTGAAACTGGGTTGTAGTTTTCAATACCATTTGCAGTAGCTTTATTTAGTAATGGCACAACTTGTGCATGTTTTAAGTACTCTGGAAAAATACCTGAAGTGAAGGCCATTCTTATTATGTTGGATAATGGTGCTTGTATGCTGTCTACACAGCCCTTCAGAACTGAGACTGTATCTTCCTCTACACTTGCTGAGTTCTTATTTTTAATGCCTGTATTGTCTTCATGACCTAAAGCACTCTCATATGAAACAATATCATTGCACTTGATGTACAAATCATTCTAGGTGCTACATGTGTTTTAGAAATATTTTGCTGCAACTTCTCCACAATACCAGAGAACAGAGAAATAGTCATCTGCAAAACTTGCCAATTCCTGATGATACTACTCCACCTTTGATTTGTGTGTTATACTTTGCGTACATTTTCCGGCTTCTTGTTTTACGACTTCCTACAATACTTTGCTTTTATTATCTGTATTAAGTATTATTTTGTCACTGAATGATATTTTTGCAACAAGCAGTAAACTCCTGTATATTTTTTATATCTGTAATAGAAATCTAGGAACTGTGGATGAGTGCACTGCTTTTGTAAATAATTCAAAAATATAAGTGTGTGAGAGGACTTTCTAATAAGGATAGCTGTAGGCTTCTGCTGAATGTGCCATCCATTCCTGCCAAGTATATGGTTTTTAGTTATTTGACAGCCTTGACTCTTTCCTTCTGACTAATGTAGTACTACCTTTGATCTTTTTTTCCACTGGTTGCTGATTTCCATTAAACTGCATTTGAATGAAATTTTCAGCTGTTTAATATATTTTCTCTCTTTAATATGACAATACTGTCTTTGATTTTCTTATTTTTGCCTGTTCTCTTTTTATGACACAGAATATTTATGTATATGTTACTGCAGCCTTTTTCCTTGTTTAATGACATTTCACAAAATGTTTCTATTCATTTTATAATGTTTGCGCATATCTGTTGTGATGTTATTTGACTTGCAGATTTAGTCCAGTGCTCTTTTTCTTTGCAAGCAGTTTTAATTCCCTTTGTTATCCAGCTGTTGCCTTTTATATCCTTTGATATTTTTCATTTTTGGACAGATGGTAGTACTGATCAACTACTCTGCTTCCTTGTGATTTCAACAGTTTTCTCAACTAAATATTCAATTTTATAAGATTATCTATACAATAATTCATCTAGGGCATAAATGAGTTCTCCGGAGAAAAAATGACACAACTGAAGAATTGGATACCACTTCACCAATTCACAACTGTGTCACATGCGCACTGTCATCACATTATGGGACAAAAGCAACATCTCTTATGAGTAGCTTCAATTGGCACAAAAATAGCAAAGTATTCTATTTCTTGCCTATCAGAACCTTCAGTCAACAGAACTGTTAGATGTTTTTCTTGCCAAGGGTTGCTTTTTTGTGTCAGTTTGTCATGAAACATTCCTAGAGATATACCTATCATTGATGCCGGTACTGTTTTGAAATTAGCATCAGCTGTAAATGACATTACCAGAATATTTGTACTCTATGGCTCTTATTAGTATGGCTATTCGAAGGCATATCTCCACAAACAAATCAACCACATGAACTTTCTTCCCAAATAAATTAATAAGTTTCAAAATTTCACATCAATCTGTATACATTTACTGACAATAAAATCTGTACAGTAAAGGGCAAAGAACATTGTGTTGCCAGTATTAGTTTATTGGATTCAGTATGACTAATTTTATTTGTACTATGTATACTGAAGAAATTAATCTTCATTACATTTATCATATGCATAAAGTGTGCAAAAGCTTGGGTACTTTTTCATTCAAGGTATTATGCTTTGGCATGTTCAATCCATGTGTGGTGCAGTACTAATACTACGAGTACTATAACAAAGAGAAATGCACATTAGAAACTATCTTACATTGTTTCATATAATATGCAAAATCATCTGGTGTCAGATACAGGTCCCACAAGTATGTATGTTAAGTGATCTGTATTACAGGTGAACAACTTTATTTTCCTCCCCTATAAGTTTGTAAATTCAACTAGTGCTAAGCTATTTTTGGGTAGATACCACTGACCAGTCTGACAGCAAATTAGGCCCAACCAGTATATTTCTGGTGATTTTAAAAAGATGTTTCACTTCCGATATTTGAGGCTCCTATCCTTGCTCTTATTACAAACTATAACCTATTTGGAGTAGAAAAAACTGGGCAATCTGATAAATTCTAATCGATTGAAATGAATTACGGTTAAGACAGGAAAGTTGCTAGGGAAATGGAAGGCCCTACAAATAGTCCAGTGCACATGATATAGTAATAGCGCAAGATTACGAGCGAAGAGCTATTCAAATTTTGCATACTTTAGCGTATACTGTTTATTTCTTGCATTAACTGATCAGGGACATCGTTAGTCTGAAACACTTGTATTCACAACGTCGTGAAACAGTATTTTACTACTATTTAATCACAGCCTTTGACGTAGACAGTGACAAACAGAGGCACAAGACTAATAAAAACAAAATACTGTGAACTGCATATACTTCCCTACAGCGTTGACGAATACCTACCGAATGTTATTCTCTACAACCTGAAGTGTCTTCTGAGGAAACAAAATGAACCTGCCAATTCTCAACATCTTGACCTACTTGCAAATATAAGCACTTCTACAAATCAGATGCGACACAAAATCACGGTAAGCTGATCAACCCGCACGTCGAAGGGTACACTCAGCACACTGCGTTCAGCACTTGCTATTATTTCCGTACACCGTTTTCGTAATAGCTGAAGCTCTACGGCCAATAGCACAGTGCAAGGTACAAAGGTAAGCGAGCAAATGCTCGAAGTCCAGCTGGTTCGGAACTTTGTTGGCAGGAGGCGTATCTGACAGATGTTAAGTTATGGGAGATAACCAACATTTTCTTTTTTTAAATAGAGATATCAGGTTACAATAAAGATGTTGCATCTATCTTTAAACGAAGCAGACCGACAAGAAAATAATTTTTCTGCAACTTATCAGAAATCAAACTAAAACGAAGTGACGAAATCCTGAAAATGAGGAAAAGACGATATTGTACAATCAAAAGTAATATGTGTAGAATGCAATATTCTATGTACTATTTTTATTACAATGAAAAGTAAGATGTGTAGAACGCAGTATGCTATATGCTATTTTTACTAAACCATTTTACATGGAAAAGTCCCACAAAATGTAAACATACGCTAAAGACGAGATATTCAAAGCTACGAATAATTATTTTTGATGCAGAACCGTCTACATAATTCAATACGAATTATATCACATGTATTATGAAAGGATAACGCTACAGTGGTTATTTTTATAAATCGCAATAGCAGACACATGGCAATGAAATGCACGCATAAAAATTTGTGGGAAGAACGCATGGGCGTTCTCTTTCTTTGCTTGGGAACTTATGCTTTGTTTATCGCGATTAAAAGACTTTAGAAGAAGAAAACGCAAAAGCTGATGTAGTTAAATAGGTATAGGTACCTCTGTTATTTAGGTACCTGAGGTACGAGAAATATAAATTGCCGACAACATTTTGTTTGGAAAGCTCACAGTGACAGTCTATGAAGGGCGTTCAATAAGTAATGCAACACTTTTTTTTTTTTTTGGAATGAGCTTGGTTTTATTCAGGATTCCAATACACCATGTTATTCCCCACTTTTTTGGCTACGATGCCCTATTTTTCATCATACGCCTCCTTACTGGCAGGGCCCATATTCTGCATGGCACCACTCTGCTGGTCGACGTCAGAGCCAATCAGTGTCTTGCTGCGTCAATAAGCCTCCCCTTCATCCACGTACTCCTTTCCGCTGAGTTCATCCTTCATGGGGACAAAGACTTGGAAGTCGGAAAGCGAGGAACCTTTGAGTACCCCAACTGGTGGAAGAGTGTGTCAGCATTACCGACAAGACGTCCAGTAGAGCTGCGAGGTGTTTGATTGTGATCCGTCGGTCACCTCGAATGAGTGTCCGCACGTTTTAATGGTGCAGGAGTCACAGCTGTGTGCGGCCGATCGGCATGCGAGAGATCGGAAAGGTTCGCGTGACCTTGTTATGATGATGACAGGTGCATCGTCCAATGACTCATTGTGCTTTTGTTCACTGTACGGTCTCTAAAGACGTTCTGCATGCACCCATGAATATGTCTCATGCTCTGGTTTTCTGCCAAAAGCAACTCAGTGACAGCTCTCTGCGTGGAGCACGCCACTGTAACAGATGCCATTTTTTAGGCAACTTACGGCACCGGCATCTATTGAATTTTTATTTTATTTAAAAAAAAAATAACCAATTTTAAGCACCGAAGATTATGTGTTGGTTAACATCCTCCCACTCTACAAATACGGGAACTTCATAGACGCCAGAATCCACTAGAACGAAGATTATGTTTACCAATTTTGTGTTTTTTGCATCATCAGTGTCCTTCATTTCTTTTTCTAGTAATTTGTTGAGGAGCTACACATATTGTATCAAGCCATTTGTATGGAAAACATGCCGAGAGTCTATTCTATTCTGCTCATTTCTTTTGATCAGAATTCAGGCTCCTTAATTGTGCTATTAAGTCGCCATATCATGAATACCCGTCCGAAATTTTCATATACACTTTTCATAAATTTCTGACTTATTCTTCGGTATCTTACGGTATCTCATTCTTTACAGTAATACTATCGAAGACTGTTTGTCTAGTACTTGACACATTTTTGTTCAGATAATCTTTACAAACGGCAATCAATACGATTTTTCTTTGTAATTCTTCAGTAAATTACCACACATAAATCGCAATAATGTCTCTTGTCTCCAAAATCGCTTTACAGTATGACATAAACACACTACACAATGAAACACACAGAGGCCGCAGGTGCCCGCGTCTGCTAAAATGCGTTAAGATTCCGACCGAAAGCGGGAAGCAATCGGCTTTATGCACAGCCTCCGTTTCCAGGAAGTAAATTTACGTGCATGTGTAACGCTTAAAAGAAAAAAAGGCATCGTGTGGATGCACCTTATATACAATTCACCTTTTTTTGCAGTTTCTATTCCCTTATGTTACTACTAATTACGGGCTACCTTTCCTTTTGTAGTGTGGCAGCATCTGAAATACGAACAGCTACCTTAAGACGTTCGAAGCCTTCCTTTATTTTCCCTTGCCTTGTCGGTTGTTGTGACTCTTTCTAGTTCGTCCGTTGAGGCTACCGCAACCTACAATCACTAAACGACAACTTACACACGTCATCACAATACAATTACACTTATGTTTACACATAATGTTTACATGAGGTTTATTCTTATGATGAACGGAGTATAGGTATGACGTCATTGCTCAAAGCCGACGAGTGGAATCGGACACTAGAATTGATCACCTTCAGAAGTACCATGAGACTTTGTATACGTGTTTTACAGACATCTTAACAGTTTTACGCCAGGAACTGAAGTTGGCTTAAAGATGTGAAAAACAAGGGTATTGTGCTTTTCCCTCACAGTATCACAGCACAATTTCCACTTTTTACGTTTTTCCGGTAACGGGAAAAGAAGTGACAGCTAACTTTTTTTTACATTTTCTATCCACTTATTCACACTACCAAATCTCTGTTCTAATTAGTTACATTACAATGACACTGTAGATAGCGCCGAAGTGTCAAGGAAAACGACATATTAGGAACTATGAAATTGTTGCAGTAAATATGGTAAGAGATTTGCACCACCTTCTAGTTCATAATTATTTTCAATTTTTCTTTATTTATCCGTCTGCTTTTTATAGACAAGTAAAATGACTATAACACTTTCTGGCCATCTCATCAGAAAAGTAAAACAGTACATTATGCACAAAAAAATAAAATATGCAAGATCAATGCCTGAGTTTTAGAGTAATAAAAGACTTGACAGTCACAGATATTTTTTTAGGTTTTTTATTACACTGATTCATATTGTCGAACCTCTTCTAATTAATTACATTACAGTGACACCGAATAAACAATTGTCTCATCCAGAAATACGTATATATACAGTAGGGTTTGAAAACCTGCGTAAATTTGAGTATATTAATCAGACTGTCATATATAAGTTTTATTTGCATATGAACGTAGCACCAGTATGTATATATTAACTGGCAAATTACTCTAATACACTTGCACATGTATCTAGCACTTGTCTGGTAAACACTTGGTCATAAAATACAAATTATGTCTTCCATGCCGTGTCTATATAATTTTCAACACGTAAAGTGTCTCATATCGATATGACATTTACAATACATTTGTTGAAAATACCTACAAAAAGTAACTGGTCCTCCTTTCACTCCTCTTTACATCTGTAGCAACGACAATACTGCACCTTAACCGTTACTAAAACCCACACTCGCAAAACGTATATAAAACAAGGCGAATACGTGTAACAAACAAGTTCCACTATTACTGCAAATTGTAGACCAGCAATGTTGTCCCAAAATCACGTGACTTGCCCAGTTTGATGTCGAGAGCTTGTACAGCAGTCCAGGCTCGTCCAAGAATTGTGACAGGCGGGCGCGCCCGCGGGGTTCAGCGCCCCGTCCGCGACCGTGTGTCGCTAGTGTCGGCATAGGAGCGAGAGAGAGAGAGAGAGAGAGAGAGAGAGAGAGCTGCGGAGCGAGTGAAACCGCACAGCACTGCTCTGCGCTGGACTCTCCCGCGGTCTGATCCAACGTAAACAAAATATTCTATTTTAGAAATAGTTTTATGTAAGGGATGTAAAGCCTGATTATTACTGTTAGTAGTTACAATTAAATATTTTTTGTTATACTTCGTGCTGCAGCTTTTTGTATCCCTTTTCAGAGTTTAGAAATCGGATCCTTAATTTTAACTGACCAAGTTTGAACACTTATTAAAAATAGAATTAAGGTTATAAAGCTCTTAAATTCTTACAGTCAACATTGTTAAAGAAGACAATTAACATTTTACACGTTTTTCTTTTTCGAGGAAACGATTTTGTCTAGGTTTAGTACAATATTCCGTGATACTGCTAACCTCAAAGAATTAGTCAAATTTTTATCGCCAAGTAGTGAACGGTTCTTAGTTTTAGCAAGCTTTAAAAGAGAGAAAAAGCGCTCGCAAATATACATAGAACTAAACATTGAGAGAAATTTGGCCGCGTGCTTGTGCAAAAGAGGATATTTCTCTCGTGGAAGACATCTGTAAAAGTCATCCAAAGTTTTGCACATAAGAAAGCGGTTCTTCAGGCGGATTTCGCACTGCAGGTCAATCAGCTCTAGTTGAAGCACTTGTGAGATGTCCTCTGCCCGAAGGGAAAACGGGCGAACAAATATATATAAGGCCAGTTGAAGCTCACTTATCTCCAAAAATCTGTTTTCAAATTGTTCTTGTGATTCGTAAATGATTTGAACGTAATCTGAAAAATCCACATCTTCTTTAACACTGTCTAGTGCAGGAAAGTGTCCACAAATCTTCTCGCGCAGCTGTTTTCCCCACAAAGTAAGTTTTTTTAAAATGCTTGAATCGTCTGCACTAAATCAACAACAGAGTGGTTTTCGCCTTGGAGTGAAATGTCCAAAGTATTTAAATGACCAGTAAGGTCACTCAATAAAGCCAAATTCGCCACCCACTTAGGATCACAAAGTAATTCTTCTGGACGTCCTTTCATTTCGAAAAGGTATTTATTTAACCCCTCAAGGAGAAAAACCGATGAAGCACCTTTCCTCTGCTCAGGCATCTTACTTCGGTGTGGTAGAGGATGTCCAGGTATTCCGCTTCGATATCAGCCAGAAATTCTTTAAATTGGAGATGTGTGAGTCCATGCGATAGAAGATAATTAACCGTTCGAAGAACTGTGTCCATAACAATTTTTATGTTCACAATCTTTGCACAAAGTGCCTCCTGGTTTATCAGACAATGGACTGCCGCGAATATGGAACAGCCGACTTCAGCCATTTTTGACCTGACATAACCCAGAAATCCTGTGCGTATTCCTCTTAGAGCAGTGGCTCCATCCGTTGTTACACTGGTCAGGCGTTCCCATTTAAAACCCATTGACTCTAACACGTTTTCCACTGCTAGAAAAATCTCCAAACCCGTGGTTGTGTCTTATGCTGGTATAAGGTTGAGAGGTGCGGCGGGCGGTCGGGGGGTCCGCACGGCCAGCTAAGCGACACGGCTCGGCCACTGCGAATACGAATTCAACCGGGGCGCTGGCCGCGGGCGATCGCGGGCGCTAGCGCCCCAGGGGCACAGTTTGGACGAGCCTGCAGTAGCCTATGCTCACTCCATAGATATATATACTCTATGAAATTAACTTCTGGGTTTTATGAATATTTGTGTGTCAATACATGATCAGAAGAAGAAAAGAAATATTCGTCACGAAACTTCAGTAATCTGTGTATTACCTGATACCTACAGCTGGGGGTGAAATGTGCGCTCTTCTTGATGCTAGAAAGTACCAAGTGTTTAGATAAGTAATTCCATTTTATTACTTACCACAATTATAACCATGAAGGCAAGATATGGACAGAAGAGAAAAATAAAACAGACAAAAGCACATAAAAAACCAGAAAGAAAATAATGTAATGCACAGTTATTAAATTTTTATTACTTCAACACCTATCCCCTCTTCAGTTTAATAATTTCGTTAAGTATCTGCAAATTTCACTAATCCCGCCTTCAGATCAGCCTATGGAATTGTATACTTGTAGTTGCTTTTGTTAAAATATTTGCCATTTGTTTCTCAGAGCTGATTTATTGAACATTAAGATGTCCTTTGTTATACAGCTGACGTATGAAATTGTATTTAATATCCACATACTTCCATAATTTATGTTCCCATTTCTGTAATAGACGTTGACCTATGCATGATTGATTATGTTCATAAACTGTTGGAGCTTTCACAAATATTTTAATTTCTTTATGAAGATTCTTTGGTCACAGGATGTCTGTTGTAACCATTGCCAAAGCAATATGTTCTGTTTCTGTTAAAGACAGTAAAACACATGCCTGTCTCCTTTTAGCCAAAGAACAGTATAATTCCAAAAGCTTGGAGTATGTATCCTGTTGTAGATTTTGTGACTTCTTCACTTCCCCAGTCAAAATAAACATAGCAGAGATGAGCGTTTGAATTTCACTTTTTGTAACACAGACCCACGTTAACGTACTTAAATGTACTGAAGAATCCGTTTAAAACCTTTCCAGTAGAATCCGTTGTTTCTATTTTGATGTCTACTGACATAGTTAACTGACATACTAATGTCTGGTCTTGTAGCTATCATTACATGCAACAAACAACCTATCAGATCTCTGTGCAGTTTATTTCCATCTGTGTCACCACCATCATCTTCACTGGGTTTGACTTCCACTAGTGGTTTACAAGTTTACAGTCTTCCATGTTGAATATTTTCAATAAGTTTTCCATATGAACACGCTGAGTAGAAAAATTTTGCCATTGGTTCTCCATATACACTCCTGGAAATGGAAAAAAGAACACATTGACACCGGTGTGTCAGACCCACCATACTTGCTCCGGACACTGCGAGAGGGCTGTACAAGCAATGATCACACGCACGGCACAGCAGACACACCAGGAACCGCGGTGTTGGCCGTCGAATGGCGCTAGCTGCGCAGCATTTGTGCACCGCCGCCGTCAGTGTCAGCCAGTTTGCCGTGGCATACGGAGCTCCATCGCAGTCTTTAACACTGGTAGCATGCCGCGACAGCGTGGACGTGAACCGTATGTGCAGTTGACGGACTTTGAGCGAGGGCGTATAGTGGGCATGCGGGAGGCCGGGTGGACGTACCGCCGAATTGCTCAACACGTGGGGCGTGAGGTCTCCACAGTACATCTATGTTGTCGCCAGTGGTCGGCGGAAGGTGCAAGTGCCCGTCGACCTGGGACCGGACCGCAGCGACGCACGGATGCACGCCAAGACCGTAGGATCCTACGCAGTGCCGTAGGGGACCGCACCGCCACTTCCCAGCAAATTAGGGACACTGTTGCTCCTGGGGTATCGGCGAGGACCATTCGCAACCGTCTCCATGAAGCTGGGCTACGGTCCCGCACACCGTTAGGTCGTCTTCCGCTCACGCCCCAACATCGTGCAGCCCGCCTCCAGTGGTGTCGCGACAGGCGTGAATGGAGGGACGAATGGAGACGTGTCGTCTTCAGCGATGAGAGTCGCTTCTGCCTTGGTGCCAATGATGGTCGTATGCGTGTTTGGCGCCGTGCAGGTGAGCGCCACAATCAGGACTGCATACGACCGATCCACACAGGGCCAACACCCGGCATCATGGTGTGGGGAGCGATCTCCTACACTGGCCGTACACCACTGGTGATCGTCGAGGGGACACTGAATAGTGCACGGTACATCCAAACCGTCATCGAACCCATCGTTCTACCATTCCTAGACCGGCAAGGGAACTTGCTGTTCCAACAGGACAATGCACGTCCGCATATATCCCGTGCCACCCAACGTGCTCTAGAAGGTGTAAGTCAACTACCCTGGCCAGCAAGATCTCCGGATCTGTCCCCCATTGAGCATGTTTGGGACTGGATGAAGCGTCGTCTCACGCGGTCTGCACGTCCAGCACGAACGCTGGTCCAACTGAGGCGTCAGGTGGAAATGGCATGGCAAGCCGTTCCACAGGACTACATCCAGCATCTCTACGATCGTCTCCATGGGAGAATAGCAGCCTGCATTGCTGCGAAAGGTGGATATACACTGTACTAGTGCCGACATTGTGCATGCTCTGTTGCCTGTGTCTATGTGCCTGAGGTTCTGTCAGTGTGATCATGTGATGTATCTGACCCCAGGAATGTGTCAATAAAGTTTCCCCTTCCTGGGACAATGAATTCACGGTGTTCTTATTTCAATTTCCAGGAGTGTATTTATTCCAAGGAATAATTTTGGCTCTCCAATTTTTCACACTCGATATTTTAACTGTAAGTTCTTCTTAATACTGTTAATGTTCCTTAATTTTGATTCCCAGCAAATTAGAACATTATCTGCTACAGTAGCAAGTAAGTATTATATCATCAGTTCTTTCAATATAAAGATGACCCTCAGCTTCAGATTGTTGAAGCCCAATTTCCTTTGTAAAATTGTCAAATGTAGAATTCCAAGTTCTTGGTGCCAGCTTCAGTCCATATAAAGCTTTACTTAATTTAGCATACAAGTCCTTCCTTAATCTTTACACCTTGAGGAACTTGTATATAAAATTCTTCAGTCAATTCTCCATGTAGGAGGGCACATTGTACACCCACTTGTTCGATAAACAAATCATAATTATTTATCACACTAAGACAAATTTTCAGTGGTGTGAGCTGACCAATTTGAGTATATGTCTCCTTGTAATCATACCCTTTTACCTGAGCACAACTTTAATAACTCAGTGTGTCTGTGTCTTATACCTTCCTTTACTTCCAGATGCATCTCTTTTTATTTTGAACACCCATTTACAGTCATTGGCTCTTTTATTTGCTGGAAGTGGTGCATAAGTCCACGTTCCATTAGATGACAGAGAGTCCAATTATTCCTCAATTGCTTTTGTCCATTCGTCCTTATCACACTGATTCTTCACATCTTCAAAATTCTTAGGTAAGTTTTAAACCAATGCTTCTGCATTCAAGGTTGTTGTTATTGTTGTGGTCTTCAGTCCTGAGACTGGTTTGATGCAGCTCTCCATGCTACTCTATCCTGTGCAAGCTTCTTCATCTCCCAGTACCTACTGCAACCTACATCCTTCTGAATCTGCTTAGTGTATTCATCTCTGTGTCTCCCCCTACGATTTTTACCCTCCACGCTGCCCTCCAATACTAAATTGGTGATCCCTTGATGTCTCAGAACATGTCCTACCAACCGATCCCTTCTTCTGGTCAAGTTGTGCCACAAACTTCTCTTCTCCCCAATTCTATTCAATACTTCCTCATTAGTTATGTGATCTACCCATCTAATCTTCAGCATTCTTCTGTAGCACCACATTTCGAAAGCTTCTATTCTCTTCTTGTCCAAACTATTTACCGTCCAGGTTTCACTTCCATACATGGCTACACTCGATACAAATACTTTCAGAAATGACTTACTGACACTTAAATCTATTCTCGATGTTAACAAATTTCTCTTCTTCAGAAACGCTTTCCTTGCCATTGCCAGTCTACATTTTATATCCTCTCTACTTCGACCATCATCAGTTATTTTGCTCCCCAAATAGCAAAACTCCTTTACTACTTTAAGTGTCTCATTTCCTAATCTAATACACTCAACATCACCCGACTTAATTCGACTACATTCCATTATTCTCGTTTTGTTTTTGCTGATGTTCATCTTATATCCTCCCTTCAAGACACCATCCATTCCGTTCAACTGCTCTTCCAAGTCCTTTGCTGTCTCTGACAGAATTACAATGTCATCGGCGAACCTCAAAGTTTTTATTTCTTCTCCATGGATTTTAATACCTACCCCGAATTTTTCTTTTGTTTCCTTTACTGCTTGCTCAATATACAGATTGAATAACATCGGGGAGAGGCTACAACCCTGTCTTACTCCCTTCCCAACCACTGCTTCCCTTTCATGTCCCTCGACTCTTATAACTGCCATCTGGTTTCTGTACAAATTGTAAATAGCCTTTCGCTCCCTGTATTTTACCCCTGCCACCTTTAGAATTTGAAAGAGATTATTCCAGTCAACATTGTCAAAAGCTTTCACTAAGTCTACAAATGCTAGAAACGTAGGTTTGCCTTTCCTTAATCTTTCTTCTAAGATAAGTCGCAAGGTCAGTATTGCCTCAAGTGTTCCAGTATTTCTACGGAATCCAAACTGATCTTCCCCGAGGTCGGCTTCTACTAGTTTTTCCATTCGCCTGTAAAGAATTCGTGTTAGTATTTTGCAGCTGTGGCTTATTAAACTGATTGTTCGGTAATTTTCACATCTGTCAACACCTGCTTTCTTTGGGATTGGAATTATTATATTCTTCTTGAAGTCTGAGGGTATTTCGCCTGTTTCATACATCTTGCTCACCAGATGGTAGAGTTTTGTCAGGACTGGTTCTCCCAAGGCCGTCAGTAGTTCTAATGGAATGTTGTCTACTCCGGGGGCCTTGTTTCGACTCAGGGCTTTCAGTGCTCTGTCAAACTCTTCACGCAGTATCGTATCTCCCATTTCATCTTCATCTGCATCCTCTTCCATTTCCATAATATTGTCCTCTAGTGCATCGCCCTTGTATAGACCCTCTATATACTTCTTCCACCTTTCTGCTTTCCCTTCTTTGCTTAGAACTGGGTTTCCATCTGAGCTCTTGATGTTCATACAAGTGGTTCTCTTATCTCCAAAGGTCTCTTTAATTTTCCTGTAGGCAGTATCTATCTTACTCCTAGTGAGATACGCCTCTACATCCTTACATTTATCCTCTAGCCATCCCTGCTTAGCCATTTTGCACTTCCTGTCGATCTCATTTTTGAGACGCTTGTATTCCTTTTTGCCTGCTTCATTTACTGCATTTTTATATTTTCTCCTTTCATCAATTAAATTCAATATTTCTTCTGTTACCCAAGGATTTCTACTAGCCCTCGTCTTTTTACCTACTTGATCCTCTGCTGCCTTCACTACTTCATCCCTCAAAGCTACCCATTCTTCTTCTACTGTATTTCTTTCCCCCATTCCTTTCAATTGTTCCCTTATTCTCTCCCTGAAACTCTCTACAACCTCTGGTTCTTTCAGTTTATCCAGGTCCCATCTCCTTAAATTCCCACTTTTTTGCAGTTTCTTCAGTTTTAATCTACAGGTCATAACCAATAGATTGTGGTCAGAGTCCACATCTGCCCCTGGAAATGTCTTACAATTTAAAACCTGGTTTCTAAATCTCTGTCTTACCATTATATAATCTATCTGGTACCTTTTAGTGTCTCCAGGGTTCTTCCATGTATACAACCTTCTATCATGATTCTTAAACCAAGTGTTAGCTATGATTAAGTTGTGCTCTGTGCAAAATTCTACCAGGCGGCTTCCTCTTTCATTTCTTAGCCCCAATCCATATTCACCTGCTACGTTTCCTTCTCTCTCTTTTCCCACACTCGAATTCCAGTCACCAATGACTATTAAAATTTCGTCTCCCTTCACTGTCTGAATAATTTCTTTTATTTCATCATACATTTCTTCAATTTCTTCGTCATCTGCAGAGCTAGTTGGCATATAAACTTGTACTACTGTAGTAGGTGTGGGCTTCGTATCTACCTTGGCCACAATAATGCGTTCACTATGCTGTTTGTAGTAGCTTACCCGCATTCCTATTTTCCTATTCATTATTAAACCTACTCCTGCATTACCCCTATTTGACCTTGTGTTTATAACCCTGTAGTCACCTGACCAGAAGTCTTGTTCCTCCTCCCACCGAACTTCACTAATTCCCACTATATCTAACTATAACCTATCCATTTCGCTTTTTAAATTTTCTAACCTACCTGCCCGATTAAGGGATCTGCCATTCCACGCTCCGATCCGTAAAACGCCAGTTTTCTTTCTGCTGATAACGACATCCTCCTGAATAGTCCCCGCCCGGAGATCCGAATGGGGGACTATTTTACCTCCGGAATATTTTACCCAAGAGGACGCCATCATCATTTAATCATACAGTGAAGCTGCATGCCCTCGGGAAAAATTACGGCCGTAGTTTCCCCTTGCTTTCAGCCGTTCGCAGTACCAGCACAGCAAGGCCGTTTTGGTTATTGTTACAAGGCCAGATCAGTCAATCATCCAGACTGTTGCCCTTGCAACTACTGAAAAGGCTGCTGCCCCTCTTCAGGAACCACGCGTTTGTCTGGCCTCTCAACAGATACCCCTCCATTGTGGTTGTACCTACGGTATGGCTATCTGTATCACTGAGGCACGCAAGCCTCCCCACCAACGGCAAGGTCCGTGGTTCATGGGGGGGGGCATTCAAGGTTAACATTGCATAATCCTCAAGTATCTAGGTTTTCTTGTTTTTTTCTTACTCATCCATTTTAATGAACTGATATCAGACTTAACTTGTCAATAGTTCCTTTGGAATGTGTAAGTGTGCAACGTATATAGACAAACATAGTTTCTTCAGATTTGGTTTCCTTCCATACCACAGCGCTACCATATCCAGGAATCGTACAACGAAAATTTCCAGTGATTGTACGATTTAGTCGTTCTGCCACTCCATTTTGCTGAGATGTGTACCTTCCAGTAAACTAGAACTACACTCCCGTTTCTTCAAGGAATTACATCATCTTATTTTTAACATCTACTGATTTTCATGTTACAATGAGCAGTAGACATTTCATAGTATACTTAAATATAATGACTTTGATTGCAGAGTATAAGCTGCTGCAAACCGAGAATAATCAGTGATAGCCACTTTTATCTCTTTCTATCTAAAGAAGCCATCATCAAGCAGATCATTGTGTATCAATTCAAGCGATCGTTTTGCTCAAACACTAGACAGAATATGTGGTAATCGTGTTTGTGTCCCCTCTATGAAGGTGAAATATTTATTTACAGGTTTAGAAAACTTTACTTTGCCTGTCCCTTTGCTAGATAACAAAGTTTCTTCATATTTTCGAGGCTCATATGTCCTAAGCACTTATGCCACAACTCTGCTCCACTGAAAGAAACACAAGCACTGCATGCAGAACTCTCAGTACTTTTGAATGAAACTGTATACATGCCTGTATCTTTTCTGTGAGCGACAACTATTAACATTTTCACTCTTCCAAGTTGAAGCCACTGGAGTTTCAACAACAATGAAGTATCCAACCATTTCTTGTTTACACACTGTCAGCAAATTATTTAGCATATGTGACACTATAACAACACCTTTTATTGTTGTTTGAAATTTCTTTCTTTAAACAATTCCTTAAAAATCAACTTCTCCACACTTTCAAACAATGGAAAATCCAGGCTGAAATGTTACAATACTATGAAAAGATAGTTGCTACTCACGATATAGCGGAGATGCTGAGTTGCAGATAGGCTGAACAAACAGATTGACCTGGTGTCAACAACAGAAAGTGAGCTTTCTGCCAACAAGGTCTTTATCACTAATAGACAACATACACAAACAAAATTATGCGAATGCAACTCACACACATATGACCACAGTCTCTTACTGCTGAGGCCAGATTGTGTACAGCATTGCATGATGGGAGAAACAACCTGGTGGTGGGGGTAAGAAGGAGGCTGGGGAGGGGAGGGAGAAGGACATGAAGGTAGGGGTGGGGGATAGTAAAGTGCTGCTTGTAGAAGCATAGTGGGACAAGGTGGAGAAAGGATAGGGCAGCTAGGTGCATACAAGAGGTTAGACAAAGGGCAGGGTAAGGGGAGGGGGATGGCGCTAAAGGAGAGAAGTATAAAGACTGTGGGAGAGTTGTGCATTAGTGAAATATAGGTCTGCGTAGTGCTGGAATGGGAACAGGGAAAGGGCTGGATGGGAAAGGACAATGACTAACATACACTCCTGGAAATTGAAATAAGAACACCGTGAATTCATTGTCCCAGGAAGGGGAAACTTTATTGACACATTCCTGGGGTCAGATACATCACATGATCACACTGACAGAACCTCAGGCACATAGACACAGGCAACAGAGCATGCACAATGTCGGCACTAGTACAGTGTATATCCACCTTTCGCAGCAATGCAGGCTGCTATTCTCCCATGGAGACGATCGTAGAGATGCTGGATGTAGTCCTGTGGAACGGCTTGCCATGCCATTTCCACCTGACGCCTCAGTTGGACCAGCGTTCGTGCTGGATGTGCAGACCGCGTGAGACAACGCTTCATCCAGTCCCAAACATGCTCAATGGGGGACAGATCCGGAGATCTTGCTGGCCAGGGTAGTTGACTTACACCTTCTAGAGCACGTTGGGTGGCACGGGATACATGCGGACGTGCATTGTCCTGTTGGAACAGCAAGTTCCCTTGCCGGTCTAGGAATGGTAGAACGATGGGTTCGATGACGGTTTGGATGTACTGTGCACTATTCAGTGTCCCCTCGACGATCACCAGTGGTGTACGGCCAGTGTAGGAGATCGCTCCCCACACCATGATGCCGGGTGTTGGCCCTGTGTGGATCGGTCGTATGCAGTCCTGATTGTGGCGCTCACCTGCACGGCGCCAAACACGCATACGACCATCATTGGCACCAAGGCAGAAGCGACTCTCATCGCTGAAGACGACACGTCTCCATTCGTCCCTCCATTCACGCCTGTCGCGACACCACTGGAGGCGGGCTGCACGATGTTGGGGCGTGAGCGGAAGACGGCCTAACGGTGTGCGGGACCGTAGCCCAGCTTCATGGAGACGGTTGCGAATGGTCCTCGCCGATACCCCAGGAGCAACAGTGTCCCTAATTTGCTGGGAAGTGGCGGTGCGGTCCCCTACGGCACTGCGTAGGATCCTACGGTCTTGGCGTGCATCTGTGCGTCGCTGCGGTCCGGTCCCAGGTCGACAGGCACGTGCACCTTCCGCCGACCACTGGCGACAACATCGATGTACTGTGGAGACCTCACGCCCCACGTGTTGAGCAATTCGGCGGTACGTCCACCCGGCCTCCCGCATGCCCACTATACGCCCTCGCTCAAAGTCTGTCAACTGCACATACGGTTCACGTCCACGCTGTCGCGGCATGCTACCAGTGTTAAAGACTGCGATGGAGCTCCGTATGCCACGGCAAACTGGCTGACACTGACGGCGGCGGTGCACAAATGCTGCGCAGCTAGCGCCATTCGACGGCCAACACCGCGGTTCCTGGTGTGTCCGCTGTGCCGTGCGTGTGATCATTGCTTGTACAGCCCTCTCGCAGTGTCCGGAGCAAGTATAGTGGGTCTGACACACCGGTGTCAATGTGTTCTTTTTTCCATTTCCAGGAGTGTGGTTTGAAACCAAGAGAGTTACAGAACCTAGGGTATACTGCAGGGAGAGTCCCACATAAGCATTTCAGAAAAAAGGCTGGTGTTGGTGGTAAGGATACCGATGGCACTGGCAGTGAAGCAGTAATTGAAATGAAGAATGTCATGTTGGGTGGCATGCTCAGCTACACGGTGGTCCATCTGTTTCTTGGCCAGTTTGTCGGTGACATTGATATGGACAGACAGCGTGTTGGTTGTCATGCACAAATAGTTTGCAGCCTAGTGGTTGCAGCTTAGCTTGTAGATTACATGACTGATGTCACAGGTGACCCTGCCTTTGATGGGATAGGTGGTGCTTGTGACTGGACTGAAGTTGCTGATGGGAGGATGTATGGGACAGGACTTGCTTCCACGTTTTTACAGAGATATGAGCCATGAAACAAGAACTTGTGAGGGGTTGTGTAGGGATGGACGGGTGTGTTGTGTATGTTTGGTGGGTGGCAGAATACCACTGTGGTATCAGTAGGAAGGATAGTGGGTAGGACAGTCCCCATTTCAGGGCATGCTGAGAAGTAGTCAAATCCTGACAGAGAAAATGATTCAGTTGCTCCAATCCTGGGCTGTACTGTCACAAGGGGAATGCTCCTCTGTGGTTGGCCGATGGAACTTTGGAAGATGGTAGGTGATTGGAGAGATAAGGTGCAGGAGACCTGTTTTTGTACAAGGTTGGGAGGGTAATTACATGCTGTGTAGGCCCAGTGAGACCCTTTGGTATATTTCGAAAAGGAGTGCTCGTCACTGCAGATGTGATGGCAAAGGGAGGCTAGGCTCTATGGAAGGAACTTCTCGGTATGGAATTGCTGGCAACTGGCGAAGTGGAGGTGTTGCTGCTGGTTAGTAGGTTTGACATTGACAGAGCTACTGACGGAGACACCTTTGAGGTTGGGTAAACATTAAGGTGGCTTGTTAGGTTGAGTAGGACCAGGTGAAGCAAATTTGGGAAAAAGTGTTGAGGTTCTGGAGGAATGCGGATAGAGTGTCCTCACTCTCGATCCAGACCATGAAGATGCCATCAATGAATCTGAATCTGATGAGGCGGTTGGGTTTCTTGGTGTTTATGAAGGATTCCTCTGGATACTCCATGAACAGATTGGCATAGGTTGGTGCCATACAGGTGCCCAAGGCCATACTCCAGATTTGTTTGTTGATAAGGCCTTCAAAGGAGAGGTGATTGTGGGTTACGATATAGTTGGTCATGCTGATTACGAAGGAGGTTGTAGGTTTGGAATATGTTGAGCAATGGGAAAGGTAGTGTTCACTAGCAGTAAGGCTATGGCCGTTAGACATGTTAATGTAAAGGTAGGTGGCATCAATAGTGATGAGCAGGACATCATGTGGTAAAGGAAAAGGGACTGTGGTGAGTCACTGACGGAAATTGTTCGTATCTTTTAAATAGAGGTGTTGGTTGCAGATAATAGCCTGAATGTATTGGTCTATGAAAGCAGAGATTCTCTCAGTGGGGGTGCAGCAACCGGCCATCATGGGTGGTTGGGTTTAAAGATTTTAGGAAGGATGTGAAGATAGGAGTGAGGGGAGTAGTAGGGGTGATGAGAAGGCTGGACTCTGGGGAGAGCTTCTGGCATGTGCCTAAGGAGAAACTGGAGATCCTGCTCGATTTCTGGAATGGACTCTCTGTGGCTGGGTTTGTATATGGATGAATCTGACAGCTGCAGAGTCCTTCTGCCATGTAATCATTGCACTTCAAAACAACAGTGCTGGAGCCTTCGTCAGCCGGTAGGATTACAAGGTCGGGATCAGCATTTAAGTGGTGGAGTGCAGTTCATTCTGCAGATGTAAAATTAGTTTACAAGTTGAGAGATTTGGAGAATGATATTGAGGCAATGTTCAAGGTTATGAAATTCTGTAAAGTTAAGGGAAGTTGTTTGGCGGCAGTAGGGGTAGATTACAGTTGATTGGAGGAGTGAACTGAGACAGAGTTCAAAGTTGGTGTTTGGTTGAATGTGATTGGTAGGATTGGTGGAGTAAAAGTGTTTCCACTGAAGGGACCAGGGGAAGAAGAGAAGGTCTTTGACAAGTCCTGCATGATTGAATTTGGGAGTGGGGCAAAAGGTGAGGCCTTGGGGAAGGACTGATACTTCTGCATGGCTAAAGCTTTTGTGGAAAGGTTCATGACTCTATTTCAGTTAGGTTTAGGCTTTGGATTCTGTATGGTGGAGGGAGTAAATATAATAGGTCTGCGAGACAGGGTTTGTCAGCTATGAGAAAATGTGGGGGAGGTTTAGAGATTGTTATAGAAGCGGAGGATAGTGGTAATCCAAGGCAGTAGTAGGAAGTGAACAGGACAGAGAGTTTTTTGAGTTGGCGTTGTGCATGTTGTGAAAGGGTACAGTACCGCCCGACATTGAAAATAGGTACAACATACTTCATTATTTTTGTCAGAACAACACATTTTTTGTAAAATAACTCAATTCAATTAATACAGCGAAGCCAGATACCAGTGTGGGAAAGAATGACAATTTATTTATTTAATTGATCATATGTGCACTCCCACAAAGTAAATCCCTACGTCCAGTTTGGTGAGATCTTTTGAAATGAATGAATGTATGGTCGTCTGCTAACCACAGATAGTGAATGTGAATATATGATCATCTTTGAGTCGATCCTTTGGCCACCTTTGGTGGGACCAAAGAGATGAAATTTACCTGAGCTTTGAGTGCCTGAAATGTGGCTGACCAATAGGGTAGTAAGGTGCTCCCCCACTTCGACAGAGGTGTGAGAGGACCTCGAGAACGGCCATGTTTCAGCACTCTGCCGCTGGATCTTGTGCTGTTAAGACCTGTTTTAGTTGTGCTCCGTAAACGCAAAAGAGTGGAGACATGGTATGCATGTGGAATATTTAAGAGTAGTTTGAAATAATAATTTCTCTATTTCAGGAACTTTTGTGGGGAGAATTAAATGTCAGGCAGGTAATATTGATTGGATTGTAGTAATCTTCGGAAGTGACCAACGGACACAATGAAACCACGTGTAGCAATAAGTTGAAATACTTCCGTGTGCTTAAGTTAAGCTGAATTACTAGCGTGTGTACAATAAGTTGAAATATTTAAGAAATAGCGTGTGTACCATAAGTTGAAATATTTAAGAAATGGCGTGTGCAGGACTTGAAATTTGTGACGAGTACTTCCACGTGGTGAGTACTGTGTGAGTCTCAAACTGTGTATGAGACAAAAGATAAAGAGAAGTACTCATCCATGGTATCAGGTGAGGACTCGCGTGTGTGATGAATACGTTCTTAATATTACTTTGCGTGATGTGATTCCGTGTGACACTAGATTCAAACTCTGAGAGAGAAGCAAGGTGAGTCGGCCGTCTATCCAGCAACGCTGGTTAGCACACTGGACTCGCATTCGGGAGGACGACGGTTCAATCCCGTCTCCGACCATCCTGATTTAGGTTTTCCGTGATTTCCCTAAATCGCTTCAGGCAAATGCCGGGATGGTTCCTTTGAAAGGGCATGGCCGATTTCCTTCCCCATCCTTCCGTCACCCGAGCTTGCGCTCCGTCTCTAATGACCTCGTTGTCGACGGGACATTAAACACTAATATCCTCCTCCTCCAGCAACGCCACATGGCTTGCATTGCACAGGAAGACGTGCATATATCTCCAGAGTTCATAGTAGGAAAGTAGAATTACGAAGTGGGGCAGTGTCATGTGAAACTGGGAAACTGGGATAAATATTAATTGAAGTGGGAAAGCTGAAAGTGATAGTGTTGTGACTATTTAGTGTTTTATATTTCTTGTCCATTATAATTATCCGGGCTGTTATGCTGTGGTCGGTTGATGAATTCTGTGGTGATTCCCATCATCATTCCCATTCATCAACCGACCACGGCATAACAGCCCGGATAATTATAATGGACATGATATTTCCAGCCGTGAAAGTTTACATTTTAGTATTTATATTTCTTATTACAATGTGATGTATGTCATGTAATTTTGGTATGTGTGGTTTGCATGGGAGAGTAGCGAGGTAGTTTCAAAAGATTAGTGGGTTATGCTTGTTCCTTCTGTACCGCTCGGTCTGGAGGAAAGTTTCCTGATGATGATTGTGAGAGTCGAAGTGTGAGGTATAATAAAAGATCCACCATCCTATCCAGAAAGTGCACTGTAGCGTTAAATAATTACGAGACCATAATATAGAGAGTCACCAATGTAAAGTCATGCCCACTGGGCGGAATTTCTCATGTGTTACTGTTGTAGGTTATAGAATTTGTGTGTTTAGGTTAGGGAATTTATCGGAATAAATAAGATAGTGATAAGAAAAAGATTGGTGGACTTTTCCATTGAATTGTATGTTGCCATAATGTCCCGAATTTATGATGTGTGTGCCATTCATATTCAGTGCGGTGGCCACGTGTAGACAAAAGCCGTTAAATAAAAAAGGAAAGAAAATGTGGTATTGCCAGTGCGTAGTGTACAGTCAGAGTTCTGTAAATTACTGATAGTCAGATGCGTGATTCCGTTGCGTATTATTCATACAGGAGGATAATTTGTAACTTAATTGTGAGTACGAGAGTTCATGTTACTCGATAAATAAGAATGAATCCACTCGCTTGGCAGACCACTCATCTTGCAGGCCTGACTGCTTGATGCCACAGTATGAGCAAGGCATGTGGGTGCCTCTCATAATTTCGACCCTGCCAGGATATTTTGCTGTTAGGGTTTGCTGCTAAGATTTTTTTTATGGAATGCATTGTGATAGCGCTAAGAAGTAAAAATTTTTTTTGTTTGCAATTTCTTTCTGTATTGGTGAGGATCATTTTTTTTTAATGTAATGCTTGCTACGTCATCTAAGGTTGGAAGATCGTTGTATAATTTTTTTTGTGTAATGTCCGTAGTAACTAGGTCGCAGTCGAAAAGTGTAGTCACCACGGAGAATAGCGATTCTGGCGTGAACGTAGCAGTGAAGCAGGAAGTAGCTGTTGACCATGGGTTAATGAGCGAGAAAGACAAACACTCGGAAGGGGCTGAATTGATCAGTGGACCGCTGCTGGGTGATCCTTTATGCGGCGGGCTTTGTCCACAAACGCGGGCTTTTCCCGACGATTCGGGCGAGCCGGGACTAGGTCAGGTATGCAGTGAAAGTGCAGCTACCCTTAGCGAAGCTACGGTTTCACAGGCGAACGAGGTGAGCGCGTCGAAAGTAGCAAATGACAGTGTGCTACTGCAGTTTTTACAGAGGATGGATAGAGATAATAAGGAGAGAGATAGGGAGAATAAAGGGAGAGATAGGGAGAATAAGGAAAGATTTAAAGCAACTAAGGAAAGATTGGAAGCAAATAAGGAAAGATTGGAGGCAATGGATAAGGGAAATAAAGAGGCAATGAGGAAGCTACTCTCAGTTATCGATAAGCGTCTGTCCGCAGTTAATAATCAGTTAGATGAGGGGGAGAAGAATCTGGGTGCGTTAAAGCAAGTATGTGACACCGTGAAAGAAAAAACCAATAATTTGGAGGTACGAATAATTGCAATAGATAGAGATATCACAGAATGTAGGGACGTGTTGCCAGATGAGCGAATCAAAGAGGTAGTGGAGGACTTACTTGCAGATAAACAAGGGGCGTCAGACAGCGTGGAAGCTCAAGTCACCCAGCAGGAAGTGGCGCTAAATAAATACAGGGATGAAGTTGCGGAGGTAGTGGTCAGAATGAATACAATTAGTGCAGATGTAGAAACGGTCAGTGTAAGAGGCGAGACAGGCTCTGACAGTACGCAGCGAGAGGTTTATGCCGAGCAGGAGGAGATACAATCACTATTACAGTTTAAAGAGGCACAATTAGAAACAAATAGGAAACATAGGGAAGAACTTGCACAGTTGCAATTAGCGTGCAGAAGTGAAGGAGAAACACCACCAGGTAGACTGCAGAGGGAGAGTGAGATAAATTCAAAAAACGAAAATAGGCAGAAAGAGAAAGACGAACTCAGAGAGTTTGAAGAACGGTTGTGTCGGATAAAACAGGTGGCAAACCCAACTGGGTATAGTCCAAGGTCGGAAAACATAAGTGCGGAAGAAGAATGTAGGAGGCACTTCGTGTCGGTACAAACGTACACTTGTTTTCCAGATCCGGATAATTACCAACATCCATGCCTGTGGCTGTCTCAATTTCAAGATTCATTACCTTCATCGTGGGGACCGCTCCTCAAAATGAAGTTTGTGTGTAACCATTTGAGGGACGAGGCTAGAGCAAAAATGCAGGAAGTTATTAAAGACTGTAGTAGCTACAAGATATTTTGTGACAAGTTTTTAAATGAATTCTGGTCGAAAAGTAAGCAGGACCAGGTTAAGCAAAGCATATTGATGATGCCGAATTGTAACGAAGGTGGTATAAGAGATCCAGTGTCGTGCTATCAGGAAATGCTGAGACGAAATACACTCCTGAAAATTGAAATAAGAACACCGTGAATTCATTGTCCCAGGAAGGGGAAACTTTATTGACACATTCCTGGGGTCAGATACATCACATGATCACACTGACAGAACCACAGGCACATAGACACAGGCAACAGAGCATGCACAATGTCGGCACTAGTACAGTGTATATCCACCTTTCGCAGCAATGCAGGCTGCTATTCTCCCATGGAGACGATCGTAGAGATGCTGGATGTAGTCCTGTGGAACGGCTTGCCATGCCATTTCCACCTGGCGCCTCAGTTGGACCAGCGTTCGTGCTGGACGTGCAGACCGCGTGAGACGACGCTTCATCCAGTCCCAAACATGCTCAATGGGGGACAGATCCGGAGATCTTGCTGGCCAGGGTAGTTGTCTTACACCTTCTAGAGCACGTTGGGTGGCACGGGATACATGCGGACGTGCATTGTCCTGTTGGAACAGCAAGTTCCCTTGCCGGTCTAGGAATGGTAGAACGATGGGTTCGATGACGGTTTGGATGTACTGTGCACTATTCAGTGTCCCCTCGACGATCACCAGTGGTGTACGGCCAGTGTAGGAAATCGCTCCCCACACCATGATGCTGGGTGTTGGCCCTGTGTGGATCGGTCGTATGCAGTCCTGATTGTGGCGCTCACCTGCACGGCGCCAAACTCGCATACGACCATCATTGGCACCAAGGCAGAAGCGACTCTCATCGCTGAAGACGACACGTCTCCATTCGTCCCTCCATTCACGCCTGTCGCGACACCACTGGAGGCGGGCTGCACGATGTTGGGGCGTGAGCGGAAGACGGCCTAACGGTGTGCGGGACCGTAGCCCAGCTTCATGGAGACGGTTGCGAATGGTCCTCGCCGATACCCCAGGAGCAACAGTGTCCCTAATTTGCTGGGAAGTGGCGGTGCGGTCCCCTACGGCACTGCGTAGGATCCTACGGTCTTGGCGTGCATCCGTGCGTCGCTGCGGTCCGGTCCCAGGTCGACGGGCACGTGCACCTTCCGCCGACCACTGGCGACAACATAGATGTACTGTGGAGACCTCACGCCCCACGTGTTGAGCAATTCGGCGGTACGTCCACCCGGCCTCCCGCATGCCCACTATACGCCCTCGCTCAAAGTCCGTCAACTGCACATACGGTTCACGTCCACGCTGTCGCGGCATGCTACCAGTGTTAAAGACTGCGATGGAGCTCCGTATGCCACGGCAAACTGGCTGACACTGACGGCGGCGGTGCACAAATGCTGCGCAGCTAGCGCCATTCGACGGCCAACACCGCGGTTCCTGGTGTGTCCGCTGTGCCGTGCGTGTGATCATTGCTTGTACAGCCCTCTCGCAGTGTCCGGAGCAAGTATGGTGGGTCTGACACACCGGTGTCAATGTGTTCTTTTTTCCATTTCCAGGAGTGTAGATATTTGGATGTGCCATACGAAACTGGGGAGCTCATTAGAATCTGTATAACGAAGTTGCCAGTGAGATTGCGCAGAGATATAGCGATAGCAGGCAGAGGCTTAGACGATCCCGCGTCATTTCAGCACTTGTTACAGGAACTGGGTAATGAGAGCATCATTGTGAACGGCGACATGACTCATAGGTCAGACAGAGTTGAGGATAGGAACGGTAGAAACTATCAGAATGACAGGAGAGCATGGAATCAGAGGAATGACGGAAATGGAAGATGGCGAGGAAATAGGGGGCAGAATTCATGGGGAAATCGACCGGCAAACCGGGAAAATAGAAGATGGGACAGAGATGGAAGAAGAAGGGAAAATGAAAATGATGGGCGAAGAGAGGATAGGCAGTCATTGGGTTCACGAGAGGACAATCACTCTCACAATGACAGAGGGACAAGAAGGTGACTACATGATAGACGGGTACAAACCAGGACTATTAATAACGTAAATATTAGGTATATCGATTATGGAAAAGTAAGGGAGAATCTGTTAGAGGAGGTAGGAGATGTGGGGAGTGAAGTCCACCCAATAATTAGCGTAGAAATAAATAATATAATCGTACCTTGTGTCATCGACACAGGCAGTGTAATGAGTGTTTTGAGGGAATATGTGTTTAAGTGTTGTAGTCTTACAAAACCATGGCCAACGTTGCCATTGCAAAGGACAACAGTGAGAGGGGCAATTACAGGAAAGGGAATTGAGGTGAAGTTACAAGCGCAGGTAGACTTTGTGTGCCAGGCGAAGAGGTTTAGTACAGTGTTCCTGATTGTGTCATCTCTAACTGTTGAAGGGATATTAGGAGTTAATTTTTTAAACCAATATAAAGCAGTTGTTAACATGAGAAATGAATCGATGGAGTTAAAACGAGATTCGGAGGAAATTAGATTAAGATTCGACGATTGCTTATATGCTAAAGATAACGCACACTTAGCATTATGCCTGGCGGTAAAGTCCGGTAGACAGGCACAGAATACCGGATTGGAACAAGAGAAGAAGGAAATTCATAAATGTTTGGAGGAGGAGATCAGGAAGAAAATCTGGCATTTACGAGGGACCACGGGCTACGGGGAACTGCAGAAAATTTTATACGAGAATAGAAAGGTATTTAAACATGCTGTGGGTACAATAAGAAATTTTGTGTATAGATTCAAGGTCAAGCCACATAAACAGTTTAGGGCCCAAGTGTACCCGATACCTGTTGTGTACAAAGAAAGAGTGGAAGCTGAGATCGAAAGCATGCTACAACAAGGGATTATCGAACCAGCATCCAGTCCGTACAACAGCCCTTCAGTTTGTGTTGAAAAAAAGGATGGGTCAATTAGATTAGTTTTGGACGCAAGAAGGATTAATAAGATAATAGAGCCAGAGACAGATCGGCCGCTGACACTTGACGAATTGCTACAAAAGTTCCACGGGATCAGAGTTCTCAGCTCAGTTGATTTGAGAATGAGTTTCTGGCAGGTGGAGTTAGATAGGGGGTGTAGAAAATACACTGCTTTCTTGTGCTACGGGAAATCGTATCAATTCCGGAAACTACCATTTGGGTTAAATGTATCATCCGCGGCATTTATCAGAGCGCTAAATACCGTCATTCCTAATGAAATAAAAGATAAGGTAACACAGTACGTGGATGATGTCCTGATAGCCGGAAGAAACTGGGAAGACCACAATAGAACGTTAAGCATATTGCTCGGTGCATTGGAGAGACATGGGGTAACCGTGAATTTGGGAAAGTCAGAATTTGGACGAAAAGAAATCGAGTTTCTAGGTCACATTGTGACACCAAAGGGAATAAGACCACATCCAGACAAACTCGAAGCAATCAGAGATTTTCCGGTGCCAAGAACAAAACGTCAGCTACGGGGTTATTTAGGATTAATCAATTTTTACAGGAGGTTCATTAAGATTGGGGGTGCAGCGACACCCAGACTATGTCAGCTGACTGGAAAGAAAACGGTGTGGAATGGGACCCTGTTGCGCAGGAAGAATATGAGGCGTTAAAGAAGGCACTGCTATCGGCACCTCTCCTCGGGCATCCAGACCTAGGGAAAGAGTTTTGTATGGCCACGGACAGTTCCCGTAGTGGACTTGGGGTAACATTGTTCCAAAAGAAAGAGCAAGGAGGAGAAGTAGTACAACAATCTATTGCATTTGCGAGCTGAGTGCTTAGCAAAGCTGAGAGAAATTACACGGTAACTGAGCTTGAAGCTTTGGCAATAGTATGGGGTTTTAGTAAGTTTAGATACTATTTGTATGGAAGGCATACTAAAATCTATACTGACCACAAGTCACTACAGTTTCTGATGTCGGCCAAACTTAACCATAGACGACTCGCTAGGTGGGCACTATATTTACAAGAGTTTCAGTTTTCGGTCATGTATATTCCTGGGCCACAGAATATAGTGGCAGATGCGTTGTCAAGGAACCCAGTAGGTCATGGACAATGCTTTGATGTGGAGGTAAACGAGAACAGATATGATATATTGTATATGCAGAGCGTGCCGTTCGAGAAATACATAGGGGCGGTACTCACAAATATCGCAAAAGAGCAGGATAAATACGCGTCATGGAGAATGGTGAAGGACAGAGTTAGAGCGAACTTAGATGCCAATATAGCGCGCTTTTATACAATTCAGAACGGGGTCCTTTTCTACCGTAGAAATCCGAACACACAGGACTGGGTGTTGTGTATACCAAATGAAATAGTCAACAAGTTGATCTGGTACACGCACCTAAGTTACGGGCATTACGGGGCAAGGAAATGCTGTAAGAAGTTAAGGGAATCAGTTTATTTCATTAGTATGGAGAGGAGGATCAATAACGTGCTTGGTAGTTGCAAATTGTGCCAAAAGGCAAAATCGTTAACTATCCCATGCAAAGCACCGCTTTTTCCTATAGTGCCAGGTAGATTGAGGGAATTCGGAGCAACAGATTTGTTTGGTCCGCTACCTAAGTCAGTGCAGGGATATAGATATGTTTTAGTAGCAGTGGAATTGGTGTCAAAGTATGTGACTTTTACCGCATTGAAACGTGCGACGGGTGGGACAGTAGCAGCAGCAATCGTTAAAAACTTTTTGCGAGAAGTAGGAACCGTAGAAAAGTTCATAGCTGACAATGGACCACAATATAGATCCAAACAATGGCTAACCACACTGAAGAGAAGAAGGATAAAACCGGTGTGCATATCCCGATACCATGCTGCAAGTAACCCCAGTGAAAGAGTGGTAAAAGAACTGGGAAAATTGTGTAAGATCTATTGCCATAGGCAACACAGAAGTTGGAGTATTTTTCTCAAAGATTTTCAGGACATCCTCAATGAGCTACCACATGGAGCAACTGGTTTATCACCAATTACGGTACTAAAGAATGAACAACCACCAGATAGAGTCATGGAGCTGGTAGATTTTCCGCGATCAGGAAAGCAGAGACACACAGAAATTGTCAAGGTTGCGATAGAGCGTATTAAGAAAGCAGCTAAGGATAGGCAGGAGAAGCAGAAAGGAAAGATCCGTAAGATCGAATTGGCAGTAGGAGACAAGGTTCTAATTATAACTCATCGATTATCAAAAAAGCACAGATTCCTAACTAGCAAGTTCTTTACGGTGTATAGTGGACCATTCAGAGTGAGGCGGATTGTCCATGAAAATGCTGTACTGATTGAGACGATCAAGGGAAAACAATCTCGTGGGCTTCATCACATTTCTAACATCAAATTATGGAAAAGTTAAGGATAGATCTAGAGTAGGCAATTTATGGTAGATAGTCAGTGTATTTATTTGTGGTGTGTAACGTTGTGCAGGGTCAAATCTAGCATAACAATTTTCAGGCGGGATGTCAGGAAGTATGACGGAATAGGCTGGTCGAATGAGTCATGAACAGGAGTCGACAGAGTGGTGTATGTACGTATTTTTTGTCATATGAATAAGGATCAATCAGAAACGACGTGATGATTAATGAGTGGATAAAGATGGCAGATAGAGAAGCGACATGATAAATAGTAGTGGATAAAGGTGATATTTAAGGAGAGAAGCGACGTGAAGCAGTGTGATTAATAAAGAGAGATTCGACGTGATGAAACAGTGGTAAATAAAGGTGAGGAGAATTGAATAATGTGGAGATGTCTTAGACGTATGTTACAGAGAGGCCTGTGTATGCTGCAATAGAGATTGATGCCAATGGCGAAGCAAGACCAGGAAATGATGGAGTAATGGACGGACGGAGAGCCGAAATACGAATGAAGAGATGAGGACAACTGCACAATGTGAAAGGACATAAAGGGAGTATGAGATCCAGATGGTGAACGTTGTGGAATACTGACGTAGGTTGTAATATAAGTGTAAAATCTAATTCTTACCATAAGATTTGCAATTTGGCGAAAATAATATTTTTTGTTGTTGTTGAAGCCTGGTACCAGTATAACTAATCAAAACGGTACCAAGAATGTGTACAGTTATTTTGCAGGATGAATAATTTGTGTATTTTTTGTTCTTAGATGAAATGTCGCAATTCTAAGTTGATATTTAGCAGGATGAATAATCGGTAAAGTGAATGCAGAGGTAGGCCGATGGAGAGAGGTGCCAGAGTGAAAGGACGAATTCGGAGACTGGAATGCTATCTCTGAAACAGCTTCATGTGCTATGTGGTTGAGTATAAGGGAGCAAAGGTATGGTATGTTGTCGTGAGTGTGGTGGTGTTAAGGTTAGCTGACTTCTAGACCTATTCTGTTAGTGTATTAATGGATTGAATGAGAAGGAAAATGTGATGTCTGGTGAGTGAGAGTCGTAGAATTTCGTGTGATCAATGCGCACACTCCTGTAAAGGGGATGCTACCGATCCATAACTAAAGCATTATTGTGTTTTATTGTTTGATTGGGATGAACCTCGATCGCAGGTCAGGATCTGACATGTGGATGGTACATATGTGTCCTAGAAATGTTGTTATATATAATAAAATGTAAAATATATAAAGAGATACTAATTTCAGTCTGTCACATGTACAAAGGTGCATTGTATGTTGTAGATTTAGAGTCATCAGTTTCTAAAATGTTTATTGTGTTAGGATGTTAAAGTAGTTTACTACTTAATAACATGTGATAGGTAATTGTGAGCTGTGTAGATTATTTCTTATTTTTTTTGTTGGAACACTTTCAAGGGGTATTAATTTCAGTCTGTCACAAGCACAAAGGTGCGTTGTCTATTGTAATATTAGGATCAACAGTTTATAATATTTTCACTGTGATAGGATGTTAAAGTAGTCTACTATTTTATATTGTAATTATGAGCTGTATAGATTGTTTCTTATTCCTTTTTTTTAACACTTTCATGTTTTGTATAAGGGACGACAGGTACAATCAGTAGCACAAGTATGGGCTGTATATAGAAAAGGGATTTGTTGTATGTGTAGAAAACTAGGGTGTATAATTTTATATTTTTTTAGAACAAAGATTCTTTTATTACCAATGTATCTAATAGATCATACATGTAATCAATGAGTATTTAAATACTGTAAGAATATCCTTTTGTCTGTAATGTTGCGAGATGCACGGAAGGGTCTGACCGATTGGGTGTCGTAGCGCTGAGGGGCTACACCGAACGCGCCCATACCACATAAGCCAAGCAGACGTCAGCAACAGAGCCAGTGCGCTCTCCACTCCACTGCCGGTCGGGGTACGCTCCACGCGCCCGCTACAGCAGGTCAACGGCCTGGGGCGACACGCACGTACCACTGGCCATTCATAAGTTCCGCCACCATTACGACTGGGGAAAGTATCCCGCGGAGGCAACAGCGGGTGGTTTCTTCTGCTCAACGGCGCACGCGGCAGCGCCACGGCAGAATGAACGACGCGGGGCAGAGTCCGGCGGGCATTTGTTACCAGCAACTATTAACTAGTACTGGACTGTGGAGCCGTGAAACAAGACGACTGCTTGTATGTCTCCATAAGTTGGAAAGTGAAGGACTGGTGTTTCCATGTTGTGAGTGGTGGAAAAGATTTTGTCTTTAGCAGACAGGACGATTGTTTTGTTTTTTATTGACCACTGAACGGTGGGATCCATAAACTTTTGGCAGTGACTTGTTAAGTGTGCTTTGTGAATTGCATGTGGGACGCTTGGTATACTTAAAGAGGACAGTTGTCGTTTGGTGACTAATTATTGTATGAACGCAAGAAACTAAAGTGGGACATTGACATTTGCGTCTGTAGTAGGAGACATTTCTTTAATTGGTGTGGGAATAAGTGCTGTTTGTTGGAATTTACGACTTTTAATTACACCATGAACTCAAAGGACAGAACCGTGGGTAATAGTAGTTGTAGGGCCATTTCTAGACGACCAGATTCGTGTGGATGGTACTCTGAGAGTGACTATGACATTTGTGTTTAATGTGAGATACAGTTTACTGTTCAGTGCGTGTTCAAAATGCCGATTTGAGTGACTTAAAGACTTTCGTCCGGGTAACCGTGGGAGAGCTTTGACACCGAGACAGTGTTTCTAGGGAACCTGTCAGCCACTTTTTAGACCCCAAGAAAATCACAGAATGAAATGACTCTGTGTGACTCGCAAGATAGGGAATAATGTATTTGTACTTGTAAATGTGTAAATTTTTATATATGTTTCATTCCTGAAGGGACAGCAAGTGTAATTGTATTTTATTAACATTTGTGTTTAGAATAGTTAGTGTTTTTTTTGTTTGTTTGCTCTGGGCTACCAGTTCATGTAGCATGTTTATTAGAATATTTGGTACAATGATGCTTTAATTATTAGGCGTAATACTAACGTAGCGGCTCTTGTTGCATTGGTCAGTAAGTTTGTCACAGGGGACAAGAATTTGCATTGCACAACAAATATCGGAATTAACTGATGCATTTTGATGTCGTGGACAGTATTGATCTTGTTGGTGTGTTGACTGAAGCCACTTATTTTCATTATCACAGTGATGATATTTCACATTAAAGTGTAATGAAGGCTAGTCGAAATGCAAGTTCTTGTCGCCTAAATGTGTAACAACAGAGAAATGAGCAGTAGAGTAAGATACGAGAGCTACTGATGGATTCAAGCACTTATTGCTAAACTATTTACTGCGTGTATTGATCCAAGTTGATGGACTGACTAGCTCAGCAGCAGGTATTTGTACTGGTCGACAAGGATAAGGTTAAACTCACAGTCGAGTAGTTGTGGCAATTGCTTAAGTGATGATAGTTAATTAGGTATGACATGATGTCTTAGATGGACTATATTACGTAACCAGTATATAACTTGTGGTATATTTTATTGTTTTTCTTCTCAGTTTTATTTCTCTGTACGTTTGATGTATATTTTAGAGTAATGGTATGGAGACTGACATTCTACATGTAACTGGTGTACGCAATGTTTTTCTTTTGTTGATTTTGTTTTGTATTTAGACTTTGCTGTGTAAAGGTTTTTACCCCGCAATTTATCAATGTCAGATTACTTGCTCTGTGTTTGGACGGTGAGCTATTTAAAATTTCATGAGTACAATTAGTATTTTTTTTATTTGTCATAGAATTAGTGAAGTTTGGATTACTCATAAAAATAACGAAGATCCCAGTAACTAAGCAAATTTTTATCTCACCATTATTTTGTATTTGTATGATGTAATGTTTTATTTGTCATGTGGATTGTTGTAAATTTGTATGTGTACGTTACTCCGGATTGTGGAGAGTACAATAATGCAACAACTGTGTCAATAATTTGGTAAAGTAACGACATTTGGTCGTCAATTTGAGGTCACCAGGGGCTAAGGTCTCCTCCTGGTTATTTTGATGACTAACTATTTTTGTTCTAATACTGTTTTCTTAAAAAAATGTTCGGAACTACCCTCGCATTGCAAGGATAGTACCGTGCCATTTTTTTCTGCATGGGTAGCCGGTGGTGAAAGGGTACAGTACCGCCCGGCATTGAAAATAGGTACAACATACTTCATTATTTTTGTCAGAACAACACATTTTTTTTGTAAAATAACTCAATTTCAATTAATACAGCGGAGCCGGATACCAGTGTGGGAAAGAATGACAATTTATTTATTTAATTGATCACATGTGCACTCCCACAAAGTAAATCCCTACGTCCAGTTTGGTGAGATCTTTTGAAATGAATGAATGTATGGTCGTCTGCTATCCACAGATAGTGAATGTGAATATATGATCATCTTTGAGTCGATCCTTTGGCCACCTTTGGTGGGACCAAAGAGATGAAATTTACCTGAGCTTTGAGCGCCTGAAATGTGGCTGACCAATAGGGTAGTAAGGTGCTCCCCCACTTCGACAGAGGTGTGAGAGGACCTCGAGAACGGCCATGTTTCAGCACTCTGCCGCTGGATCTTGTGCTGTTAAGACCTGTTTTAGTTGTGCTCCGTAAACGCAAAAGAGTGGAGACATGGTATGCATGTGGAATATTTAAGAGTAGTTTGAAATAATAATTTCTCTATTTCAGGAACTTTTGTGGGGAGAATTAAATGTCAGGCAGGTAATATTGATTGGATTGTAGTAATCTTCGGAAGTGACCAACGGACACAATGAAACCACGTGTAGCAATAAGTTGAAATACTTCCATGTGCTTAAGTTAAGCTGAATTACTAGCGTGTGTACAATAAGTTGAAATATTTAAGAAATAGCGTGTGTACCATAAGTTGAAATATTTAAGAAATGGCGTGTGCAGGACTTGAAATTTGTGACGAGTACTTCCACGTGGTGAGTACTGTGTGAGTCTCAAACTGTGTATGAGACAAAAGATAAAGAGAAGTACTCATCCATGGTATCAGGTGAGGACTCGCGTGTGTGATGAATACGTTCTTAATATTACTTTGCGTGATGTGATTCCGTGTGACGCTAGATTCAAACTCTGAGAGAGAAGCAAGGTGAGTCGGCCGTCTATCCAGCATCGCCACATGGCTTGCATTGCACAGGAAGACATGCATATATCTCCAGAGTTTATAGTAGGAAAGTAGAATTACGAAGTGGGGCAGTGTCATGTGAAACTGGGATAAATATTAATTGAAGTGGGAAAGCTGAAAGTGATAGTGTTGTGACTATTTAGTGTTTTATATTTCTTATTACAATGTGATGTATGTCATGTAATTTTGGTATGTGTGGTTTGCATGGGAGAGTAGCGAGGTAGTTTCAAAAGATTAGTGGGTTATGCTTGTTCCTTCTGTACCGCTCGGTCTGGAGGAAAGTTTCGTGATGATGATTGAGAGAGTCGAAGTGTGAGGTATAATAAAAGATCCACCATCCTATCCAGAAAGTGCACTGTAGCGTTAAATAATTACGAGACCATAATATAGAGAGTCACCAATGTAAAGTCATGCCCACTGGGCGGAATTTCTCATGTGTTACTGTTGTAGGTTATAGAATTTGTGTGTTTAGGTTAGGGAATTTATCGGAATAAATAAGATAGTGATAAGAAAAAGATTGGTGGACTTTTCCATTGAATTGTATGTTGCCATAATGTCCCGAATTTATGATGTGTGTGCCATTCATATTCAGTGCGGTGGCCACGTGTAGACAAAAGCCGTTAAATAAAAAAGGAAAGAAAATGTGGTATTGCCAGTGCGTAGTGTACAGTCAGAGTTCTGTAAATTACTGATAGTCAGATGCGTGATTCCGTTGCGTATTATTCATACAGGAGGATAATTTGTAACTTAATTGTGAGTACGAGAGTTCATGTTACTCGATAAATAAGAATGAATCCACTCGCTTGGCAGACCACTCATCTTGCAGGCCTGACTGCTTGATGCCACAGTATGAGCAAGGCATGTGGGTGCCTCTCAGTTGCTCTAGTTGTTGGAGGGCAAGAGTATCAGTGTCTGATATGGGATCGAGGTATTTGGGATTGCATAGCAAGAGAATTTTGTAGATGGAGAGGAGGAATTGCAAGGAGGTTTGGACCTGATTGATGCGGTTTTGCAGGACAATGTTTGTGAGGTTTAAGTATTGGCGGAATCTGAACAAACGGAGGTCTGTGTGAAAGGAAGGGTGAAAGCTGGATATGGGTAATTTGATGGGAAGGCCATTTGGGGGATTCCATGAACAAGCAACAACGCAGGAACAGTATGTGGCACTGGGTTCTGGCTAAGAAAAGGGAACATTTTTATTATTGACACAGATGGAACAAGCAAGGATTTGTGGTCGTGGAAAAAACACATAAAATATGTAACTAACGTACAAATACACCGGAAAAGCTAACAAAAATACATTCAAACACGTGGAAAAATCATGAAAAGGATGAAATAAGGGGAAACAAGATGAAATCAGAGGAAGTAGTTCGATACTGAAAGGCGAAAACAAACTGAAATTGGCGTGAAGGCAAAATGAGATCAGAGAAAAAATAAAAAAAAATTGTAATGTGAATTGTAGATATGTGAGTGGGTAAGTGTGAGGAAGGGGGACGACAAAGTGACAAGATTAGGTGAAGTTAGTAGATGGTAACTGGAATAGTGAGGAGAAGGTGCGGGGGGTTGGGGAAGGTTTGGTAGGATGAGATACAAGTTCTTGTTGCACTGTAAGGTACGGGAAATAACTTACGAAAATATCCAAGAGTGATGCAGTAAGAGTGATCAGTTTGAAGGTATGGCATTAATGATATCAGCGGGAGTAATGTGGGACATGCAATGCTGCACCAACAATCAGCGCGATCGTGTAGCCGTCTGCTGTATGCACCTGAGACGGTTGATACAGCGTGGCTCGTAAGCAGAGCGTCCAGTACAGTTTGTAAGGCGACAAGAGAAACACAGGAAAGAATAGAAAGAAGGATGGAACTTAGTACAGTAATGCATTAGAAAATGGCAACAAACAAAAGCGTCACTGGATTATAGGATCGAAGGAAAGCTGTCAGGCAAAATCAAACACTGGAAAAACCAGGATGGAATGTAACAATATTATGAAAAGGATAGTTGCTACTCGCAGATAGGCACAACAAAATGACTCTCAGAAACTGAGTTTTCATTCAACAAGGCTCCATCACTGTTTGTTTGAAGTGCAAGGATTACCTGGCATAAGGACTCTGCAGCTGTCAGTTTCTTCCACCTACATATCCTGCCACAGTGACCTCATTCCGGAAATCTAGCAAGATCTCTAGTCTCTCCTCAAATGCTTAAGGGGCTCCGGAAAGGCTCAAAATCATGAAAAGTTCAATTTTTACTTTTTTGCGTTTTCTGAATTTGCAGACTATTACCTTTTAATAGATATATAATTTATTCAATTCCGAAGACTACAACTATTTTTAAATTTTTTTTGAAATGTGTTCTACATGGGCGTGACCCACTGTGGCGCTGTTAAACTGCTGTCAATTGGTGTTATTATTAACGTCCGTGTTCATCAGGTACATTTTAGTGATGTGAGATAAAGTATGTGTTGTGGCTAACCTGTGATGGTTCAATATATATCGCTGGTGTGATTGTCGATTGTTTCATGTTTATTTACTCTGTCGTTATCTCGAAAATATTCGTAATTAATTCTGTTTCTTGAGTCTCTGTTTTGTTGAACTATAATAATGAGTAAAAGTAAAGTTATTAGAAATCCTCTGAAGGCTTTTAAGAAAAGGAGAAATGTTGGAAAGCCAAAGGTATGTGTTATTACTGTAAATAATAACATTCTAACATGGTACGAGCGATGCTTGCTTTAGACAAGGAACGCCTTAGGGCTGCAGACAGGGCTGTAAAGAGTCTAGAAATACAAGCAAGAGTAAACAGGAGGAGGAAAAAGAGGAAGCTGGAGGAGGAGTTTGCAGAGGATGAAGATAATCCATCCTATGGACCTGGAATGCACTAAAAAGTTAATCCAATCTTTGTCGCTCGATTCCCAAAACTTTTATTTTCTCATACTAATTACATGTTTTCTAAGGATCTTCCACACATATTTGTTTCAAACTTTCAGTAAATGTTACACAGTACCTTCTGCATAATTTAACACAGCCTTTATCCAAAAAACTGTATATTTTTGAATATATAAATAAAAAATTGCAAAAAAATCTTGTGAATTTTCATTACAATTGAAAAAAAATCATCTTTAATAACTGAACTAAAATTTTGTAAAATCCCTGTGTTAAGTTGTAGCCCATATTCCAATAAATAATCTGTAAAAAGTTCAACTTCCTACCTCAAATACTTTGTGAGGAAAGATGTAATTTATAAGCGTTATTTTAACATTGCAAGTATAGGGCGTTCCGGAGCCCCTTAAGCCCATCCCAGAACCTATCCCCAGAGTTCATCTCTCTACTCACCCCTACCACTCCCCACACTCCTAACTTCTACATGCTTCCTAAAGTCTATAAACCTAACCACTCAAGACGCCCATTGTGGCTAGTTACTGTGCCCCCACTGAGAGAATATGCTTTCGTAGACCAACATATTCAGCCTATGAACAGCAACCTACTCTCCTATATAAAAGATATGAACCATTTCCTTCAATGACTCTCCCCAGTTCCTTTTCCTTTACCACAAGGTGCCCTGCTCATCACTGTTGACACAACCTCCCTTTACACTAACATCCCTAACGCCCATTGGCTTTCCACTATTGAACACTACCTTTCCCAGCGCCTGATGGATTCCACATCTACAACCTCCATCCTAGTCAGCATGACCAACTTTATCATTACCCCCACAATTGCTTCTCCTCTGAAGGCATTACCTACAAACAAATCCAGGTTACAGCCTTGGGCATCTGCATGGCACCAACCTATGCCAATCTGTTCATCTACATCTACATGGATTCTCTGCAAATCACAATTAAGTGCCAGGCAGAGGGTTCGTCGTACCACCTTCACAATAATTCTCTCTTATTCCAATCTCGTACAGTGCGCAGAAAAAACGAACACCTATATCTTTCCAAGCGAGCTCTGATTTCCCTTATTTTACTATTATAATGGTTTCTCCCTATGTAGGTTGGTGTCAAAAAATATTTTCGCTTTCAGAGGAGACAAACTGGTGGTCGAAATTTCGTGAGAAAATTCTGCTGCAACGAAAAAGCTTTTGTTTCAATGATGCCCACCCCAAATCCTGTATCATTTCAGTGACACTCTCTCCTCTATTTCGCGATAATACAAAACGTGCTGCCCTTCTTTGAATTTTCTCGATGTACCCCGTCAATCCTATCTGGTAAGGGTCCCACACTGCGCAACAGAATTGTAAAAGGGGACGGACAAGCAAAGTGTAAGCAGTCTCTTTAGCAGATCCGATGCATTTTCCAAGTGTCCTGGCAATAAAACGCGCTCTTTGGTTAGCATTCCCCACAACATTTTCTATGTGTTCCTTCCAATTTAAGTTATTTGTAACTGTAATACATAGGTATTTAGTTGAATTTACGGCCTTTAGATTTGACTGATTTATCATGTAACCATAGTTTAAAGAATTCCTTGTAGTACTCATGTGGATGACCTCACACTTTTCGTTATTTTCCAATTTTTGCACCATACGGATATCTTTTCTAAATTGATTTGATCGTCTGATGACTTTACTAGTCGATGAACGTCAGCATCATCTGCAAAGAATGTAAGACAGCTGCTCAGATTGTCTCCTAAATCGTTTGGGGAACGCCAGAAATCACATCTGTTTTACTCGAATACTTTCTGTCAGTTACTACGAACCGTGGCCTCTCAGACAGGAAATCACGAGTCACGCACATAACTGAGACGATATTCCATAAGCATACAATTTCACTACAAACCGCTTGTGCGGTGCAGTGTCAAAAGCCTTCTGGAAATCTAGAAATATGGAATCAATCTGAAATCCCTTGCCAACAGCACTCAGCACTTCATGTGAGTAAAGAACTTGTTGTGTTCCACAAGAGCGCTTGGTTTCTAAATCCGTCTTGACTGTGTGTCAATACACTGTTCTCTTTTAGGTAATTCATAGTGTTCGAGCATAATATTTGTTTCAAAATCCTGCTGAATATCGACGTTAATTATAAGGGCCTGTAATTTAGTGGATTACTCCTACTACCTTTCTTGAATACTTGGGTGACTTGTGCAACTTTCCAGTCTTTCGGTACGGATCTTTCGTCGAGCGTACGATTGTATATGATCGTTAAGTATGGAGCTATTGTACCAGCATACTGTGAAGCTTTTGTTAAATGATTTAAGCTGGTTCCCTACTCTGAGGAGATCTACTTCTACGTTACTCATGTTGGCAGTTGTTCTTGATTCCAATTCTGGAATATTTACTTGTCTTCTTTGGTGAAGGGGTTTCAGAAGGCTGTGTTAAGTAACTCTGCTTTGGCAGCACTGTCGTCTATAGTATTTCCATTGCTATCGCGCAGAGAAAGCATTGATTGTGTTTTGCCGCTAGCATATTTCACATACGACTATAATCTCTTTGGATTTTCTGCCAGATTTCGAGACGAAGTTTCGCTGTGGAAACTATTATATGCATCTAGCATTGTAGTCCGCCCTAAACTTCGAGCGTCTGTAAAAGATCGCCAGTCTTGGAGATTTTGCGTCTGTTTAAATTTGGTGTGTTTTGTCGTTCTTTTTGCAAGAGTGTTCTGGCCTGTTTTGTGTATCGAGAATGATTAGCTCCGTCGTTTGTTAATTTATTTGGTACAAATCTCTCATTTGGTGCCGATACTACTTCTTTGAATTCAAGCCACATCTGGTCTACACTGACATTGTTAATTTGGAAGGAGTGCAGATTGTCTCTCAGGAAGACATCAAATGAATTTTTATCTGCGTTTTTGAATAGGTATGTTTTTCTGTTACTTTTGAAGGATTTGGTGGTTACAGTATTCAACGTCGCTACGACAACCCTGTGTCCGTAATCCCTGTATACGTTTTGATGCTTGTTGCTAAGGGGTCAAGTGTGTTTTCACAACTGTTTACTATTCACGTAGGCTCACGAACCAACTGCTCGAAATAATTTTCAGAGAATGCATTTAGCCCAATTTCGAATGATGTTTTATGTGTGCCTCCGGTTTTAAACACGTATTTTCACCAACATATCGAGGATAAATTAAAGTCACCACCAAATATAATTGTTTGAGTCAGGTGTGTGTGTGAAATTAAACTTAAGTTTTCTTTGAAGCTTTCAGCAATTGTATCATCTGAATTGGGATGTCGGTAAAAGGATCCAATTATTATTTTATTCTGGTTGCTAAGAATGACCTCTGCCCATACTATCCCACAGGAACTATCTACTTCAGTTACTCGACAAGATAAGCTACTTCTAACAGCAACAAAAATACCGCCATCAGCTGTGCATAGCCTACTCTTTCGGAATATTGTTACGATTTTTCGCAAAAATTTCGGCTGAACTTATCTCCGGCTTTAGCCAGCTTTCAGTGCCTATAACGATTTGAGCATCAGTGCTTTCTATTAGCACTTGGATCTCTGGTACTTTCCCAACGCAGCTACGACAATTTACAACTGTTATATCGGTGGTTCCTGTATCTGCGTTCTTCCTGTGTGCGGCCTGTACCCTTTGAGGCTGAATCTGTTTTTGTGTTTTTCTGAGACCCCCTAACCTAAAAAGCCGCCGTCTGCTCTAGACAGCCGCTGCTACCCGTGAAGGCGCCTCCTGCGTGTAGTGGACTCCTGACCCATTCAGCGGAACCCGAAACCCAACCACCCTATGGTGCAAGTCGAGGAATTTGCAGCCTACATGGTCGCAGAACCATCTGATCCTCTGATTCAGACCGTCCACTCGGCTCTGTACGAGAGGTCCGCTATCGGGCGTGTCGACTATGCTGAAAATAGTGAGCTCAGCTTTCATCTCACAATCAAGACTGGCAGCCTTTGCAACTTTTGTTAGCCGCTCGAAACCAGAGAGAATCTCTTCTGGCCTGAAGCGACACACATCATTGGTATCTAAGTGAGGCATGGGTCATCTAGAGGAATCCTTTCTAAACACCCAGAATATCAAACCCCTCACCTGATTCAGATTCATTGATGACACCTTCATAGTCTGGATCGAGGGTGAGAATACCCTATCCACATTCCTCCAGAATCTCAACACCTTCTCCTCCATTCGCATCACCTGCTCCTATTCAACCTAACAAGCCACCTTTCTAGATGTCGACCTCCACCTGAAAGATGGCTGCATCAATATCTCTGTCCATACAAAACCTACCATCCACCAGCAATACTTTCACTTCGACAGCTGCCACCAATTCCATACCAAGCAGTCCCTTCCATACAGACTATACTCCATCATAAGAATAAACCTGATATAAACAAACACAAACGCGATGATTGGTCAGAAGCCGTAGCACACATTCACTTGTGTTGTTATGCTCTTGGAAGTAGGTCATGCTTAAGTATTAGGTATGTTATTACTAATTTACATTATATGAAACTTTACAATACTCAAATCTGTTAACAGCCATCAACGTTTTCCCTAATCACGTTTTAGCTAAGTAGTTTTTATTTCAAAAATCGTGTACAGTGACAGCCTCTGCACTGTTGTGCCCTAATTGTCGCGCTGTTAATACGCAGCCTGAAAATGGCTGAGGCTGCTTCCTGTTCCATAGTGAAACATGGTTAAAAAGTGCCGAGAAATAGGTAGTTCCTAATTTTTCATAAATTTTCAGACGTAATCAGCATTGAAGTTTTCCCAGACACTATATTAGATAAAGTTTAGATACAATCACCCAATGAATGAATCGCGGAATTTTAAGCGTAGTTCAATGATAATTTACTGCAGCTCATGGTTCGCTGGTTCAGGCCTCCCCTCCATCATTTTTTCCTCATTCAGTTTGAAATTCATTATCATTTTTATGAACAATGCACGTTTTTTTGTTTTTAATTACATACTGCAAGTGATTTCCTGTTTTCATTACAAATGTAAATTCTTAACTATCGGTATTTTGTGAAAGACGGTGAATAAAGGTTGCTTAAATTAAGAAAACATAACAACTTAATTTTTAAGTCAAAAATGTAAAACGAAATACAGTTTATTTGGAATATGTCCATTATTTTATACTACAGATCTATAGAAGTGTCGTAGAAGCATGAAAAACAATCATTTTTCACAGCATCGAGCACACCATAAAGATGCTGCATTTTTACATTTTCCACTGTACCATTACAGTACGAACCCAAAAGAACTGATCTGTAGCCAATTTTAGGGATTTGGCCCGAGAAATAACAAGACTATTAAGCTGCCAGACGTACTGGAACTAACACACACTGGTTTTTCACATGTCGCTGCCGAACTGCCGAACGCTGGTAGGATATAGAACGGCGTCATGAAAGAAAAGGAGAAAATATAGCACCTGGCTGGCTTCGTTGATTTTGTTGTTGATCGAGTCGCTATCAACGTAGCAGATGACAACTCCAAAATTGAAATGTATTTCTCCGATTCGGATAAGGAAGTAGGTAAGTGATTACCAGATAACTGACTGTAATTAATACCTTCAGTGGCTTCAGTATTCAACAGTGCGGTGAAATCCCTGTAGTATGCTTTCGCATCACATATAGCTCACTCATAAACATTATCCTGTGCTTAAGTTAGGAATTTGTATCACTCCTGTTTGTAATTAGAATACTATGTCAGGTGGGAACGAGAGCATATAATGCTCTCCGTCTGGTCATCAAAGAAGCGCGCGGTAGTGCTGGAGTTTTCCGATTATTATTTTATTCTCTTTGAAAATTAAATAACATTTGAAGCTATATCATTTATTTGCTCGTCTCTTTTTATGTCCGAACTGCAGTTGTTCACATCATTGCTGGTTAGTTGGACCGCTGGGCGGCCAGTGCTCTCCAACCAGTTTAATGCCCCAGTAAAGCTGTTGTTCCGCATTATCGCTCAGTTTATGTCTGTGTAACACAGCATACAACACATCCTTATGATTGTATTTGGCTGTAATGGTGACAACTTGGCTTCCACTTCATGTGAAATGAAATTCAAGCAAATGGGGAAGAATAAATGGTGTAATGTTTGTATCAGGTTTATTCTTATGATGAATAAAGTAGAATCATGGCCGTCGCATCTGTAGTGACGAGCACTCCCTCTCGAAATATACTGAGAGTCTCACTGAGGCCTTCACGGGCCGTAATTACCCTCCCAACCTTGTACAAAAACAGGTCTCTTGTACCTTATCTCTTCAGTCACCCACCCACCATCTCCACTGGCCAACCACAGAGGACCATTCCCCTTGTGACTCACCACCACCCAGGACTGGAGCAATTGAATCATTTTCTCTGCCAGGATTTGACTACTTCTCGGCATGCCCTGAAATGAGGACTGTCCTATCCACTATACTTCCCACTGGTACTACGGTCGTATTCTGCTGCCCACTGAAAATACACAGTACCCTTGTCCATCCCTACACAACTCCTTGCAAGTCCTTGCCTCATGGCTCATATCTCTGTAAAAACCTGGATACACGTCCTGTCCCATTCATCTTCCCACCAGCACTTACTTCAGTCCAGTCACAAGCACCACCTATTCCATCAAAAGCAGGGCTACCTGTGAAACCAGTCATGTGATCTACAAGCTAAACTACAGCAACTGTGTTGCATTCTACATGAGAATGACAATCAATAATCTGCCTGCCACATGAATGGCCACAGACAAATTGTGACCAAGAAATAGCTCGACCACCCTATTGCTGAGCACGCCACCCATCGTGACATTTTTCATTTCAATGACTGCTTCACTGCCTGTGCCACCAGGATCCTTCCCATCAACACCAGCTTTTCTGAATTGTGCGGGTAGAAACTCTCACTGCATTATATTCTACATTCCCTTAACCCTCCTGGTTTCAACCTACGTTAGTTATTGTCCTTACCCATCCAGCCCCTTCCCTATTACCATTCTGGCACAACAAAGCTCTCTGTTCCACCAAAGCGCCCACTTTTCTCCTTTTCCACTATTCCCCCCTCCCCCACAATGCCGTCATCCTAACCTCCCAACTGCACCTAGCTGCCCTACCCTCTCGCCACCTCATCCCTGTATGCTCTCAGAACCAGCACTCTCCCACTTCCTGCTTTTACACTGCTATCCTTTCCCCTCCCCACCCAGCCTCCTCCTTACTTCCACCATCTGGTTGCTTTTCCATTCATGCACCATTGCTCGCAGTCTGGCTTCAGCAGCCAGTGACTGTGGTCATGTATGTGTGAGTTGTGTTTATGTGAGTGTGTGTGTGTGCATGTGTGTGCATGTGTGTGTGTGTGTGTGTGCGAGTCTGTGTGTGTGTGTGTGTGTGTGTGTGTGTGTGTGTGTGTGTTGTCTATTTATGATGAAGGCCTCATTGTCTGAAAGCTTACTCTCTGATAGTCTTTTTGTTGTGCCTATCAGCTACATAGATCTCCACAATATGAGATCCAAATAGACAAAGATGTATCTGTTTTGACTACCATTACTCTTACTAGCTTTTCCAGTTTCTTCACATTCATCATAGGAATAAAGTCAGTAAATAAATGATATATTGCCCTCGTGTTTAGAAAACACTCTGCTCTGCTTTGCCATCTGGAAAATTTCCAGTAACAGCTGAGATAGAAAAATAATTTTCACTTTCACATATTTCTTGGGTATGTTTTGCTACATGTACAGGGTTGTTACTTTTATGTTTTTGTGACTATTTAACTGTTCATTGTACCCTAATATGACCTAGTTTCTGACATCTGCAAGAAACATATTCAGACAAGCTTCAGTTAAATCATCCATAGGCTACCTTGAGACTTGTTTGCCACTTGATACTTCTCCTTTGACCTGCCTGAGAGACAAATGCTGTTGACAGAGACAATTGATTTAATGACCTTTTGTTGCCTTTATAATCATTATTTTTGCTTGTTTGTCTAATAATCCACCTTTCTCGAAACTCAGTTTCATTTACTCACATGATAAAACTTCCAGAGCAGTAACTACAACTTTATGCTGTGGAGGCATTGTAAGTAACAACTGCACAACACATCAGTTTCTTCAATATTAGCATTCAACGCTTTCAAATTGTGTATTAACTTAACAACCTCAAAAAATAATTATCAGTAGTATCGCTTTTGCATTAAACTTCGTTGTCAACAGACAATAAGTGTTGATTAACCATACCTTTTCACTGAAAGGATTTGAGTTAATGAATTCCACAAATTACAAGCAGTTTCCTTGTCCTTGGGATATTGCAAGTAATTGTCTGCAATTATTTGTTGACACCTAGAGCAAGGATTGGGATTAATTTAAGGAAAAGGAAGGGAGGCCCAACTTGATGCATCATTTATCACTCCCAAACAGGTATTTTTATCTAATAACAACTCAGTCATGAGGCAACAGACAGTTACCAAGATTCTTGTGAGATACAAACAAATAGTTTAAATTTTTAAGTTGAATTCACAGTTTAAAAGTACATTTGCATTATACATAAAATTACATATAGCACTCAAAAAATGTCAACTGTGCAACACAATGGTGGCCAGACTATAAACAGTTAATTTTTTAAATAAACCTGTGGCAGCACTCTGTCCCCACAACTAGATCACTACTGTGGGCTAATCTTCAACAGGACGTGAATATAAGTTCAACAAACATTAAATAAAAGACGTTAAACAGCACACATTTCCACCAGTTATTCTGCTCTCATATAGACAAGATATGGCTAGGCTGCACAAAGGCTTCTCACACGTAAAACTGAAGCAGCCATGGTACTTCACTGATTGGTCAGAAGCCTGTTCCACATACATCATGCTAAGTCTTAAATAAACTGCGACACCAAAAACAAAATTAAAGGGATAATGACAATGAAAGCCTTAATTTTTGAATGAAATTGAGAAACTATGTGTTCAGATTGCCCAAAGACTTTTCTGAGAAGCCCACGAGGGCTTTACAGCAATAGAAATACCATAACCTCAAACTATTGAACTTGAGACTGGAACACTGAATGGGAGGGAGATCCGCGGAATCACAGATGACCTGCTAAATACTTACACTTTGTACAAGCCACTGAAGCAGAAAAAAGACTCATCTCTATCCTCGACCAGCAGAACAACAACACATCAACCACTGCTGATACAAGGCTGTCAACATATGAAACTAATTCTCTAATTATTTTTTTTATTGCACACTGACCTACAGAATTTTCCCTGACAAAGACAACTCAAACTTAACCTATTCATTTCTTACACACAATACACAAGCCCAACGCAATCTGACTGCTATACATTGACAATAGGGCTTCCAATAATTAACATAAAAGAATGGATCTGAATTGCAAGGAATCCTAACAATAATACCAATCCAAAAAATATGAAATTAAAGAAATATGAAACTACATACAACTCTGTTAATTGCCTAACCTAATTTCAGTCACTAATCCTGATAGTGCAAACCCCATTCTTTTTCATAAGTCACTTACCCACAGAAAATCTTCATAACGTGAACTATAGCAATTACAGTAAGTAGCAACAATGGCCAGCTAAATAAAAAGATTTTAACTGCTATAGACTCTTAACTACTAGCCATATGGTTAGCAAAAAGAGTGATTTTGTTGAAGAGCAAACAATGTATTTAGAAAATTTTAGGTTTTCATGTGACAGCTAGTCCCAAAAATTATATCATTGTCAATAATTCCACTACCCTAACATTAACAACCATACATCCATCCTCATACATTTCCTTGGGGATTTTCTTATAAGCACATCATTTCATCTCACTTTATAATGAATGTCCTACCAACACAGAGTCTCCTCTAAGAATATTATGTCCATACACTTCCCTATCCACTCGCTAACTGCTAGTCCGTCCAACTACAAAATCTGTTGTTGAGGGCCCAGAGTGCTGTCAGCGATATTAACACAGTCTACAGTGCTGCCAACATACAAACAGGCTACTTATATAGCCCCTCTGCTCCTCTCAAAAAATTTTACAAGCGTTTGGGTCAGTGGCCAAGACAAAGTTGTTATAATTTTTATATTAACAATATCAAATAGAGCAGATGCACACAAAGGTTAAGTAATATGTTGTTGGTCAATAAAGTAAAACTGCTCCTCACAGTCCCTAAAGACAGTCCTAATAATTTATCAGAAGAGAAGTCTATGCCAGTTTTACGCACAAAGGCTGAGCAGTATATGACAATGCGTAAGTATGTGGAGCACACCCATCCATGCAGTCTTGTAGGAGTAGCATTGTCCTCCCCACAGAAACACAGTGCTGACTCTTGACATGAAGTTTTGAAATGGTATCATAAGATTGATAATGGGCCACGACAGAGCACACCTACAGCAGTATCAGTTGAAATCTTGAAGAATTTTGGTACTATTGGTGGATCACTACAAAGCAGACCCACTATAGTCTTAGTAGAGATCATGACAGTAGTGGGCCACTGAAGGTGCAGACCCCCTGTGGTCCTTGTAGAGATAGCCAGCAGCCATCCATTGTAACTGTGGGGGTGCACATTCACAATTGAAGCGTCTTGAGGATAATATAGCAAGTCCATGAGCCACCATTGTGTAGTTTATATTGATGCATATTACAAGTCCCTGAGCCACCACTTATGCACACACTATTTTTTTTTTTTTTTTGCAATGTCCTCACAACCAGCAATGCTTTTAACCAGCCCCTTGCTGAATTATCAACATATGTGCAAGCACTAACAGAGTCATAAAATCTCTGCATTTGAAAAATATAGTATGACCAACAGACAAATGTGTGCAGCAAAAAGAATCGCTACCATTTACCTAACTTGGAGAATTGGTGTCTATACAATTACAATTTTACAGCATAAGAATACAATTACAAATATAAAGAAAACATCATTGTAGTAAAGAACTGATAATTCAAATAACATTTGTAGTAATACAGGCTTTACAAAAAGAATAGAGATAAGCATTTACATGGGTATTACAGGAATTACGACATAAGTAAATAAATGAAAAATGAGAATATCAGTAAAAACATTAACTAGACACATGAATATTAAAAGAAAACATAACAGAATAAATAATGTCTGATCATCTTCCTAAAGTAAAGAACATGGTACAAAAACAGAGATTAGGTTTGAGGATAACTGTATTCTTCTTTGTATTGCGTGCAGCATAATATTTAAAAAAATCTGCCAAATTTATTAATTAAATAAAATTAAAGAGATAGGAAGAACACAGAGACACAAGGGTACACGTAAACATATCGGAATAACACAAAAGGAAAGCACAGGGTCTGTTTTCAAGTGAAAATGTGTCAAAGTGTAAGTGTAACATTTGATACTACAGTACTTTTGGTGTGTATTTTATACCTCTGTTTCACTTTTCTCTTTTCAGTAATATCTTTCATATTCATACCTCCTTTATTTCCAACCAACTACTTCATTTCCAACCAAAAGTTTATTTAATTCTTGCAGACCTCTATTACTGCAACGTTTGTTTCCATAAAAATCCTATCTAAGCATGCTGTCTGTATTTATACTTCCAGCCAGTGCTTATAGTTCCATATTTTTCTTGCCACATCATCTGTTTCCAAGAAAATCCTACTTATATCTGTTCATTTCCTCTTTCAAAATAATTGTTGCTCATTATACAATACTCTTTGACGAGACCTTTTCCTTACAGCTTCTCAATGCACTTCTTCCCAACTCATCACAACTGATTTTCTTATATAGCATACCCCCTCTTAAGCTAACTTACATCTACTGATCTCAGATACATAAACTAGAGAACAAGGCAATGCAACAGCACAAAAAATTAACACAAACAACAACACAAATGCAAATTGGCAAAGCAAGCAGCAGTATATCTAAGTTAGCAAAGCAAATGCAACATTGCAACTAACATAAGGGAATATGCAGCAAAGAAGAAAAATAAGTCGGAGGTAAAACTGGCTTAGCACTGTAAAACAAAGTAAAAGTCAGTGGGCTACTGCCTAACAAATAGCAGCAGCTAATGCAATAACTTATACCTAAACATGACAAAGCCCAAGCAGATAAAGTATTGCTGTAAAGACAGCAATGCGGGTAAGGAAGATGTATGTGTAAGCCTACAATAGCATGTGTGTGTGCATCTGTGATCATGAAAACTATGCAAAAAAAAAACGGTTCTTGAAAAGAAAATTATGTGTGCAGTCCCTGTTACGAGTCCCTTCACTTTCTTATTGTCCTTTCCTTTCCAAGCGCTCTTTTTTTATTAATGTGGCTCATAAAATTATTATTTTCTGAATCTGTTGACAGAAAGCGTTCGCATTAACATATGTATTGAATTTTATTTAATAAAACCAATGCTGCAGCGCAGCTAGAAACCAGATATCAAATAAAATAAGCAAATATGTACAAAGCAAAGCATGAAAACATAATTCAGTAACCATGTGGCATTTCATAAGTCAGTAGAAATTCTCTCAAATTTCATAGAGAGCCACTTGTCATAATCAGGTGTGTAAACATAAGAATATTTCTCATCAGTTCATAAGCATTTCTGTAAGTAGCACAAGGTTCAAACTCCAAAGTGTAATCATACGTTTAGAAGTAGTAATGTATGCCATGTTTGTGCTGTGTTCTGCAAAGAAATGTCAATAGCGAGGTCAACGGCCTCTCTTTTGAACAGCTATGCGAGCGCTTGAGGTAGTGCGGTGACCTTCCGAGTGGTTGAAGCGGCACCAGTAAAGTTGAAAGACAACACAACAATGGATATATTTCAAGGCGGCTAGTGCGCAGCCCAGCACAGCAGAGCATTATGTCAAGGTCACATATACTCTTTACTAAAATATTTACTGTGTAATTACGCAGACATGTGTCAGTGATTTAGTAAAAACATTCATTTCTCTCTGTTAAATGACCAGATAGCTGTGTGCTTCTGTGCTAGAGAAACATGGTACCGATGTGTAAAACTGTAGAAATAAATATCATATTAGTTAGGGCTCCTTGCACTTGCCACACGCATGGTACACAAAGTTGGTGTACACTCTTGTGGGATAATATTATTATACCTCAGATCTTACAGATTAGAACTGAGGAATGAAATGTATCACCAAAAATCTTCTCTGTATCATTGTAGTTAAAAAAAATATTTATAGTAATGCTTCAATTACAGAAAATAGCCACTCAAATGCGTGTCAGGTAGCGCTAAACTACTTATTGGTCTAAGAAAATTTCTGAGATCGCTTAACGGTAAAAGTGTGCCTAGTGTCGTAGCTATCGTCGTTCATAAGCGAAGTTCCCCAAAAATCTATGTACTTAAACTGTCGTATACAGAAGTATAGTGCCATGCATATAAATGGCTTAGTTGTTACGTTCATTGCCGTGACCCTGAAATTACTGTACTGTATTGTATTGTTGTGTTACGAAAATAGCTGTCTCATTGTCGCATAAAACAGATATAGCGTAAAAGCATTAATGAAAATTGCGTCACTCATTACCAGCGTCGTGATTTACCAAATACTGTGTCATCTGTGACCTCTCACAAAGTAGTTTAAATAAAAAATGTTTTTTCGAGTAAATCAACATGTTGCAGTTAAAACTCATTGCCAATATATGTTCCAAGAGTGTGAGCATTATAGTCGTGACGTAAGTGTGCAACTGATAAGCGCAAATGTACTCACAATAAGACTTTGTCGTCTGTTCCCTATAAAAGTGTATTCATAAAATTACAGTCCTAATGTGTTCCATGACTTCATGACTGGATAGTTAATTTCAAATCATCGCTGCATGTTAACAGTTTCTAAATGTGACAAAGCGCAATAGTAACTTGAAGTGAAAAATTTTATAGCAAAGACTGAGTCAGAAAGCAAATTATTTCTCAATAAACGATTTTATATTAGAAATGTGGTGTAATCCTTTACTTTTCTTAGTACGCAGAGTTTCAACTTCAACGCAGTTATCATGCTGTATACATCGGATCTTATAAGGTCCATTGTTAATCAGGAAGAATTTGAGATTCAAATGTTTTTCTTACGTGACAATGAATGGGCTTTCATAAGAACTTTTTGACCAATGTGTAGTTTATTTGCATTTGTCTTAAGGTGTAGCTTTCTCCTTTTGTCTGCAGTAGAATTTATATTTTTAATAGCAAAATCAATTATGTCTTTATGTCTAAGTTTACATGTACTCGGAAAAGGTACAATCTCTCTGATACTGTTCTGTGGTTCTTCATGTCATGTTTCTGGAGTAAAATGTCTGTGTGTTCCATTTTCACATAATTGATAGTCATGGTAGCTATGTCGTCTGCCTCATAAGTACGTTCTCTAGCTGCCTGCGGTGTGAGTCATGGTCTATTATCTCTTTCTTGTCACGCGTCGTTACTGGGATTTGGAGGTCTAATTTCTACATTTTCAACTTGTCGAGAGGGCCCTGTCCTATTTGAATCACGCCAGTTCTGATTAAATTCAGGTATGTTGTCATGACTATAGCGTCTGTCGTCTTGTCGGTAATTTTTTTCTTGTCAATTAAGTGGTGGAAAATTTCTCCCGGAATCGTAATTATGGGGTGAACTGTTGCATCTGAAGTCATTTTGTCTCCCTTGATAATAATTATTCTGGTTCCCATATTGTCTATATTTACGGTTGTCTCTGTCATGGTCATTACAACGGAAATGTGATCTGTCTCTCTAATTATTGTTATTCTGCCAATGGTTGTCGTACGGGTGGTGTCTGTTTAGGTCTCGATTTGTGTTTTATCGGCAGACTTGTCGTGTTCGGTTATTGTTTCTGTCGTCACGAAATTGTGATGGATGTGACCTGTAATTGTTGTTGTTTTTTGTTTTCGCATCATGCGGTTGTCCGTGTCGATTACCAGTTCTTGCAAAAATCCCTGAAAAGCTTCGATGTCATCTTTACAACGTACAGCCAAAATAATATGTCTTAAGTGTTCCGGCAATTTATTAAGTACATCTGATTAAATTCCGGGTGTTGTACGGGGTTTGACAAATACTGATTCTTGTATAACATATCTTCCAAAAATATTTTACAGGACTGGAAAATTCAGACTGTTCGAAATGCTTCATCATTATTAACTCGATCTTCTGTAGCCTGAGACCAATGTGCAGAAAGGGAGGCATGATAAAAATTTCCTTTACTGTGACAGTCACGAATAACAGATCGCATTCTTATAGCTGGGTCATTTTCTAAATACGCACACATAAATTCTAATCTATGCTCTAATGACCAATTAGGAGGAAAACAATGAGAAAATTGATGAAGCCAAGCTTGTGGATGTATGTCGTTACTAGATTTCTTGAATGTTTCAAATTTACACGTTGTGATGAAGAGCTTATAGTCAAAGTCATCGTGTCGCGAATCAGTCATTGTCACGTCGTGTTGCGGTTCCATCTCAAGGCTCGGTAAGTCCTGCCGACTCCTTTCAGGATCTCAGAGATACCATGTATTATTACCGTGTGACTGTTCCGTATTCCTAAATCTCTCTTCCCGTCTTGGAGCGCGAGTATCCCCTGAAATATGTGCTACGGTCGCAGGTTCGAATCCTGCCTCGGGCATGGATGTGTGTGATGTCCTTAGGTTAGTTAGGTTTAAGTATTCCAAGTTCTAGGGGACTGATGACCTCAGAAGTTAAGTCCCATAGTGCTCAGAGCCATTTCTGAAATATGTAATTCTTGTATCACCTTTGCCGATCGATCTTGTATTTCCCGTATTTCTCTTTTGCGTTGCGTATTAATTTGTTTCTTACTCTGCTTAAATTTCCTAATTTTCACATACTCCTCTGTGTCAGTAAAGGCTACTGGTCTTGGATCATTCAAATCATCATCTACCTTCGTAGATAAATTTGTTAACCGATCCGAAAGTTCGGTCATATTTTTAGATAATGTGCTGATTTCCTCCGTGTGTTCCTCTGAGCCAAGTTTTAGTGTATCCATTTGTGTTGTAATCGTATCTACTGTGTCCTTAAGTTTTCCTGATTTTTTACAATTTGCGCACCCGTATCGTTAGATGCAACAGTCAGTTTTAGCCTGCAAGTTGTCATGATTACAATGATCTGCAGTTCTTTTATTGTTGCTTCATGGTTCTGTAATGTGTCTTCACTTCGCGAGAAAATAGGCTGAAAATGATCACAAATTTGTGTTTTTACGTCTTCAGAAATATTTTGATATTTCGATTCGATTTGTGTATCTCAGCGGCTAAATCTTCACGTGTTTGTTTAATTTCGTCAGCTGTGCCTAAACTTTTGAAGTTGTTGCTGTGTTTGTTCCTGACTTCGTTCTATTGAGTCTAACTTCTGAAGCTTTTGGTCTGTTTCACGAAATTTTTGAATTAATTGCAATAACAATGCATTAGTGACTGAAACATATTCCTTTGTGTTTTCGTCAGTGCGTTTGCACTGGCAATATTCGTACTTGAGTGTATCTTGACATAATTGAGAAAAATGTATTGATGCAAAATCTGAATCTACGGTATTTGCAAGATTTTGTCCTGTTATTTCGCATTCATGAGGCGAACTGTTACCAACCGATCGATCATTAATAGTTCCCTATTCACTGATTGTTCCAGTTTCTACCATATTATTTACTGTATGTATATAAAAAAAAAGAAGCTTTCAGAGTTTCTCTTCAAAATGCAGTATGTATGACATCTGTACAGTGTTTAGTTCTTGTGTAATAAATAATTGAAAGTATTCCACAACTTTATGTACACCCTGTACAAGCCCAACGCAATCTGACTGCTATACATTGATAACATGGCTTCCAATAATTGACACAAAAAATGGCCCTGAATTGCAAGAAATCCTAATAACAGTACAAATCCAAAAAATATGAAATTAAAGAAATATGAAATTACATCCAACTCTGCTAATTGCCTAAACTCATTTCAGTGACGAATCCCAATAGCGCAAACCCCTTTCTTTTTCATAATTCACTTATCTCACAGAAAATCTTCATAACACGAGCTCAGCAATTACAGTAAGTAGTAACAACAACAACCATCTAAATAAAAAGATTCTAACTGCTACAGTCTTTTAACTACTAGGAGGTATACGGTTAGTAAAAAGAAAGATTTTGTTGAAGAGCAAACAATGCATTTTGAAAATTTTAGCTTATTCATGTGACATACAGTTCCAACAATATTATATTTTTCAATAACTCCACTGCCCAAACATTAACAACCACACATCCATCCTCATGCATTTCCTTGGGGATTTTCTTATAAACACATCATTTCATCTCATTTTACAATGCATGTCTGACAAACACAGAGTCTCCACTAAGAATGTTATGTCCATGCACTTCCCTATCCATTCGCCAACTGTTAGATCCGTCTAACCACAGAATCTCTTGCCAAGGGCACACGGCACTCTCAGCGATATTAACACAGTCTACAGCGCTGCCAGCATACAAACAGGCTACTTACATATATTCCAAACAAGAAACAGCAAAACAAGTTTGATAAAAATTAACATACACAGTAATGCTGAAATGGGTAATCAAAAATTTAACTATTAAAACTTCAGTATGGAAATGGCCCACTCATAACTTTGAAGTTTAACCTTCCCAGCAATAACAAGAAGCCGATAATATTTCAAACAAATTTTAAAAATCAAGGTATACCTCTGCTGGGGCCTCTTAGGGGTAATAGATGCTGAAATTGGGGTACACACCAAATGACAGATGGCCAATTAAGCTGTACCTTCTAACTCAAAGGGCTCCTCAACACAGAGTAAGAGAGTGTGGAAGTAAAAGCACACGCACACACACACACACACACACACACACACACACACACACACACATACATACACATGATCCACATGTTCTTACCTCTGGGCTGAGTGCACACAACTTTAGTTACAGGCCAAATCCAATAATTTGCCCCAGGAAGGGCCATGAGGTCTACAACAAACAGAAATTACAATCAGCAGTAAAAAAACTCAATAATAACAAACCATGGTATCAAATACAAGATTAACATTGCAAAATACTAACCTGGCGCATACAGAAACCTCCAGACTGAGACACACAGCCGCAAAGGGGTAACCGAAAAGCATAAAGAAACTGGACTCCTGGCCAGCTCATACTGGGCAAAATTAACAATCTTTGTACAGTAATTACTAAACAGTCTTCACAGATAATTTCAAACAAATGCCAAGGAGGCCAAAAGCTTCAGAACTCCAGGTAGACACTGGATAATGCTGCCCTCCTGGATGTGCCTGCTAACAAGTGGTTCAATACCTCTCGGCGTATTTAGCACACCACAATTGACTGATGCACTTTGCAACCAGGTTGCACGATACGAGAGCTGCTCCTTGCCCACTAAATTCGCCGATAGCAATTGTCAACGCCGCGGGAAAACACGGGTCCCCATAGCCCAATGGTCAACGGTGTTAACTCCTTGCAAACGTCAGGACCCCGAGTACTCAGGCACACTCGGCCAGCCGGCCGGTGTGGCTGAGCGGTTCTAGGCGCTTCAGTCTGGAACCGCGCGACCGAATCCTGCCTCGGACATGGATGCGTGTGATGTCCTTAGGTTAGTTAGGTTTAAGAAGTTCTAAGTTCTAGGGGACTGAGGACCTCATATGTTAAGTCCCATAGTGCTCAGAGCCATTTTTGAACACTCGCCCAGCTCCATGTCCTACACACCACTCGCCACCATACAGCACCAGAGGAAACACTTAACCCACTGAAGAAGATGCGACGAGTGCCAGAGTTGATGGAAAGCGCACAAAAATGGTCCCAGTAGGATCACGCACGTGCCCTCATGGAAGCCACCACAGCTCATTTGTGACTTACACTCCTTATTATTTTTGCTTAGTTCTAGAAGAAGAGCTTTCTTTTGTGCACATATTTCAATTGTGTCATCCTGAATAGACTCTACGATTTCCATATAGGACTTTTCCACAAAACTAAATAATTCCAGTTCACTTAAAAGTGTTTCAGTGCTACATTTTCAGATGTTACAGCATGTGCCATCAAACAATGGTATCCTGTACTTCTCCATCTCCTGAGCCATGACTAAGAATTATGTATTGAAGTCATCAATTAACTTTTCCTCCTTTATTTTTGATATTATAAAACCTGTCACACGGGCGGGCCCATAACCTGTTGTTAATGCTAGAAATTACCAGATATTTAGATTAGTAATATCAATTTATTACTTATCACAAATACAGCTACAGTACAACCACGAACAAAAGATGCAGATGGAAGAAAATACACAGAGAAAAGCACATATTAAAAAAAAGATAAAATAAGTCAAACTTTAATTATTAAATTGTCATTATTTCAACTTGTGTGCTACATATTCATTGCTGAAAGGCTTTTTACTAGGAACAGCTCGTAATTAAATGCTCTGAGGCGGAGCCACCCCAAAATTTATTTTGCAATAAATTTCTCAACACTTTGTCACAGATTTACATCATCGGGACGTGTTTCACATATTTATCACAAGGATTCAAAAAGTGCTGGTCAACGTTTTTGGAACTGTTGGTCTGTGATATCATATGGTGTTTTTGACCAGGTGTACTAGTCTTAAAATTGCACCTTGAAATGCCGCTTAGCTCCATGTAGCAATGTTTGAGGGCGTGGCTTTTACTGAGAATAGCTCTCATGGCCGTCCCAAAGGCCAGCTATGGGTGTTCTACCAACCTCCATACTGCTTTCATCTTCCGCTGCTTATATCAAAAGAGAATGAACCGAGTTGCTGGAACTTCGCTATCGAATCCCTGTCTCTGTATATCTCTATCATGCTCTCATGCATCATTAATCGGCGTTTAGTATTTTTATTTTGAAAGCGTTTTGAATGGTTCTTTTGGTTCAGCCGTTGGCATTTCTATTTATTGTTGAAATAAGTTTACAAATCTCTCGCCAGAGTACATTAGGATACGACGGTAACATAAGTATCTCCACCTAGCGAGAATTTCACGAACGGTTAGTGGAAAAAAGTGCTCAAAATACGTCCCAGTACTTTTGCTGAAGTTTGTTTGCGGGTAATGTGCGATATTTTTGTGGGTGTTCTTTTTTTCTGAGTGTATTGTGCCTGAATTAAGTGAGTTATACTTTCTTGCGAATAACGGCAGCATACCTCGAGTTAAAAAACAGCACAATATGAATCCAGTGTGCATTTATTAGGTAAAAATTTGTAACATGCGGTTAGGATGAAAGAGAGGGAACATCACTCAAAAACAGAAACAGCGTAAGGCAAGGTAAGAGTGTACACGCAATTTTAACACAAAACTGTATAATGCAGCTGAGTGGTTGTGCGGTTGTCAAGATAAAACGCATTTTTCTGTGTCACCTCTTGTGCCAAATGATACTAATACTGCCTGGACAGAGGATGACTTAAAAAATTCCACACAAAAGTGAAAAAACACAATTCCAGTGCAAAAAAAATATTTAAATGATTTTGTTGAATTTTCAGTGCTAGGGAAAGTGGATATCATGGACCAACTAGACAGTGCTTATCGCCTTAATATAACGACATACAATGAAAATGTCTCAAAAAACCGTTGGATCTTGAGTAAGCTGATATACTGCATTAAATTTTGAGGCAAATTGGAGCTTGCCTTAAGCGGCCATGAAGAAACAGAAAATTTCAGAAACCCAGGAATTTTTCGAGGTCTAGTTGATCTGATAGCAGAACTGGACGACATCTTGAAACAGCGCGTTGAAAAATTGGTAACCTAGTTTTCTTAGTCTTTTCGAAAACAATTCAAAATGAATTGCTGGAATCAGTTTATGAGGTATGCCTCAATCTCATCAGAAATGAACTGTCTAAGACAAATATTCTTGATGTCGAAGTTGATGAAACCACTGACTGTGCAAATTTGTCACAGCTGGTCGTAATAATTCGGTATAAGATGCTGACGAAAATCAACGAAAGATTCATTTCCTTTACACGACGAAAATGTCACATTGCAGATGAAGAAACTGCAGCTGTTCTCAAAGAGATAGAGAAAATGAACGTGAATGAAACACCTGCAAAACTGATAGCTTAGTATTACGACTGTGCTCCTGTTATGATTCGCCACAGAAGTGGAGTTCAAATCAGAATTTAAAGAAGTGTATAAAAATGTTCACTTTATTCCAGAGGTTCTCAAACTGGTGGGCGCGCCCCCCTGGGGGGGGGGGGGGGAGGGCGGTGGGCGTGATGATGTTGCAAGGGGGGCGCGGGTGGAGTTAGCAGCATAAACCTAATACTTCTTTTTAATATCGATATTTTAATATGCAATCGTTTGGCGTCCCACTTCCCGCAATCTTATCTCAATAAACTATCCTAGAACATACAGCTTTTGAAGATCACGTTTAGAATGTCACACACAGAAACTCTCAAAATTACGAAGGCGATATGCGTTAATTCTAATATATCAGATTTGTAAACAACTTACTTCTGGCAATTGGAAAACAGAAAAGTCAGGTATTAACTATTCCGTACATCTGTAAACATGAACTGAACGTAATCATGTTATAACTTTTAGCTGTAGTAGGCTATGTTCATCAGAGTAATAATCACTTATACTGCGTAACTGCAAAAATGCCGTTTTATTACCCTGTCAACCCGCGGATCCCCATGTGATGCGATTACAGTGACTTGAACAGACTGTATACGCTTCAAATGAACTGGCGGGTTCGTAATTTGGACGCCAGGGTTATGCCCTTTGTCACCAGAAAAATGTGCACGACGTGAATGCGAAAGTAGTACAAGAGTTGGTTCTGAGCAGAGTACTTCACGCCGTTCTGGAAACATTGTCGTGAGTGCTAACAATGAAACATAACCCAGCTAGGTAGACAATGAAGCCCATTAATGAGGCTATTTTTTTTTCCCCGAACGATCAATACTACAGCTCTTTCATTCGGATTACTTATCTGACAAAACAGTTATTTTTTTCTGCCTTTTTGAAATACGACATAATTTCGTTTGAACTTAGTGTACGTTCTTTGCTGCGACAGTGGCTTCTTTTGGTACGAGTACAGAGATAACTGCTTGGTACTGTACACAGTTTCCAGCGATGTGTGAGGTGTATCCATGACCTTACTTAATTACTGTGAAATTTGACAACCAATTCATTGATTTTATCTCAAAACTTATAACGTTTCGTTTATAAGTAACGAAAGATAGGGGCACGAAAACGATTTTCGCATAAAACCCCAGGCTGCACTGCTCAGAACAGCACCGCAGAACAGGTAGCAAATTCTTAGGGTGCCTGTGGGCTGTTTCCGCCCTAATCCGGGAAAAGCCCGTTTCTCCCAGCAAGAGCCCTGCTCGGCCACCAGGTCGCGGACAGACAGTGCACTGACTACCTGCGCTGCGGCTGGGCTTCCCCGTTCTTCGCCCCACTCCTCACAGGCAGTCATCTGAGGTGCCGACAGATGACAGTAGCTTTCCTTTATTTCAGTTGGTAGCTTGCAGTTGTTGGCACATCTAATGTATTGGATTTTGCTGAAATCGCGTTGAATCTTTCACAGTTGTGCCTCAGTAAAATCAGTGTCAGTGCGAAATTATACTGTTAACTTCTTGTTTTCTTTGTACTTTACCATGAGTGTCGTGAAAAAACGTAAATACAATGATGATTGTATCAAATACGGGTTTGCTTCTATACAAAAAAATGGTGTTGAACAGCCGCAATGTGTTATTTGCTATGAAGTATTGAGCAATGATTCCATGAGACCTTCTCATTTGGAACGCTATTTGTGGGAAAAGCATGGTGCATTGAAAGAGAAGCCGAAGGAATTTTTTGCTGCAGAATGTGATAATTTGAAACGGATGAAGTTGGACACTGCTGGATCCTTGGCTCAGACATCAGAAAAGGTACTGGAAGCCTCGTATGAGATATTGCTACTTATTTCAAGGACCAAGAAATTTCATATTATCGGAGAGACACTAGTCAAACCCTGTTTGTTGAAAGCTGCTGATATTGTTCTTGGGTCAGAAAGTAAACTAAAACTTCCACAAATACCGCTTTCTGACAATACTGTGAAATGTCGGATTGATGATATGGCCGAAGACATACAAAATCAATTAGTTACGGCCGTCAAACAATCGCAGTTTTTCGCAATTCAGTTAGATGAGAGTACCAACGTTGCGAATTGTTGCCAACTGCTAGTTTTCGTTCGCTATGTAGAAAATGAAGCAATTAAAGAAGAGTTGTTGTTTTCTACAGAGTTAAAGACAACTTCAAAAGCAATTCATATAATGGCAGCCGTCTCTGAATTCTTTTGTAAAAATGAGTTATCTTGGCACAAACTGATAGGCGTATGCACAGATGGCGCCCCGTCAATGCTTGGATGTCGCTCAGGATTCGTGCAGATGGTCAGAGAAAAAAACTCTAGTGTTACTGCTATCCACTGTGCAATACACCGTCAAGCCTTAGCAGCTAAGACACTTCCAAAGGAACTCAATGATGTCTTGAAATTGTGCATCAAAATCGTGAATCATATTAAAAAGAGTGCTTTAAATTCCAGGTTACTTACTGCTCTTTGTGAAGATTTTGGAGCAGAGTATAAAACACTTTTATTTCACACAGAAGTACGCTGGCTCTCAAAAGGAAATATGCTAGGAAGATTATTTGAACTTCGAGACGAAGTGATGCAGTTTTTGGAAAATAACAAACAAACTGAATTGTATGTGGAATTTACAAAGCCCGGTGTTCATGTTGCATTTGCTTATCTATCAGATATTTTCGAATCTTTAAACACATTGAATTTGAAATTACAAGGTGGAGAGTCAAACATAGTTTTTAATCGGGATGCCATCAAAGCGTTTACTGATAAGTTGCAGCTATGGAAACGTAAAATTTTAGCTTGCAATTATTCCTGCTTTCCCAGATTGTTTGGAATCCTGGAAGAAGCTTGATTTCACAATTATTTTAAGGATACTGATACTAAGAGTAAAATATTGAACCCTTTACAGCACCTCATTGATGAATTGGAACGATACTTCCCTAACAGTTGTGATAAAATTTAGTATAAGTTAGCGACGGATCCATTTCATGTTGACGTGGATGTGTTGCCAGAAATTAAAAATGATTCTGCAGCGAAGTATGACTTTGAGAAGATGGATAAGCCTTTATTTTGGGTGAAATATCTCACGGTGTATCCCAGCACAGCAGAACATGCACTGAAACTGTATTTACCATTTTCAAGTACTTATTTGTGCGAAAGAGCATTTTCAGCAGTAGTGGCGATAAAAAATAAGCTTAGAAGCAAACTCAGTATTGCCAATGATTTATGTTGCACAATTTCTATTATTCAGCCAAGAATTAAAAATCTTGTAAATAATATGCAAGCTCATCCTTCACATTGATTTATTTGTTTGTTTCTTGCCATATATGTGTGTGGAAATAATATTTTTATAATAAATACGTCACATTATAAGAGAACTTGTTATTTTTCTCCTAACTATCCTTACATGTAGGTAATACTGTAAAATTATAAAGAAACTTATTTCGACGAAAAAATATAAAATAAACATAGTGAATCTGATTTAAATATAAATACTGCTTGTGATCCTTATGGATTCCGATGTTACGTGTGGTATGTTATTTGAACTAATAATAGTATTTCTTCTGGATGAAGACACAGCGAAAGTTTATCCTAGATATGGCAAGTGAAGAGTAGTCCTAAAATCATATACTGGTTAAGAATGGTGTGCAGCAGGGGAATGTAATCAATGTAAGGAAGTTGTTTTATTTGGTTCTGAGAACTGGGCGTTTGTCGCTGTTCAGTAACTGTCATCGTTGACATAAATGCCAACCTATGTGCAATGACAATGGGGGGGGGGGGGGGCGCTATAGGCGTACAAATCAGTGATGTCCGTTAACACCGTGAGTGAGTGACTATTTTTGATAATGAGTGAAAGTAATAAGCTACACTCAACTTAAAATAATGGCCCCCATCCACTAATCTGCAAAGGTCGCAAATATTTTTCCTTGTTTACAAAGGACTTTCTTTACTTTAGGAGTGGCTTATAATCACTAGACTAGACTGATGACGTAATAACTGCGACTCGATACATTAACAGCCCACCATGTTACATGACGTCACCATCACAAATTTTTCAATAGTTTCTTGATAATCAATAAAAATGTCTATATTGTTTGGGGGGGGGGCACAGAAGTTTTTTTTTGGCAGAAGGGGGGCGTGACAAACAAAAGTTTGGGAACCTCTACTTTATTCAGTGTTATGCACATCAATTAAATTTAGGTGTTGGGCATTGCGTGACAGGGGATGAGGAAGTGTGGATCTTCTTTAGCGACTTGGAAGGAATTTCTACCTTCTTTCCCTGTCTGCTAAACACACAGCTTTTCTTGATGAGGTAATGAAGAAAAGTATTTCTACCTATCCTCAGTCTGTCAGATAAAATTTTAAATTGTGGGACATAACCACCATACACAAGTACCAAAAGAAAGTTGTCGAGTGCATGAAAAATTATTTATGATGATACTGAATATTTACAGGACAATAAACAAAGCTACGGAACTCAAGGGTTTCCTGCAAGGCGAAGATTTCCTGCTTTGGCTACATTTTTAAATGAAGTCATGCCTCATTGTGACATTCTGTGCAATCTTCTCCAGCAAAGGAATATTGATGCAATTAAAACTGGTAAGTATATATCTCACTTAGCAGCTTCTGTCCAGCATGTTAGGGCCTCACTAGACACTGGCTGTCACTGTGAACAGAAAGAGCTAACTGCAAAATGAGGACGTTTCACGGCATCAAGAATGCTGTGTACACGTGATGTGTGCGACAGTATCATGACTCAGAGCAATTTTAATGATCACTTGCCAGTTAATCAACTCTTTGAACCATCATAATTTTCCAAATAGAAAATTGTTTTCCCAGAAGAAGAACTGAAAGAAGCTGTTGAATTTTTTGTAAATTGCAGTGTTCAGATTAACGTCATGAACAGAATGTGTTATACCGCCCGTGCAAACTAAGTTGACTTTTGACATGGTGGCTGATGGGAACGACTGTACATGGGAAATGTCTTTACGATTGCTTCCATCAGCCATGATGCTGAACGTCGACTTAGTTTGGGCAGACAGTAGATCTGAAATGATTTTATAAAAGCATCAAGTGCTTCAATCTTGTTGAACTTTCTTTATGAAAACCAATGGCAAAAGCTTTTCCTTCTCCACATAACAGTAACCTTTCCAGTGACGACAGGAGAGGCAGAACGCTGCTTCTCTCCATTAAAGAGAGTGAAACCATTCATGCATAACACTATGAATGAGGACAGAGTTTGTGCACTGCAATTTGTTCTCTCAAAAAAGAACTACTGAGTCAGTCAAATTTCAATGAAATGATCATAGACAATTTCGCAGCGCAGAAGAGAAGACGAGCTGATTTCATCTACAAACAAATGGATTAAGGAACGCAAAAGTGCATTAATAGATGATCAGAGGCAATTCCTTTCTTGTAACTGCTGTGGCCACTCATTTCTGACATCGTAGCGCCTACTGCATCGGCACCCCACTTTACGTCCAACCATCACGGGATGCCTGCATTACAGGGTCTATATTCACCAGTAAAAGCTACGCTGTCTGTGTTGTCAAAACTAAGACTTACCGGCGACCACAACACACCACTAGGTCTCCATCAACGGCCGCCAGGGACTCCTACCCGTTCGTGGAGCCTGTAGAACAGCTTCAACAGAGGTCGCAGCTAGCCTAGGAACTACTTTTCTACGCCAGGCACGTGATCGCAAATAGATCCCGCAGATACATCCGCCAAAGGGCTTTATAAGGTGATGCACTGCCGGCAAAAGGCAGTTCGATGTAACGCTCGAAGGATACAGAGCTGTCGCCCAGGCAGCCACTGCCAGATGCCTTTTCTAGCTGGCTGATCTCTTGGTGTAGTCGACGAACCTGTTGAGGTTGTAGAACTGTTTGTGTTCGCTTCCCGCAAAGAGATGGGTCTCTTTTTATTATTATTTGTTATTTTGTGTTTGTGTTGATCCTCAGTTGGCATCGAGTCGGTTGTTCTTTTGGATATTGTATTATTGTTTCGTTTGGGTGAGTCTAGTAAATTGTTTTTAGACTTGTGTATTCCGCATTTCTATTCTGCTAGCGCAACTACTCCAGTAACTATCAGTGTAGCTTATGGAATTAAGTACATAAAAAAAGAAAGGTACTGACAAGTCTAGTCACCTACGTCATATTTTCCAAAATGCGACCTCATTCATAGTACGGTTTGCTGTGCTACAGTGACATACTGTCTGACACTTTAGCACAATAAACCATGCTAAAAACTACATTTTTGGGAGAGATCTTTCATACGCTATAGACCTATCGCTTAATTCGTAATGCACAGGAATAAATAGTACAACAAAAACTCTATGTAAATTAACATGGTGGTTGCTCATGTCAGCCAGTCACAGCACAGGATCCATGGCGTCATGAAAACATTAGTTTTGTCACACAAACGCATTCTACCCACACAAACTAAGTTGACTTTCGGTGCGGTGGTTGATGGGAGTTGCTGTGCTTGGTAAACACCTTTACGATAGCTCCCATTAGCCACCGCGCCGAATGTCAATGTGAGGAAACAAAAAGAAAAATCAATTTTACACTACTTGGGGTACAGACAACTTCGGTCAACACCTCAGTTAAGCCTTCTCACAGCCTCTGATCTTGTTCCTGCTTTTAGTATACAAAATAAATAGTCTAGGTGCGTATATCTAAATCTCATATCTAACCTATGTCCTACAAAAATGTCTATATTTCAAAAACTTCAGACATTAGATATTTTTTATGTATACCCATGCACCATGAATCAGTTATATATAGATGAGTAATTGCCTGTCATCAGTTTAGGTTTTATTGGCAGGCTCCAGTAATTTGTAATTGGTATTACATGTAGATACATCTACATCATACTCCTCAAGCCACCTAATGGTGTGTGACAGAGGGTACTTTTGGTACCACTATATGATCCCTCCAACCCTGTTCCACTCGCCAGTAGTGAGTGGGAAGAATTTTTGTTGGTAAGTCTCTGTAATGGCTCTAATTTCTTGAATTTTCTCCTTGTGGTCAATACGCAAGATGTATTGGGGGGGAGTAGGGGGGGTAGTGTGTTGTCTGACTCCTCCTGAAAAGTGCTGTCCCGAAATTTCAGTAGTAAATCTCTTCGTGCTGCACAACACCTCTCTTGTAACGTCTGCCAGTGGAGTTTGTTTAGCGTCTCCGGAACGCTCTCTCGCCAACTAAACAATCCTGTGACGAAACGCACCGCTCTTCGTTGGTTCTTCTCTATCCCTTCTATCAGTCCTATTTGACAGGGATCCTAGATAGATGAACGATATTCAAGAATCGGGCTAACAAGCACCTTATAAGCCACTAATTTCGTGGATAAGTTACATTTCCTTAAGATTCTTACGATGAATGAGTCTGGTGTCTGCTTTTCCCACTATCTGTTTTATAGTTATTCCATTTAAGGTCGCTCTGGATAGTTACGCCTAGATATTTTATGGCAGACGCTGTCTCCAACTGTTTGCCATCAAGTGTAGCTGTACAGTAGTGGATTTCTTTTCCTATGTATGCGCAATGTATTACACTTATTTACGTTCAGGGTCAACTGTCAGAGTCTGCACCATTCTGCAGTTCTCTGCAGGACGTTCTGCAAATTCTTAATATCTTTTGGTGTTGCTACTTTGGTATAAACAACTGCATCATCTGCGAATAGCCTTAAACAGTATCCGACGCTTTCTACCAGATCATTTATATACACTCCTGGAAATGGAAAAAAGAACACATTGACACCGGTGTGTCAGACCCACCATACTTGCTCCGCACACTGCGAGAGGACTGTACAAGCAATGATCACACGCACGGCACAGCGGACACAACAGGAACCGCGGTGTTGGCCGTCGAATGGCGCTAGCTGCGCAGCATTTGTGCACCGCCGCCGTCAGTGTCAGCCAGTTTGCCGTGGCATACGGAGCTCCATCGCAGTCTTTAACACTGGTAGCACGCCGCGACAGCGTGGACGTGAACCGTATGTGCAGTTGACGGACTTTGAGCGAGGGCGTATAGTGGGCATGCGGGAGGCCGGGTGGACGTACCGCCGAATTGCTCAACACGTGGGGCGTGAGGTCTCCACAGTACATCGATGTTGTCGCCAGTGGTCGGCGGAAGGTGCACGTGCCCGTCGACCTGGGACCGGACCGCATCGACGCACGGATGCACGCCAAGACCGTAGGATCCTATGCAGTGCCGTAGGGGACCGCACCGCCACTTCCCAGCAAATTAGGGACACTGTTGCTCCTGGGGTATCGGCGAGGACCATTCGCAAGCGTCTCCATGAAGCTGGGCTACGGTCCCGCACACCGTTAGGCCGTCTTCCGCTCACGCCCCAACATCGTGCAGCCCGCCTCCAGTGGTGTCGCGACAGGCGTGAATGGAGGGACGAATGGAGACGTGTCGTCTTCAGCGATGAGAGTCGCTTCTGCCTTGGTGCCAATAATGGTCGTATGCGTGTTTGGCGCCGTGTAGGTGAGCGCCACAATCAGGACCGCATACGACCGATCCACACAGGGCCAACACCCGGCATCATGGTGTGGGGAGCGATCTCCTACACTGGCCGTACACCACTGGTGATCGTCGAGGGGACACTGAATAGTGCACGGTACATCCAAACCGTCATCGAACCCATCGTTCTACCATTCCTAGACCGGCAAGGGAACTTGCTGTTCCAACAGGACAATGCACGTCCGCATGTATCCCGTGCCACCCAACGTGCTCTAGAAGGTGTAAGTCAACTACCCTGGCCAGCAAGATCTCCGGATCTGTCCCCCATTGAGCATGTTTGGGACTGGATGAAGCGTCGTCTCACGCGGTCTGCACGTCCAGCACGAACGCTGGTCCAACTGAGGCGCCAGGTGGAAATGGCATGGCAAGCCGTTCCACAGGACTACATCCAGCATCTCTACGATCGTCTCCATGGGAGAATAGCAGCCTGCATTGCTGCGAAAGGTGGATATACACTGTACTAGTGCCGACATTGTGCATGCTCTGTTGCCTGTGTCTATGTGCCTGTGGTTCTGTCAGTGTGATCATGTGATGTATCTGACCCCAGGAATGTGTAAATAAAGTTTCCCCTTCCTGGGACAATGAATTCACGGTGTTCTTATTTCAATTTCCAGGAGTGTATATTGTGAACAGCAACGGTCCTATCTCACTTCCCTGTGGTACTCCGGATATTGCCTTTACATCTGTCGATTTAGTTCGGTTAAGAGCGTCGTTTGAGTTCTACCTGCAAGAAAGTCTTGAATCCAATCGCAGGTCTGCTGTGTTACTCCGTAAGCTCGTATTTTTTTATTAAATGGCAATGCGGGGAGGTGTCAAATGCCTTACTGAAATCAAGGAACACGGCATCAACCTGAACGCCGATGTCCACTGCGCTGTGGATCTCATGGAGGAACAGAGCGAACAGAGATTCACTGGATCTCTGTTTGCGGAATCCATGTTGATTTTTATAGAGGAGATGTTCATTTTCCTAGAACGTCATAATTCTTGAGCATAAAACATGTTCCATAATTCTACAACAGATTCACGCCAACGATATAGGTCTATAATTGTGTGGATTTGTCTTACGACCTTTCTTAAAATCGGGAGTGGCCTGCGCTTTTCTCCAGTCCTTAGGTGCCTTTCGTTGCTCAGGCGATCTACGATAAATTACTGCTAGAAGGAGAGCAAGTTCTTCCACATAATCTTTATAGAATTTTATAGGTATCTCATCTGGTCCTGAACCCTTTCCACTACTAAAAGTTTGCAGCTGCTGTTCAATTCCGCGATCGGTTATTTCAATATCTGCCATTTCGACGTTCGCACGAAGATTGAAAGGAGGGACAGTGCTACGATCTTCCACGGTGAAACAACTTCGGAAGACTGAATACAGTATTTCGGCCTTCTCTCTGTTATCGTCCGTTTCGGTGCCGGTGTGGTCGCTGAGAGAATGAATATATGATTTTGACCCACTTACTGATTTTTACATCCGACCAGAACCTCTTAGGGTTTTTACTCAGGTCAATTAGCAACGTTGTACTTTCAAAATCATTGAAAGCTTCTCTCATTGATCTCCTTACGCTCATTTTCGCTTCGTTCAGCATTTGTCACCTAGGTTTTTACTTCTTTTGAATCTGAGAGGACGTATTCTTTGTTTACGTAGCGGTTTTTGTAACATGGCTATTAAACCGTGGTGGATCTTTCCCATCCATTAAAATCTTATTTGTCTAGGGCATATTGAACGATTCCTTTTAATTTTTTTCCATTTGTTCTCCACATCTTCGTCCTCATCATCGAATATTCGATGCTGCCTACTGAGATATTCTGAAATTTGTATCCTGTCGCCCTTGCTGAGCGAATATATCTTCCTACCTTTCTTAACATTCCGGCAACGACCTTGCCGCAGTGGATACACCAGTTCCAGTGAGATCACCGAAGTTAAGCGCTGTCGGGCGTGATTGGCACTTGGATGAGTGACCATCCAGGCCGCCATGCGCTGTTGCCATTTTTCGGTTCCACTCAGCCACATGATGCCGATTGAGGAGCTACTCGACCGAATAAAATGGTTCAAATGGCTCTGAGCACTATGGGACTTAACAGCTGTGGTCATCAGTCCCCTAGAACTTAGAACTACTTAAACCTAACTAACCTAAGGACATCACACACATCCATGCCCGAGGCAGGATTCGAACCTGCGACCGTAGCAGTCGCGCGGTTCCGGACACTCGACCGAATAGTAGCGGCTTCAGTCAAGAATACCATCATAACGACCGGGAGAGCGGTGTGCTGACCCCACACCCCTCCTATCCGCATCCTCCAATGAGGATGACACGGCGGTCGGATGGTCCCTGTAGTCCACTCGTCCCATGTAGGACTCGTCGTCATAGATGCTGTCACAGCCTTAGTATCACTGATACCTTCCTCTCCGTTAACTGATTCTATAAGGTTGGGTCTGTTAGTTGCCAGGAGGTCTAACACGTTACCCTCACGAGTTGATTCTCTATCTGCTCAAGGTAATTTTCGGACAAGACATCCAGAACAACGCCACACGATTCCCTGTCTCTGGCACCAGTTTTGATGATATAACACTGCCAATCTATACCTGGCAAGTTGAAATCACCCCCTATTACAACTGAATAATCAGGAAAATTACTAATGATATTCTGCAAGTTCTGTCTGAAGCGCACTACAACTACAGATCTATAAAAGCATCCGATCACCATTTTGACCATTCTTTGATACTAAATTTCACCCAGATTAATTCACATTTGGAATCCGTGATAAACTCGCTAGATTTTATGGAATTTTTTACTGCAATAAACACGCCATCACCATTGGCAACTAACTTATCCTTACTATAAACATTTCACCCTGAACTTAGGATTTCGTTGTCATTGACATATGGCTTCAACCAACTTTCTGTTCCCAATACTATCTGTGCATTACAACCTTCAGTAAGCGATACTAATTCTGGGACCTTTCCTTGGATCTTCCTATAGTTTACTAAAATCATATTAATCTTTTCTATCTCTGATCTGCGAGGATCAAGATTCTCAGAGGTTGTTGTGGCTGATTTAACAAGCAAATTGTGTTTTCTACTAAGGGAGGGTCCTCTAATCTAAAAAAAGCCCCATGTGCACACCACATGCATTCTGCTACCTTAGTAGCCGCTTCCTGCATGTAGTGCACGCCTGACCTATTAAATGGAGCCCTACTATTTTGCATCAGATACCGTCTTAGAGCCGTCTGAGGCTCTATTTTAGACCTTCCACTCTGCTCCAAACGAGAGGACCGCGATCAACCCTGGATACGATGCTACAAATAGACAGCTTAGCCTGCACCCCGCGTGCGTTGCTACTTGCCTTCACTAAATCAGCCAGTCACCGAAAGGAGCCGAGGATGACCTCAGAACCCAAGTGTCAGGCGTCATTCGTGCTGACATGTGCCACTACACGCAGCCGGTTGCATCCAGTGCGCTCGATAGCCGCCGAAAGGGCTTCCTCCACATTACGGATGAGGCCTCCCGCCAAACATACCGAATGCACACTGGAATTCTTTCGCGCCTTGCCTGCTTTCTCTCTGATGGGCTCCATCACCCGCGTAACATTGGAGCTCCAAGTGACTGGTATTGCCACCCTCTCTACTTGTCCGAACTGGGCAGAAAAATCGACCGCTGGCCCAACAGGAGAGGCATGCCGTGCTGGCTCAGAGTTATCATCAACACTGGGGAGCACCTCGTACCTGTTGCTAAGACTTAGGGAGCCAGCCGCGCGGACTGCTCCCTCTTTCGCCTTCCGTCCACCACTGTTTGCCACCCACTCTGCAGTGAGGACGGACCGGTCAGCTATTGCGTATCGGAAACCGCAGTGACGTTCGGTCCACCAGAGGATTCCAGTGACACCAAAGGTGTCGCAGGTCTCGTCGCTGGCGCCTCGACGTCACGGCAACTTCGGGTCTTAGCTAGAAGCTTGCCGACGGTAGCCACCGCAGCTTCCAACTGTTTACGGACAGCAGCTAACTCTCCTTGTGTCCGCTCACAACAAGCACAGTCCCTAGCCTTATCGTACTGTGGATAAAATAGATATTAGGTCTCAAATGGCGCTACTGAGTTTGAAAATATAGCAAATGAGAACAAACTAACACTAAAAGTTGGTGTGCAGATTTCTCACTGTACTCTGAGACCGCAAGCTATTGAACATAAATTAATTCCTCCACGCGGAAAATTTGCACTAGGAAGTCGCCGTACACAAGGATATTCACAAGACTTACGCAACAACAAAAACTACAATTAATTTTCTATCCGCTAGTCCACACAGTAAAATACACACATATAGATCACTTCTTTGCAGAAGCACGTGACAATAAACAGACTAAATTAATTTAGAGTTTATCACACAAGTGCTGCTGCTGCTCTGCTTCACGTCCTCTTGGCTCGGCGGCTGCCGCTACACTCGAGATAGACTAAGAACTGACCACCATCACATGTAGGTGGAAGAATAAGGATGTGTTGGCGGCAAATGTGGGTACATGTGACACAGATATGTTTGCTTCCATATACCTGAGGCCCCTGGCTTTTCTATTGGAGGTGGGGCACCACTTGGTAGCAGATTCATTTGTATGACAAAAATTCCCATGAAATGAAACCCTACGAAGTCTCACTGCTCACCGGTGTGGGATCCGTACCAGATAGGGTTGATAGAAGAGAGAGAGAAGATCCAGGTGTATTTAGCTGCGAGATTTAATGCAGTTATATGTCGGCTATCAGCACTTTTCCATTATGTTTGAATCATCCCATATGACTCCGCTGGAAAAACATTATATAATGTATAGTTGTTTTGTCAGCTGAAATAGAAAGCTTACTAATCATAGGTCATACATTGTACTAAAAGTTGGAAATTTATGACACAGAGTTTTATGTTGGTTAAAGAACCTGCCATTTAAACATTGCTTTAGAAGCAACAGTGAACCTCTACCAGAGTCAGAAGCCTGAAGGGTGTTGCTTTAGACCGTAAAGGATGAACTCATACCATGTCTGCTGTTCAGTATGGCCATTCTGTTCTTTTGAAAATACGCTGCTACTCACGTGGGAGTCTCAATAGATTGCAGTGTAAGTTTTTGCTTACAGTTCATATGTCATAACAGGTCTGTGTTGTGTGAATTAACTTTAAATTGATGGCACTTTATGCAGATACAATTTGTTCTCATTACATAGCTCTAGCTGTGAAAGAAATACTGTAATGCTCTCTCACATAAACCTGATGTCATGATTTGCTGTAAACATGGTTGCAGAAAACATTATATGCCATAGCAGTATAAAATAACTTTTCTTTTCCTCTTTGCATTAAGCCCCGGACTGAGTGAACGAAGATGTCAACTGCTAAAGATAAGCGGAGCCACAATATCGTCTGTCAGATGGAACATCTCAAGAGAAATAATTTAATATACTGGTGTGAACTTAGATCATTTGTTCTGGTACTGCTTGTGCGTTTAATATATGTAGTCAGTCAAATTTTATGAAATACTATATTTGAAACTGAGGTAGAGAACTAGGTATCAATCAGATCCAGGTTTTTACAAATAATTATGGTTCCTCAATGCACTGAAACCATCAAAACTGTAGACCAGCAGCAGAGAAATTGTTTATATGAAAGATATACTAAATATAGCATATCTACTCTTTAACAAACTGCCCGACTTGTACCATTGTGAGTAAATGATTCCTCAGCTCTAAAAAAGTTTTATATGTTACAATTTTTTTCAGTTATACATACACGCAATGAAAAGAATTTTACTTTGATGCAGTGTATTTTTCAGGTGTAGCACAATTATGAACTTCTCTATGAAGTAACTTAGTTTTAGGTTTGCAGCGACCACTAACATCGAAGATGTGATTATTGACATTGAGAAAAACTGTTTTGATTCATGATTTTATGATCTTCAACTAAGTCCGATATGAACATCCATTGTGTGCACTAGCTTGTATTGGTGTATATTGTTAATAGTAATAAACTGCTCCATTTCTATGTTTGATTTTGTGTTGGCGATTCACAATGGGGCTAGGAATTACTGCAATGGTGACCCCTGTCGTCTTCTGTTAGATCATGTTTTCGTGTGATGTATTTATACCTTCACACCTAAACTTAAACAATGGACTGGGTACACTTTTGTGACTCAGAATCTGTCATGGGCGTACAGACACTGTTTTCTGATAGTAACACTCCTATCATTCAGCCTATATTGATCCCACACTCATGTGCACTACCAGCTCGTATCCATCCAGAATGTGAGGTCTAACCTCTCTGGGTCAAAACCACCCTGGTGGGAACCACATGCAGGACATCATGTCCAAAAAGCAAGGTGGTGCAGTGGTTCACACAGTGGACTCGCAGCCGGGAGAACGACGATCAAACCAGCGTCAGGCCATCCTGATTTAGGTCTTCCAAGATTTCCATAAATTGCTTCAGGCAAATGCTGGGATGGTTCCTTTGAAAAGACACAGCCGACTTCCTTCCTTTCCTAATCTGATGGGACCGATGACTTCACTGTTTGGTCCCCTTCCCCAAATCAACCAACCAACCAACAATGTGTCCACTTCCACAGTGTGGTACAGTACCCCAATTTCATCCCACACCAAATAAAGCAAGAGATGCCTTCACCTTTTCCCAATGCCGCTGCAGCAGACATACATATATAATGTGGACTTCCTCCCTCCTTCCACTATGCATGCGCATGTACATTTTATGCATTCTTTGTACCAACAATATTCCGCTTCGTCGATTCGCATCATTTGCAACAACTTGTAAAGCCGGAAATGCATATCCTCCTATTTCCATCTAATGTACTATGAATTTTTTCCTTATTTTGTTACCTGAAGATATGACATTTCTGTGTCTTTATATATTGTAATTGTTTTACTATTTGTATATATATATATATATATATATATATATATATATATATATATATATATATATATGTAATGTATAATTGGTTTGTTTTGTAAATACTATTTGTATTTTTACGCTGGGTCTGGCCTAGGGAAAACTATGCTATCGAACGAATACATCGATAGGTCGTGTGGAGAACCAAAGTGTTTAGGATCTTTGGTTGTGTGAACTCTGCTGCATGGAGCGCGGGCAGAGCAGAGGGAGTCTGGCTGGGGTAGGGCGGTGGAGCAGGTGTGTTGAGTGACGCTCCCACGAGTTGCCGCGCTTTCGGGGTTTGGCAGCATGTAATTGCGCTCGACTTGCTATGATAGTTTCTGACACGGTGTCGCGGACGGGAAGCGTTAGCTGGCACACATCAAGAGCCCATTTCGGCTGGAGACCGTGTCGAGAAGAAGGTGCGGCAACATCCAGCTTCTGCAACAGCGACGGCCGACAATGAGTGACTGTCGCCACCTCCTCGATCGACGATTTCAAACCTTCAATCAACCAACAAGGAAGACTGGTAGCACGTAAAGTTTTAGAACTGTATGGCAGACCTCAGCTTTTCAAACTGTTAAATTTTTCTCACTAAATTACAGCAACGTAGCATGAACCTTTGTTGCTCATTGTCCCAATTGCATTACCAAGCAGGGTCCCTTCCTTTTCCGGAATGAACCCGAGTGTCATTGAAATTCAAACGCCAGCATTAAAGTAATATCATTCGATTTCACTGCTTTAATTTCAAAGTTCAGTTAAGGTATTCATAGCTGGCTACAATATTTAGATTACACAAGCACAGATTAAGAGTGCGAGTTTTGTTACTGAATTTTAGCTTACCTGTGACTGCAGTTCAGCTTGGTACGTACTAAATTTTACTATTGTTAATTGTTCAGAATCATTTAAATCAAGTTCAAAGTTAAATCTCTTATTTCTAAATTGCGTAGATTCAAGTAGCTTTTGAAATGATTGTTGAAGTAGCCCAAGACTAACCGTATTTTACTGAATTTCGATGTGCTTCAGAAACAAAGCTCACTATTAATTTCAGTCACTAAATTAACTTTCAATTTTCCGATTTTATTAATTCTTTTGCTAAGTTAAGTCAGAGTGTAGCGAAATTTATTACTTCTGACAAACTTTCAGTTTTCACACTACACGTGTCAACCCTCAGTTGCCACACTTCTAGTGCTAATTATATGTGTAATAACCTTTCTTTTTCAGTTACTATAGTAATTGTCCATAGGACTGGCGACCGTAATTTCCCCCAAATCTCAAATATCTAATTACTGCTAGTTAATTGTTAACCTCACGGCCACACATTTACTTTCTTTATTAACTTTACCCCTTTTCAAAATTAATTTCCACCAGTTTCATTTGGATTTTTCCTTTCATTTAGATGTAACCCTTTTCTCCCTCTTTACCGCAGATTAACTTCGGTGACGATTGCTTTTCCCAAATTTCCATTAGGTACACGTGGTTTAATTTTTCACTGTCATTAAGGTCGATAAGTGAGGAGGAGGTTACAAACTGAGTGCTCATCTGTGACAAGTGCTACAAATGCACAAAGTATCACTATCCTCACCCCCACACAGACCTCCGGCGATGAACCATTACCTGGATCCATCGCCATTGTAACATTGCCACTCGTCTCTCCCTGTGATGCTGCAACAGGTGCCTGTCGCCCTTTTTCCTAAATTCTCGCATGCCGAAGGAGAATACTTGGTTCACCTTGGTCGATAACTGTTGGACTTCGACAGAATTCTGGGCGACAATACACGTTTCGTATGATTGGTTAGCCACTTACACAATCGTGTGAAAACCAGCTCGCACTATTCGTCTACGAGTCTCAGAGGGCCATAGACACGGGTTCCCAGGTAGATGCCATGTTTCTTGTCTTCCGCAAGGCGTTTGATGCAGTTCCCCACAGTCGTTTAATGAACAAAGTAAGAGCATATGGACTATCAGACCAATTGTGTGATTCGATTGAAGAGTTTCTAGATAACGGAACGCAGCAAGTCATTCTCAGTGGAGAGAAGTCTTCCGAAGTAAGAGTGATTTCAGGTGTGTCACTCGGGAGTGTCGTAGGACCGTTGCTATTCACAATATATATAAATGACCTGGTGGATAACATCCCAAGTTCACTGAGACTTTTTGCGGATGATGATGTAGTACATCGAGAGGTTATAACAGTGGAAAATTGTACTGAAATGCAGAAGGATCTGCAACGAATTGACGCACGGTGCAAGGAATGGCAATTGAATCTCAATGTAGACAAGTGTAATGTGCTGCAAATACATAGAAAGAAAGATCATTTATCATTTAGCTACAATATAGCAGGTCAGCAACTGGAAGCAATTAATTCCATAAATTGTCTGAGAGCAGGCATTAGGAGTGACTTAAAATGAAATGACCATATAAAATTAATCGTCGGTAAAGCAGATGCCAGACTGAGATTCATTGGAAGAATCATAAGGAAATGCAGTCTGAAAACAAAGGAAGTAGGCTACAGTACACTTGTTCGCGCACTGCTTGAATACTGCTCACTGGTGTGGGATCTGCACTAGATAGAGTTGATAGAAGAGAGAGAGAAGATCCAACGGGGAGAAGCGCGCTTCGTTACAGGATCATTTAGTAAACACGAAAGCGTTGCGGGGATGATAGATAAACTCCAGTGGAAGATTCTGCCAGAGAGACGCTCAGTAGCTCAGTACGGGCTTTTGTTGAAGTTTCGAGAACATACCTTCACCGAGGAGTCGAGCAGTATATTGCTCCCTCCTAAGTATATCTCGCGAAGAAACTATGACGATAAAATCAGAGAGATTAGAGCCCACACAGAGGCATACCGACAATCTTTCTTTCCACGAACAATACGAGACTGGAATACAAGGGAGAACCGATAGAGGTACACAAAGTACCCTCCGACACACACCGTCAGGTGGCTTGTGGAGTATGGATGTAGATGTAGATGATCAATGACCTGCTGCTGGATACGCTATCTCAGTGTAAGTATGCCTACAGCTCGATCCTACATTACTCAACGCCTGGTGCCCTCCTGCCGAAACGATTCATTACATCATTCTTGATGTATGCCTCCAGTATCGGACGCCATCGCAATTGTAGCGTCATCTTCGCTCCAAAGTCGTATTTGAGGGCCTACCTGACAATGCCCTGTGGACCCCTTGGCAGGTTAAATTTCCATCTGATCTTCAACTACACCTCCTGTGATTTTGTCCATTAGAAAGGGTTTTATGAAACCCTGCTACTGTGGAAACAATGCACTTGTTGATACATAACTTCTCTTCTACCAAAGCAGAACCTCACACATCGAAAACATAACGTAAAATGGAATAGTATACAGAGAAAACGAACTTGAAAATGGGACTTATTTCCCGAAATGCGTTGTGTAAAATATGAATAAAAGGAAGTCGTGACTGGTAGCAGAGAAGTTATTTATAAACAAACCCATTACATCTCCTGTCGCAGAAGTCTGCTGTTTTAGAACAAAATCTCTTCTCACTGACCAAGTCTACCATATTATCCGGGATCTCCAGCTCTTTCCCTCCAGCAGCTCATCCATTGATTCAAAATTTGGTAACACGCCTCCACACCCAGGAGGTTGAGGTCGTGTGCACAGCATGCCCTTCCAGCAGCTAACTGCAGTGCCACATCGTGGTGAACTTCCGTTTCTATCTGCGATGCCAGCATCTGCCTCCCACTGACCGAGCAAAAACGCCGCGTATCAAACAGATGAGTTGATGCACAGCAGGTGCTACATCATGTGTACCCATTATGTTGGTACCATGTAACTTTCGGAGATTCTGCACGGTTTTGCCATGTGTCATGTGCATACTCAAACTCTGACTGTGACTCCGTCTAGGCGCCACAATTTGCTGTGACGCTGTAGGGTTCTGCCCCTCTACTCAGTCGTCTAACAGGTTGAATCTTCCTGTAGGCAGGCTGTTCATTTTCGATCCCACCAGTACTCTCATCTTCCTCATGAATACTGCAGCCATCAGCCCATCATCATAAGCTCCTTTGGGTCTTCTTCCTGCGTCACTGTCCTCCACACAGACAACAACTCTGACTCACCCGTTCATGGCTTGGCAGTCCTTCATCTCCAACTCGCATCAGACTTGGTATTCTCTTGGACTTTACAGGTCGCTGTTGTTGTCTGTCCTATTCTCAGGATCGACTTCCTCAAACATTTCTGCCTCCTGCCAGGCCTCCAGTTGGCCACTCAGCTTCGCCATGTATCAGGATCTCAGATTCCAAGTACCTTCGTCTCCTCGCCCCCTTCCATCACTACTCAGTGTGTCACACTCTTCTGCACTACCCCTGTGTGCTCACATCTGACAGTGAATCTTGTCAGCTTGCTGGCCCAGCTTACGGCTCAGCGCCAAGAGATCGCTGACCTCGATGTGGACCACACCAACCCGCATCAGCTGATCACTGAAGCATTAGCCAGCATGGTGGGTGCTCTCTGCATGGTCACAGAACTCACTGGGTCACAGCCTCATGTCGTTGCTGAAGCTTCCCCTGCTCCTAATTCCCTTGTACCTCCACCTTCACTGCAGTCTCTGTGGGTCAGTGACAGTCTAACTCCAGTGTTTTGTGTGTCTTACCTTCATTCCACTGTTACACGTGTGTCCCCCTCCGTTCTAGGGGCTATTATTAATGGCATCTGCTATAGGCTACTTACTACTGAGAGCCCCCTGTCTGGTATAACGCTCGCTGCCTCAATGCCACCAATCTCAACTACGCTAAGACCACACCACAGGACCTCTTAGATTCCAAGACTGTGCATCCTTCAGACAGTAATTGGTCGCCACCTATACATCTTGCACCGCAACAAGATGGTTCTTTTCACTTGTGTGGAGACTATTGTAAACTCAATGCTCGGATGACCCTTGACAAATACCTGATCCCGCACATCCAGGATTTCATGCAACAACTTCAGTGTGCAGACTTTCAGCGTTATTGATTACTGAAAGGCTTATCACCACATCCCTAGGCACTGTAATGATATACCTGAAAAAACCATCATTATGTTGTTCAGCTTATTCGAATACTGCTACACACCATACAGTCTTCAAAATGCCATGCAGACATGGCAACATTTTATTGGCTTAGTCTTGTTCCCTCTTGCTTTCTGCCATGCTTACCTTGATGATATCTTCATCTCTTCTGCTCAAGAACACAAGCTCCATTTATCTCGAGTTCTCAAAGCACTAGCCCACAATGGCGTCGAGATAAAGCATGATAGATCTCAGCTAAACGTGACCATCGTCATTTTCCTGGGCCGTACCACCTCTGCCGACAGTATTCGCCCCATGTCCGACATTGTCGTGTTCATCAATGATTTGCCATTATCCGAGACATTTCACAGCTTCTGTTGTTCCCTCAGAATGATCATTTTTTCCCATTGGCACATCCCTCACACTGTTTCTAAAACTCCCTCTGAAAGCCACCTTGGGAGGCAAAAACACCTACTGTACCCACATTAAGGCTGCTACTCGCCTTGATACCATTTTGATGGGTGTTAATTCAGACATTTGCAACTTGACATGCACATGCCTGCCACACCAAAGCAGTACAGTTGGACACCACGCACCCCCCCCCCTCCCCCGGGTCACTTTGATATTCCCAAGGGATGGTTTCAACATATTCAACTCGACCTCATCGGATCTCTCCTCCTCCCCACCCCTCGGAGGTTTGCAAATATATTCTATATCGACCACATCACCATGTGGGTCGAGGCTGCACCTAGACATTACCTCAGATACTGCCACTTGTGCATTTCTCGCCGCTTGAATTTCTCACTGTCGTTGCCTTCTTCTATTACAGCTGATCATGGGTGACAGTTCAGACTCATTGGTTTCAGTAGGCTGCACAACTTGTGTGGTGCCAACTAATTCTACACTATGGCTTACCATCCCCAGAGTAATGGGTTGGTCAAGCACTGGCACTGCACCCTTAAGACAGCGCTCATTGTCATTTTACTTGCTGGTCCAAGGCCCTCTACTGAGTTCTGCTCGGGATTTGCATGGCGTTTAAGGAGGACTTACAGGCTTCCTTGGTCCTCAAACTTTATGGCAGATCCCTGATCTTGCCTGCTGGATTCGTCAAGGACTCCAAGCTTCCACCCCATTCTGAGTTCTTAACTTTAGTTGGGCATCTCTGTCCTCACAATGATCATATCTGCATCCCACCTCCATGTGTCTTTATTCACAACACCTTGGGGCAAACAGCCTTACTCAGATCCCCACAACATGCTCTGCCTCTCTGACCACACCTTTGACATTCTCTTACATGGTACACTGCAAACAGTCTCTAATAACAGACTCAAGCCAGCTTGGACACTTGATGGTGACTCCCCCCCCCCCCCCCTCCCAAGCTACCTCGGAATCTCCCCTGGCTGATAGTTGGCTCTTTTCCCTTGGAATCCTCGCTGTCAGACTCCTCCAGTGCTCACAATGCATGTCACCTGTGTTCTTTGTGTGTTCTGAGTGCTAAGGGTACTGCACGTGACATTCCTCCTTCTGATACTGGCACCATGAGCTCTCGTCTCCACATCGCCTGCTCCTTCCTGCATCACACTCTTCTACATCGACATCTCTCCTCTATTGGTCGATTACCACTCCTTGCAGTTACGTGACAGGACTCTATTCACGCTTCACTCACCTTTCCACATGCTCGATGACTCCATGCATTGCATCACACACCTGCACACCTTCTACCATCCTCCCGGTGTGGAAGAAATGGCATCACCACCTTCGATCAATGCCCTCAGCCACCTTACCATCCATGTACCTCCTGCCACACAGGCCACTGGAATGACGCAGGACCAGTCGATTCCTGTCTCGCACAATGGCTGCCTTCCCTGCACTCCAGCATGTCGAGCTTACACTGCTCTACCCTTGCCCATGCTACAAGAAATAGTCCAGCTGTGTCCCTCTCACTGGCTAGTCAGGTAAAACTGCCCTCCATGATGCCCGATGCTGACCAAGTGCCAAGTCGCCTCGTTGACCTCGGCTCCACTACCTCACTTTCTCCCCCATGCTCCACACTAATGGAGAGAGGGGAGACTTTGTGGCGACCACTACCGAACATGTGGCTATCGACTTTTAGAAGAACTATCATGATTCATGATTTTATGGTCTTTGACTCATTCTGGTATGAATATCCATTGTGTGCACTCATTTGTACTAGTGTATGTTCTTAGTAGCAATAAAATACTACATTTCGACATTTGATCGCGTGTGTTGGTGATTTTCTCTCCCCCAATGATTCGCCATGGGAACAGGAATTGCGACAAGTTAATAACTGTGAAGTATTCTGTGCAAAATAAACTGTGATGTCAGGTTACACATATGTACAAGTGTGGAAGAATTATTATATCAAACTATATAAAAATATTGCTGCACAAGTCTATACTTGTAACCCCCCTCATTGTCCTCACTCATTGTTGAGTGGAACTTTTAATTTTTCTGAAGCAATGTGTCAAATAGCAACTTGCTTACTGCTCTTTAAATGATTCAGTACTTCTGAAACATTGTTTATACGAGGTGTGATTGGAAAGTTTTAAGAATGGATCCGCTGCTGCTTACTGGTTTGGCAGGCAGGTACACAGACGGTGGGGAGTGAGTCATTGCCTTTTTCTTGAACGCCCTCTGACAGGAAACTTCGTTTCCTTTATTCAGTTCGTTGTGCAGATGGTTGAGTGCGGGTCTGTTAGGGCTTGTTGCCAGATTCTGTCTGTGTGAAAATGGATGTAAAAACGAAGCAACGAGTTTGAGTGAAATTTTGTTTTAAAACCGGGAAATCAGCTTCTGAGACTTACAAACTATTAAAAACAGCTTTTGGAGATAATTGTATGAGCCAGTCAAATGTTTTTGTCTGGTTCAACAGATTTAAAAATGGCCACGAATCATTTGAAGATGAACCATGGTCCAGCTATCCTTCCGTCTCACCAACGAATGAAAATGTTGTGAAAGTTCGCGACTTATTGCTCTCTGATCATAGACTTACAATTAAGGAGATGGCTGATGAACTTAAGTTCCTGTGTAGTTCAATCAGTTTTAACTGGAAATCTGAACAAGCGTCGAGTATCCGCAAAATTCATTGCAAAAGCGTTGTCAAGTGACCAGTGACAATACCGACTTCAAGTGTGCCAAGAACTGATTAATCAGACTAAAAATGAGCCAGATTTGTTAAATAGGGTAATTAAAGGTGACGAATGGTGGGTAAATGGATATTATCCTGAAACAAAAGTGCAGTCTTCGCAGTGGAAGATTCCATGTACATCATGACCGAAAAAAGCACGGCAAGGTCGGTCAAAGGTGGAGACAATGTTGGTGATTTTTTTTTCGATTCGACCGGTATTGTGCATTATGAATTTACCCCTGGAGCACAGACAATTAACCAGGAATGCTACAAATGTGTCCTTGAGCGTTTGTGCTCATCGTGCCTTCTCCATCGTTGAATTTTTTACCAAATTCACAATTCCTGTGTTTCCACAAAGGCCATATTCCCCTGATTTGGCCCCTGTGGACTTCTAACTGTTTCCTAAACTGAAATTTTCACTGAAAGGGAAGCGATTTGACTCGATTGAAGACATTCAGGCAAATAAGGAGAGTGTCCTTAACATACTCCAGGAAAAAAATTTCCAGGAATGTTTCCAAAAGTGGAAACACCGTTGGAGTCGGTGTGTTCAGTCAGAAGGGGACAATTTTGAAGGAGATGCATCACAATAGCATGTAAGTACTACCATTGTATAATTACAAGCACCGATTGAGGTGGCACAGTGGCTAGCACACTGGACTCGCATTTGGGAGGACGGCGGTTTAATCCCGCATCTGGCCATCCTGGTTTGGGTTTTCCATGATTTCCCTAAATCGCTCCAGGCAAATGTTGGGATGGTTCCTTTGAAAGGGCACAGCCAACTTCCTTCCCCGTTCTTCCCTAATCTGATGAGACCGATGATCTCGCTGTCTGGTCTCCTCCCCTAAACAACCCAACCCAATTACAAGTCATTTCTTAAAACTTTCCAGTCACACCTCATTTGTAATGTTTACTCAACCATTTATTAATTGGTTCATGTTTTTCTCATTGTTAATGAATATGTAACCGTACATGTAGACTCTTCAAGCAAGAAGTTTGTTCAGTAACAGCCCCAGTTCAAGTATAGTATTGCTTTGAATTGATAAATAAACAGAAGTGGGTGACAAGTCTCTCACATGTGTTTCCCTGAGCTCACCTCTAACTTTTTACTGTAGAAACATGTAAAGTATATTGTGCAACCAACTCTAAAAAGGACAGTAGCTGGTTTTTTGGATGTATATGTGCATCTTTTATAAACTTATTCTGTAGTGAAACCTAACAATACTTTTAGCTTCAGTCATAAGACAATGTTTTATTAGGAATTAATAGCATTATTAGGTTTATATTTCAATATACTGCAAGCAACTGAAGACCGATGAACACCATTCACTATTACAAATGGATTGACATTCTTTGTTACAAAATGTTTTCATTGCATACACGTTATCAGTGAAACATTATTCCTCGTGTTTATCACAACACCCCAATCAACTCTCACCAAGGCACACCTTTTGATTTTTAGCTGTAGGAGGATCATTCATCTGTATATGAATGATGTAATGGAATGCATAATTTTGATTTAGCACAAGAACAGTTGACTAACAGCTTGAAAACTTCTTTATCAAACAACAAAAATTGATTTCCACAGTCGTTGTAAGACTCATCATGTTTTTGAACATACAGTTAGTGTGGTGTCATAAGCACAGCTCGCATCACCAGACAGCACCACAGGCAATGATAGGTGGCAACTCACTGCAGAGACAGCATATACCCGAGCAATTGCCACATCAAGAAGTCGCAGTGATGGCGCCACTGGAAAAGTGATATGCGCTGGCGCCACAGCAGAGTGATCATTTCCAAGTCACCTCGACTACGGAGAAGACCACCTTCTAATTGTATACTTTGTACTGTATCGTCTGCTTCTGGTGAGTCCACATCAGCCTGCCTTCAGTGAACATTCTAGCCAGACAAGAACTGTTTACTATCCACCCTTAGCTTCTGGAATAGTTGAACTTCAGGATGTGCTGCCTCAGCACATTTGTACAAAGTTGAGCATTCGTCAATAAATGTGTGTGTTCTTGTCACTGATCATTATTAGTGGTTCCATTTACTTCTTGTTCTCCTCTCATAGTGTTTCCCTCAACACACTACAAACAATTGAGGTGGCGATGAGTAAAATCTTCCTGTGTGGCTGAATCCAAAATAAGATACAACAGCTGGCACTGAGGAGGGAAAGGGTCTGCATGAGTTACAGGACGAAGTTTTGTTTCTGCCATCCTACCAACTACTGTTACCTGTTACTTGTTAGCTGGCTGGGGTGGCCGAGCGGTTCTAGGCGCTACAGTCTGGAACCAAGCGACCGCTACGGTCACAGGTTCGAATCCTGCCTCTGGCATGGATATGTGTGATGTCCTTAGGTTAGTTAGGTTTAAGTAGTTCTAGACAAACAACCAGAACAGTTAGATTTGAGACTTTCATCAGCAAGTTAACCACTTACTTTGATGAACGAATACTCATGGCTGCTGCAAGGTCTGTCTTTTCACCTTCAGTGGGCAACAATCAAACTCATAAACAGTGGATCACTGAATTGCAAGGTTTAACTAGGACATGCAAATTTTTGTGTCATTGTGGAGAGTCGTACAATGAAGTCATGCTGCATGATGCTATAGCTCAAAATATTTCTGGCGATAGAATTCGTGCTGCTACTTTGAAACAGCCTTTAGATACAGTATTACAGTTAACTGAGGCTTGGGACACTTACGATTTAGCTAAGTGTGAGATACAAATGTCAAACATCAACGAACTGCTTAGTGACAATGTTAGTAGTGCTCTATAATATAATCAGTATCGTACCTGCTCAGCCTATCTGACAGCATGTGTCATCATATAAAGGGACAAACAGTGAATACATGGAAAGGACGTAAGTAGACAGAAAAAACAGAGGAAAGTCTTGCCCAAAGTTCTTTAGTCGCCATAAGCATGCTCAGTGCCAAAGTTGCGAAGCTAGTTGTTATTTTCGGAACAGAAAAGGTCATTTTCAGTCAATGCATGAAAAAACTGCGTGGATAGCAAATTCCCAAGCAACATGTCACTAAACCATTTCAAATCGTTAATGTTGTTACAGCACAGTTAGCTACAAACAGCAGGACCCAATGACTGTGGTAAATGTTGTGAATGGTCGCCCAAGCACAATAATTAGAACACCATTCAGGTCATTTTCATGTGCTATACAAGTCACACCAATGCAAACACAGGTCCACTGCTAAATCATTGCCCACTTCACCTGTCACGCATTACAGTAGCTCTCAGCAACATGCAGCAAGTAATAACTGTAATTTGTAATTTGTGGCAAGTGCTATGGGACCAAACTGCTGTGGTCATCGGTCCCTAGGCTTACGCACTACTTAATCTAACTGAAACTAACTTACGCTAAGGACAACACACATACACACACACACACACATGTCCAAGGGAGTACTCGATTGTTACTTCAATAGTAGTTAAGAAAGATGTCAAATTGCAGCTGGACAAATTGCAGCGTCACTTACGCTTCTGAACAAACAAACTTACTTATGAACGTTAGGTTCACCAATATTGAGTCCAACTACACAATATGTTGTCAGCTTGTAGTAGTGGGATAAAGCTGGCACTAGCACATTTTGTTAGTACTGCCTACATCAGGGACAGCTGTATATGCAGGCACAAACTTACTGTTCTGCTCCAATCAGCCCTTAACCTATTGTTCTCTTTTGACTTAGTCCTTAACCTATTGTTGTACACCACTTTATATCAGATTAATATAAAATGAATTAATTAATCACCCCCTCCCTCCTCCTCCCCCCTCCCACCATTCTGGAAAATTCCAACCCTCCCTTTCACGATTGCCAATACAAGTACACTTTCAGGCCTGAGTTATTCGAATATCCCCCTCCCACTCTATCAATTTGATTGACTAATTAATTAACTTGATCAATTAATTACCCATTCCGATCTGGGAAATCCCAGGAACCCTGAGTCACTTCTGATATCAAATTAATTGACTAATTAATTAAACTGATCGAAAAAAATTGGCAGGAAATAGCCTACTGTGCCACTTCCAGTATTCACAAGCTGCTTCTAGTTGTTCGAATAGCCCACCCCCACTCAATCAAATTGATTGACTAATTCATTAAACTGATGTCCTTCAGTTTTCCTAGACAGATATTAGAAATATTGTTTGATTGATGGATAATTGAGTGGAGTGTGTGGAATATTAAGATAATCGAGTGTAGTGTGTGGAATATTAATTAAAAAATTTATGGGATACAACACAGTGTGTGGAATTGCAGCACTTTCTATTTCCAACCACATAATTACACTATCGTAGATCATGCTAAACATATCTGAAAAACTTTCTCACTCATGCTCCGTCCATTGGAGTCATGGTCGCTGGAAGGAGCCATGCTGGGCTTCAGGCACTGGCCAGAGTCTGAGATATGACAACCACAGGGCTGTACTAAGCACTTCCTGATGCATGGGAAGTATCCCAGTCATCCCTTGTGGGATACCAGCGCAAGCGAGAACTTCTTCCAAGGCAAATGCCGGACTGGGAATCGATCCATAAATACTTCTGAAGTCAATAAATCGTTTGAATAATTAATTTATGGACACATGATCGTGAAGTAGGGGATATAAGGCGACGCGGTCGCTCACCGGTACCAGTTGCAATCAGTCTCTGGAAAAAGGACCGTGAAGCATCACTAGCAAAAGTCGAGATATTCACGTGCCTCTCCATCCAGAAGACACGTAAAAGCAGGTACTCATGCTAATATTTACAATATGTAGATGTTATCTTTGAATTATATACTCCATGTCATTGTCTGTGAATGTTTATTGTTTCTTCTTCTTCTCTGTCCAGTGGCCTCTGGTGTGTCCAGATGAGCAGTGACTTCCAGCATGACTGGACCAGCTCATTGAAACCTGCAGTGAACTCTGGTTTGTCAGGACCAGCAGCGGTAGTAGCATCATGGGATCCTGACCAATATGTTGGAGCAGAACAACCAGCTGCTATTATCCATCCTGCTCATTGATTTAGACATCCAGCAAGTCCTCATTTCTCTGAAGAACTGCTTCAGAGACCCTACTCTGCACAGTGCAGGTCAGTACTGGTCTCTGACACACTCATCATATCAGAACATTCTGGAGTTACTGCAAGGACAGAGCAGTGATGTGCTGGATGAGAAGCTGCGTATTCCTCCCAGTGCTCTACTACTTTTCACTTTAACTCATAATTTACAGCTAGTGGCTCAAAGTGCTTAAAAACTGGCATAGATGCATCAGTGGACAGTGAATGGGGTGTTGTGTTAGAGATTGAAAATGCATTGAGAAGTGTTAAAGTGTGGTTTATGGAGTTCAAAACAGATGAATGTGTCATGCAGAACACCACATCAACCAACAAGTGGCTTCCCAGTATTGCGCAACTCTGGACATTTACTTTGCTGCTCTGACGCTATCTACATCATCATTGTAGGATGGTATGACACTCATAGTGAGATCTGAAGGTTGATCCAGTTATCAACAACACTCTACCATTACAAGCTTGTTTGGTCTATGTATGGTGCTGTCCTTGGGGTGACATGGAAAACCACTTAACAGAACAATAGGTTAACTGCCGACAAAGGCCCAAACATTAGGTTAAGACACCCAGAGTACAGTCCCGAACATTAGGATATGCAACATGTTTGCTCCATGCAATTGCTTCTTGTGAGACCTAGATATTTCCAAACAGCAGTGAATTTTGGGCAAGAGAAATCCAACCCTCACAATCTGAATTTTTTATAAATAAACATTATACCCTTTCCAAATATTCCACACATTGTCTAAATTGTTTAAACAATATTCCATACAGAGCAATCGATTTCCCTCGAAATGACCTATCAACTAAGTCTTTTTACGGCCATTTTCCAGGAGGAGGAAAGGGTGGGAAGGGAGGGGGTTTACCAGAGGGGAAGAGGTTAATTAATTGATCAACTTAATTAAGTAGTCAAACTGATAGTAGTGACAGGGGATATTCCAATAAATCAGACCTGAAAGTGCACCTTTACCGGTGAGTGGAGGTTTCCTGAGGGGGAGGGGTGAGGGAGTGGGAGTGGGAGGGAGTGGGTGGACAATAGGTTAAGTGCTGTGACGTGGAAAACCACTTAACAGAACAATAGGTTGCAGACCTGTCAATCAAAGGTGAACAATAGGTTAAGTACCTGTCAATCAAAGGAGAACAATAGGTTTGCCCCTGAATGCATACCTGCACTTGATGTAGGCAACCAACACTAACAAAATGCGATCGCGCCAGCCTAGCCCCCATACTGATGTCACATCATTAGTTCGGAACGTGGACAGGTGATTATCACCTCACACTCATTGTTATTGGTTTCAGTCCCAGTGATTTCCTGAACCTACAAGTGTATCTAACAACAATGAGCCTGGCCTGTAACAACCTTACTATTAATCACTGCCACAACACATCATACAAAGCAATATATTCACATTTCTGAACACGAAAGTGAGCTCCATTTTCTCAGTGTCACATCCAAATAACATGCTGACAAAATAAATCATGTATGATATTTCTAAGAAACGCTGTCTCTGGCCTACATTCTACTGTCAGAACGCACAATTATTCAAGTTTCTGGTGAGAATATAATTTACATCAATACCTGCAAGCCACTCGACGGTGCGCGGCGGAGGATATTTCTGGTATGACTAAGTGATCCCTACTTCTCTGTTCCAGTCACGGCACGTGAGAAGAATGGTCGTTGGTACCCCACTGTATTAGCTCTATTTTCTCGAATTTTCTCGTTGTGGTCTTTCGAGAGACGTATGTGAGAGAAAGTAATATGTTGTCCGATTCTTCCTGGAAAGGACTCTCTCGAAATTTCAATAGTAAAACACTCCATGATGCACAAAGCCTCTCTTGTACCGTCTGCAACTGGAGTTTGTTGTGCATCTCTATAACGCTCTAGCGCCGACTAAACGATCCCGTGACAAAAGGCTGCTCTTCATTGGATCTTCTTTATCTCTTCTATCAGTCCTATGCGCCTTGTAGGCCACCTCTTTAGTGAATGAGTTTACATTTCCTTAAGATTCTTTCTATGAACCTCAGTCTGGTATCTGCTATCCCTACTACTTGTTTTATGCGTTTAAGCTTGCTCTGGATATCTATCCAGATGGGTTAAGTACTGTAATTACTGTTTCTAGCAATTTTTCATCAGCAGAGCAGTCCTACAGTATATAGCACCTATCTTCGACCTATTTTGTATCTGTATCGATATTTCTATGTCAGTTTGTAGTATTGCTCATGTATTGTGTTGTATCTATCATGGCAATTCTTTAACTGTGTATACACTTTTCAGTTATGTGAAACTTTTGAATGATGATGTTTAAATTATGCTTGTGGATTTAAATAACTAATGGAATGATTTTTATGTAATGTACTGTAAATTACTTGGTCCATAGTTAGGGCACATATGGTTGAATATAAAAGATGTGGAGAAGCCCCGCAGATACGGAAGAAGCCTGGTGGAGTGGAAAAGGTGTGGTTGGCGCTCAAGTGGCAACTTGTCCTTTGTGATGGGTAAGAAGTCTGGGCTGAGCAGTGCTGTGGTTAACACCTAGCTAGCAGTAGCGGATCATTGTGGCTCATATTCCCGGAGTCTTGAGGCCAGAAGAGCTTAAGGGCAGTATTTATGGGCCTCAGATGCTGCATTTGGTGATGCCATTATCACAGCATGGTTTTTGAGCCTATAAATATAATCACAACGCCAAGAAGATATGTGACAGGGCGAGGCCAACAGTATTGCTAAGATTGCATCGCCGCCAGGTTAATAGCCACTGCAAATTACGACTCCAGTATCACCAGCCTTCAGTTAAATTGTTTATATTTGGCACTCTGTAAATGGATCAGGTATTTGTGAAATTTGGTTGATTTTATAATAATTGTGGTGTTGCTAAAAACTGTATCTTATACCTGTGATTATCCCAAATCACAAACCTGGACAGGAATCATATCCTAGTGAATTTAATGAGAGTGGCTTAATTTATTATGAGAACATGAATTTAATGTTGTCATTTGCACAGTCAAATACTTTTGAGTAGATCAAAAAATCGCTCATGAAAAAATATTTGTTATTTAAAGAGTTATAGTTTGTCATGTTTTAATTAATAATTAATGATAAGAATACTTACCATTTATCATACACATTGGTGTAGTGTGGTTCTTCAAACAATGAATGTTTAAGGGTCCTCATGTACCAGGCAAGCTAATGAAACAATGCAAAGGCTCCTTCAGAGCCTTCTATCCTTGGGGCAGTCCCGAAATTATCTTTACATCTGTCGATTTTGATTCGTTAAGAGCGACGTGCTGAATTCTGTCTGTAAGGAAGTCTTGAATCCAGTCACAAATGCGTTCCAATACTCGGTAAGCTCGTAATTTTTTTTTCACTAAACAGCAGTGCTGGACAGTGTCAGATGTCTTCCTGACGTCGAGGAACACGACACCAAACTGAGCGTCGACGTCTACAGCGCTGTAGATCTCATGGAGGAACAGAGCGAGCCGAGTTTCTCAAGATCTCTGACAAACGCAAATTGATTTTTATATTGGAATTTTTTTGCATCAGTCTTACGACCCTTCTTGAAAACAGGAATGACCTGCGCTTTTTTCCAGTCGCTAGGTACACTCGTTACTCCAGCAACTTGCAACAAAATACTGCTCGAAAGGAACCAAGTTCTTTCACTTAAATCTCTGTAGAATTTTATTGGTATCTGATCTGGCCCTGATGCCGTTCATTTGAATTTAAAAGCAACTGTAGTTGTTTTTCTATTCCGCGCTCAGTCATCTCAATATTTGTCATTTCGAAGTTCGTACGATATTTGAAAAAAGGGACCATATCACTACCTTCGGGAGTGAAACAATTGCAGAAGATCGAATTCAGTATTTCCGCCTTCTCTCTGTCATTTTCCGTTTCGATACCGCTGTGGTCACTGGGCGACTGAATAGATCATTTCAAACAGCTCACTGATTTTCCGTAAGAGCAAAACCTCAGGGTTTGATCGGCTGACAAAATTTTACTTTCAGTGTTGTTGACACTCTTCTTATGCTCTTTTTCACTTTGTTCAGCTTTTGTTTGTGAGCTAGGTTTTGACTCCTCTTGAATCTGTGATGAAGCTCTCTTCGTTTACATAGTAGTTTTTTTACCACTACTATTAAAACACTGTGTACTTTCCAATCCCTTAAGACCTTGCTTGGTACATACTTGTCTGAGTGAGATTTGTCTTGATGTTGACTACTCAGATACTCTGCAATTTGTATGCTGTCACTCTTGCAAAGTAAAAATATTTTGCTACCTTTGTTAATATTACTTGTAATACCTGTACTCAGGTTCTATCGTAGCCCTATCATCACTGATACCACCCTATATGTTAACTGATTCGAGAAGTTCAAGTGTGTTTGTTGCTGGGAGGTCTAAGACATTAACTTAACTAGTTGGTTCTCTATCTGCCCGAAGTAATTTTCGGACAAAAAATTCAGAATAATGTCACATGAATTCCTATCTCTTACATCAGTTTTGACTCTCCCAATCTACACTTGGTAAGTTGAAGTCACGCAATATTACAACAACATTATCAAGAAACATATACACGAAATTCTGCAAGTTCCCCGTGAAGTGCTCTGCCACTGTAGCTCCTGACGCAAGTGATCTATAAAAGCATACGATTACCATCTTTGGCCCACCTTTGATTGTTAACTTCAACCAGACGAATTCACATTCGGAATCCGTGATAACTTTGCTAGCCATTATTGATTTCCTTACTGCAATAAACACGCTGCCACCATTGGCGAGTAACCTATCCTTACGATAAATATTTCCATCTGAATTTAGGATATCATTGCTATTCGCTTCCGATTTCAAACGATTTCCTGTTCCTAACATTATCTGAGCATTATAATCTTCAATAAACTGTACTGGTTCTGATTCCTTGCCATGGATGCTGCTGCAATTTACTAATATCATATTTAGCTTTTCTATTTCCTATCTGTAGAGATGAGCATTCTCTCATGTATCTTAGATTTCGGCAGGCAGTTCATCTCTGATCCCAAGGGAGGGTTCATCAAACCTAAAAGGCACCATGCGCACGCCACGTACTCCACTACCCCAGTAGCCTCTTCATGCATGTAGTGCACCTCTGATCCAGAGAGAGGAACAATAGAACTCTCCATGCGATAGTAAAAATCGACAAATTCGCATCCGATACCGTTACGGAAGCGTTTGAGCCTCTAGTTTAGACCTTCCACTCTGCTCCAAACCAGAGGACCGCGATAGACCCTGGGTAAGATGCTAAAAACAGTAAGGCTGCACGGTGTGCAGTGTCAGCTGTCTTCACCGAACCAGCCATCTGCCGACAGCAACTGAGGACAGCGTCAGAAGCCAAGCAGTAGGCGTCGTTCGTCATATTCCAACAATTCGCACAACCTTCAGGAGACACACAGTACAGCTATTCACAGAAATACATATAGTACCAAGCCAATTTCAGGATATCTCTAACTATTCATCGTTCAGTCAGGAATGTGGGAAGGTGGCGGCATTTTCTCCAAAATACAAAGTTTCTGCAGACTTATAATGATACACTCAGTAGCGAGCCAGGGTGTAAATCGGACATTCAACAAAGCTATGATCCCCCTTGAGAACGTTCTCCGCAGATGGGAGCGAAACGACGGGTTTTACAATGAAATCCAATCGATCACGTTATAATAGCCCAGAAGATTTTTAATTGTTACATTTCTGACTGTGAAATTTTTCATTTTACAGTACCTCCAGTGCAACACACGTCCGCTTCCATAGCACTCATCCAACACACTGGCGTCTGGACACTTCACCAGCCATCGCTGCCGTGGGCAAGATCAGACAGGTCGCACCATTCTTCGTACCCCTTACGGGCGAAGCTAATTCGTAACATCCGCTTGCCGGCTCCCCGTGACCACCACTACAGCCAGCGACGGTGCACTGCGAAACAAGCAGCTGCCGATTGGACGTACACCATCGTTCTAAACAATTCTACCCTGACATAGACCACCCACTTAAAAAAAAAAAAAAGCACTTTACCTAAGCCGAGGTAGCGATGATGCTGACCCATAAACCTCGAATTCCTCACATGAAATGTAGATTCCGTCCGTTTGTACGAGTTACTTTCGAAGGTAGAAGACATCGGACAATACCTACGTTTTCACATAGCTAAGGTATCATTACTTGTGGAAACCCTGTACAGGACTGTGGCATAGACAATATTTCCTCCTCTAAGTATTATTTCATCAAGTGCAGAAACATCTTTTCTTATCTGTCAAGTCCTGCATGACAGGACTAGAATATTAAACTCATTTATGGCTCATAATGGAGTTTCACAGAACACTTCCACACTTTCGGACTCTCTTTCGAGATAACAGCACAGAGAAGTTGTAAATATCAGGTTTATACTACGTATCACTTTCTACATTCGGTAATATATCTCATTTCATTATGATGGTTGGGGTGGGCCAAAACTTTCCTGTCACAATTCGAATTCCCGCCAAAATTCGAAATTCCTGCCAATAGGGTAGCTGGGAGTGGGGGTGTGGGAAGGGTGGGGAGGTGAGAGGGTGTAGGACCCAAGTGCAGGCTGATGAAAACACATGATGTATCTGAGGGTGGGGCAGGGCGATTGGAGGTAATTAATTGATCAATTTGATTCTTTTGAATATCAGTTTTACGTCAAAACTGAGCTCGTGCCGCCATCTCCCTACTACTGATTTTGTCTGCCTTCTGTAGGTGTCTTATGCCTTTTGAGTAATTTGTAATAAAATCTGTATGTTGAAATCAAGTGACATTTCGAGTGGTGGTTGAATCATAATAAAATTCTGAAATTTTGCAGCATGGCTTTCAGAAACAGTGGAGTATCATTGAATATTTAAGAATACTGATGTTAGATGTCGAAAAAACCTTTGCTGAAAACGGTTATCTTACAGCTTTACTCTTCAGTATACCTGGACCATATGATCCTGCTGCCGTTTCCTTGCTTTTGCAGAAGTTAGACCATCTTCTTAAAAAGTAGGTGCACTGTAGACCCACTTACATTTGATGGCAAGTCAACAATTTTTATGGAGCTTTCACAGGGCTGAACGAAATACCTCAATGTGCTGTTCTAATTCCGTTCTTATAAGCTTTATTCGTAGCAGATCTAGAAAACGTATTTCGCCCCCCCCCCCTATTTAAGTTGTCTAAGATGGGTGGTCGAGGAATAGTGTCTTTGTCTATACTTCGCTCATCATTAGAATAAACCTGATGTAAATAAACACAAACGCGATGATTGGTCAGCAGCCGTAGCATTCGTAAATGGAAATGAGCGTACGGCATTGTGGGCCAGGAGTCCCCCACTCGGGGAAGTTCGGCCGCATAGAGCAATTACTTATTGCATTCGACGCCACATTGGACGCTTTGCGCGTCGGAGACGGGGATGAACAAGTTGTCGAGCGGAGAAAATCTCTTGCCCCAGCTGGGAATCGAACCCGGGCCCCTTGACGTGGCATTCCGCCGCGCTGACCACTCAGCTAACGGGGCGGATTGTAGCATTCGTAGACTGGTGCTGTTACGCTCTTGGAAGTAGGTCCAACATATGTATTAGATATCCCGTTACTCTGTCACTGTATACAACACTTTAAGATATTCTAATGTATTAACACCCTTCAACGTTTTTCTTAATCATACTTCAGCTACGTAGTTTTTACTTCAAATATCGTGTATTGTCGCAGTCTTTGTAACCGCTAGTTGTGCTCTGATGGTAGTGCTGTCAGTAAGTACATTGAAAATGGCTGAAATTGCTCCCTAATTCGTAGTGAAACACGCTCTTGAACACCGTTAAAAGGAGCGGAAACAGGTTGTTCTTAATGTTTTTCTCTAGATCACAGAGAATATCGATGTTGATGTTTTTCAAGAAACTGTATTTATAAAATGTAAGCGAACCAAACAAAAAAGATGCATGACTAAATCGGTAGTGTTGGCTTATGGGAGTCGAGTACTCCATGGGACGCTTGTTTGATTAGCGTCGTGGTCTGTCTTCTTGTTTCGTTCAGTTAGAATATCTACATATTTAAATATGAACTTCATCAAATATATTCTAATTCTTATGAAAAATGCACGTCTTCTTGTTTCTGATTACTTATTGAACGCAAAATTCCAGTTTTCATTGCAAATACAAATTCGTACTATCAATATTTCATGAAAGATTCTTATTAAAGGTTGTTCACGCTAAGAAAACATTAACAATAAGAATTTTGGGAGAAAATTGAAAAATCAAGTACTCTTTATTTTCTTTTATACCACAGATGTGGTCTCACACGAGCCAGAGTAATAAACGTCGTATAAACATGGAAAACAATATTTTTCATGGCATTGAGCACATTATACAAATGGTGCATTTTTACAGTTGCCACCTTACCACTGCAGACTGAACACAATAGAACTGATCTGGACTCAAGAGATCTGTCAATCACATGGTATGGTAGCTGTTATGATGTGGAATGTGTCAAGTGCACAAGAAATGCGCATATGAAACCAGATTTTTTTAAAATATATACATGACAATACAGAGTTAAAGATTAATATTTCTGCTATTTACCCCCATATACTATATTTATAGATTTATTTATTCCTATACAAGAATTCATCTATGGTATAGAAGAAGTTGTCAAAGAGATATGATTTCAATTTATTTTTTGATGCTATTACTGCTGCCTGTCAGACATTTTATTTCAACTGGTAATTTGTCGAAAATTTTTATAGCAGCATATTTTACCCCTTTCTGTGCCAAAGATAGGTTGAGTAAAGAATAGTGTATGTCTTTCTTTTTTCTTGTATTATAATCATGAATGACACCGTTGTTTTTAAACTGGTCCATGATGTTGAGAACAAATTTCATTAGTGAGTAAATGTACTGTAAGGCTGTTGTAAGAATTCCCAATCTTTTAAAAAGATGCCTACAAGATGTGCGACTATGAACCCCACACATTATTCTAACCACTTTCTTTTGAGCAGTGAATACTTTTTGTCTAAATGTTTAGTTACCGCAAAATATTATTCCGTATGACATCAGAGAGTGAAAGTATGTGAGCTTACTAATTTCTGTATCCTCAAAATTGGCAATTATTCTGATTGCATAAGTTGCTGAACCTAGTCGCTTTAGAAGATCCAAAATATGAATTTTCCGATTAAGATTCTCATCTATATGCACACCCAAAAAACTTAGTATGCTCTACCCTGTCTACTGGCTTCTGTTGATGTGTTATATTTATTGAAGGAACTGTACTTCTTGCAGCAGAAAATTGGATTTACTGAGTTTTTTCAAAGTTTAGAGCAAGACCATTTGCAGAAAACCAATTAATGATTTTTCCAAAGATCTTATTTGTATCATTCTCAATTGGAGTTTCTTGTACTGAATTAATAATGATGCTTGTATCATCAGCAAACAGTGTCAGTTCAACTTCCTGTTTCAGATATGAAGGGAGGATGTTCACATATATCAAGAACAGAAGGGGACCCATGATTGAACCCTGTGGAACACCTAATGTAATTTCATCCCAGTTAGATGAAGTGGCAAATTTATTTAAATCACTTGACCGATATAAGAAAACTTTTTGGTTCCTTTTCTGTAGGTATGACTTAAATCACTCATATGCTATTCCATTTATACCCTAGAATTGTAATTTCTGTAACATAATGTCATGGTTCACACAATCAAATGCTTTGGACAAGTCACAGAAAATTCCTATTGGTGACATTTTACTATTTAAAGACTCTATTATGTGGACAGTGAAACTGTATATTGGTGTCTCAGTGGAACAGCATTCTTGAAATCCAAACTGTGATTTACTAAGTATCCCTTTACTGTTGATGATGGCTAACCACACTTGAGTACATTACTTTCTCAAAGATTTTTGAAAATGCTGTAGGCAAGGATACTGGCTGATAATTATTGACATCTGTGATGTCCCCCTTTTTGTAGAGAGGCCTGACATTGGCATATTTTAACCTGTCTGGGAAAATACCTTGAGTTAGTGATGCATTACATATGCGACTCAGAACATCAGCTGTAATTGCTCCACATTGTTTTAATATCTTATTAGAGATGTCATCTACTCCAAGAGAACATTTATTTTTCAAAGCTTTAATAATTTTACTTATTTCACAAGAAGTTGTTAGGTGAAACTTGATCTGACTAACTTTTCCAAAACCGTTTTTCCATGTACTGCCTGGTTTTTCTTTTCAATTGTTCTCATCAATTTTTTCTCCTACACTTGATAAATAGTTGTTAAATATATTAGCTACTTGTGTACTGTTGGCTAGGATGGTCTTGTTCTCTTTAATAGTAATACTCCTACCCCAATGGTTACTTTTCCCGTCTCCCGTCTAACAGCATTCCATATTGATTTTATTTTGTTGCAGGAATTGTTAATTTCTTCTCTAAGATACATATTTCTTTTTTCCTTACAAATTTTCTCAGTATGTTATAATAAATTTTATAGTGTAGAACTACTTCTGGATCTTTACTAATTCTTGCTGTTTCATACAGTTTTCTTTTTCTTTGTGAAGACACTTTAATACCTGTAGTAATCCAAGGTTTCTTTGAAAAGTGTGTGGTGTTACATTTAGTAACTTTCTTTGGGAAACAATTTTCAAAAAGGGATATAAATTTATCAAGAAATACGTTGTATTTATCACTAGCATTTGGCTCCTTATATACATCTCCCCAATTAACATTTCTCAAGCTTTCTCTGAATTGCTCTATAGATACCGGGTTGAGCGACCTAACACTTTTACTTAATAGTTTACGAACTGTACACCCTGTTAGATTTTGTAAGTTAGTCAGTTGTGCATCATGATCTGACAGTCCATTTACCACAGGGAAAGCATGTGTTGGATTTACATTCTCTTTCTGAACAAATACATTATCTATTAGCGTGCTACTGTCTTGAGCTACACGTGTAGGGAAATTGATCACTGATTCTAAGTTATATGTTGTTAATAACACTTCTAGTTTACTTTTCCTATTAGAATTACATAGAAAGTTTACATTGAAATAACCACAGATTAATAACTTCTTCTTTTTGTCTGACAGGCAGTATAATAGGGAGTCAAACATTTTTATGAATGGCACCCAGTCTCCTAATGGGGACCTGTACACTGTTGCTAATATTAATGCTACATTATCCAGCTGAAGTTCACATGCACAAACCTCAAAGTGCTGATCAACACAAAATTTGCTTACTTCTATAGTTTTGTATTTATACCCTCGTTTTATGAAAATGGCAACTCCTCCTTTATCCATCCTAGATCTACAAGTGTAAGATGCTAATTATACCCACTTGTACTGACACTATGCGTGCCCACAATTACATGGTGTTCAGACAGACAGAGTATATCAATCTCATTCTTATTTTTGAGATCATCTTAACAGACTAATAGCTCATCCACTTGATTTTTTATTCCCCTGATATTTTGATGAAGCAAGTTGATACTGCCCTTAGCTTTACCCCTATTTACTGTACATGATGTTTCTTTTATTCTATTTATCTAGATTGTCATCTGTCTTGACTTTGGTTTTAACCTAAAAAATCTGTCTGCCTGGATCCATTAACCACAGGGATCACTCCTTGTATGACTGAGGACCCCCTTACAGTTTCTGCTAATAGAGAAGCTAACTTATTTTTCCCCATCCTATTCAGGTGCAGGCCATGCATAGTGTATCCTCGCCTCCCAATAGCATTTACTGGAACAACACTTATGTGAGATTTTGCCAGAGTATGGAGCATCCTGTTCAGCTCAGTGTTAACATGCCTTACAGCAGAGTTTACCCAGGGCTGATCATGGGGCTGAAAGACCTCCACAAACCCCACATTTGTGTGCTCAGTTTCTACTCCTATTTTATCCATGTCACTCCTAATACTGTATCTTGGATTCATAGCCAGGCTGTTTCCTGCTCCCCCAACTATAATTACCTGATCTTCCTTCTCAAAGTCCCTGCATAGTTGACCTAAGTTCTCTGTCACCTGGCTAAGGCTAGCACTTGGTTTCACAAAACTTGTGACCTGGTACCCTGCACCTAATTTCTCCTAAAGCTGCTGGCCCACACTCCTCCCATGACTGCTGCCTATAATCAGAATTCTTCTTTTCCTATTCTGGTTTGATCCCGACCTGTATGTTTTCTCTAAGCTAATATTTTGCTTCAATCTACACTCCTGGAAATTGAAATAAGAACACCGTGAATTCATTGTCCCAGGAAGGGGAAACTTTATTGACACATTCCTGGGGTCAGATACATCACATGATCACACTGACAGAACCACAAGCACATAGACACAGGCAACAGAGCATGCACAATGTCGGCACTAGTACAGTGTATATCCACCTTTCGCAGCAATGCAGGCTGCTATTCTCCCATGGAGACGATCGTAGAGATGCTGGATGTAGTCCTGTGGAACGGCTTGCCATGCCATTTCCACCTGGCGCCTCAGTTGGACCAGCGTTCGTGCTGGACGTGCAGACCGCGTGAGACGACGCTTCATCCAGTCCCAAACATGCTCAATGGGGGACAGATCCGGAGATCTTGCTGGCCAGGGTAGTTGACTTACACCTTCTAGAGCACGTTGGGTGGCAAGGGATACATGCGGACGTGCATTGTCCTGTTGGAACAGCAAGTTCCCTTGCCGGTCTAGGAATGGTAGAACGATGGGTTCGATGACGGTTTGGATGTACCGTGCACTATTCAGTGTCCTCTCGACGATCACCAGTGGTGTACGGCCAGTGTAGGAGATCGCTCCCCACACCATGATGCCGGGTGTTGGCCCTGTGTGCCTCGGTCGTATGCAGTCCTGATTGTGGCGCTCACCTGCACGGTGCCAAACACGCATACGACCATCATTGGCACCAAGGCAGAAGCGACTCTCATCGCTGAAGACGACACGTCACCATTCGTCCCTCCATTCACGCCTGTCGCGACACCACTGGAGGCGGGCTGCACGATGTTGGGGCGTGAGCGGAAGACGGCCTAACGGTGTGCGGGACCGTAGCCCAGCTTCATGGAGACGGTTGCGAATGGTCCTCGCCGATACCCCAGGAGCAACAGTGTCCCTAATTTGCTGGGAAGTGGCGGTGCGGTCCCCTACGGCACTGCGTAGGATCCTACGGTCTTGGCGTGCATCCGTGCGTCGCTGCGGTCCGGTCCCAGGTCGACGGGCACGTGCACCTTCCGCCGACCACTGGCGACAACATCGATGTACTGTGGAGACCTCACGCCCCACGTGTTGAGCAATTCGGCGGTACGTCCACCCGGTCTCCCGCATGCCCACTATACGCCCTCGCTCAAAGTCCGTCAACTGCACATACGGTTCACGTCCACGCTGTCGCGGCATGCTACCAGTGTTAAAGACTGCGATGGAGCTCCGTATGCCACGGCAAACTGGCTGACACTGACGGCGGCGGTGCACAAATGCTGCGCAGCTAGCGCCATTCGACGGCCAACACCGCGGTTCCTGGTGTGTCCGCTGTGCCGTGCGTGTGATCATTGCTTGTACAGCCCTCTCGCAGTGTCCGGAGCAAGTATGGTGGGTCTGACACACCGGTGTCAATGTGTTCTTTTTTCCATTTCCAGGAGTGTACTTTCAACTACATCTAGATGAGGCCCTTCCTCCACTTCAGATACCAAGCCAAACCGATTTACTAATTGAATTTCTGGAGTTTTTCAGGTGCTTCGCTTTATCGCCTTTTGCTTGCTACCTTTTCCCAGTTCCCAGTCTCTTTTTCTTCTCTTAACCTACATAATTCCAAGTTCATGTTTTCAAATTCATCCTTAAGGGCACAAATGTTGACCTCCTGTTCAGCGATTTTTCTGTCCTTTCTACATAACTTACACTGCCATGGAAGAGCCTCATTTTCTACCCTCGTTTCCTCGCTGCTACATTCGCCCCAATGAAACCATAACTTACAGTCCACACAGAACACCCCCTCTTTCAAATTTCTACGGCAACCACCACATTTGTCACACATGGTTTGATAGACAGACTTAACACAAAAGCAGAGAATAAGTTGGCACAAGATCACAGTAGTTTCGTAGCCTGTAGCCTACTAATCAGTAAATAAACAGTAATGTAAATAAACTTTTAAACTAACTTCCGAAAGTTTTAACTGCCTAAACCCCGTATGATCGACACGAATTAATTTGACTTTGATGCGATAACTCTGGTCGAAAAGGAAAATCTACACTCGCGCGAAATTTACGCCTAAAAAACGCAAACAAAACTAGCGACTACCGGCCTTTTACGAAATACTTCCTTTTCGATCAAATACGGTCAGAAAAGCGAAACCTTCAATAGACAGCCTAAAGAAGAAGTATATACACTAGTCTAAAATGTAATATTAACTAAAATGGTTCAAATGGCTCTGAGCGCTATGGGACTTAACATCTGAGGTCATCAGTCCCCTAGAACGTAGAACTACTTAAACCTAACTAACCTAAGGACACCACACACATCCATGCGCGAGGCAGGATTCGAACCTGCGACCGTAGCGGTCGCGTGGTTCCAGACTGAAGCGCCTAGAACCGCTCTGCCACACCGGCCGGCAATATTAACTAAATTAGCTCTTATTTCAATATTAATCACTTAGCGAGAACTTCGTATACGAGCGTCTGCCTACCACCGACCACGAACCACATACCGGCCTACTTTGATCTCCAGGTCCCTAAGCAAATCATCAGGTGGCGGTATTGTCAAGAGGCTACTTACTGATAGTACGTGTGGACCAACATTCCGAAACATGCAGACAGAGGTTTGCATCTCTCCTCAGGATACAGTGTTTCTATTGGCCTTAGCTAGAGAAAAAAGGGAGAGCTGATGCAATTTCGGTATCAAACATAGAGTGAAATAAACCATTTGCACTACCCTTTTACATTAATTGTATAACAACTTACACGAGTAAAATGGATCGCTTAAAACAGTATTACCTCCACCTTACGATGAGCCTTCTTTGTAATAAAACATATTTTCACCATTTGAGTATCGCACACAAACATAATGCAAATCAGGTAGTGAAATTTCCACCACAAATAGATCGTTGCACTAAATATATCCGAAGTCTTGTATGCTCCAGCGTTTGAGAGCACTAACACCCACACCTGAATGCACATGTACACGCAATACAGCTATAGGAAACAACCAGTTGATCAATAGGGAAACTGACGTAGTGACTGGATTTTTAAAAATACTATAGGATCATAAATTGGCTCTCTCCACAACATTCGGAAGGAGGGTGGAAGGCGCATGATACAGTAGAGATAACAGCAGATAGCACTGCAAGACAGAGCTCACTGTGGTGTATTGAGAAGCACTAGACTCGACATACGTAAACCACGATCCAGTCCATAGCAGTAGTTGCCTTGACTAGATGTCGGAGGTAGCTGAAACACTCGCACAGCCCACATGCTCATGTCCCACGGTCCACACACCGTCCACCTGCTCCTATGCACACCGCCAGCGCCGTGTTAAGATGTCAGTGAAAATTACCGCTGTAGCCACAGCTGCAATGGCGGACGTGCATGTATGCCAGAGTGCACCACCCACGGACACTGAGGGCACCTGGGGATGATTGGAGTGGCAGAAATTCCGATGTCATCAATACCTCCAGCACAATTAATAAAAAATTCCTGTTTTTATGCTGTGGTCGAATAGATCTCACTTCAAAACCCAGCGTTTCATCCCTGTCTGCGGAGGACATTCTCAAGGAGGACAGTAGCATTGTTGAATGTCCGATTCACACCTTGGCTTGGTCAGTAGCGAGCCAGGGTGTGAACTGAACATTCAACAAAACTTCGATTCCCCTTGAGAATGTCCACCGCAGATGAAGACATAACGTCAGCTTTTGAAATGAAATCCATTCGTCCATGGCATAATAGGCCAGAACGTTTTGTTAAATATGACCTTGCCTACAGTGAAAGTTTATATTTTACAATACCTACTGCGTAAATGTCCATCATTTTGAATCTTCTCTCATGTAACACACACACACATCTCCTTCTGTTGTGCTCACCCAGTGCTACCCGGCCATTGACCTTCTTGCACGAACACACACGCTGTTTCCCAACTCGTGCGGGACTTGGTAGATTAATCTGCCACGAGTAATGAGTGTGATGGACAAACATCTATTAGGTACACTACGAATGTAGTGGTGTGGACATGTTGGGAATGTTGGTCTTACGGGGAGCGTGCAAGGGATAAGTCCCTGCAGGCGCACTATCCTCTGTGATTTCGGTAGCTCAGATGCCATGCGAGCAGTAGATACCGGGTTCGCGTCCCAGTCAGGGCACACATTTTCAACATGTCCCCAATGATGTATATCAACGCCTTTTTGCAGCTAGGGTATCGATTTAATTATCATCCCGTTACATCCGATTGCCAACTACTCGTGAACACCGCTGCAGCCAACAGTGGTGCACTGCAAAACAAGCAGCTGCAATTTGGATGTACACAGTAGTTCTAAACAATTCGACCCCTACATAGACCACTCAGTTTAAAAAAACTCACTTTACCTAATCCGAGGTAGCGATTTTGTTGACCATACACCTCGAACTTCTCGCATGAAATGTAGATTCCTTCCATTCATACGAGCAATTTTCGAAGATAGAAGACATCGGACAATACACACGTTTTCACATAGCTAAAGGATCGTTACTTGTTGCGAAAATCCTGTACAAGACTATGACATAGGCAATATTCCCTCTAAGTATTATTTTATCAGACAGAGAAATATCTTTTCTTATCTGTCACATCCTGCATCTCAGGAATAGAATATTAAACTCATTTATGGCTCATGATGGAGTGCTAAGATCTACCACTGTCACTCGACGCCTCCTCATTTCGGACTCTCTCTTGAGATAACAGCACAGAGAAGTTGTAAATATAAGGTTTATACTAGATATCACTTTACAAATTCGGTAACACATATGATTTCATTATGACGGGTGGGGTGGGCCAAAAATTTCCTGTCATAATTCGAATTCCCAAAAAAAATTAGAAATTCCTGCCAAAAGGGACTAAGTAAATAAATTAATCACCAGAGTCACTTTGCATGGAGAGCAATTTTTCTTTTCCAGTAGTCGGATTAAATTGACCAGATACTTCAAATGGAAATCCTTGGAGGAAACACGAGGATCATTTCGAGAAACACTACTGAGAACCAATATTTGAACCTGACCACAGGAGGATGCTATCACTGGCAACATACAAATCGTGTAAAGACCGCGCTATTAAAAACACGATCACAACTACTACAGTAGTGTCACCTGTATAAAAAGCGGTCTTGGTTCCACAGGCACACCCAAGAGTCGCTGATAGCGTTACAGTTTTTGACAGAAATGTGTCTGCGATTTGGAATCAAGTTTGTACAGTCAACCACATACTTGCATTGGATCCTATGGAGGCATCTTTTAATGATTACAGCCACTGGTGAATCATATTTATTCCACTCCCATATCTCGAAACGAGTCACCTTTTTCGAATCTATCTGCTACAGCAAAACTCCAACGTGGTTTTAGACAGCCCCTCTGCATCTTGTAAGTGTTCCTCAGTCTCTGTCCCACCCTCCCTGCACCATCGTCCATGTGATAATCTCGTTTTAAGTCGGAACCGAACACAAGTCGGAGAGTGCTATATCTCACATGCTGGAAATGGAGACATTTTGTCGTAGCTCTGCCAACGGTGTAAGACGGGTAAGGCCAGCGCCAAAACGAAGCTTTCTCCTGCAACACGAGTTAGTATAAAAGACATTATGGGAACTGAAAGAAGGACGAGGATTTTGTTACTGCATTTCTGTGTGTGTCCAAACTACTTACAGCTACAATAGTCCAGAGTACATAGCTCCACTAACTTGATCCAACAGAGAACTCGATAAGATTTTACCACGTCCCTGTCCTCTGACATATATACCGAAAACAAAAACTGTATTTGTGTGCTGGCATCAAGCATATATGGCGATCCTATTACGTATACAGGTATTGATTCACTCAGTGATCGAAGTCGCTTGCACAGACCAGTGTAAAATTTTATTGTCTGTACTGTAGGAGGGCCATACCCACAGACTATCAGTTGCAAGACAGGGTTCCTGTTTTGATGTCTGACGCATTGTTTTTTTTCTACTGGAACACTTCTAAGCACCATATGACTCAGCTTTTACACCGCCATACATTTAGTTTTTTCCACCTCGACTTCGAGGCCTGTGTCAGGCTCTAAACTGAGATAAACACATTTCAGCCCATTGGTTCTCACAGAAAACTGGACTCTGCAGGGTGTAAAGTATGCTCCCATAACACACACACTGGATGATTGAAATAAAAGACAGTAACAACATAAGGAAACTGGAATAGTTTTGTGGAGTGTTTCCAAACTGCTGTCTAAAACTGACTGACGACCTCTACATTTAACATTCCAGTGGATGGATGAGGTGGAAAGACACCACCAATGTACTGTAATAAGTAATAAGCATCATCAATTTCGGAAATTTTACCAGTTTTTTACAACGCCGACCGGTGACATGACAACATGCTTCCCGATTTCTGTGTCATGGTTAAACCGCCTGCCCCCCCCCCCCCCCCCCCCCGTCTGCTTTGCGAGTACCGTTCCAAATGTAGATAGATGACTGTGCAGTAAATGCATTCATTGTTTATTCTCGAATACATACACCACAGTAAACGAGACAGTGATCTAAATATTTCAAGCACTTCGATCATAGTGCGCAACTGAGATTACAAATGCCCATCTTTCGCTATATGCATGGGAATCACAAAATTATCGAGTGTGGATCCACCAAGCGTTATATCTGGAGCGATGCTGGGGTGCGAATCCACGCTGGAACTCTAACTAGGGTCTACTCTGGGTCATGGGAGCCATTGGCAGCACATGCACAGGCACAGAAATACAGAAAACACAGCAAACGCACTGCAACTGTAGAATATGAGGTTGGCTGCATTCGAGTACAGTGCGAACAGAACAATAGTGCATTTGCTTTAAGTGTTGACAACTGTATTAGATTTACACGCAATTATAGAATACGGAACGATAAGTGATATAATGATCGCACGTACAGAAGTGACATAAAATCGACAAAATTACGAAAAATGATGGAAAATACGTATAACTTGAGAGTAAATACGCCAAAAATGCGGGGAAATTGAGGGAGTACTTGCATGTCTTCTGCTTGGTGCAGGACAGTTCTTGTACATGGGAATGAGTGCATGACAGGAAAAGGATTATGGGAGAACGTTGACCTGGAAGCACTGGGAACCAGGGAAACAGTCATTTTTCGTCGACAGCGATAAGACAGTCGAATAGAAGTTGAACGTGGATGACCATCAAATGTAGAGAAATAAATTTATAATTGTCGGATTACGAGCCCTGATGTGGGCCAAAAGTTATTGGCAACCACCTTACAAATTTTTGTAAAGTGTCCTTATCTAAAGAGCACTGTATTATCGGCCGTGATTGACCCGGTGCAGGACAGTTTTGGTGTTCTAAACTGTAACAAACAGTACAGGGTTATTACAAATAATTGAAGCGATTTCACAGCTCTACAATAACTTTATTATTCGAGATATTTTCACAATGCTTTGCACACACATACAAAAACTCAAAAAGTTTTTTTAGGCATTCACAAATGTTCGGTATGTGCCCCTTTAGTGATTCGGCAGACATCAAGCCGATAATCAAGTTCCTCCCACACTCGGCGCAGCATGTCCCCATCAATGGGTTCGAAAGCATCGTTGATGCGAGCTCGCAGTTCTGGCACGTTTCTTGGTAGAGGAGGTTTAAACACTGAATCTTTCACATAACCCCACAGAAAGAAATCGCATAGGGTTAAGTCGGGAGAGCGAGGAGGCCATGACATGAATTGCTGATCATGATCTCCACCACGACCGATCCATCGGTTTTCCAATCTCCTGTTTAAGAAATGCCGAACATCATGATGGAAGTGCGGTGGAGCACCATCCTGTTGAAAGATGAAGTCGGCGCTGTCGGTCTCCAGTTGTGGCATGATCCAATTTTCCAGCATGTCCAGATACACGTGTCCTGTAACGTTTTTTTCGCAGAAGAAAAAGGGGCCGTAAACTTTAAACCGTGAGATTGCACAAAACACGTTAACTTTTGGTGAATTGAGAATTTGCTGCACGAATGCGTGTGGATTCTCTACCGCCCAGATTCGCACATTGTGTCTGTTCACTTCACCATTAAGAAAAAATGTTGCTTCATCACTGAAAACAAGTTTCGTACTGAACGCATCCTCTTCCATGAGCTGTTGCAACCGCACCGAAAATTCAAAGCGTTTGACTTTGTCATCGGGTGTCAGGCTTGTAGCAATTGTAAACAGTAAGGCTTCTGCTTTAGCCTTTTCCGTAAGATTTTCCAAACTATCGGCTGTGGTACGTTTAGCTCCCTGCTTGCTTTATTCGTCGACTTCCGCGGGCTACGCGTGAAACTTGCCCGCACGCGTTCAACCGTTTCTTCGCTCAATGCAGGCCGACCCATTGATTTCCTCTTACAGAGGCATCCAGAAGCTTTAAACTGCGCATACCATCGCCGAATGGAGTTAGCAATTGGTGGATCTTTGTTGAACTTCGTCCTGAAGTGTCGTTGCACTGTTATGACTATGTTGGTGCAGGTCATTTATCACGCATTTAATTTAAGAGGAAGGTTACCAGGGGCGATAGTAAGGTGTGGTAAGACTGTGACAGCTCCTCTGGCTACTGTCGTACTGTTTATTTCCTCATAATATGTCCCTGTCTCTTCGTATACATTTTTAGCTGTCGACGATATTTTATAGGGCTGTTGTGAACATATCATAATTTCCGAACCGTAATTGGACATGAACTTCGGAAACAGCTGGTGTGATACACCTCTGGAAACCTGTGTAGTATTTCTGCTACAAAGAATCGATGTTTTCTTTGGTGTGCAAGGTAGTAGTTTTATGACTTCACAGTTTGTCAGCGTAGTTTATCGAAGAGGAACATGCATGGAGAAATTATGTCATTCGCTGGAAATATATTTCTTACAATACTAACAGCATTCCGCACGACTAATAGGTCGGAAGTTGCAATGATCTAACACTATAGCGTGTTTAAAGTACAGAGCCGCATAGCTTAGGAATGCAAGTGTTTATGTTTTCTCTCACCAGTGCCTTCTTGGTACTGACCCTGGACACTAGAATAATACTTTAGAATTGATGACGCAGTTGATTTACGTAATATGCTTCAAACTCCGTCCGTCTAGAGCTCCATTATTCATAAAAACCACACGTTTCTTGTTCTTAACCGTCTATTAAATCATCACAACACTTTCATATCTAGTATACACCGACTAGGGATCCTAACCTCCTCGATAAGAGAGCATGTGGAAAAATCTTGTGTACTTGGATGGGTGCAGGACAGCTGTTACGGACTTGGTCCGCTGTGTTCCTTCATGAAACGTCGAATGTAGCTGTCTACTTCTAGTCATCTGAAGATTGAATAGGTGACAGTGTTGCAGGGAGGGTTGGTCAAAGACAATGCGAGGAGATCTTCCAATCTCTAACTTTATCATAAGAACGCGAGAATCCTCTGTGACTTCCATCCGCATAGGCAAAGATGGGTAACCGTAATCGTAAATTGCGTACTTTGATCGAAGTGCCAGAAATATTTAGATTGCTGTCTGGTATACTTTGGTGTATATGTTCGAGAATTAACTATGAATGCACTTAGAGCACAGTCATCTATCTAACTTCACAACGGTACTCGCAAAGAAGAGGAGGGGAGGTTTAGCGATGATACAGAAATTGGGGGGCAGGCTTCCGTGTCACTGGTTGGCATTGTAAAAAACTGGTAACATTACTGAAACTGATTGCACTATCATTTGTGATCGTTATTACAGTACTTCTGTGGTGTCTTTTCCACACTATCTGTCCACTAGTATCCTGTTGATTACCAGATTATGATTGACGGACATTGCATGTTTGAGATGGAGATAGAGTCTCGGTCGACGGGGAACACCTTCAGGGGATGGCTAGCATCGAAACAGTGATCCGGTACATGACTACAATGTGAAGATTCACTCGAAACGAATCACAGAGCCATCAGCAATCCCTTCACTGTGAAAGACAGGTTTAAATGTAGTTGTCGTCAATCAGTTTTAGCCAACAGTTTGGAAACACTCCAGAATGCCACAAAACTCTTCCAGTTTCCGTATGTTGTTACTGTCTTTTATTTCAGTCATTAAATGTGTGCGGTGTGGGAGCAGCAACAGCAGCATAATTTACGCCATGCGATGTCCAGTTTTTTGTGAGGGCCAATGGATAGAAACGGGTTTGTGTCTGCTTAGAACCTGACACAGGCCTTGAAGTCGAGGTGGAAAAAACAAAATGTATGACGGTGTAAAAGCTGTGTCGTTTGGTGCTTCGACGTGTTACAGCAGAAAAAAACAATGTATCATACATCAAAACAGGAACCCTCTCTTGCAACTGATAGTCTGTGGGTATGGCCCTCCTACAGTACAGACAATAAAATTTTACACTGATCTGTGCAAGCGACTTCGATCACTGAGTGAATCAATACCTGTATATGTAATAGGATCGCCATATATGCTTGTCGATTTTATGTCACTTCTGTACATGCGATCATTATATCACTTATCGTTCCGTATTCTATAATTGCGTGTAAATCTAATACAGTTGTCAACACTTAAAGCAAATGCACTATTGTTCTGTTCGCACTGTACTCGAATGCAGCCAACCTCATGTTCTACAGTTGCAGTGCTTTTGCTGTGTTTTCTGTATTTCTGTGCCTGTGCATGTGCTGCCAATGGTTCCCATGACCCAGAGTAGACCCCAGTTAGAGTTCCAGCGTGGATTCGCACCCCAGCATCGCTCCAGATATAACGCTTGGTGGATCCACACTCGATAATTTTGTGATTCCCATGCACATAGCGAAAGATGGGCATTTGTAATCTCAGTTGCGCACTATGATCGAAGTGCTTGAAATATTTAGATCACTGTCTCGTTTACTGTGGTGTATGTATTCGAGAATAAACAATGAATGCATTTACTTCACAGTCATCTATCTACATTTGGAACGGTACTCGCAAAGCAGAGGGCGGGGGGGGGGGGGCGGTTTAACCATGACACAGAAATCGGGAAGCATGTTGCCATGTCACCGGTCGGCGTTGTAAAAAACTGGTAAAATTTCCGAAATTGATCGCACTATCAACTGCGATGCTTATTACTTATTACAGTACATTGGTGGTGTCTTTCCACCTCATCCATCCACTGGAATGTTAAATGTAGAGGTCGTCAGTCAGTTTTAGACAGCAGTTTTGAAACACTCCACGATGCCACAAAACTATTCCAGTTTCCTTATGTTGTTACTGTCTTTTATTTCAATCATCCAGTGTGTGTGTTATGGGAGCATACTTTACACCCTGCAGAGTCCAGTTTTCTGTGAGAACCAATGGGCTGAAATGTGTTTATCTCAGTTTAGAGCCTGACACAGGCCTCGAAGTCGAGGTGGAAAAAACTAAATGTATGGCGGTGTAAAAGCTGAGTCATATGGTGCTTAGAAGTGTTCCAGTAGAAAAAAAACAATGCGTCAGACATCAAAACAGGAACCCTGTCTTGCAACTGATAGTCTGTGGGTATGGCCCTCCTACAGTACAGACAATAAAATTTTACACTGGTCTGTGCAAGCGACTTCGATCACTGAGTGAATCAATACCTGTATACGTAATAGGATCGCCATATATGCTTGATGCCAGCACACAAATACAGTTTTTGTTTTCGGTATATATGTCAGAAGACAGGGACGTGGTAAAATCTTATCGAGTTCTCTGTTGGATCAAGTTAGTGGAGCTTTGTACTCTGGACTATTGTAGCTGTAAGTAGTTTGGACACACACAGAAATGCAGTAACAAAATCCTCGTCCTTCTTTCAGTTCCCATAATGTCTTTTATACTAACTCGTGTTGCAGGAGAAAGCTTCGTTTTGGCGCTGGCCTTACCCGTCTTACACCGTTGGCAGAGCTACGACAAAATGTCTCCATTTCCAGCATGTGAGATATAGCACTCTCCGACTTGTGTTCGGTTCCGACTTAAAACGAGATTATCACATGGACGATGGTGCAGGGAGGGTGGGACAGAGACTGAGGAACACTTACAAGATGCAGAGGGGCTGTCTAAAACCACGTTGGAGTTTTGCTGTAGCAGATAGATTCGAAAAATGTTGACTCGTTTCGAGATATGAGAGTGGAATAAATATGATTCACCAGTGGCTGTAATCATTAAAAGATGCCTCCATAGGATCCAATGCAAGTATGTGGTTGACTGTACAAACTTGATTCCAAATCGCAGACACATTTCTGTCAAAAACTGTAACGCTATCAGCGACTCTTGGGTGTGCCTGTGGAACCAAGACCGCTTTTTATACAGGTGACACTACTGTAGTAGTTGTGATCGTGTTTTTAATAGCGCGGTCTTTACACGATTTGTATGTTGCCAGTGATAGCATCCTCCTGTGGTCAGGTTCAAATATCGGTTCTCAGTAGTGTTTCTCGAAATGATCGTCGTGTTTCCTCCAAGGATTTCCAATTGAAGTATTTGGTGAATGTAATCCAGCTACTGAAAAATAAAAATTACTTGCCATGAAAGTGACTCTGATGATCAATTTATTTAGTCTACCTATTTGATATCAGTGACATGCCACCCAGAAAGTTGATGTCATGGCTAGTGTACCACAGATATAATTCTTGACTTGGCGTTTTTTTCGTTGCGATTATAACTTTTAACGGTGTTTAAATCTTTCACCTAGAGAGGGAGAGACGACCACCGTAATGAAATCATATGTGTTACCGAATTTGTAAAGTGATACGTAGTATAAACCCCATATTTACAACTTCTCTGTGCTGTTATCTCAAGAGAGAGTCCGAAAGTGAGGAGGCGTCGAGTGACAGTGGTAGATCTTAGCACTCCATCATGAACCATAAATAAGTTTAATATTCCAGTCATGTGATGCAGGATGTGACAGATAAGAAAAGATATTTCTCTGTCTGATAAAAGAATACTTAGAGGGCATATTGCCTATGCCATAGTCTGGTACAGGATTTTCACAATAAGTAACATTACTTTAGCTATGTGAAAACCTGTGTATTGTTCGATTCCTTCCATCTTCGAAAATAACGCGCGTAGACGGGAGGAATCTACATTTCATGTGAGAAATTCGAGGTGTATGTCAACTACATCGCTACTTCGAATTGGACAAATTGGATTTCTAAAGTGGGTGACCTATGTCGTCGTAGAATTGTTTAGAACTACTGTGTACATCCAAACTGCAGCTGCTTGATCGCAGTGCACCATGGCTGGCTGCAGCGGAGGTCACAAGGAGTCGGCAATTGCAAGTATTGGATTACCTTAGCCTGTGACAGGTATAAAGAATGCACCGACCTGTCTGATGTTGCCCATGGCGGCGAATGCTGGCAAAGTGATCCGTATGCTACGTGAGTGCAACAGAAGCTGACGTGTGTTGCCCACGGCGGCGAATCCTGGCAACGTGATCCGTATGCTATGTGAGGGCAACAGAAGCTGACGTGTGTTGCCCATGGCGGCGAATCCTGGCAAAGTGATCCGTATGCTATGTGAGTGCAACAGAAGCTGACGTGTGTTGCCCATGGCGGCGAATCCTGGCGAAGTGATCCGTATGCTATGTGAGTGCAACAGAAGCTGACGTGTGTATGTTAGATGAGAGAAGATTCAAAATGATGGACATCTGCACTAGAGGGATTGATAACATCCAAATCCCTACCACTACAATCATCTCTTAATGCCCTCCATGGACAGGGTGGTGCACTCTGGCATACATACACATCCACAACTGTGACTGCGGCCACAGCAGTAATTTTCACTGAGCTCTTAACGCGGCACTGGTGGTGTACATGGGGCGGGCATGCTGTGTGAGAGCCTCTGGACAAGAGCACGCAAGATGTGCTTGTGTTTTAGCTATCTCCAACATCCAGTCATGACAACTGCTGCTATGGACTGGGTAGTAGTTTAAGTGTGTCATGTTTAGTACTTCTCAATACATTGCAGTGGACTCTGTCTTGCAGTGCTATTTGCTGTTGTCTCTATTGTATTATGCACCTTCATCAGTCCTGCCAAATGTGGCAGGGTGAACCAGTTTAGGAATTCTACAATACTTTTAAAAATCCAATCGTGACATCAGATTCCCAATTGATCAATTTATTGTTTCCAGTAGTTGTATACCATGCACACATGTGTTCAGCCATGGCTCCATCTCCCGGCCCGTGCAGATGAGGTCTATGTTGTAGATGGTGAATGGCATGTGCCTCACGATTGCTCATTTGTGTGATATGCAGCATTTTTTTTTTGGATCAGATATGTTTAGTGGTCTGTTGAGGTGAAGGAGGCTGTTTGTGCTCTCAAATGTTGATACATACAAGACCTTGGATATATTTACTGCAACGATCTATTTGTGTTGGAAATTTCATTACTTCATTTGCATAATGTTTGTGTGTGATACTCAATGTTGAAAATACGTTTTATTACAGAGAAGGATCTTCGTAAGTTAAAGGTGATAGTGTTTTAAGCGATCCATTTTACTCCTTTAAATTGTTATATAGTTAATTTAAAAGGGTAGTGGAAATGGCTTGTTTCATTCTATTTTTGATACTGAAATTGCATCAGCTCTCCCTTTGTCACCAGCAATAGCCAATTGAAACACTGTATCCTGAGGAGCGATGCAAACCTCCATCTGCATGTTTCGGGATGTTGGTTCACACAGACAATCAGGAAGTAGCCTCTTGAGAAAGACAGAGACGGGAAGCAAGTCTGGAATTTCCCGGCTAACAAAATACCGCCAACTAATGCTTTGTTTTGGGCCCACGAGATCAAAGGAGGCCGATATGTGGTCCTTGGTCGGTGGTATTTAGTAACGTGATCTGCAATTAGGACATAGGCGGTTTTGACCTTCGTTGCGGAGTCCTGACGATAGCAACTCGCACTGAAGACCACAAATGGCTGCTACTATACCAGATGTCACTTCATTAATTATCTGTAGAACACTTTTTCAGAGTTTAACTGTCAGTGCTATATGACTGCTGTATGTTTCTCGATTTGTACAAAATAGTTTGCCGCTGAGATTCTAGTAATTTGTCTGTCTGCAGAAAGTGACGGTGGGTTTCGAAATATGTCATAAACTTTTCGATATGTAATTGTTCCGATTTTACCATCTGTGCTTAGACACATGTATGCTTTGAATAGTGAGGAAAATAAATAATAAGAGTCTTAACATCCCTGATTCTGGAAGGAAATATAACCTAAGCCTACTCAGCGTTTCCAAGCGCGATCAAAATAATAAAGCGCCGCAATTGTTTAAATATTCCATACTGTGACCGATATCCTGACAAATTCTTTAAATAAGCTATATTTAATACCATCTTGTATCTTCTAAATTGTTTAAATAAACAATGTTCCATACACTGCAGCAAATTTCCGGGCAAGTTCTTTACTAAATAAATAAACCATATTCCAAACACCACCTTGTAGCGCGTAAATTGTTTAAATAAACAATATCCTACACATTGTCTAAATCGTGTAAACAACATTTCACACTGTTAAATCGATTTCCTGACAAATTCTTTAACTAAATAAATAAACTACATCCATATACTGCTTTAAATCCCGTAAATTGTTTAAATAAACAATATTCCACAAAGTGTATTAATTGTTTAAAAGATATTCCATAGGTCACAATCGATTTCCATCCAAATGACCGATCAACTGAGCCTTTTCTTACCCAATTTCTAGGAATTGGGGCGGGGTGTTAGGGGAAGGGCTGGAGTTTTTCTCCAGATGGTGGATTTATTTAATTGTTCGATTTAACTTATTAGTCAGTCACACTGATATCAAAAGTGTGCTTGTATTGGCGAGAGAAGTTCCCTGAGGGATGGGGGAGGAGGTGGAGGGGGAGGAGGATGGGGAGGGGTGGGAGAATAATAGGTTAAGGGCCTGTCAATCAAGAGGATGGATTATCCCCAGGATGTCATAACCTGTCAATCAAAAGGATTTATTACCCCCAGGGGATCATAATCCTCTTAGCAGAACAATGACCTGTCAATCAAAGGAGAGTAGGTTTGCCCCTGAATGTAGGTAACCCACACTAACAAATTGCACTGATACCCCTGTTGCCCTATTACTGATGGGTATTATACATTATGTACAGGAACCAAAAGGAAACAGTAAGACTGGAAGACCAAGATCGAAATGCTGAGAAAAAGTGTGTAAGACAGGGATGTAGTCTTTCACCCTTACTATGCGATCTATAGATAGAAGAAGCACTGATCGAAATAAAAGAAAGTGTCAAGTGTGGAATTATAATTCAAGGTGAAAGGTCATCAATGATAAGATTCGCTCAACACATTGCTGTACAAAGTGAAAGTGAAGAACTACATGATTTGTTGAATGGCATGGACAGTCTAATGAGCACAAATACAGTCTGAGAGTAAATCATCGAACTACGAAAGTAATGAGGAATAGCAAAACTGAAAACAGCGAGAAACTTAACATCAGAATCGGTGATCAAGAAATAGACGAATTTAAGGAATTTTATCTAGGCAGCAAAGTAACCCATGATGGATGGAGCAAGGAGCACACAAACAGCACCCTAGCACTGGCAAAAAGGGAATTCCTGGACATGAGAAGTCTACTAGTATCAAACATAGGTGAGGAATATATGGAAAGAAAAAGGGACAGGATGATACGACGTCTGTTAAGACATTGGGGAACAACTTCCATGATGCTACAGGGCGCTGTAAAGAGTAAAAACTGTATAGGAGGGAGAATACATCCAGCAAATAATTGAAGACAGAGGTTGCAAATTCTACTCTGAGATGAAGAGGTTGGCACAGGAGGAGAGTTCTTGGTGGGCGGCATCAAACCAGCCAGAAGATTGATGACTCAGAAAAAAAAGATCATTGTTACAATATGCAGATGATGTCTAGTTATAAACACTGTCTGACAGTTTAGAACTTTACATGAAACCACTGAACGTAACCAACGAATATAAGCCTGGAACATTTTATGTTTAATGCACAGATACCAAAAAAGATATTACTACTTCTGGACAATATTCTATCTTGGACCAAACACGTTTATGATATTGCTATGGAAATAGAAAAAGCTTTGAATGTCTTATGCACTGCAAGTAATGTGTGGGTGGGTGGGGGGGGGGACGACGGGAAAGGGGGGGGGGGGAACTCAACTGTACATCGTCATTACCTGAGACTATGGACCAATATGAGCTGTAATGGACTACCGTACATAACTTTTCTCTTTGTAAATGTCGCACTGTACGTGCTACATAAACGAAATGTACTTCAGTTTCGGGCTATTAGCTAGTGTCTACGAATCATGAGTTCATCACCAACTAATGGCCTTCTAAAAGAATCCAAAGAAATGCCTCTTGATACCTGTAGAGAACCACTAGCTAAAAAATTTTTGCGTCAAAGATCTGTTATTGATAGAACTAGGAGTTTGGTAGAAAGAGGATACGCAGAAGAAAGCAAGCCAACACGTTCTCGAATGAAATTTCGCTCTTCAGTGAAGTGTGCACTGATATGAAACTTGCTGGCACTTTGAAACTGTGTATCGGACGGAGAGTCGAACTCGTGACCTTTACCTTCACAGGCAAGTGCTCTACCGACTGATCTACCTAAGCACGACTGACGACCTCTGCCCGTAGCTTTATTTCCGCCAGTGTCTCAGCTCCTATCTTCTAAATTTCATAGATGTTCTCCTGCGAAACCTGGAAGACCAGCACTTCTGGAAGAAAGAATATTGCGGAGACATGGATTAGCCACAGCCTGTGGGATGTGTTCAGAATGGAATTTTCACTCTGTAGCGGAGAGTGCGCTGATATGAAACTTCCTGGCAGATTAAAACTGAGTTCCAGTCCGAGTCTCGAATTCAGGACCCTTGCCTTTCGAGGGCAAATGGAAACATTTCCCAGGCTGTGGCTAAGCCACGTCTTCGTAATATTCTTTCTTCCAGGAGTGCTCGTCCCGCAAGTTTCTCAGGAGAACTTCTGTGAAGTTACGGAGGTAGGAGACGAGATACTGGCGGAAATAAAGCTGTAAGGTCGGATACTGAATTTTACTCGTTACCCTCAGTAATTAAAAAGCTGAATAAAAGGATCAACGACGAAGTTTAACAAGCGTTTTGTGACAACAGCCTCGATCATCGCAAAGCACAACTGGAATATAAATCATCGTTTAGGAGAAAGGAGATGAGCTGTGGATAAGGGAAGCGAACTGTGATCACTCTTTGGATTCAGAATTAATACCTTTCCTTCTATCGCCCTATCTGTAACACATTGCTGCACTTCTGAAGTACTTACCAACAGCTCTGAGTGTCCAATACACTTTCTGATCAAAAGTATCCGGACACCTGGCGGAAAATGACTTACAAGTTCGTGGAGCCCTCCATCGGTAATGCTTTAATTCAGTATGATGTTGGGCCACCCTTAGCCTTGATGACAGCTTCCACTCTCGCAGGCATACGTTCAATCAGTTGCTGGAAGGTTTCTTGAGGAATGGCAGCCCATTCTTCACGGAGTGCTTCACTGGCGAGAGGTATCGATGTCGGTCGGTGAGGCCTGGCACGACGTCGACGTTCCAAAACACCCCAAAGGTGTTCTATAGGATTCAGGTCAGTACTCTGTGCAGGCCAGTCCATTACAGGGTTGTTTTTGTCGTGTAACAACTCCGCCACAGGCCGTGCATTATGAATAGGTGCTCGTCCGCCGCTCGTGGTCTCGCGGTAGCGTTCTCGCTTCCCGAGCGCGGGGTCCCGGGTTCGATTCCCGGCGGGGTCAGGGATTTTCACCTGCCTCGAGATGACTGGGTGTTTGTGTTGTCCTCATCATTTCATCATCATCCAGGAAATTGGCGAAATTGGACTGAGCAAAGGTTGGGAAATTGTACGGGCGCTGATAACCACGCAGTTGAGCGCCCCACAAACCAAACATCATCATCATCATCATAGGTGCTCGATCGTGTTGAAAGATGCAGTCGCCATCCCTGAATTGCTCTTCAACAGTGGGAATCAAGAAGGTGCATAAAACATCAATGTAGGCCTGTGCTGTGATAGTGCCACGCAAAACAACAAGGGGTGCAAGCCCCCTCCATGAGAAACACGACCACTCCATAACACCACCGCTTCCGAATTTTACTGTTGGCACTACACATGCTGGCAGATGACGTTCACTAGGCATACGCCACACCGACACCCTGCCATCGGGTCGCCACAATGTGTATCGTGATTCGTCACACCACACGACGTTTTTCCCTGTTCAATTGTCCAATGTTTACGCTCCTTACACCAAGCTTGGCGTCGTTTGGCATTTACCGGCGTGATGTGAGGCTTAGGAGCAGCTGCTCGACCATGAAATCCACGTTTTCTCACCTCCCGCCTGACTGTCATAGTACTTGCAGTGGATCCTGATGCAGTTTGGAATTCCTGTGTGATGGTCTGGATAGATGTCTGCATATTACACATTACGACTGTCTCCAACTGACGTCGGTCTCTGTCAGTCAACAGACGAGGTCGGCCTGTACGCTTTTGTGCTGTGTGTGTCCCTTCACGTTTCCACTTCACTATCACATCGGAAACAGTGGACCTAGGGATGTTCACGAGTATGGAAACCTCGTGTACAGACGTATGGCCCAAGTGACACCAAATCACCTGACCGCATTTGAAGTCTGTGAGTTCCGCAGAGCGCCTCATTCTGCTCTCTCACTATGTCTAATGAGTACTCAGGTCGCCGATATGAAGTACCTGGCAGTAGGTGGCAGCACAATGCACCTAATATGAAAAACGCATGTTTTTTGGGGTGTCTGGATACTTTTGATCACATGGTGCACGTATACAAAAACACAGTGGAACTGTCTGGCATGGATAGAAACTCTGGAGACCTCATATATAGTTTATTGGGAAACTGCAACTCCTGAGGCAGCTGTAAGCTATGCAGACATTTGTCTTACAAATGTCATTGGGCTTCATCATACCAGTAAAACAAGTGACCAGCTTTGTTTCATTTGATCTGCAGCGAATATTTCTTACCTCTCGTCACTGACGCCAAAGTTCTGAAATGATACTTCACTTGTCTGTCTCATGTTTGTTTCATAGCTTCCAAAGCAATTACATCACACCACATACATACATGAGCAATTAAACTAGTGATAACCGCTACGCTGGAGAGAGAAAGCGTCTGTCCCAATAGTAAATGAATTAATTCAATGTGTCACTTTATAGAGGTGGGGTCAGACCTTGCACAGACTGTCTGCATGACTGTTGAGTGCTGGATACATGGTATCATCACGTTTAATCATGCTGCAAAGATGTGACAATCTGAAACTTCCTGGCAGATTAACATGCGCTCTTGCTAGGGGGTAGTACAGAGCAGGATATGTTTTGGTCACCAATAACGTGGCTGTCAACAGATTATGTAGGCAAAGACCTTCCTCTGTCACTACCAATAAATCATTTGCTGGAGAGCAGTGGCAGTAGTCATCTGTGTCTAAAACTGCCCATTCACAGCCTGACTCGCTTGTTGACACATCCAACTGTGTTTGGACAGTGGCAGCAGTAGTGGTCAGGGCTAACATATAGAGGTCTACCAGTCAAACCAATGTCCCTGGATCATGGACATGACCTGAACCCATTGTCCACACATAGTTCAGGTCCGATACTCTTGGGGGCAGCGCTGGGGAGGGGGTGGAGGGAGGTGGCCAACTGGTCCACGTTTGTTTATGGGGCCTTAAAGGTGCCCATACAAAGACAATGGACCAGCTGGCCAAACGCTCTGGTGAGCGTTTCTGCCCGGACCCATTCACCTGTGTATGGGCGATGGGTTCCTAGTTGGCACTGTCGTCTGGGTGAATCGGTTTGACCAACACTCTACCTGCTAATCCCAACTGCTGCCTGCCCACTCCATCAGTGCAGGCAGATGGGGTCTGCCATGCAGTCGCTGTTGCTTTCACACAGTTGGATAGGTTGATGAGGGGGTTGGTGAGCGAGTTGGCACACCAGTTGGGCTATGAATGGGTGCCTTAAACTGAACTATTGCTCTTATTGTCTCATTGTTTGCTCAGACTGACCTTTGCTATGACGACCTGGGTACTAATAAACGACTATCTGGTGGAATACTTTGGATCTGGGCTAGGACTCAACTCGACTGTTTTTATTAAGGACTCGTAAATCACCATTTACCACTATATGATCACAACAACATTATACTTACTGTTTCTGTGTATTGTTGAATTCAATGGATGGTGGACTGGTGACAGAACAGTCACTGTTAATTACCATGAGCAACAATGCATTGATGATAGTTTGCCATATACTATCAAAAATCGTAACAGGAAGATATTGATGTAGAAATGCAGCCAATCACTTGTCAATGCAATTCTGAACAACATTAACCAGTTCGCAGCCATAGTATTCTAAATCTTCACTCACTCTGCATACAGAAGCCACTATCCCATACCTGGGTATCAACCCTCCACATGTCATGGAATATGGAGATTTGCATGGGTGCAGGAATATCCCTGTCGGGTTCTCATATCAATGGAGAAAGGTTACATGGACTCATGAATTATAGAACAAATTGGTGTATGCCTATTGATGCTGAGTATATCAGAAACCTCATAAGACAATGTATCGTGCTCGCCAACTGGACACTGAGTGGTAGGTGGTGGCGTTATGCTGTAGTAGGGGATGTTTGCATGGAATGGAGCCCTTGGATCTGCAGCCATTATTGCTCACTGAGGAGCAATGCAGGAACCTGTAGTGTCGAGTCGCATTTGCCCATTAGTTCTCCTTCACAGATGCACAGACAGTGCACTACCCCATTGCTCCAGAATTGTGTCAGAATTGCTTAAGGAAAATTCTACAGATATCTGATCATGTTTTAGAGACCTCTCGTGCTGAAGAAATTTTAGGGACCATCAAGGGCGGTGTCCCTACTCTGAACCCTGTTTTGCTCAGTCTCCATGATTTATAGGATACAGCTGAGCATTCATGGTCCTTGATTGATCTTGAATGCTTTCGCCGACTTGTTGTAACTCATATCACAACATAATTTAATTCAGTTGTTCATGAATGTATATATGTAACATGTAATAATTATGAGTTTGCACCACATAGTAGTGTAAATACTGTCTTTTATGTATATATACAATATTCTCTGTTGGTCCTGTTTGGAACAGGTTCCACACACTTACACAATATTCAAAGATGGTTTGCATGAGTATTTTGTAAGCAATGTTCTTTGCAGGTTGATTGCATTTTGCCAGTAACCTACATATGGATTGATGTCTGGCAGCTGCTTTATCTATGACAGAGCCACATTCATCATTCCATTTCATACTATTTTAAATTGTTACACCTTGAAATATGTGTGAATTGACTAAATCCAATTATGACTGATAACCACTATAAGCATATGGCATGATATTTTTCGTTTTGTGAAATGCACAATTTTACATTTCTGATTATTTAAAGTGAAATGCCAATCCTAGCACCAGTAGTGTGCCAATGTGGTTTGAAAGCTGCTTGAAAACAAACGGCAAATATTGGCTATGGGAATGAAAAGCCTTCGCAGAAGTATGCTCTCTCAAGAGTGGCACACTGGTCAATACTGGACCAGCCATTGATTTCCTTGTGTCGATGATATCTCGTCGGTTCTGTCCTTCTGCAAATATTATTAAAATGGCGACATTCTCCATCTCTACCAATTGCTAGCACTGAAGAACTCAATACTGCCGACATTCAGATGAACAGTGAGACATGTTTAGGGGCAGGGGGGCGCAAAATAAGGCACTTAAACTAAACGTGAAAACGTTCCAAATAAAAATATATCCTATTGAGAATTAATAGGTTTTGAATCCTTTGAACAACTACCTTCCGTTCTTCTCAAAGGCACACCAATACCTTTTCAAAAAATTGTGAAAAACTTGGTTGTAATTTTGGATGAGCACATCAAAAGGAGGGAGGGGCGAAATACTGTCAAGACATGCAGGATTAGTTCCATGCACCTCTATGCCCTTAGAAAGCTTCAGAACATATTCCAACAGGACGTGAAACGTGAAGGGTAAGTGTGGCTCAGGGGCACTCAATGTCGAGGTTACCAGATGTGATAAGTGAATTTGTGAAACTACTCGTTCTGTTGAACCTCTAAAATTGTGATGTAATGGCACGAAGTGTGAGAAACCTAGACAACTAGAAATAACAATTAACACTTGTGTGCATTACATCTGCAACATCAGTCTATTTGACCATGTTGAAGCCATACTTCATACATTTATCTACTTAGGTTGGTTGTGTCCAGAAAACTTACATGACTACCATATGTTATGTTTACTTTCTTGGCTCCTCTGTTCACATGCTTCCTAGTATCTCACATCACAGATTTTAAGTACCAGTCATCTCATCACAAGGTCTCACTTCCCATAGGTGTGTCCATACATAAAACATAAGCATTTCAAATTCTTTCTCTGTTGTTGTCCTCTTCCTCTGCAACAAATTACTCTATACTGTGTGGCAATTAAATGCTGCATTGCTTTTAAGAAAAATCTGAAGCTCTTATTTTGTCACCCCTATAGCATTTCCCCAAAAATTAAACTATGTGGATAGTTTCTCCTCTGTCAGACAGTAAAGCATACCTGCCAGCCTTCAATAACCAAAAATCAGGAGATTCAGTTTAAAAAATCAGGAGATATGAAAGATCAAAAAGCTGTGGCTCATTTTTGTATACACCTAAGACAACTGAAAAGTTTTCCTTTAAGGCGCCACAAAGCTATATAATGGCTAAAAAAACATATAGAAACATTGTAAATACCCAAACCGTTGATTCCGTAACCCTTATTTGCAGTTTCGCCCAGCTAATTGCTGTTAGGTTGTGATGTTTTTTGGCATTAGAAAAAAAAGTATGATTGCAGTAAAGCAGCATCAATCATACTGTTTTCTGACACACATGAAGACTGTAAAAATAGGTTTGCCAACTGGTCCTCCGGTGTATGCTGAAATCTTAACACAACCACTTCTTTTTAATTTTTCAGGGGCAGCATCTACTTTCTCCTCGTAAGATTTCACATGTTATATGTGTGCATGTTCAAAGTTAGCTAGTAGCACACATTTTCAGGGAAACTATGTCATTACAGAAATTCGTAAAATTCTCATATTTATCTCTAGCTATGTAGCCTATTAGTATTCAGTATTAGTAAGAAACATTGGAACAGTCATGAGAACATGTACAATACCTTTCTTCTCACAGGTGAAGTAGAAGCTGCTTCTGCAGTAGGAAACATTGCAGAATCTGAATAATGATGATGTACTAACAAACTAAAACAGTTACCAAAGAAAATAGTAGTTCACTCTTAAAATGTTTCGAGATAATACACATCAGTGTTCTCACTTATTTAACAATGTTGTTATCCGTTCACATCAAGGTCTATCATTTCCTCCTTAATTAAATTTCCAATACATGATGACTATGGAGAAAATATGGTAACACACAGTTATAATTATCTTTTCATGAAACATTTCACATTTCTATTGATTTAAGGAATTGAATGTTGAAGACTTAGCCTTTCTGAGAAATTCTTTGTTGAAGGTTTGCTGAAAGCAGTCACCCTGTAGTCTTGATTTTACTGTCAACAATCTCTCCAAATTTTCATCACTGGTAGATGATCTGAAATGTGTCCTTGTTTTAGTTACTTGACTAAATATCCTCTCACATTCTGCATTACTATAAGGGATCTTTGGAATACCTAACATAATACGAATTAATTTGTCAAATTTTAGGCTCCCGTCTCTATTTCTTAGTTTTCCTATCAGAGACCACTGCACATCAATTCTTTCTTCCCTTAAGATTTAATCCGGTATATCATATATCTGAAATGCACAAAACTGGGATTGTAATTCATCATGGCATCATGCTGTTTATCTGCATCAGCATTCAATAATACTCGAAACGTTTTCACAAAATACTTTAGGGTAGAAAAGGATGCATTGGAAACAGATCTGATTTGCACAGCTGTTGCATTCCTCAGCATTTCACTCTTCAATGGGAATTTGCGAACCATGTAGTCACAGGCGGCAATTAAGTATTTCCAAACACATGAGAAGAATTCCACCTTCTCATCATGCTTGAGGCAATACACAAGTTGAGAAGTACTACTGCCAACGACCAATCACAATCATCCTTCTGGTTTCTTCTGCTGTGGTAATCAACCTCAAAAGGAGAACAGGATTTTATCACTGTAGGTAGTACAAATTTAGACATAAAATCCTGTAACCTGTCCAGCAGCAGATCTTGCAGTAAATGAATGTGAGGTACATTTGACTGCAAAATTACATTTGTTTTGTCAAATGTAGGTATAACATTTGACAAACACAGACACAAAGCCATATTTAAATCTGATGACAGAAACATAAAAATCCTTTCTTCACGAGACAAATTATACTTAACTGGGGAATCCTGTTTACTTATTTTTGATGTAGATGAACATGGAATTGGCAATTCACTAGCTCTTTTTCTTGAAGAGGCACTACTCTCAATTGGTGACTGTTTCACCGTCGCTATATGATAAGTTTGGAGAAACCCAAGCTCATCATTCTAACCAGACTTCACTTCATAATTGAGCAGGCTGGTCAAAGGCTTCCACTGTTCCAGTAACCGAAGTAAACATTTGCTCACAGAAAGCCAACAGGTGCACACATGCTTCAATATTTTCTTCATCTTGACATTCTTCATCTTCATCTTCTGAAATTCTTTTAGTTTATCCTTTCTCTTTGTACTCTTTTGCAGAAAATAATATATGTCCAGTAAATAGTCATCAATCTGGAATGGCAGACATGCAGCTCCCTTTTTTGCTGCCAAATTTAACAAATGGCAGGGACAATCAACAACAAAGAGGTTAGGCATATGATTTTTCAAGAGACCCGCAACTCTGTTTTTCATTCCAACCATTACAGGGGTATTGTCACAACCTATTGACAAACAGTTATTGAGTGGAATATTACATTCCTTCAGTGTGTTGAGAAGAAGCGTTCCTATGTTGACACCTGTGGAATCTCCTTTTAAGTTGGGGAGTGATAATAAGGTACTTACAATGTTTTGGGTCGTCTCATTATAAACGGTAACAACTATGGGATATAAATTAACATCCCCTTTGTTATTACCGTCCGTTTCAATAGAAAATGCCCATTTTTTTAAAATGTCTACGATTTCTTCTTTTTCCTTTTTCGCCATTTCTCCGATAATTGCGACAGTTTTTGTCCTTCCGCAGCTGCACTTTTTCGCTATACTGCTATTTGGGAACATTTTCCGAAACAGGTGACTCGCATGGTCAGCACAATTAATCGGCTAATTATGTTCTAAAATAAAAGATGTAAATAAACATACAACATGTATCATTCCATCACTTTCACTTTTGTCTCTGAATTCCAGTTTTTTATTGTTATTGACGCACTTCAAATTGTCTCAGTGCTTTTTTGTTTCCACATGTTTGTAAACATCACTTTTTCCACCATGTGATATACAAATATCACATCGGCAAAAGGTACAAAAAGCGAACAACGGGCCTTTCCTCGACTCTATAATGCATGGAAACTGTTCCGAAAATTGTTTTAATAAGACCGAGTTATATTTTTTGGCCATGTTTAAAACCAAAGCCCCGAATCAAAACACTACGACAATATGCATCAACACACGTCCAAGCAGAACACTGTGCACTACCGAGGTTACTACATGTGCACTACGGGACACGCGTACATCTTCGACAAAATGCTCGGGAAAGAGGAAAAATAACTATCAATATATAAATCGCGTGCGACTTCCTGATTTCTATAAACTTCGATACGTATCGATTAAGTTCGACTAATATGCAACGAATTCCGGCAACTGGCGGAAATAAAACTGAAACGGCGGGTTTTCAAAACAAATATCGTAAGTTTGACGATAACTAGTAAAAATCGGGAGAAATACTGAAATAATCGGGACGTGGGAGAAAAAGTGGAAAATCGGGAGTCTCCCGCCTAAATCGGGAGAGTTGGCAGGTATGGTAAAGCAAGCACTCCCATCTTCACCTATTTACACTTCCTTCTCTTTTCATTCCTTAGTCTGTCACATGACTTTCTTTTCTTTTGTTTTCATTAGTTGTGTTTTTTCCTATTCCTTCTTCTCCACCTTTTCCACTCCTTCTCTCATTGACTCCATTGTTACTACTTCCTATAGTTCAAATCTACCTCATTGTATCTTGTCTTCATTGTTGTATTTCTTATGAATGAAGTTGGTTCATAGTGTGGGTTTCTGTAGTCATGTCCTAGTTCATGAACCACGGGCAACGTATGAGTGGCCAAGTAAGTGGTCCCGACAGTCTGGATACCAGTTACTTTGGAATAAGTCTGGGCATCTCGGACATATTCTGAGTCGTGGTCACCTTTGTGCTCATACGGCAAAGACTACCAAATCCACCGGTTAGTCCCTCAGCCCTTAGGGTAAAACCCAATGGAACTCGGGGCAAGTAAGGCTAGCAACCTGCTTCCCTGGTACTTTAAATATGATGCTGGCAACAATCAGAGCAAAATGCCTCGGACCTTTGGAGGTGACGGAGTCCCACCTCTAACTGACAAACCAGGGACTCCTAAGATACGACTTGGCAAACAAATGGTAATGAGATGGGGAGCTATTAATATCAATGGGGGCTACTCTGGGAAGAAGGTAGAGCTGGCAGAGGCTGCAAGTAAGATGGGGCTGGACGTTTTAGCTGTTAGTGACATTCGGGTAAGGGGCGAGAAAGAAGAGGAAGTGGGAGAATACAGGGTCTACCTGTCAGGAGTCAAAGCAGGAATAGCACAATGGGGTGTAGGGCTTTACATCAGGAAAGAAATGGAACCCAGCGTAGTTGCAATAAGGTATGTAAACGAACGACTGATGTGGATAGATTTGACAGTGTCTAGCAAGAAAATTATGATTGTGTCAGTATATTCGCATTGTGAAGGGACAGATCAAGATAAGATGGATAGTTTTTATGAGGCACTCAGTGATGTAGTTGTTAGAGTAAAGGACAAGGACAGTGTTCTGCTCATGGGCGATTTTAACGCCAGGATTGGAAATCGAACAGAAGGGTATGAAAAGGTTATGGGTAAATTTGGAGAGGATATGGAGGCCAACAGGAACGGGAAACAACTCTTGGATTTCTGTGCCAGTATGGGCTTAGTAATCACACTCCTTTTTTAAACATAAGAACATTCACCGGTATACTTGGGAAGGCAGGGGAACCAGATCTGTCATTGACTATATAATAACAGATCAGGAATTCAGGAAGGCTGTGAGGGACACACGTGTATTCAGGGGATTCTTTGATGACACTGATCATTATTTAATCTGCAGTGAAATTGGGATTGTGAGGCCGAAAGTGCAGGAGGTCAGGTCCATATGTAGGAGGATAAGAGTGGAGAAACTTCAGGATAAGGAAATCAGGCACAAGTACATAACAGCGATCTCAGAAAGGTACCAGTTAGTTGAATGTAGTCAATTACAGTCATTGGAAAAGGAATGGACAAGGTACAGGGACACAGTACTAGAAGTGGCTAAAGAATGTCTTGGAACAGTAGTGTGTAAAAGTAGGATGAAGCAAACAGCTTGGTGGAATGATACAGTCAAGGCAGCCTGTAAAAGGAAAAAGAAGGCGTATCAAAAATGGCTACATACCAGAACCCAGGTAGACAGAGAAAATTATGATGAAGAAAGAAACAAAGCCAAACAGATAATTGCAGCATCCAAGAAGAAATCGTGGGAAGACTTTGGAAACAGGTTGGAGACTATGGGTCAAGCTGCTGGAAAACCATTCGGAGTGTAATTAGCAGTCTTCGAAAGGGAGGTAAGAAGGAAATGACAAGTATTTTGGACAGGTCAGGAAAACTGCTGGTGAATCCTGTGGATGCCTTGGGCAGATGGAGGGAATATTTTGAAGAGTTGCTGAATTAGGTGAAAATGCGATCAGTAATGTTTCAGATTTCGAGGTAGAATGGGATAGGAATGATGATGGAAATAGGATCACATTTGAGGATGTGGAAAAAATGGTCAATAGATTGCAGTGCAATAAAGTGGCTGGGGTGGATGAAATTAAGTCGGAACTCATCAAATACAGTGGAATGTCAGCTCTTAAATGGCTACACAGGATAATTGAAATGGCCTGGGAGTCGGGACAGGTTCCATCAGACTGGACAAAAGCAGTAATCACACCAATCTTTAAACATGGGAACAGAAAAGATTGTAACAACTACAGAGGTATCTCTTTAATCAGCGTTGTGGGTAAAATCTTCTCAGGTATTGTTGAAAGGAAAGTTCGAGTATTAGTTGAGGACCAATTGGATGAAAATCAGTGTGGGTGTAGGCCTCTTAGAGGTTGTCAGGACCAGATCTTTAGCTTACGGCAAATAATAGAGAAGTGTTATGAGTGGAACAGGGAATTGTATCTATGCTTTATAGATCTAGAAAAGGCATATGACCGGGTTCCTAGGAGGAAGTTATTGTCTGTTCTACAAGATTATGGAATAGGAGGCAAACTTTTGCAAGCAATTAAAGGTCTTTACATGGATAGTGAGGCAGCAGTTAGAGTTGATGGTAAATTGAGTTCATGGTTCAGAGTAGTTTCAGGGGTAAGACAAGGCTGCAACCTGTCTCCACTGTTGTTCATATTATTTATGAATCATATGTTGAAAACAATAGACTGGCTGGGTGAGATTAAGATATGTGAACACAAAATAAGCAGTCTTGCATATGCGGATGGCTTAGTTGTGATGGCAGATTCGATTGAAAGTTTGCAAAGTAATATTTCAGAGCTAGATCAGAAATGTAAGGACCATGGTATGAAGATTAGCATCTCCAAAACGAAAGTAATGTCAGTGGGAAAGAAATATAAACGGATTGAGTGCCAAATAGGATGAACAAAGTTAGAACAGGTGGACGGTTTCAAGTACTTAGGATGCATATTCTCACAGGATGGCAACATAGTGAAAGAACTGGAAGCGAGGTGTAGCAAAGCTAATGCAGTGAGCGCTTAGCTACGATCTACTCTCTTCTGCAAGAAGGAAGTCAGTACCAAGACTAAGTTATCTGTGCACCGTTCAATCTTTCGACCAACTCTGTTGTATGGGAGCAAAAGCTGGGTGGATTCAGGTTACCTTATCAACAAGGTTGAGGTTACGGATATGAAAGTAGCTAGGATGATTGCAGGTACTAGTAGATGGGAACAATGGCAGGAGGGTGTCCACAATGAGGAAATCAAAGAAAAACTGGGAATGAACTCTATAGATGTAGCAGTCAGGGTGAACAGGCTTAGATGGGGGGTCATGTTACACGCATGGGAGAAGCAAGGTTACCCAAGAGACTCATGGATTCAGCAGTAGAGGGTAGGAGGAGTCGGGGCAGACCGAGGAGAAGGTACCTGGATTCGGTTAAGAATGATTTTGAAGTAATAGGTTTAACATCAGAAGAGGCACCAATGTTAGCACTGAATAGGGGATCATGGAGGAACTGTATAAGGGGGGCTATGCTCCAGACTGAACGCTGAAAGGCATAATCAGTCTTAAATGATGATGATGATGATGATGATGATGATGATGATGATTAATATAAGCAAAGCTTATTTTTCTCTTGCTGTACTATAATAATTATTGAATATTTTATAATATTTTGGATGAGGTATAACACAATGATCGTAATAAATTAATGCATAATATGTAATATGATTGTTTCATTGAAAGAGAGAATCTGATCAACTTGACTTTTCCAGATAAAATAAACCAATAAATAACTAAAGTGTTCATTAGTCATTTTTTACCTATATGTGGTAGCCCCTTTTTTTATAAGTTGACCTACAAACTTATACTGACCAGTTTTGTACATTTCATTGAGGTACTTCCTGTCCAAGAAGCCAATGTCCAGTAAAAAACACAAATGTTCAGCTATGTCATGTGTCTGCACAACACGTCTTCAATCTATTATTGCCCTTGAGTGTGTTGTTAATGCAAAGAAATTTCAGCAGAAAGCAGCTGAGCCCTAGCAAAGGATCTTTCAGGTCGTGTTACTAACACATAACAGGGGAAAGTCTTCCTTGGGCTGTGTCCACTATTTGCGTAGAAGAAAAAATAAAAAAGGGTAGGAAACTAGGTGTCAGTGGTAGACAGGGCAATGTAAATGGTGAAAACTATAGCGTACTTGAAAAATGCAAATTGCTGACTTACTCCATCATCAAGTGGATTTATGTCAATTAATACGGCCTTATCAACAGGCATAACTCAACCTATAATCCTCTGAAATGTGGAGTGGTAATATGGCCTTATTAATGAATATCAATCCACCTTGTGATTGAGGTATAATCTTCCAAAATGTGTAGTGGCGATATGACCAAATTAACCATTATCTCATGAGGTGACTTTTCTGTAAAGTATGTTATGAGGTGCAATTTCTGGAACCCTTAGGTTTAAACTGAGACTAAAGGCATAAAGCACTTGAAAATTTTAACTTATATCATATAATTTTTTTACAATTATTTAACCGTTTTCTTAGTACTGTACCATGTCATAATGTAAAAATCGACACTGGAGGAACCAACGTAACTGTGGCCGAAGCGTTGGTTTCTCCAATGTAGTTTCCTTACATTATGGCTCAGTATGATAGAAAACTTTTATGTCAACTGACTCTGACTGCAGAAACCTATGCAATTATATTTAAGTGTTATTTAAATACTCCTTGTTGATTTTATTGCTCTAAATGAAACTCACAGCACTTTACTTTTTATCACACAAAATCGCAAACTTCTGTGCTGTTTTTTTAAATACTACACAAAAACGAGCTGCTCGAGAAATGAATGTTACATTCTGAGTATTGTAGTATGCCTATAGCAAGTCAATTTTCACATAAAACTAAATTCCATTGTTTAAACTTGCACATAAAAACTACATACAACAGGTACAAAGACAATCCGAAAAATTGACTTTCAATGATGAGATCTACATTTTTCTTTGCCATCACATCTGATTTTAACTAAAACGTTAAGTATTTTAATGGAACATTGAAGAAATGAAAATTTTGAAAATTTATTGAATATGGAGTGTCATGGTGTTTCATACCCGAAGCTCAGAAACACATTTTACACACACTTTCTTGGAGCATTCAAGACAAATAGGAATGAGAACGAAGTCTTTCACAACGCCAATGTTGAATAAAACATTCTCGGACTTCTTGCCACGCTTAGTTCAGTGTAAAACCTCGAGCTTTCAGCGATTACCTCCATCGTCTTCGTCAGAAGAAACTGTCAAATCTGCTGCTGTGGTGGCTTTATATGGCCCACAGAGGCTTCTGATAGGTTGGAAATCATGTAGTGCTATCGCAAATGGTGTCAACGTTTGCACTGATGGCGCCACCACTACCGCCGTAGTGTAAATATTGCGACGAATACCTCTGGCTCTTCTTCACATTGAGGGCTCGCTTCCATGCACAACTAAGATTATATCCGGTCATGGTTGCAGATTTTTCTCACACATTCTTATATCGACAGGCTCTTTAATTACAGAATCCCAGTATGTTGGAGACTGGGACAAAACATTTGTTTCATCAAATAGCAAGCATATTATATTTATTTGTGAGCATGTGCTCAGCAACTGCAGATTTCTCCAGTTCTCGAGCCTTCATATGTGAAATGTGAAATGTGTTTTATTCATCTCATAACATACATAATTTCAGAACATATGTCTGATGTACAGGAGACACGTCAAGGTTACAATTTGCTTATTTAAAATTTTGTTGCACTTACAATAATACTTTGTGGAGCATTTACTTAAAATTTGTCAGACTTACAGTACTTACATCTACTATAACTATCATAAATTTTTATTCCATTTTAGGGGTCCAACTCAAAGTATCACTTTGTCCTTTATGAAATCTTCCACAGAGTAGTAGCATTGTTTAATTAGAAAATCATGTGGCTTGCTTTTTAAAATATTTATCTTCATATTCATTATGTCACACCCTTTTATTGTGTCGTGAATTTTCATGGCTATATACTGAAGAGTCTGAGCACACAGTTTTAAGTGATGAGAGGTGAGCATAAAGTTTTCTTAATTTTCGTATGTATGTTCAAAATGATTTTTTTTAATAGATCAGCTTTGCTGTGTAGGAAAACAAAGATGTATAAAGAGGAGACAGTTAATATTTTTAGGTCTTTAAATAATGGTCGACATTATGCCTTCGGCTGTGCAGAGCACATGCTGTAAATGATTCTCTTTTGCAACTATAAAATTCGTGTAACGTTTCCAGAGTTTCCCCAATGCTGATGCTGTGCACAGGGATCGGAAATGGTGTGAATAGACTGGCCGATGTAATTGCTTCCACACTCACAAGGATGTTGTAAATCCCAGGGATGCTAAGGCAGAGAGTGTCCTTGGTGTAGCATCTCCTTTGTGTTCTTAGGTCAGAAAATAGATCTTATAGCTTGTCTTCCACGAATATGCCCCTCTTTTGCTGGATGCAGCGCTGCAGAAGGGAAGGATTACAACCAATGACTCATCACTTGAATATTCAACATTTTCACATTTCCTTTTCTTGTAAAATGCTCACTTCATAGCATGTAACCCCTAGCTGTTCTATTGGAACACCTACTTCAGAAGCTTGATTTTGGAATCCAAGTGGTCATGGGTGGAAGCAGTTTTTGCTCTGTGCATTAGTGTATTTAAAGCTGCTCTCTTTTGGACTGGGCTGTAAAAACTCTGGACACTAAAATATAAATCGGTGTGAGTCAGCTTGTGATACACTGACTGACCAAGACCTCCATCCGACTTCCGTTGTACAAAAAATCTAAAAATGGCAGCCTTCCTTCTTTCTCTGTCTCGACGATGAACTAGACGTTTGGATGTGTACTGTTCATATGTTCATGGAAGTTTTTAAGAGCTTCAGTGCAGACCATAAACGTGTCATCAACATAACAATAAAATGAATATGGACGAAGGGAAGCCAGATTTAACGCACGTTCCTCAAAACGTTCCATAAAAATGTTGATCATTCCTGGGGACAAATTGGAATCTCGCATACTTTCGCAGAAAGGTCGTTTTCCTTCTTTCCTTTAGATCACAGAGTGTACACGTCTTCGTCTTGTCAATATGGTCATCTGTTGCATCCACTGTTACACTGTCTGTACTAAGTTTCAGAACTCCCCCAAGGCAGCGCTCAGTTCAGGTGCAAGATGGTTATTTTGACTTCTTCTGTCATAGTGAGACATAACAAGCTGCTTTCCAAGTTTCTTCATAAGTTCAGGCAGTTAACAAGTTCATTGTCTGAATAGCTACTTCACAATAAATATGCGCTGACAGAACTGATATCTAAGATTCTATAAAATATCGCTATGGACGATCGACGAGTTCTCATTCCTGAACTATAAAGAGAACACTTCTCATCAAGGCTGTCTACTCTCCCTTGCGTTACTTTGTAAAAGTGAATAGTCTCCAGGTTCGGCGTTTCCACATTTTTGGGCATACTACACAGTAGTTTAACAGCTCTGTTTTCTTTGGAATGTGCTAAAGTAGTGTCTTTTTTTGTGAACCCGTATTGATTGGAGCCTACACGAATCTGTTAGCCTGAAATTCATTGGGTATGTCTCTTTTAGTTTGCCTCATTGTAAGAACCAGGATCAATCCATTTTTCCATCACTTGGGAAAATTCTACAACTAGCAGTCACCACATTTCGAAGCGTTCTTTTGTCTTTTGTAAGAAATCGGAAGCATACCTGAGTGAAAAGTGAATAGTTTCTATCTTTTTTGGGAGACTCGTTCCATCCTAATCTTCGCCCATGTAAATATAGCCATGCAGAAAATGTGTTTTTTAGTCAACTATGTTCTGAATTTTTATTCTGTATTTGCAAGGTTTCTTGGCCATCCAGACCTTGAATCTACACTTCCCTTTGAAGGGTACCAGAGTGCAAGCTGTCTGTCATTTTTCTATAAATTTTTCAAAAGTGTCAGACACTGTTGCTGCCAGTCAGCTGCTGCCCATTCACCTCTATCTTGATGGTTACCGAAATGAAGTTTTGAAAGGAGGCTGTAGAATCCGTCTTGACTCGTAACGATATGAAAAATATCCCCTCCTGTCCCATCTGTTGCCCAAATAGCAGAGGCATCCTCTTGGGCGGTTTAAAAATAAATTGTAGCTCCACTATTTTTTGGGCGTTACCACAAAAAACCAGCAGTCTAGCCACAGCATTCGAAGACAGTTGGCGGGTATTGATATGCTGGCTGCTACAACAACGCTGTTCATATAGCAACCAGTGGCCTAAGCCAAGCACTGTAATAATGCAACACGCTGGTAAAACGAAGGTCTTACGTGATGAGCCAAGCCACTTCAACTCCATAAGGATGCGGATTTGTTGTTGCAAGAGTGGTTGGAGACAGTGCACTTGTGCAACAAGTGAGCCATGTACCGTTATAAATAACCATTAATTTTAGCAAAGGGGAGAGCAGCCCAGCAGCACCCATGGGGATGAGAAGGCCACTCCAGGCGACAGGGTAATATGGGCTCCATGCAGCTTCTACAGGTCTGGTCTTCCACCATCACACCTTCTGCTAGCACCAAGTCGTCTTTCTTGGACTTGGTACTTCTCCGCTGGCTGGCTACCGCCTGGTACTGCAGCAGCCAGAGTCCTGCTCTGGAGGGCAGCAGAACGAGACCAGGGCGGTACAGCCAACTTTTTGTCTATGTTGGTGCATGCACCTTGTCGCCAAGCTCTGTCATTTGGAGGGTCGAGATCCACTACTGGAGACTGGCTCCCCCTGCAAACAATCTGGAAGTTGCAACAACACTGGCTCCTTCCATGAACAGGCATACCCTGTGGACTGGAGCACTTGCTGCTTTGGAGTCAGCATTCCTGGGCGCCAACATCAAGGGCCAATAGCCTTCAGCGCTGTCCTCCTTAAATGCTGTGAGGTAATGTGGCCAGCACGTCCACTCAGATCCTGTGATTGTAGTCACATAAGTTTTAATGAAATATTTTTATTCTTGATGCTGTTTGTCTAAGAGACCAGTGGTCTACTCACATTCCCCGGCACACCATCACGATCCTACCCTGCACGGAAATGGTCCTATATGGCTGGACCATTTAATCCGGTGTTAACAGTGGGACATTCGTGGCACGCTGGCCTCAAGATGTATAGATGAGGAATCCAAAGAATGCTTTGGGTTCAATCATACCCACATTCTCGTATCCATGGCATTTATCCTTTTGCATTGTACACATTCACGTTCAAGTCTGAGGTTTTTGAATCATAGTATTATCTCTAACATTGTATCATTAATTAGTAAATTCCAGATTTTTTCAGGTCCCACATTATGCCCAAGAGCGCTGGTTGCAGCAAGAAGATCAGGAAGCTACAGCACAGTATTATCGCTCAGTGTCCTTGCAAATCGATTTGGATAAGGATCTCTTAAGCCATCCGACACCACTCTTGCCATAGTAATATTGTTCCTGCACAGCTGATCTTGCCTCGTTTTAAAAGAAACTGAAATTTCTCTATCACCATTCCCATGAAATTCGCAAATTCTCAGACAGTCTGAAAAACCATACCTCTTGAATTAAGAAATAATTGTAATGAATCCTCCTGATGATTGATGTATAATCACCCCAAACATGTAGTGACAATAAAGCCATAGTAACTGACATAAACCCAACTGACGGTTGAGTAATATTAATCTGAAACATGTGGTGGCAATAAGACCTTATTATCTGACATAAATCCACCTGTTGGTCACAGTATAATCCTCTAAGACATGTAGTGGAAACAATAATGTAGTATAAATTCTGAAACACTAAAAAAGGTGTGATCTCTTGTGCTAGTAGTTTTCATTAACTGTGCCTTTGTAACTTAATAATGTGTGGATTTTAAATCCAGAGCCTCATGCTGTTAATTTTTGGCAGAAAGACTGACATGTAAAATGTAACAATCTAAGATCATGTACGTTTTTTTATGTGTTGGAAACAAATAAATTAATATCGTTGGGTACAGAAAATTCTATTTTTCACTCAAGTCTAACTTAAAATACTCCCATTTAAATTCTGTTTCTCCTTATGCGGTGGTAATTTCACATATTAATTTACTGAGCGTGTTGCAGGGTGAGCACGACAACTGACGAAATTATTTGCGAATGGTCATAGAGGCATACAATATCAATTATCGACACTTGTAACTCTAACATAATACAGCAAAGTACTGGGCGGTCATAATTTAAAGTGTAGCTGTTCATGGAGATCCAGTGTGGACTGTAATTATCATATGGCAGCAAAAGTTTGGCAGATATTCTAAATTTTCAATGTGGAACCGAATGACATTGGAAAAAAATTAATTCTAATTTTGTAAATCTGGCGCTGTGAATTCAAGAAAGACGAACAGAAATGTTTCCATATGTAGTGGATTAGCAACGAGACATGGACAGAAAAGGTCAAACAAATGAGAATGGCACATTGTTGATATTATTATTAACCGCCACTTATACAGTTTTTTCAGCATGAGCATGGGAGACATCAATGAGAGTCTGCATCCGTTAACTGTTGCTCACAGCAGTTCTGGTGGAATCTTAGCAACATGTTCCTGTATACTGGCATTCAGATCAGTGACCGAATATTTCCCTAGTCAATGCATTCTTTTAGATATCCCAGAGCCAAAAATCAAATGGGATAAGATCAGGAGACATTGCAGGTCATGCAACTTGAAAATTTCTAGAGTTATCACTTTCGTGGATGGCTGCATTAAGCAGATCTTTCACGGGGCGAGTGACATGAGGTGTTGTCCGATTTTGCATGAAAACAGTGGTTACCACACAGTAGCGCTCTTCCAAAGCAGAAATCACATGCTTTACAAGGAGGTTTCAGTACCATGCTGTTGCCATAGTGCTCTTGACAGATCCTCTGCGTGTATTATCTCCAAAGAGGAATGGACCAGGAATAAAGGTGCTTGTTCATCAATACCACACAGCCACATATGGAGAGTGCAATTGCTCTTTGTCCACAACATGCGGTTCAACAGTACCCCAATTCGTCAGTCTGTGTATTCACTACATCTTGTAATGTTAAATGTGCCTCGTCACTCCATATAATATTATGAAGCTGGTATCTGTACAGAGACCATTGATGATCTTGTAGCTCTTGAAAAATGAAATTATGATGAAATCCAGACCTTACGCTGCTTACAGGCGTTGAGGAACATCAACGGAGACAGTTGAGATAAGTCCCTGTATCGCACTATTGCCTACGTCCTCAGTGTCTCAGTAGGCGCCGGCACTGTAGCTCAGTGTGTTCAGTCACAGGGTTAGCTACCCTCTGTAATAAAAAAACTGAGTAAACGGATCAACGAAGAACCTGAATGGGTGTCATCGGACGTCTACCCCAAATAAATTCAACGAATAATATAGAACAAATTGAGATCTACAGAAAAGAGGTCGGTTAGAGCATCTGCCATGTAAGCAGGAGGTCCCGGGTTCGAGTCCCGATCGGGGCACACCATTTTCGAGCGTCCCAGCTGATATTTATCAACTCCTGTAAGCAGCTAAAGGTCTGGTTTTCATTATAATTCCAGATAATATTATCTGGTCACATGTCATCAACTTTGATCCCTGCCAGAAACTGAAGAGCAAATTCAGAACATTGTGCGAATCATGAGGTTTCAGTTGCTGCACTGTCTGGATCATGTATGGGTACCATTAGAAAATAGACGGCAAAACTTTCCATACTGTTCACCAAGGGACAGACAATTCTTGTGTTGTTGCACGAGCACTACCACTACTGGGGCAAATTCTGCATGGTAAGTTATAGCGACACAAAACCTGTCAATATCTTCCACTGGGATAGAACACCTTCCTCTTCCAGGTGCCACACCAAGCTCACCCATATTTTCGAATTTCGTTATCATCTTCTTTAAACCTTTTAATGGCATCGGTCCTCTTCTCAGATTTGCCGTCGGCAACACTCACACAATGCAGCACTGTAATTGCTGCTGTCCACAGAAACAGTTTCATTGATAGCACACAGTCTCTCTGCTCGACAGCCATAGTGTTTATTCATGTTATGGCTTGTAAAATAACAGTGTGGATGTCATACAGAGAGTGTATAGCACCAGATTTGCACCTTGTGGCCAAAATTGGAATTATTTTTATTCCAGCATAAATCGGTTCCGCATTAACGCATTAGCGTATCTACCAAGTTTCGCTTCCATACGATAATTACTGCCCAAACAGAGCCTCCATGTGAAGCTGCACTTTACGTAAGTCTCTGCCAGTAACACTGAAGTTCATGGCAACAGGAAGAAGTTATAAAAATTTAGAAGCTTCGACTAACGTCCCAGCAGGCATTTAGCGAAATAGTACGTAATACGAACTAAGCTACATTCACATATCTGATAACTCAATACGTTCTAATACTACTTATATCCTAATACATTCCACATATTTTAACGGATCATAGGAATGACTAATATGGTATCTTTTACTTTGTTCCTGACTATCTGGGGATTTTTCACTTCCCTGCTTGAAGTCTACTAGCAACCTGTTACAGATTCTTAGCATTACAAGCAGCTAGCATCGTATCCCAATTGCTATATTTTTTCCTCTTAACTTTCCACTGACATATATGGCCCCTAGGTATTTCAGTAAATACAGGAATGAACTCTCCAGAACACGACGAGACACATCAGTCTGAACAAACAACCGACTCAGACACGTTTCAAGCCAGATTTGCGGTGATTTCCAGTCCACATGTTGTGTTGTATGTGTGCACATTCGATTCGCGCTCACAACCTTATGTTGCTCATTATTCCAATTCCAGGATTTCGCATAGTTCGTATCTGCGACATCTCCTCTCCACACGCTACGATCAGTCAACACAGAAAAAATATGCGCGGACTTGGGTTATGAGATTCTGTATGATTGTAACAGTCTCACTAGACGATAAAATTATTATACTGCTATAGTATATTATTCATGTCGAGAAAAATTCAGAAATGGAATCTGTTTTGAGAATTCATTTCCAGAACATTTCTCCGACGATCATGGTTGAAGAAATCATGCGGATGACATGTCTCAGTAAGAACTGGCAACGTCGACTGCCTCGGTTCATCTCTCTCTATCTGTCAATTCTGTAGTTGTTTGGATTATGGCACGCTATGTCAGAGGTGTTTCATATTGAGATCTAATATCTTTGGGCACGAAATACGCAGTAAGGTTAATTGAGGCGTCAAGAACTGAAGTTGTGTTCTGTTAGAATTCTGCTGTCGTTTTTGGGTTTTAAAAGTGATGCTCAACGAGGTTTAAAAGTTATTAGTGACCTTATATTGACAGTGCTGCTATGTTGGCTTGGAGCGTCGTCGTTCTAAAAAAATGGCAATAGCCCTACAGAAGCACACTATTTGTATTCGTGAAAGCCGTTGTCGTTAGTGCGTGCAACGTGAAGTTCAGAAGTGGAAATAAAAAGCGGCTGCCTAGAAGATACAGTAGCTTTTTCCAGTGGTTGCAAGCCGCAATAATGCCGGAATCATCGGAACAGGCGTCAGGATCGTCCATCAACGCTTCTTCTAAGGACGGTAAGGAAAGTGTGAAAGAGAAGAAACTGTCTTCCGGATCTTTAGGCAGCGGTGATGGTGCTCGACCGAAGGTTGTCACCGTAAAACATCCAGAATCAAACAAACCCAAACCTACTGTGAAGAAAAATAAGCCGATATTAGCCGATCTGGATGTTGCGAAGGACTTTTTAAGATGCAAAGAAGGAGGCGTACCCAGACTGGATTTGAGTAAGTCAAGTATAACACAGCTTCCTGCAACAGTCCGTGATCTGACACATCTGGTAGAGTTTTATTTGTATGGCAATAAGTTGGCAACTTTGCCTCCAGAAATTGGTTGCTTAGTAAATTTGCAGACACTTGCACTCAGCGAAAACTCATTGACAAGCTTGCCGGATTCCCTAGCAGGCTTAAAATCTCTTAAAGTTCTTGACTTGAGACACAACAAATTGAATGAAATACCAGATGTTGTGTACAAGTTGACCTCATTGACGACATTGTTTCTAAGATTTAACAGAATAAAAGTGGTTGGAGATGGAATTAGAAACCTGACAAATTTAACAATGTTAAGTCTCAGAGAGAATAAGATAAAAGAACTTCCTGCAGGTATTGGGAAGTTAGTTAATCTTGTAACATTTGACGTATCACATAATCATCTTGAGCACCTTCCTGAGGAGATAGGAAATTGTGTCCAGCTTTCCACATTAGATCTTCAACACAATGATCTTTTAGATATACCAGAATCTATTGGAAATTTACAGGCATTGATCAGGCTTGGTCTTCGATACAATCAACTCACAGCTGTCCCAAAATCATTAAGTAACTGTGTTCACATGGATGAATTTAATGTGGAAGGTAATAATATATCACAACTTCCTGATGGGCTATTATCTAGCCTCTCATGTTTAACAAGTATTACATTGTCCAGAAATGGTTTTACATCATATCCAGCAGGTGGCCCAGCACAGTTTACAAACGTAGATTCCATTAATTTGGAACATAATCAAATAGATAAAATCCCATATGGCATATTTTCTCGTGCAAAACACCTTACAAAATTAAATATGAAAGAAAACCAACTTACATCACTACCCCTGGATGTTGGAACATGGACAAATATGGTGGAGCTGAATCTTGGCACTAACCAGCTAACAAAAATTCCAGATGACATCCAGTATCTTCATTCATTGGAAGTGCTGATACTTTCAAATAACCTATTGAAAAGGATTCCTGCTAGTATTGGTAATCTGAGGAAACTCAGAGTTTTAGACTTAGAAGAGAACAAAATTGATGTTTTGCCAAATGAGATAGGATTTTTAAAAGATTTGCAGAAACTAATTCTTCAGTCTAACCAAGTGACAACATTACCAAGAGCTATAGGACATTTAACCAATTTGGATTATTTAAGTGTTGGTGAAAATAATTTAAGTTATTTACCAGAAGAAATTGGTACCTTGGAAAATTTAGAATCATTGTACATTAATGATAACCCAAACCTCCATAACTTGCCATTTGAATTGGCACTTTGCAGCAATCTTCAAATAATGAGTATTGAAAACTGTCCATTGACCCAAATACCTCCGGAAATTGTAGCTGGTGGTCCATCACTGGTAATACATTTTCTAAAAATGCAAGGACCATATCGTGCAATGTGAACGTGAAAGAGGCTTGTTCTTGTGGAGCGCAATCTTTCTTATGTATAGTGATGCATTTTAATGTATTTATGTGGTCATTATGTAATAAGGAAAGAATGGCATGGTCTGAAGACTACCTTTTAGATTCAGACTTTATCGATTTCTTTTCTTTGATACGTTTGAAGCCAAATGTGATGTAAGATTTATTTTTTAATATTGTATTCCTTAACTTTAATTTGTTAAATTTGTTATAGGTATTGTTTCATTTTAGTGCAATTGTGAATGAGATTTGTTTTGTAATTCTGATCATATACTTCCAGCGGAATTTTGTTTTGTGACCTTTATATTCTGATGGGAAAAGCCATCAAAACTCTTAAACTGTGCAGTTAATAAATCAATGATTTGTTGATTCAAGACAAATTAGCATTTTGTTTTATCACATGTGTGATAAAATAACATATGTACTAAGTGTAATGTATTCCTCCCCACATTTCGCACATGGCTAGATTTAAAAGTATTTCAATTTAACGAGCGATGCTGGATGTTTATTATTTTTATTGCTGTATCGTTTTACTACAGTGTAAAGTCTTTGGAGCTTATATGTGCAATCATTTTATAGAGTTCATTTTATAAGTTGTATCTGTATACATGTGTTTCCTTTGTATATGTAAAAAGGGAGGAAAAAATAATTGGTTGCTAAAATAGAGAAGACCAAATCCCAGACAAATCACACAATTTCCTCTACGTAGATATGAAACATTGAAAAGCCAGCACTGGTGGAACTACTGTTTCTACTTAAAATGCCCAAGATTGTGGCTCATCTTGTCGTTAAACAAGGTGCAGATTTTGTTTGGACTGCAGTCTGTGTCCTGTTATGCCAGCCACCGGAAGTACAATTTTTGTATGTTTTTCAAGGAATTGTCAGATTACTTCAGATTTAAACTAATAATCATGGCAGTAAGAAAAGCAGGCTAATGTAGACAGGTATCTTAGGTCAACTTTGTAGAGTAGTGCATTTCTGATAGTCGGCACATGTGCTTTGGGATTTGGTCTATTTTTTACACCATTAAGATGAAATGGATTGCTTCAATAATGGATCAGGCTCAGATAGTACCATATTAGTACTGTAGTACAAATTACATGATTCGTGTACATCATACCTCTTGTCGGTGCCATGTATGTATCACCCAAGTCTTCGGTGTTGAAATTTAACATGGTTTAGGATACCTCCACTACCACTGTAAAATTCAGCACTTGCTGTTAGAATGGTACTGGACAACTGATGTCATATTTTTCTGTGAATGTTTGAAACTGAGACAGTATAATTGCTTCGTATACAGATTTTATTTTCCCCCTTTACATACTTTTAGCACTGCGTAAATTATTATTAAGTCCCTTGTGCACTGTGTTGTAAATATGTTTTTAAATTGCTATTTTTTGTATGTTCTTGCAGATGTTAACAATTTTTACTCTTTTTTTTTATATGTGATAAACAAACTTGAGTTATGGAAAAGTAGTGTGTTAAGTAGGCTACTTTTTAAGAGCTGTGCCAATCTAATGCATTTGTGAAAAACATACTCTTTTTGGAAGACTGATCATCTAAATATTAACATGTATTACATCTGTAATAGATTGGTAGGGGTGTGTGTCTGATGATATTTGTGATAAGACGGTGATTGAATATGAATGTACACTGCTACAGGAAAATGAATCATGAATTTTTGAACAATTTGACAAAAAAATTGTTATGTTTTAAGTATTTTCTGCTGGCAGGTAAACATATTAGCAGTATTTGCTTCTTGTACTGTGGTCCTTCAGTGTTTTCACACTTTATACCAAAGCAAATGTCTCATGCGTGTGATGAGTGATATACTTGGAACTTGACTGAAAAGTACTAGATAGACATTAGTGTAGTTATCTGTTATTATAAGCTTCTGTTCTCTCTCTCTCTCTCTCTCTCTCTCTCTCTCTCTCTCTCTCTCTCTCCCCTGTGTGTGTGTGTGTGTGTGTGTGTGTGTGTGTGTGTGTGTGTGTGTGTGTTCTGCAGTTGCAGTGTTGTTCATTTATTCATGTGTTGTTATAACAAAAGAGTAAAAAAGAATTTTTTGTCACTATTTGTGGTTTAATTCTTTTTCAGTTGACTTAAATGTCTTAATGTGTTACTCCTAATGTTTCAATGTACAGTCTTTAACATTTGTATATTTTGTATATAAACTATTGAAGGACTGTTTACATCACTGTAGAATATAATTGTGATTCACTAGAGCGTTCTTATAATTTTTCTTACATAACTGTACTACACCTTCAATACTACTACTACTTCTGTGCAGAGTGTAAACTTGTGACATTACAACATCATTTATTAAAGACTACTGTTTAATGGAATTGATATTTTGATGTTATACATTGTATAAATCCATTCTACTGCAGTAATCCTTATACATGTTGGGATTTCTATGTGTTGTCGTATTACATTAAATGGTGAGTTTCTGGCACTTAGCTCATTTCTGAAGTTTGTGTGACACCTAGGTAATTTCATGACCAGGAAAAGTGCAATAAATGTCCGCTTTGTAACATTTTGAAGATGTTTATCTATTGAATAGCATGCATTAGTTTATTGTTCTTCACAATCAGCAGTCCTTTTCTGAATACCTATTTTATATGGTTGGTGTTTTATGAATTTTAGGTACTTTATTAAGAGAAGTTATTGGTAGGTGCTCTATGACTGTCAAGATGTAAATGAGTTGCATCGGTTTTAAGACCTTTGCCTAATTGAGAAACGGCATGAAAAGAATGTAGATATTTAAAAAAAAAATTAAAATAGTGAATTTAACTTGTTGCTGTGTCAAGAAATAAGCTTTTGTCTTGTGTTCTCATCGTAGTAATAACTGAAGGAAAAACTATTTGTCTGTTTCTAGTTGCAATGTACTTGGTCCCACTACCTTTAAATCTGTGCACATACAAGTTTTAGATATTTCAATCAAAACAAGTAATTGATGTCTTAAAATTATTTTCCACCTCTTATTACTATTATTTTTCTCCCCAAATTGAGACTGTATGAATGCATCAATGCAAGGGGATTCTGATTAAATATTTTGTTGAAATTGTAATAATGATGTAGAATGAAATTGTACGAGTTCTTAAAGTAGTGAAAACTGTGCCAGTTATGGTGCTGCTGTTACTGCACTGAAATGGCAAGTCACCGTATTATTTGAATTACTACTTTGGAATGGTGCTGAAACTTTTTGAATGCAAATGATTGGCTGTGCTATGCAAGATAGAGATAAAATGTATTTATATTTCGATTTGTTGTTGCAATATTTCTATAAGCACGAAATGTATGTAACTATGTCCAAAGCCACACACTGATAACACATACAGATTCTGTAACAAGTGGAGGTAACTTAATGACTTGCTTAAATCAGTGACACTACAACATACATACACACACATTTTCTGTCTGGGTGGTGATATTGAGACTGCTGATAATTATCATTAGTAATAAAACAAAAATGGTGAAGAAATAGATTTTGTAGAATAGACCCATAGAAAGTATCTGATATTGTGTTCCAGGTGGGCAAATATTGCCAAACAGAACATATTTTAAAACAAAAATTTACTGATTCCCCACATGTTTGCAGTTATATCTCAAATTTTTATGTGAGGATCAAAGCAGAAATGTGGTTTTTGTACATTGCAAATTTGATAGATATGTAAGTATAGATGAAAATTCCACACAAAGGTAATAAAAGTATTGTTGTTTTAAGTACCTTATATTTCAACTGTTGATGTTTCTCTGTCAGTGTCTGTTGAGAAGTAGTCTTAACTTGCATATGTGAAGTATCCTTTTAAGTGAGAGCACACATTTCTGTCATTCTCAGTTGTATGTGTTACAGAATGTACATAGGAGTGGTGTACAGTTAGTTGCCAACTTGTATTACTGATTTTAAATGAGTCCTTAACAGTTTTATTTTATTTTTTTTTTTCCAGTAGGTATGTTATATTCTTCTGTGGCTGTTGGATATGCTCCATAGTAAAAGCAAAACTTCTCTGTTTTATAAAGCTGATGAATTGTTCTCAGTGTTCTACTTGCACTATTTGTATTTTGTAGTGTTTGGCTCTCGTAGTCCACAAGTGTGTTTCGACCATTTCACTCTGCGAAGCCCTTTTAATTTAAGGTGAATTATGTAGCTTCATTTTGATTGTGAGTATGTTGTTGATATTGCATTTTTACTTTTATGAATCTCTTGTCCTCAATCTTTAATGCTGCTCATGTAGCTAGACAGACTTTGAATATTTTCCTGTCCTCTAATTTATCACCCTCTGAAACTTTTATTTTCTAAGCATAAAGGAGACTGATCAGAGAGTGAGGCACTAAGGTAGGAATTACTCTGAACAATGGATAATTTAGGTTTATTTGGTTTAGGCAAAAACATTTTAACATACTGGTCTTAGTCATATTTGGTGCATCTGTCATAGTGTTTCCTCTTCAGCAGTCTGAAACTGCAACTAATGCCAGTGTACCAGGTAGTAACCACACAGTGCCGACTCAGACTTGCAGCATTGGCTTAGTGCTTCCTGAGAAGGTGCAGAGTTGATACAAGCATATGCAGCCACTTGGTAAGCAAGCAGTCGTAGCCCGGCAAAATATTGTGGAGTGAATGATTTTGTTACTAGAAAATTTGCGAACACACATACATGTTAATGCTGCTCCAAGAACAATGTAGTTTTGTTAGCATGGAAGTTGCTTTAAATTGGACTAATACAAACTGACTGGAGAAAAGTGGAATGGGAAATTAAATAAAGAATTTGCAGGTAAATGAATCTGTAAGTAATTAATTTCCTGTTTGGTATTTTCAAGAAAAGTAATTTTGTGAGTGGTGTTCAGTGACTGTCTTTTTCCTTCTCGAGTGTTTTATCTGAGTTACAAATAAAAGTGATAGTCATGATTGTCACAAGTGTGTTGGCTTTTTGTGACAGTTAACATCCATAAGACACCACCATTGCAGATGGCTATTTTGCATTGTCTCCTGTCATTCCCACTGTTACACAGACATTCTTTTATGCTGCAGTTGAAAGCAAAGTACACTCAAACCCTGTAAACTTTTTCCTGTTACCCTCTTTTTTTTTAATTTGATGTGTAATTTGCTATGTATTGTAACAGTTACTGCATTAGTATTATTACATCCAATTATTGCAACTAGTGGTTTGAAATTTATAAGACAGTTTCAGGGTTGGTTAAGCACTCTATATTTTAAAGGCAAAATCAGTTCCTGAGAATGATACGAAATGTGTACTGAAAAAAAAAATCACTTAAGATAAAGATTGAAAGTATATTTTTAGAATACTGCTGTTATATATTATGTAGAAATACACCGTAAAGTGTGTATTATATGTGAATTGTTATTATTTGCTTATGATCTCTATAGTGCCAATAAAATATATTGAGGATCATGTATAACTGTTGGAGTTCCAAAGTTGATGTGTGTGCTATACAAATTAACATCTACATTTAAATATATATGTTTGAAATGTATAAATGTTGATTATGAAATATATCTGTATCTTACTGCTTCAGAAGCTAATTCTTGCAAATTATTTTTCCTTGGAATATATTGCTGTCAGTCCTTATGTAGCATCTTTGTGCAAAACAGAAAACATTTTTCGTAGCACCTTCACACAAGTGTGTCCCCAGATTTTAAGGTGACTTTCAGTACTCCTGCCTTTGAGAACAGTGACTTCTGTGTTTCTGAATAGGCTTTTTTTCCCCACCTCGGTCTATTTGTTATACATATTTTGGGGGGACCTGTATCTTCTAGTATCTTCTGTTAAGATTTTGAAATTATAAAAGCAGCTGTGCACATGATGTGCAATATATTTCTTACAAATTATCCTGTTCGAATATATTTATCATTTTTGACACTGAGCAGATAAACCAGCCACAAATATGCGATAATTTTTTAATTATAATTTTCTTCAATGAAGTTGACTGGATATATATTAACGAGAAATGGATCCAAACACCATCTTCTGTGGTACTTCCTTAATAAATGTCATCCTAACAAATCACAGTCTGGCCTTTTTCCTTTCTTACTATGTCAAGTGTTTAGTTTATTTTAAAGCACTTTGTTGTACTACAGTTGTGTGATTGAAGTTATTTATCAATGATCAGATACTGAAACAGTACTCACAACTTTTCTCTACTTATAGGCATTACTTTGCATTTGCTTACATCTAATTAGTCAAAATTAGTCTCAAGAGATCATTTAATCCAGAGTAGTGCCAGCACTACTAATATAGCTACTGACCTTGTAAATAATTGAATACAAATAACAACTAACCGAGTAGTAGAAGCATAGAGTTGTTAAAATGCACACAAACAACACAGAAAATGTGGCTAGCTTTTGGACAAATCCTTCTCCCCCCCCCCCCCCCCCCCCCCACACACACACACACCACACACACACACACACACACACACACACACACACGTCTACAACAGTGTGCTTGCTGACTACCTGTGTCATAAAACTGTGGCGTCTCTCTCAGAAGGATTTGCTCAACAGCTAGCCAAATTTTCAGTCTTGTTTATGTGCCTTTCAATGATTCAGTGTCTCTTCTATTTGATGAATTGTTAGAGGTACTCCTTCAATTAATTATAAATTCATTATGTTCCACGGACTTCCCACTATAGATGCTTATATTATTATCTGTTATATGCTGTATATGTGTCATGAGTTGATATATTACCATCCAAAATTACGGGTGGTGGTCTACTTGACAGGAATTTGTTAACTCAGTCATATTTCCTACTTTATATTCTCTAAGTTGGTATAGTAAACAATAGTTAAAATTACATAGTGAAAAATGGTTGAACAGTACTTGCGTCTGGGAGCACAATTTGTAGCACTGCTAATAGAAATACTTGAAAGTTCAAGATGATAATCCTGTCGTCCATAACTATACTGTAGATTGGTTCTCTGAAGTAATTTGTAGTTCCAAAAACTATGATTATTATTTTTTGCTTCTAAATGTTTCTATCACGAGTAAAAGGAATTGCAACTGTAGGTGATGAGTACTGTACTTTTAAATTTTCTCATTTTTCCACTTTACCCAGTCACCAATAGTGTGGATTTGCATATTTAGCCATAGGTTTGTTTAATCTGTACGTGAGGTACTCGTCCAATTCCAATGGCAAGATGCTACATGTTAGACATTGTACCATTGTGGAAAGGCTTACTGTTGAAAATAGGAACTAAGTGAGACTATTAATTCCTCCCATATACATCTAGTGAAGTGACCATGATAGTAAAACTGGAGAAATTTGATGTTGTGCAGAGGCTTAGTGACTTTTTGCCATATACATCTATAGATGGAACACAGAGCCTCCTAAAATTTAAGAAATATGGCAACCATGTGTCAATCCTTACCTACAGCATATTGGACCTCATTTATAAGCTTGTAAAATAAAAGATTGAACTGATTATCATGACCATGCTAATTCAAACGAAGAGCTGACACATTCAACTGAACTAGAAGAAAATGTACTTTGCATACCAACGTAGAGACCTGAATGATGGGATGAAAATTGTTAATGACAAATGGAAGGAAAGAATCAGATTTCAGTTCTTTGTGTTTTTTTTTTAGGTGCTTTAAGAAAATTGGCCTGAGCTGGTGTGCAAAGATAGTGGAATCCTCAGAGAGAAGGAATAGGTAATTACAGCTATATTTCAGAAAGATGTGACAGGGAAAATCTGCAGACTATTGCAAGAAAATGGCAGGAGGTTGTCGAGAGATAGATACAGTCACGATAACAGACTAGTTTAATAAGGTACTGAAACTTCAGTTTAGTAAGTGAAAACCATTGCATCAGTAGGAAGTGCAGGTACAACTTGTTCTTTTCAGGAGTGCAACCATTATAGTTTTTAGCAGCCACCTCCTCTGGGCCAACACAAACAGAATTGTTTCAATCCCTATCTGGCCATCCCTACTTAGATTTTGCATGCTTCCCTAATTTACGGAGGTGAATGTGCCGTTTGAAAGGACATGGCAGATTTACTTCACCAATTGACAGATTTACTTCACCAATTTGCACATTTACTTCATCTCTAATGACCTCATTGCCAGTGGGACATTAAACCCTAATATTCTTTTTAATGAGCCCAAGGTAGCAGTTGTTCAGTCAGTCATTGTCTTTATGCAACAAACAAGATAGAAAAAATGCTAATACAGGCTTGTCTATGTGTTGTATCCTGCTTAAATATCATGAAGACATGATGGGAAGATAGGTAACACAATTCATGGAACTAAGGTGGCACAGTGGTTAGCACACTGGTTCAAACCCAGATCCAGCCATCCCAATTTAGGTTCTACATGGTTTTCCTAGGCAAATGCTGGGATGGTTTCTTTGAAAGGGCTCGCCTCACTTCCTACCCCATCCGTTCGTAATCCGATGACCTCATTGTTTGGTGCCCTCCCCCAAATCAACCAACTATTGATAGAGGAAAAAAATTACAATAAATGGTGGCAGCTAAGAGATGGAAGGATAGATGATGCATGTAAAACCTGTTAAAAGAGTAGGGGAGAGGTGACATGGGTTATAGTACTGTTATGTAACCCAGTGATAAGAAAGATAATGGTGACTGCTGACGTTGACTGTTGGCCATCCCTTAGTGTTGATGCAGTATTGCGTTGGTAAGAAAAGATTCTGATAGCAAATTTTACGTTTTTGCCATGGAACAAGTGCCCATTTGTTAAAATTAGATCTCAGTTGGTAGAGTAGTATGTGTTGAAGTCTGACGTCATTGTAAGCTCAATGACTTAAAAGTCAAGATATTAGTTGTAGGAAATAAGAATTACTGCAAATTAGAGATGACTGATAAGTGCAAAATCAAATGAGTAGAATTTTAGACTTATTTGTTGACCTGACATAATGATGTATATTGAAGAGAATGAGCTCCTTCATACCAAACAGGATGTATCTGAAAACAGTGGTCGTGTGAAACCCGACTCGCACTTTTGCCATGTGACACCATGAAAGCCAATGCAGTTGGATATATGTTGCATTTCTTGACTTCTGCTGGGCATTTGACTCATTACCAGCCAACACTAATTAATGAAAGTACAATCATATGGGCTACCAGACTAGGTTAAGTGTTTCTTGGTAAGGGAGGATTCTGCATGTTATTTTGGATGGAGATTCATGAACAGAAGGAGAAATGATATCAGGTGTGCACCAGGGAAGTTCTTTGCGAGTCTAGTGTTCATATAGAACTGCTGGTGTTCATATAGAGCTGCTGATACCTTAAGTGCACTTTAGACAGCAACTTGTTGTAAATATTCAGAAAAATAGTATAACCAACAAAATGAAAAAATATAGTATATTGCAGCTCTAAAATCAGTGAGTCACTATTGGAATCAACCAACTCATTCAAGTATGTGGAGAGGTAACAATTTTGAGAGATATGAAATGCGATGATCACCTAGGCTCAGTTGTAGGTAAAGGTGCTGGATGACCAGTTCTTTCACCGAACGTTGGGAAAATACAGTCGGTCTACAAAGGAGGTTACTTAGAAACATTGGTATGACCCATCCTAGAATAATGTTGAAGTATTTTGGGGTCCATACCAATTACTTTAACGGATATTACCCAATAAATGTGAAGAAGGCAGTACACGTAGTGACAGGTTTGTTTGACCCACAAGATAGTGTCTCAAAATTGCTGAAAAACCTGAAATGACAGATGCTTGAAGATAGACACAAAGTACCCTGTGAAAGCTTCTATATTAAGTGAGGAATCTAGGAGATATATATATATATATATGTGTGAGGGAATGCAAATGCCAGATTAGAGTAATTACAGCATATGCAGAAGCTTCCCTACTGTGACTGGACCAGGAAGAGATCCTAATACATGGTGCAATGTGAAATACCCTTTCCCATGTAGTGCATAGTGGATTGCAGAGTATAAATAGGCATCGGAAACTTGTATTAAGAAGGAAAAAACTAAGAGCATGATAGTGCATAAGCACACAGTGAAAAACAATCCAGAATTTTACAGATTATGAACACCAGGTTCCCACTGCTGCTCTATGGGAATATCATCAACCTGCTGTGCAGGGTAGCCTATGTATCAGATGTGGCAAATGATTTTCAGGCCTCTAATGTTAAGGTTGCTCTGCATGATAGGCACATTGTGGGAGTATCATCATCCTCGTTCATAGTCCTGTTGTGCAGGGGCTAAGCATGTGGAGTGTTAAGTTGGATAAAGGAGGGGGTGGACAGATAAAATGGACAGGAGGAGGAAGAGAGAGATAGGCAGAGGAGAGGAGAAGAAGATCGATTGGGTGAGGAGGGGGGGGGGGAAGGAGGGAGGGATGAAGATGAGGTGGGTAGGGAGGTGAGGAGGATGTGGGTAGGATGAGGGGGCAGGAAAAGATGAGTAGATGGAGGAAGGGGGAGGGGGCCAAGCAGAGATTGACAGAGAAATAGGCGCAGGAGGAGATAGACAAGTTGAGAGGGGGGTGTAGGAGGAGATGGAGCCAGAGGGGATGGGCAGAAAGGATAAGATGAGTAGGTGGCCAGAGAGAGAATGAGGGAGGGCAGATGGCCGGAGGAGAAGGAATAAAGAGTGGCAGTGAGATGAATGAGGAGGAGAGGGGTAAGGACAGAGAGAGAGGGGAAGGAGGAGGTGGTCAGACAGAGGGGGTGGAAGGGGGAGATGGACCAAGACAGAAGGGAGGAGAAGATGTATGTAATATATATGTCGAACAAGTACGTGGACGAAGCAGCAGGGAAGAGGCTAGTGAACATATGTACCTAAGACTTTAGTATATTCTGTTTCATTTAGTGATTTTCTCTTAACTTTGTGGTCAGAATTTGTGCAGTGCAGAATTATATTTATTGTTTTTTTATACAAGTTCAGTGACAGTCCATTTGCAGAGAACTGTTTATTAATTTTCACGAAAATTTATTTACAGTTTCAAGTGTCAGAGTTTCTCCGTTAGGTTTGCTCACAATACTTGCATCCCCAGCCAAGACAACTGTTTCACATTCTTGGCTATATCATGACATATGCAACAAGAACAACAGAATACCCAAAGTTGATGTCTGTGGTGTACCTCCTCTTTGAAAATGCTTTTTCATTACGTACATGCCCAAGGGTTACTGTGGCAGTCAATAGTATTTTAGTTAGCTAGGATAAAGATCAGTAACCAGTACTACACCTGATAAGGATAACATAGGAGCTTATCTAATACAATAATGTGAACTGCACAATCAAATGCTTTCGACCAGTCAGAGACAGTACCAGTTGGCAGTATTTTGCCATTGAAATTTTATATAATCTAATTCATGAATTGAATTACACACACAGAAGGGAGTCATTAAGTCACATTTTCTTTAACTTGTATTCGTCACTTCAAAACCTCGGAGCAAGGAACAGTCTGAACAGTTGATTTCCTCTTCCAATTGTGTTACGTAGAAGTAAAACCTCATAATCTCAGCTGAAATCTCCTAACAAGTGGTTTGCGAAACCACAAGATATGAAATTTATGAACTATCTGGAAATGAAGAAAAAGTCACCGCTCCATATTGTGACTATGTACTCAACAAATTTTGATAAGATTGATGGAAACATGACTTTACCTGGCAAATAAAACCTTTTCTTTCACTTAGACTGTGTGTCATCTCAGGCATCTCCCATTTCCCTGTCCAAAATTCTTGAATTTCACTACTTTCCAAATTTTCTCCCTTGTACTACTATTAACACAAATCACAAAAAATGGCTCTTTGTGAGCAGTGTCATGTAAAAGTAAACAGTAATGTCAGTGACAAATTTTATTCTGTAAACCTGAAGAAATTACATTGTTAATGCTAAAAGTAGTAATTAAAAAGAAAAAGCTGCTTTTAATTTTGTTGACTGTGCCATAAGTTTTCTGAATGTTGTTATTTTGGTGATGTATGTGAATAGATTCAATCTGTTGTTTTAGTTATTGTTTCTTTTTCTTGTGATTTATTTTATTAGCCTTCTTTTGTGCCTCCCTGTACATATGTACTATTTCAGGATTCTTATTTGCTTGTAGCCGTTTCCTGCATTGTTGCATAATCTTGTCTACAGCTTTTTCACATGCTGCTCCAAACCACTTCTTCCTGCTTTTCATTCCTCTCTGTACTTGCAACCGTGAGGATGACACCTTTTATTCTATTCCAGCACTCATTAGTGGTCGTTTCATGATTTTCTCCCATGCTGCTTAAAACTTGAAATCAGTTTGAAGCTTCAACTTTATATTTTAGCATTTCTTCCATCCCTATAACATTTTCTAGATCAAATTTGGTCACATTTCCAGATCTTTATTTTCGTTTTAGGTGTCGCTTACAACCTGAAACTAATTGTACTTATTACTAGGTTGTAGTTTGACCACATTTCCGCTTCTAAGAAGGATTGTACGTAACTAATTGCTTTTCTGTGTCTTATCTGTGAGAACATGGTCAATTTGATTTACTGTTTTCTTACCACTTCTTTATGTATGCGTTAAAGGGAGATGATAGTGCAGCTAATAATCATGTCTGTTGATGTAGCAAAACAAATGGCACTGTCATTACTTCTCTCGTGTAAACATTCATTTCCAATAGTAGGTTTGAAAACATCCTCTTTCTCTACTTTTGCAATAAAATCTTTTATTACCATCTTCACATTGTGCTTTGGTATTTTGTTCCATAAATCTGACAGGTTTTCACAGAAGTTACCCTTTATGCATCATCTTTGTCATTAGTTGGTGCATGATAGTTTATTAGTGACAAGTTGAACCATTTGGATCTCAGTCTAAGATAACATTATCTTTCTTCAGCTACTTTGTAGGATATTACTATGAGTAGAAAATTGTTTTGAATGCAGAAGGCTGCCCCAAATTGATGGGAACCTCTTTCTTTACCACTGTTAACACATTGGAGTCTAATGGGTTGCAATCTAGTTGATAACCAGATCCTGAGGGAATTTGCTACAATTTACAATTTTTTAATAAATTTACTAATCCACTTACCTCCTTAGGCAGTTTATCAGCTTAACCTTCTGTCCTTCCTCATTTGAATATGTGTAAGCTTAGCACAAATAAATTATACAGGAATTTGTAGATACTACTCTAAAGATGCTGTTTTTCAGTATTTTCATTTTTCCCCAAAGTGGACAAAATTTTCGTAAGTCTTAGGGGATGGTAGGCTATTGATTTAAAATCACTTGCCAGCAGGAAATATTAAATGATTCATTTGTAGGTAAAGTGTTTTATTGTGAAATTTTTTCCTCATTTTTACTAATTAGAGAACTTCACTCAGGTATGAAATCTTACACAACACCCAGGAACACAAAGACCTGTGTTTCATGGCCTACAGTAGTATCTGGTCTCTTTCTTCACTACTTTTCCTGCAACTTTCCCTTGTTCCCAACAGCTGGGTTTGTTTTCTTTTGTGTTGGTATCAGTTTCTCAGGGAAATGACATGGTGTGAGTCTGTTTGCACTTGCAACTCCAGGTGCTAAATGTGTGTCTTTATTTAGTTCCACTCCTTTTTGAACCAGTTGCTTTGCTAATTTACAGATAAGATCTGCTTAATGCACACTTTTTTAATATTGTGAATAACATTTGTATTCACAACTGCTCCCATAAAAATACCGAAGAAAATCTTTTCCCACCATTTTACAGTCTTTCACTGGAAGGGATAGTAACTCATCAGCTGATCTCCTCTGTCAACACCTGTTTTAGACAAGTTTTAATCTAGTATATTTGGCTTTATTACCTCAGTATATCCACTCCTGGATTTTACACTGACATGTGAAGCAGTCATCTGATGCTGTGTTGACAACATGTGTACATCACGTTTGTCTTTCCGTTTCATGCAGAAAAGGTGTCCTTTGTGATAAAATGTCATTTTTTCTTTGTTTGGTTTCTGATTTATTAGGTCTCTAAGCAAACCTCTCCTGTTCTTCATCACAGTTCCAATTCCCAATGTATTTCTTTCCCATAGTTCTTCAAGGACTGCAGGACTTGTATAAAATCTGTCCATGTATATCACATGTCCTTTTCCCAAGTAAGAGAAACATAGCTCAGCAGCAGGGATTTGACAGAATTTTCAACATTTCCTTTTCCTCCAGTACAAACTTCAGCATTGCACATGTAACCTGTTTGAGCATCACTTACAACATACACTTTTCTCCTGTATTTCTCTGGTTTGTCTTTCATATAAACATGGGATCCAGTTCTTCCTCGAAAAGGACGTATTGCTTCATCCATAAGTGGATTTTGTGTTGGATAAAAAAGACTTTCTTGCATCTTTCTATGAAAAAATCCCATACAGGTCTTATTTTATGCAGAGGGTCATGGTTTGGTTCTTGTTGAGGTATCCATAGTGCATTATTGTCCACATGCAGCATCCTGAAGATGGCAAAAAATCTGTCTCATGACATTAGCTGAGAAGTAAATGTTGAAGCAAGCACAGGGTCTTCAGACCAATAATCCCTAAGTTTATATTTCTTTACAACACACACATGCAAAACGATTCCAAAAACTGATGGATATCATGTATCCTCACTGCCTTCCATTTCTTCCACAAAGATTTTGGTTTTATTCTGTTCTGATGGTGAAGTTCAGAAATAGTATCAGTAGCATATATATTTGTCTCTGACTTTATTTTAAGAAGCACTCTGTGATCAAAAAATTGTAACAAACAGTCTAGTTCTGTTGATAATGTATTGACAGGAACCTGAATTCCACTTGTTTCTTCGAACAGAGGTAATTCAGGGATTGCATCAAAATGACATCATTCATTATGAAGGGCAGGCTGTTGAACCGAATGACAAACCTGACTAATAGAAACTTGTGCATTAGCTTCTTCATATTCACTACCATCGTTTCTATCAGCAGCACAGGTTTCGCCCTCCAGCTCACATCTTGCTCTTCAGCTCACATCTTCTGAAAAATTGCTGATGTTGTCCAAAAGATTGTCAAGTTCTGAGCCATTGTTCAAGAGTTCTTCAATCTTTGAGTTTGACAAGTGATGTCTGTTAACCATATTCACTATTTATATTTTTTACACATGGGAAGGATGCACACAGTAGCAAAACATGGCAGCTGACATAGAATAAAACAATCTACAACAATATTCAGAGCATGTGGGCAGTTCACATAACACTGGTACCCTTCACGAGAGACTGGCATGTGCTAACCATCAACAATGCACTTATGACAAGCCAAACAATTAGTCTCGCCACTTACAAACGTAAAACAAGTGTTTAAATCACAAATAAATAAGTCAAAAGTGAAGAACGTAGACATACGCCTGTCAAATTTTATGACTAAACATAATTAATGTATCTAGTACATCCATCGGCTCCAATGTGTTAAAAATTGTGTATTTAACGATATATTGTGTATTCATGTCTGACAGAGTCTTGTTTCCTGTATTGTTGCTACTGTAAATGTCTAGTTGTTTACTGAGTGTTCTGAAGGATACACTGTGCATTAAATGTTCCAAGTCATATGTCCATTTTCCAGTCAAATGTTGTCATATTTTGGTGACCATATTTAGTCCGAGGCATATGTGAGACATTCGTAATCTTAAAATTTTTCCATAGCCAGATTATTAGCTCTACATACAACACCCAATGTGGAGGACAGGGTCTTTCTCTGTAGGGGTCATCCTCCCTTTGACCTTGTAGATTTCTCTACGCGTCACAAGCCAGCAGTGATGGTTTTGGTCCATCCTGAGCATTTTACTTCTCCAGTATCCCTCAAATCTGATGGGAATTCCCGTCTGCCATCTAGGGAGGTGCCCGATGATAAACCAGCAGTTCCACACATTCTATATATAAACAAATCTAAGGCGATAAAAGATAAGGAAGGATCATTATTGAACTATGCAAAATTTTATCGACAAGTAAGGAATATTTTACACTGTAGTATTTTGACGATCTACTGAACTGCTCTAATCTGGAATCACCAATAACAAATTCTGGTAACAGCCTTAATAATGATTAAGTTCCAGGAACGACATATGAAGAGGTTGTGGGAAGAAACAAACACCTAAAAAAATGGCAAGGGAACTGAAAGATGGAGGAAAACCAAAACCATACAAAAAACTGGAAAGAATCATGAATGGGTCCGATGCAAAAAAAAGTAGATGGAGAAGACTTTAGAAACTGAAGAGGAATAGTGTTTGTTAAGACAGCCTTTAAATTTTTATCCTATTTATTGCTAAACCACTTGAAATTATACACAGAAAATGTAATTGGGGATTAGCAAAATGACTTTCACAGTAGTAGGTGTACTACTAACATTCTATTTGTAATCATAAATGAAAAAGTATGAAAATGTAAACAAAAATAAATTACTTGTTCATCAATTTTATGAAAGCTTATAACTCAATTCACAGCAAAGCCAGCAGAATATAATGACAGAGTTGTTATTTCCAATTACACTTTTGAACCTCTGTAAAATGTGTTTGGATGAAAACATAAACTAAATGGAATATAAAACTAGTACCTGCTGAGATCTCCAAAGGCATAAAAGTTAAAGTTTTAGCTCATGCAGATGGTATAGTTCTCACTGGAGAAAGAGAAATAGAACTAGAGATTAGACAGTATTTGTAGAGCTCATAGAAGCAGCATCCAAACTTGGCCTAAAAGCAAATGATAAGAAAACAAAAAAGTGATAGTTCAAAAAGGTAGAGATGAATAAGACAACCGATCATATCCAATAATTGCCAAACATAAATTCAAGTACGTTGAACAGTTAAAAATTCCTGGGGGCAGTGATAGATGAACAAAATCGGAGACAAGTAGAAGTTCAAAAAAATACCATGATATTACTATCCCATTCAAAAGCTTGTGACAAGGAAAACTAAAATGAAGCTGCATAACATAATCATCAGACCAGTCCTAACGTATGGAGCAGAAATGTGGAGTTTAACTAGAATGGAAGAACACCAGATACAAGTATTTTTAAACAAAGTTTATAGGAAAATCTTTGGTCCATACTGTGTTAATGAATACCAGAGCTGGAAGAGAAGAAAAAATACAGAAATCTGTACATAGTCACAATAGGCAAAAATAATGAGCTTAATAAATTCCAGGAGACCTCAGTGGGAAGGCTATCTGATGAGAATGGAGGAGGATCAAGTGGTAAGTGGTTTCAACTGTGCGGAAGTTACTTGGCAGGAGACATAGTGAGAGATCCAGGAATAAGTGGATAAATTAAATTTAAAAATATGCAAAAAATAATTGGCAAAAGCAGCACAAGTAGAAGCATTTGGAGGCAAGATCGGCACAAGAGCTGTGGGTCCCTTAGAAGCAAAGAAGAAAATGCTAAAAGGAGTTAGTTAGGAAAAAGCTGAAAAAAGTGTGCTAACATAAAAGGAGAACAATGTTGAGAAATGAATAGGATATTTCAAATAAAACATTCTTCTTTTTTTCTGAATATCACAGCCTTTTCAATCACCCCATATACTTAACTCTTGGTGCTTCTGTGGAGCATCATAGTGTACTACTTCTGCGACAGAGCTGTTTTACAACAGATGTTCAGTACACCGTGTTGTTTATGCATTCTTCCATTGAAAATTCTATTAACCATGGGTTTTTGGATAAAGTTAAAGAATTTCTTAACAAAATATTTTGATAGACAATATTACAATTACATAAGATTAAGTGATCACTAGTTTCAGCTGCTTCTCCAGCCATCTGACAATCTGAAATGACAACAGAAAATTGTGGGCTAACATGGGGCTCTAAATGGAATTAACTGAAACTTTAATACAATAAACAAAGGTCAATTACAAACCAAGCATTTGTAGGGCCTGTTTGTAACATGAGACTAAGTTACAACCTCTGCATCACAGTAATATCTCATACAAGAGACAGAACACAGTAAAATAATGGCATAAACCATGTAGGTAAAACATTGCATGTGCAAGACCCAAAAAAATATAAGCAGTGATGCCAGTGCAACATAGAATAGAGACTAAAAAATACAAAAAATAATGCCAATACTACCACACATGTATATTCTATTTTGTTTTGATATTTTTTTAGGTCTTGCACCTGTAATGTTTTACTTACATGGTATATGTCATTACTTTTATTGTGTTCCATCTATTGTATGTTATGTGAGTGCCATCTCAGAACTGGGTGGTGACTGGCAAATACAATGCCTGCATGGTGGTGGCCTCTCATAGTGTTGCTATGTACCTCTTGGAATATGTACGTAGTACCCATTCATTGGAGAGAAAGCTGATGAAGCCACTTGGCTTCACTAACGTCCTGTTTCCTTGCTTGCCGACATGCAAATTGATGGATGCACATGTGTTGCTCCCCCTAGAATTCACTTCCGGCACCACAGGATACCCACACAAAACCACAGTGTGGGGGCAGTCGGTAAAGTATTTGCCATTTACACATCCGTAGGCTCATCTGACATGTAAGACATGACTGCCACCTCAGTCGCGTCATCACTGGTTGGCTGCAGCTGGTCCCCACTGCAAGAATCATTGTCAGTGGTTGCTGGCAGCTGCATCTGAAAATCTCTCAAATGACTGGCTGCATACAAGTCTTCTGAGTCTGTAAAAGAAAACAGCTTGGGAGTGTGGTGCGGCCAGGTTTTGTTTTATGGCTTGTAGCAACTCCATGTGAACTTTTATTTTAAACATAACATTTCTCAGGTGCTCTATGATTATGCCTGGTACCCATGTCTTTTTCCCATACTTGTACATTGTAATGAGTACTGGACCATTTGTTTTAAAGATCTTTTAATTTTGGCTGTCATCGTAGCTTGGCTTGTGGGTGCATGAGTGCCTTTGAAATTGACATTAATGTGCATTTCGGTTTCCCATAGAGTTTCTCAGCTGGAGATTCTGCATCTTGTGGAGTAACTCTGTACTGAGAGATGAAAATCAATAAAGCATTGTCTTTATTGTACTGTTGAACAAACTTTGTCATGTGTGACTTGAAAGTTTGGGTATGAATCTTTCATCAAGTCCATTGGCGTCATAATACTTCTGAGAAGAAAATTGAGGGCTATTGTCTGACTTTGGCTATCCTCCAATAGAGAAGAACTCTGACAAAAACTGAACCGTTTCTGTTAAAGTTATCGATGACATGTGTACCCAAATTCAAATTAAGAGAAAGCATCAATAAGGATTAGCCAGTAGATTCCTAGAAATGGTCCTGGAAAATCAATGTGTAGATGTGACCAGGGCTCTAATATCCTTGGAAATGGAAAATATTGTCAAGGTGGAGCTGACCAGTATTTTTGACATAAGTGGCATTCAGTTTCTTTGTCTATATTTTTCCAATAGCAGTAGTAGTAGTAGTAGTAGTAGTAGTAGTAGTTTATTCATCCAGAGACAATTTACATTGCATGGATTTCGTCAAAAAAAATACATAGTATATATATACACACATATAGGGTGAACAATACTATACAAAATACAGATGTGCATAGTAGACTATGTAACAACAGACCACATTGAAATATCATGTACAACTTTGATTATTTACATTGATGTATGAGAAAGACTTTTTACATGGAATACACAGTTGATATTTAGATATAACACATACAATTCTAGCACTTTTGTACATATTATTTATTTAGATCATAGCAACAGTCAGATAAAAATTACTATTGGCACAGAGTACATAAATATGATGGTTTAGTATGGAGCTATTCCAGGTATTCTTTTACACTATAATAGCAGTTGGTCATTAAAAATTTGAATACTGCTTCTTTAAATGAAGACAATTTTTTTATTTCTTTTAACTTTACTGGTAGTTTGTTATACAATCTACTTCCTTGTATGTTTGTTTGTTTCTGTGCCAAAGCCTTGTTAACTCTTTTTATATGAACGTCATTGCACTTTCTTGTGTTGTAAGTATGTAGATCCGAGTTGGATTGGAAATTGTTAATATTTTGTTTTATATTAATTACGCTTTTCTGTATATAGAGGCACGGTAGGGGTAGAATATTCAGCTGTTCAAATAATTGCTTTGAAGGAGTTAGCCTTGAACTGTTGGTAATTATTCTAACAGCTCGTTTTTGTAGAGTGAAGATGGTTTTGAGATTTTTCTTACTATGACCCCAGAAGATGAGGCCATAGGTAATAGCAGAATGTATATAAGCAAAGTAAACAGCTCTGCTACATTCCCTACTACATACAAAGCTAATAACGCGTAAAGCAAAGCAAGCAGAACTTAACTTATGTGAGAGATATAGGATATGGGATTTCCAGTCTAAATTTTCATCTATATGTACACCTAAGAATTTTGTGGTAGCAACTCTCACAATTTCTTTATTTTGTATTCTGAGATCTAGATCAGAGTGTGACTTTGCTTTCCTGTAATGGATATAATTAGTTTTAGAGATATTTATGGTTAATTTGTTCACTTCAAACCAATTTTGCAAATATTCTATAACTCTGGTTGCAGATGTTGGCAATACCCGGTTTATGTCAGTTACTACAATGTTTGTGTCATCCGCAAACAGGGTTATATGAGTACCATTTACTGGAATCTTGATATCATTTATGTAAAGAAGAAATAGGAGAGGTCCTAGAACACTCCCCTGCGGTACCCCTATTGGCACAGTCTGAATATCCGATCTGTAAACAATACTTTGGTTTTTACTGTTTGTCGTTGCAATTTCTAATACCTGTTTCCTATTATGGAGATATGACTGAAACCACTTTTTAGCTACTCCTCGTATACCGACATATTCTAATTTGTCTAGCAGGATATCATGTTGGACAGTATCGAATGCCTTTGAGAGGTCCAAATTTATTCCTATTGTACTGTTGTTCTTATCTAGCCCCGTTACAATATTTTCAATGAATTGGATGATGGCTGACTCTGTACTCATTCCTTTGCGGAAGCCGTGTTGGTTTACAGACAATAGATTGAATTTCTCGAGGTAATTTGTAATTCTGTTTTTCATGACTGTCTCTATTACTTTTGAAAATACCGATAATAAAGCTATTGGTCTATAGTTTCCCACATCATGTATATTGCCCTTTTTATACAATGGTTTTACTTTTGCAATTTTTAATCGTTGTGGAAAGACGCCTTCCGAAAATGATATGTTTATGATGTGTGAGAGTGGGTCTGATATGACACTAGCACATCTCATCATGACTGAGCAAGGTATCTCGTCAATCCCTGAGGACATTTTATTCTTCATTGTTTTTATTATTTGATTAACTTCCAATTTGTTTGTGGGAGGTAGCAATAATGAATTCACACTTTGTTCTTCTGGGATTGATGTTCTACTAATCTTAGGACAATTTTTATGCAGATTGATTGGACTATTTATGAAGTAGTCATTAACGTAATTTGCTAAAGTACGATTTCTGACTAGCACACCTTGATCATCTTTTAAAACAAAGTCATCTGGATTTCTAACATTTTTGCTTGGGCCTATTTCTTTTTTTACTACATTCCATATAGCTTTTGATTTGTTTGCTGACCCAGCAATTACACTGTCATTGTGCATTGTCTTGGCTTTTTTGATCACCTTCCTGTAAATTTTCTTGTATGTCTTAACATAATCTGAGAAGTGTTCATCTTTGTTATCTTTTTTGAGTTGACTGATATGTTTTAGTGTTTGACTAGATACTCTAATAGCGGGTGTTATCCACTGGCTTGTGTTCCTAGGCATGACATTGATCTTTGTGAGTTTTTTTGGGAAACACATCTCAAATAGGGACATGAATGTACTAGAAAAAGCATTGAAAGATTCCTCGGTTGTAATTTGTGCAAAGACATCTTCCCAGGTTTCATTAGCTAACAACTGGATGAAAGTATTTACTTTTTCTGTATAGAAGTGTCTTTTGTATCCCCACTTATATTTCACTGCCTTGGGGATAGAGTAATTTATGTATGTTAATAGTGTATTGTGATCCGAAAGACCTAAGTTTACGTTTAGTGGCTCAGTGATACCATTCTCCATATTTGAGAAAATATTGTCTAAAAGTGGTCTCTGCCAATGTGTTTGGTGTGAACTAGCACCAATGGCATTGATGCAGCATTTGTAGTACTTTAGATTTATGCACGAGAGGAAAACCACTCATGTCTTGCCTAATTCTGAATGCACCAGAATGACATCTTTAGGAACTGTAAGTGCATGCTTCATATTCCAATAAGATTAATCTCTTGCTGATTAATTAACTTCTTATCATTGGACCACTCCATTTGAATATACTGCTTACTCTCAGACAAAAGAGGGTGTTTGGGTGCAAGTTTTGAAATTAAATTAGGATTTACTAAGAAATTTCCCATAGTGTCTTGGCTACTGATATCTATTGAAAAGCAAACATCAGCTGATGAGACAAACATTTTGTCTTGCCCTATTGGCAGGTGTGAAAGGAAATCTACTTTCACTTGTTCTCTTTGTCATAATCGTCAGAAATATTGCCCAGTACTAGAAACATTGAGCTGACCTTGTAGGAACAGTGTAACTTGGTCCAAATAAAGGCATTAAAGGTTTGTGGTTGATGAGGAGGATGAGTTTATGTCTGTAAATGTACCAGTGATATTTGTTTACTATGAAAATGATCATCAGAGCTGACTGATTTCTTTGTACCACTGTCAGAGTCCTTGATGCTAATGTTCATTCACAACTATGATGTCAGTGGGACAAAACAGCATCTGTGCCATAGTCCAATGCATCCACTGCAATAGTCAGCATTTTGTTAGGATCATATGTTGTAGACATTTGGCATCAAACAAACATTGTTTTAATTTATTAAAAGTGTGACGGCATTCACTATTCCAAATCCATTTGATGGCTTTATGTAATAACTTGTGCATTGGTTCACAGATAGAAGCCGCATGATGAGCAAACTTCCTATAATTAGTTATTTGTCCCAATATGGTACGTAATTGCTTGATCTCCTTGGGAGCCAAAGGATTTTGAACCACTTCAGTATATTTAGCATTGGCTTGATGCTGTGTACGGACATTATATATCCTAAGTGTTGCCCTTGACTTTTTAACCCTTTAACTGCTCTGGACATGTTAAAGCACATGCCTGTGTCCCTGTCCCTGTGTGCTCTGAACGTGTTTACATGCACCAGCAGTCCTTCTACCTGGTACTCTGAACGTGTCTACGTGTAGACACATTATGAGTACCAGGTAGAAGGACTGCTGGCCCATGTAAACACGTTCAGAGCACACAGGGACAGGTACAAAGGTGCGTGCGTTAACACGTCCAGAGCAGTTAAAGGGTTAAGAAGCACTTGTCTTTGTTACATTTCAGATTTTCTACTTGTGGAATTTTGAAAACAAATCTCAGATTCGATAAGAGTTCTGGAGTCATTCCTAAGACACTTATGTCATCCAGGTAGTTCACAGCTTTTGGAGCCTCCAAATTAATTGTTTTAAATACCACTGAGACAAACTCAGTGCGCTGGCTATTCCAAATGTTAACCTTTTGTAATAGCATAAATCTCTGTGTGGCTTCACCCAGTGGAATTTGCAAATACAGTTCTTTAAGATCCATCTTGGCAAATTACACACCAATTTTGAAATAAATTATTCCAATGTGAGAAAAGGATAAGAGTCAATAATAGATTGTGCATTACCATAACTTCGAAATCTCCGCAGGTGCACACTGAACCGTTCGGTTTCAGTACAACTACTATTAGTGTTACCCAGTAGCTACTGGTTATGGCTTCAACCTTCGAGTTCATGATTTACTTTATCCTTTAATGCAAAGGAAATTTTGTGTGCTTTGCAAAATTTTCACCCCGCATTCAGGTTCAGTGTAATGTGTGCCTAGTAATTTCTAATACTAATAGTTGCTTTGAGAAAAATAACATCATGTACACTCTAAGACAATAAAACAATGCACCATGAAGGAAATTGGTAGATGTAATGTAGGAATACAGCCAAGCAAATTAATACAGTTTCAGGAAAATAGAATGATTTATTCGAGAGATTCAAATCAATAAAACATTAATCTACCTCTGGCGCTTATGCAAGCAGTTATTTGGCTTGACATGGATTGATAGAATTGTTGGATTCCCTCCTGAGGGTTATTGTAACAAATACTGTCCAATTGGCGAGTTAACTCGTCAACATCCCAAGCTGGTTGGAGGGCCCTGCCCATAATGCTCCAAACATTCTCAATTGGGGAGATATCCAGTGACCTTGCTGACTAAGGTAGAGTTTGGCAAACACAAAGAGGATGGCTTTCCACAGAGGGGAACAAAACAGGCCTAGAATATTGTTGACATAATGCTGTTGTGTAAGGGTGCTGCATGTGACAACCAAATGGGTCCTATTGTGAAAAGAAGTGGTGCCCGAGACCATCACTCCTGGATGTTGGGCTGTATGGTGAGCGACAGTCAGGTTGATATCACAGTGCTGTTTGGGGCATCTCTAAAAATGTATCTCGAGACACCCTGGACAGAGGTGGGATACAAACCCGACTATCATCTGCCATATCGCCATCAACCAGGAGTGATGGTCTGGAGTGCCATTTCTGTTCATAGCATACAGCAGCCTTAAAGCACAGCTGTACATCTATGATATTCCATGCTCATTTTGTTGCCCTTCGTGGTAAGCCATCCTGGGCGTGCATTTTAGCAAGATAATACCCACCCCCAAACTGCAAGAGTTTCTACTGCTTTCCCAGCAAGGTTTTTGAGTCTCTCCCCATTTGAAAACATTTGGAGCATTATGGGGATGGCCCTCAAACCAGATCTGGATTTTGGTGAGCTAAAATGCCGATTGGAAGGTATTAACTTGAAATCCCTCAGAATGACATCCAAAACTCTGCCAGTCGGTGACAAGTTGAATAACTGCTTGAATAAGGGCTAAAGGTAGACCAACACATTATTAGCTTGCTCAGTTTGTGAAGCTCTTTCAGTTGAATAAATCATCCAATTTGTCTGAAATTGTAATCATTTATTTACCTGTACATGTACATTGCGTCTACTGATTTCTGTTCCATTCAAATAGTTCCTTCGGCAACAGTTCTTTTAACTTTCCATTAAGAATGTCAGTCTGAATTTGATTTGCTCCTAAGTGAATAGTGAAGTGTAAATTATTAGAGCAAATTAGTTGCCTTATTTGAACTGACAACTACAAATGCAACATGTTTCATAAATTTTTATATGGAACATCTGTTGAAAATAGCACTTTTACTGGAATCTACTCACTGCTGTAACTGAACAGTGAACTTTAAAAACCTCTTTGGCAGTCCTAATTTTCAGTGCCCCTGTTGGCTGATGATTGAAACTGATGACCCTGGTCAATTTGGAAGTTGACTGGCACTATGTTAACTACTGCATTACAGAAAATGACTACTTATTCACAAAAAAGATGGCATTCATGCAACTTTTTGACAGTGAAAGTTTTTGAATTTAGACATGTTCATTATTAACCACTGCACTATGCTTCAGTCTCTGATTTTTGTTGTTTGTGCATCACTGTACACACCCCTTCCCTATGTTCTGGCTTACAAGAATTACAACAGGCATTCCTACAGAAACAATTGTGTCTTTTGTGGTCTATGCAACAACATGCACAGGATTGTAAGTTAGTTTTTATGAACTTGTTTGCTGACTGTCTCAGTTGAGTAGCATGCTCACTCTGTGTTTACTGGGTCTGATCGCACCGGTCGCTTGGCATTGTCAGTTTTTGTCGCATAGAGAACACGTCAGTATCCTCACACTGTATCACTTCAGCAGATACATGTGTTTGTTTCTATGCCAGAATTAATGCCAAACAGTCTTCTAAAGGGGAGTTGTTTAGATTAAGTAGGTCCTTCTTTAATGTATTATCTGTTGAGTGCATGATAAGTCTATCTAGAATTAGAGAATCTTCGTAAGACTTTTTACATAGGCGTAATAGGCATTTAATGAATGAAATTTACATTAAAGAAGTATTTTACAGCCAATATCACATTCAAAACTATTTTTAGTGGCCGATTTTGACAGGTACAACTGTCATCTTCAGATCTGTAACATTATGCATTTACAGGTACCACATCTACCATCATTATTTTTGTTAGTCAAAAGAGGAAATGCCAATTATGTTCCGGCAAGGCAGTGCACGAGCATTAACTCACATGAAGATGGCGGCCATCTAAACTGCAACACTTCACTTTCCGCCACTCCCACCATACTATCTGCCCCCCTTCCCATCCCATCCTCCTCCTTACCCCCACCCAGTCACCACTTGCATCATGCACTGGTGCTGCTGCTTGCAGTGTGGTTTCAGCTCTCTGAGACTGCAGACGTGTGTGCAAGTTGCCTTTGCGTCAGTGTGTGTCTGCGCGTATGTGTGTATGTCTGTCTACTGCTGACAAAGGCCTTAATGGCCAAAAGCTATAATTGTGTGAATCTTTTTGTTGTGCCTATCGTACCTCAGCATCTCCGCTATATGGTGAGTTCCCTTCTCTGGTATTGTTACATTCCATCCTGGATTTTCCATTGTTTAATATTGTGAAAAGGAAAGTTGCCACTCACCATATAATGGAGATGCTGAGTTGCAGACGGGCACAACAAAAACACTGTCACAAATAATAGCCTTTGGCCAGTAAGCCCTTTGTCAGAATTAGACTGCACACACACACACACACACACACACACACACACACACACACACACACACACACACACTCAAGCAAGCACAACTCACACACTCGTGTGTGTGTTGCATTTGCATGAGCATGTATGTGTGTGTTTGCTGTCTAAGTCTGACGAAGGCCTTACTGACTGAAAGCTCTTATTTGTGACAGTCTTTTTTTGTGCCTATTTGCGACTCAGCATCTCTGCTATATGGTGAGTGGCAACTTTCCTTTTGTTATAGAGTGGTACACTATTGATGTACAACTGTTCAATACTGACAATACATGGTTTCACTATGGAACTACTAAGCAGTGCCATATAAGAAACCAAACCAAATTACACGTGAAGACCACAGTATAGCTTTTCATCACAAATCCATGTTATCTGTGAAACTAATCTAGATAGATAAATAATGTATTTCACTCTAGAGCACAATGCAGCATCCGATGTAGCTATATTACTTTTCATCATAAAAAATCCAGATATTTCTATTGAAGTATAAACCATATAAGCAGGAATATTGCCCATAATTTCATCCATTACATTGGGTGACCCCCCCCCCATGAACCTTGCTATTGGTGGGGAGGCTTGCGTGCCTCAGCCATACAGATGGCCGTACCGTAGGTGCAACCATAATGGAGGGGTATCTGTTGAGAGGCCAGACAAACGTGTGGTTCCTGAAGAGGGGGCAGCAGCCTTTTCAGTAGTTGCAGGGGCAACAGTCTGGATGATTGACTGATCTGGCCTTGTAACACTAACCAAAATGGCCTTGCTGTGCTGGTACTGCGAATGACTGAAAGCAAGGGGAAACTACAGCCGTAATTTTTCCCGAGGGCATGCAGTTTGATGATGGCATCCTCTTGGGTAAAATATTCCGGAGTTAAAATAGTCCCCCATTCGCATCTCCGCTGTGCGGGGACTACTCAACAGGATGTCGTGGTCAGGAGAAAGAAAACTGGCGTTCTATGGATTGTAGCATAGAATGTCAGATCTCTTAATCGGGCAGATAGGTTAGAAAATTTAAAAAGGGAAATGGATAAGTTAAAGTTAGATATAGTGGGAATTAGTGAAGTTCGGTGGCGGGAGGAACAAGACTTCTGGACAGGTGAATACAGGGTTATAAATACAAAATCAAATTGGGTAAATGCAGGAGTATGTTTAATAATGAATAAAAAAATAGGAGTGTGGGTAAGCTACTACAAACAGCATAGTGAATGCATTATTGTGGCCAAGATAGACACGAAACCCACGCATACTACAGTAGTACAAGTTTATATGCCAACTAGCTCTGCAGATGATGAAGAAATTTATGAAATGTATTATGAGTTAAAAGAAATTATTCAGGTAGTGAAGGGAGGCGAAAATTTGATAGTCATGGGTGACTGGAATTTGAGAGTAGGAAAAGGGAGAGAAGGAAACATAGTAGATGAATACGGATTGGGGGTAAGAAATGAAAGAGGAAGCCGTCTGGTAGAATTTTGCACAGAGCATAACTTAATCATAGCTAACACTTTGTTCAAGAATCATAAAAGAAGGTTGTATACATGGAAGAACCCTGGAGATACTAGAAGGTATCAGATAAATTATATATATAATGGTAAGACAGAGATTTAGGAACTGGGTTTTAAATTGTAAGGCATTTCCAGGGGCAGATGTGCACTCTGACCACAATCTATTGGTTATGAAATGTAGATTAAAACTGAAGAAACTGCAAAAAAAGTGGGAATTTAAGGAGATGGGACCTGGATAAACTGACTAAACCAGAGGTTGTACACAGTTTCAGGGAGAGCATGAGGGAACAATTGACAGGAATGGGGGAAAGAAATACAGTAGAAGAAGAATGGGTAGCTCTGAGGGACGAAATAGTGAAGGCAGCAGAGGATCAAGTAGGTACAAAGATGAGGGCTAGTAGAAATCCTTGGGTAACAGAAGAAATATTGAATTTAATTGATGAAAGGAGAAAATATAAAAATGCAGTAAATGAAGCAGGCAAAAAGGAATACAAACGTCTCAAAAATGAGATCGACAGGAAGTGCAAAATGGCTAAGCAGGGATGGCTAGAGGACAAATGTAAGGATGTAGAGGCATATCTCACTAGGGGTAAGATAGATACGATAGATACTGCCTACAGGAAAATTAAAGAGACCTTTGGAGAAAAGAGAACAACTTGTATGAATATCAAGAGCTCAGATGGAAACCCAGTTTTAAGCAAAGAAGGGAAAGCAGAGAGGCGGAAGGAGTATATAGAGGGTCTATACAAGGACAATGTACTTGAGGACAGTATTATGGAAATGGAACAGGTTGTAGATGAAGATGAAATGGGAGATAGGATACTGCATGAAGAGTTTGACAGAGCACTGAAAGACCTGAGTCAAAACAAGGGCCCGGGAGTAGACAACATTCCATTAGAACTACTGACAGCCTTGGGAGAGCCAGTCCTAAGAAAACTCTACCATCTAGTGAGCAAGATGTATGAGACAGGTGAAATACCCTTAGACTTCAAGAAGAATATAATAATTCCAATTCCAAAGAAAGCAGGTGTTACCAAACTATCAGTTTAATAAGTCACGGCTGCAAAATACTAACATGAATTCTTTACAGATGAATGGAAAAACTGGTAGAAGCCAACCTTGGGGAAGATCAGTTTGGATTCCGTAGAAATATTGGAACACGTGAGGCAATACTGACCTTACGACTTATCTTGGAAGAAAGATTAAGGAAAGGCAAACCTACATTTCTAGCATTTGTAGACTTAGAGAAAGCTTTTGACAATGTTGACTGGAATATGCTCTTTGAAATTCTAAAGGTGGCAGGGGTAAAATACAGGGAGCGAAAGGCTATTTACAATTTGCACAGAAACCAGATGGCAGTTATAAGAGTCGAGGGGCATGAAAGGGAAGCAGTGGTTGGGAAGGGAGTGAGACAGGGTTGTAGCCTCTTCCCGGTGTTATTCAATCTGTATATTGAGCAAGCAGTAAAGGAAACAAAAGAAAAATTCGGAGTAGGTATTAAAATCCATGGAGAAGAAATAAAAACTTTGAGGTTCGCCGATGACATTGTAATTCTGTCAGAGACAGCAAAGGACTTGGAAGAGCAGTTGAACGGAATGGACAGTGTCCTGAAAGGAGGATATAAGATGGACATCAACAAAAGCAAAACGAGGATAATGAAATCTAGTCGAATTAAGTCGGGTGGTGCTGAGGGAATTAGATTAGGAAATGAGACACTTAAAGTAGTAAAGAAGTTTTGCTATTTGGGGAGCAAATTAACTGATGATGGTTGAAGTAGAGAGAATATAAAATGTAGACTGGCAATGGCAAGGAAAGCTTTTCTGAAGAAGAGAAATTTGTTAACATTGAGTATAGATTTAAGTGTCAGGAAGTCGTTTCTGAAAGTATTTGTGTGGAGTGTAGCCATGTATGGAAGTGAAACATGGGCAATAAATAGTTTGGACAGGAAGCGAATAGAAGCATTCAGAATGTGGTGCTACAGAAGAATGCTGAAGATTAGATGGGTAGATCACATAACTAATGAGGAGGTATTGAATAGAATTGGGGAGAAGAGGAGTTTGTGGCACAACTTGACAAGAAGAAGGAACTGGTTGGTATGACATGTTCTGAGGCATTAAGGGATCACAAATTTAGCATTGGGGGGTAGGGTGGAGGGTAAAAATCATGGAGGGAGACCAAGAGACGAATACACTAAGCAGATTCAGAAGGATGTAGGTTGCAGTAAGTACTGGGAGATGAAGAAGCTTGCACAGGATAGAGTAGCATGGAGAGCTGCATCAAACCAGTCTCAGGACTGAAGACCACAACAACAACAGCAACAACAACACTGGACTCGCATTCGGGAGGACGACGGTTCAATCCCGCGTCCAGCCATCCCGATTTAGGTTTTCCGTGATTTCCCTAAATCGCTCCAGGCAAATGCCGGGATGGTTCCTTTGAAAGGGCACGGCCGACTTCCTTCCCCGTCCTTCCCTAACCCCATGAGACCGATGACCTCGCGGTTTGGTCTCTTCCCCCAAACAACCCAACCTAACAACAACAACATAGAGTGAAACGGTATTCAAGCTTTTCTTATGTGTCACCTTTTCAAAGAATCATAAGAACGTATGGCACTATTATCTGCTTAGATGAGTTAAAATAGGAACATATTTTTTAATAGTAATACATTGAAACCACATATTTGTAGGCATTAATGTCTACATATATTAATCAGGACAGGATATAAGAAATATGTTATACTGTAAGCGTAATGGTTTAGTAGCCAGGAGCTAGGTGGCGAAGTGGTGAGGGACTGGATTAGCTAATAAATACATAATACTTTAAAACACATGTATTGCACATAAAATTACCCAGAGGAGAAATAGGATCTTAATGCCACCTTTAATTGAGAGTTGACCGCTAATGATGTGTGAGGCAAAGAGGATATTCAGGCAAAGGTAAATCAAACAGTCCCACTATGGCTCAATAAGGTATACAGTTTCAGGGTATGACATAGGTAGATACTTATATAAGTCCCACTAAAAGCATCTATATTTGCATCTACTTGCAAGATTTAGTAAACCACAAAAATATGCATATCCTGGGTAGTATGTGTTGTGCTTATATGAGATGTGCTACATAATCCCACTTGTCTGATCTTCATGGACTGACATACATATTTTACCTTCTTTTCTTAAAAAAAGTGTGTTCCAATTTTGAACTATCTTTGTAATCAGGTAATAATAATAATAATAATAATCTGCTTTTCACCTGATTTGCAATTTAAATTCTGTTACCAACAGCCCAGTACAGCATGTACCTTTAGCTGTGTGGATGTTTCACATGAACCTGCTCATATGATTTACTACTTAAAAGGAGAGAGAGAGAGAGAGAGAGAGAGAGAGAGAGAGAAAGAGAGAGAGGGGGGGTGTCTTATGATTCTTTGAAATATTTAGACAAAAAAAACTAGAATAATTTGATACAACTCAGATGAGTGGTTAGTGACAGCATTCCTCTGCACAGAGTCCTAAAATGATGAAGAAGAACTAGCTACGCATTCCCGAGATGCAGTAGACAGCTGAGATGAAATCGCCAAATGCAAATAGTATAAATCTTTGGATATAAAATCCAGTTGTTTATGAGTAAAATGAATGTGTTCATGTACTAGAGCAAAACTGGCACACTTCTTACTCTTCTTAGCCATTTTTTATATCACTATAATGATCAATTCTAGCAAATTTAGGAATAATTCCATCATTACAGCACCTTCATAAAAACACAAGTGCCTAAGCACTTAAATCTCTTAATGTGATTACATAGACTTTCTTGGTGTAATAACTGATGAAACTCTTCTTGGGTAAGCAGCTGGATAAAGCAGTTATCTCGACAAAATATTGTTTCAAGATGACTTCATTAGCCACTTGCATATCCGAGAAGAGCTACCATCAGTTATTATGCTGGGAAAGTCTATGTAATCATAGCAAGGAAGTGATGAAGAGGTACTAGAGACATTGTATGTAACTGCTTGAATTATCAAGTTTCCTATTGTAGGCCCTAAAGAGTGGTGGTGGCATCTTAAAATTTTGTAACTGCTGTTGGCCATCCTACTTGTTGTCTTCAAGTCTTGCCATGCATGCCATCGTTAGCTTCTAAGCTGCTGACAGTTGTTGCATGGACTGCAGGAGAGCGAGTTGTGGTTAGGCCGTGTCTGAAAAAATACGTGTGGAACAATTTACAAAATTCTTGAAAGTCTTCCAGAAAAGAAAATGGATTAGCAGCCCTAGCTTCTAATATAGACAGTATGATAAATCTAAGCCTTGCAGAGTTGCCACAAAAATTAGAGGAAAAATGTGAATTCTGTTAAATAATTGAAAATATTAATAAAAATGCCTGCTTAGTTCCTTAATGTTGGAGCTTTTCTTGCCTCCAGTATTTCTTTATACTTTATTGATAGTACTGTTTCTCTTTGCTCATTGTCTGTGTTGACAAGAATTATTCTGTGGATCTGCATTGCCTCATTTCTTGATGTGGTACTGGCCCCGATATTTTTTTGTACTTTGTCACCAGTGTTGTGAACTGACAAAAATATCATCATTCCTGAAAATTTTTCCTTGGTGTTGCCACTGGAATGCTGTTCATAAACCTTGTTTCTCATCACTGGCATTGGGTAGTTGTAACTAAATGTCACTGTTAATCAAGCCCAAAATCCAAAGAAGCAGAAAACATATTTCCTGCTATAGTTCCCTACAAAGTGGCAGTATACATGCTCTTGCAATTATCTAAGCAAACACTTTCTTGGCAGAGTGGCACTATAACATAAATGTGGTAGCACAGTGTGAAAGCAGAAATATCATTCATCACACTAAATAGTTACAGTAAACGAAAGTAATTTTATGTGTAGCTTGAGCTGTGGCACTTGAAGTCCTGTACCTAACATAACTGAATCAAAATAACTTGGTGTCACTGGGAGTTTATGAGCTAGTCACTCGACAGAAATTAACTTGCATACAATTCTAGCAGACACTATTACTATTGCTCCATATGTAGCAACTGTTATGTCAGAACTGCAGTCACTCTAGAACTTTGGAACTCTCTGTAGGAGAAGCATAACTGTAATAACTTTGGAATGGAACTGGGCTCTATAGTGGAACTGCAGGAACTAGGCTCCATAGTAGGATTACAGGGGCTGGGTGAGTGTTGGCAGCATGTCATCTTTTGTTTCTCTTGATGGAAGGATCTCTTTCTGCACACATACTTTGCAGAAGCAAAGTTGCCCCCGATTGAGGATGCTCTTTGTGGCAGCTGGCAATACTGTCATAGGACAGATACGATGCACTGTTGAACATGATGCAGAAGCAGAAATTAGCCCCAATTATGTGAGTGTCACATGGAACTGACTGCTTAGAACTATGAGGTACCTGGCAAGTAATGTTCCTGCATGGTGCTGGCTTTTTCTACTATTGCTGTATATCTCTTGGGCTGGGTATACAGCATCATCATATCATCATGAATAAGGATTTAGATTTTATATGTTTATTTATGTATTTCTTCAACTTAAAAAATGGAGTGTGCCGCAGATTACATGGACGTGCGGAACGATACAAAGCTATCAAATTTTGCTTGTCCCTTCTATTTATTTCCCATAGACAGTATGTTTCAATAACTCCTTGCTGCAGTTTGCAGAGTCCTGGGGTTTAGTGAATAGATAGACAATGTTAGTCCAGTAAAAAACAATGTACTCAGGATTTCAAATCATGATTCAATTTTATTGAATGTTTGTGATTTTTAACAAAACTTTCATATGAACTTGTACACAGAATCCACCCAGGTGGCTCACAGCTCTTTTGTGAGCATATGCTTGGCCACCATGGGGCCCCAGCCCTCACAGTGCCACTTCCCTTTTGGTGCTGCAAATCTATCTTTCTCCTGTTCTTTTTTATCTCTCTCTATCTTTCCATTGGATGATCCTCTTTATGCTGATTGTGCTTGGATCTGGTTTGTGTTTTGGACACTCATTTTCTTACCTTCTGGCCCTCTACTACTTTTCATTATTAATTGTATAGTCTCCCTGTTTGGTTCAACTTGCTACTTCTTTTCTAAATTTTGCAGAAGTGTGGATTATGTGGGAAGGTCACCCAGCATGGTGTATTTTCCACTTTTGTGCCTTTCTCTCTTTGTACCCTTCTTTCTTGCAATAGTACTGTGCCCAAAACCCAGAATGGTAGCCATTCCATTGTTGGGGAGGGATCGTCAAGTACGTCCATGGTGGAACCCCCTTACCATGCAGAGATCACACTGTTGGTGCCTGATCTGGAAATCCCTCATTCAAGCCAAGGTATATATATATGCCCATATTGGCTGGGGCACAGGGGCTCTTGGCAACAGTTTACGAGCCAGGTAAATGTTGCCATGGCTGGGTGGTGCCCATAGGGGAGCCCCCGTTCGGAGTGGGTAGTGCCACTGTGGAAGATTCACACATGAAGTGAATTAAACTTCCTTCCAGTGGTGCCCAGATGGCTCGAGCAGTCTCCTCTGAAGCTAAGACAAATTACCCCAAAATGTTCCCTTCTCTTGCTACGACATGGGAGGAACATAGGACTCAGAGTCATGGTGAGAAATTCCCCCCCCCCCTTCCCCCACTTGGTTTGTTCTATGATGGGTGGGGATTCCCTTTTGTTCTTTGTTGAACACTTTGAGGTCAGGCAGTGATTTCAAAAATGAGAAGTGACTCAGTTCTGCTTAAAATGGCCTCCTCCCCCACTCAGTCATGGGTGCTACTTACCTGCAACAAGCTGAGTGACATTCCTGCCACTATAACCCTCATTCCCCCCATAAAAGTCTGAATATGTTGCATGGTATCATTTTCACAGAGATCTCCTTTTGCTAACTGATTACATGTTGCATGCTAATCTGGAGCAATGAGGTGTTCATTTTGTATGTTATGTCCAGAGGGGACCAAAAGACAATAGAGTTGATAGTAGAGCCTTCATCTTGGCCTTTGTAGGTGACTCATAGCCTGAAGAGGTCAGAAAGACTTACCTTTCCACTTCCAGGATTGGAATAACTCCTTACCCTCTCCCTTAAAACCCACATCCTTTCGTCTTTCCCTCTCCTTCCCTCTTTCCTGATGAAGCAACCGTTGGTTGCGAAAGCTTGAATTTTGTGTGTATGTTTGTGTTTGTTTGTGTGTGTATCAACATGCTAGCACTTTCATTTGGTAAGTTACATCATCTTTGTTTTTAGATATATTTTTCCCACGTGGAATGTTTCCCTCTATTATATTCATAGTAAATATATAGGTTTATTACAGTCAGGATTTTTTGTTCACAGAAAAAATGGTTTGCAGTGTGCTTTATATGGAGAACCAGATTTGTAATTGTGCAGTATACCACGGGTTTTGTTTGTTTATATACTTGCCTTTGGAGCCTTTGTCAATTGTTTTGCATTTCTTTATCAGAATGCAGTCATTGAATTGTGTCAAAAATGCTTTGAAAAACCTTTCAAATATTAGTTTTGCTGACAGATCTTTACATAGACTATAATTTGTGTCACCAGACCATTGGCCAAACCAGTCACTATTAGTAAGGAACTTACAAAACCTGTCAGTTTTATCCTTTGTGACCGGTCTAGTGATTACCATTTTTAGGACAGACTTATCAATGTTACTCTTATCAGCACAGAACTTACTCGTGTAATTTAATGATACAGAATCATGATCTGAGAATGGGAATACTGTCATGTCACATGATTCTTCTGTAATATTGAAACTGACAAAGATAAAGTGCAGATTGTACTGTCTTACTCGATTTATGAGCTCAGTGACACTATGTTTGGCTGTTGTTACATCAAAATCTGCATTCAAATCTCCACCTATTACAATGTCATAATGTAACCATTTTGTCTTTTAAATACATCTAACAGCATGTCCAGTTTTTCTAAAAGAACACTAATGTTACCCTTAAGTGATCTGTATAAGGCTATTATCATTGACTTAAAATTATCACTAACTATACCAGTGGCTTCAAAATTCTGTTCATCACACAAATAGTCTAGATCCAACCTATTGATGGAGTGGCTGAGTGACTGGTTAGTATACAATGCCACATCACCCCTTTTATGCACTTTTCTACATTAACTGTTGGCTGTTTTATAGTTATCAAATATGATAGCTGGGCAACAGTTCACTCTCTGTTGCCCAGTGTTCATTCAGACAAAAAATATCAAATTTGTTCTCTAGTCCAAAATTATTTACAATAAATTCTTTGTGTTTTACTCCCTGAATGATCAGATAGCAAATTTTAAGATCAGAATTGTTACTGTCTTTAGAACGAACAGTTTAGTTAGGAGCTATATCTTTTACACTACCTATTTTATGGGCTTCTTCATCTTGCTGTTTTCCACTAAAAAATCTTGTAGATGGAGAGGAGACACTGTTTTCTGCTTACCAACAACACTTGATACTGCTTCTTCTTCTGCTGTAGTTCTCTTCCTTCCTTTTGGCGGGTATTTAGTTATTGTTGCCGGTGTAACTTCTGCTGCGGTTTGTGGAGGTGCTTCTGTAGCTGATACATTTTCTATTACTGCTTCTGGTGATGCCAATGGTAACAATTATGGTTCCCATTCTGATGCTGATGTAGGCCTAATTTCTTCTAGAGATGTAGCCAGAGATGTTTCTTCCTCATGTGCTGTTGGTGCATTCTCCATTTCTTTTGTCATTGGCAAAGAACCTATTGCAGGTAGTGCAAGTTTTTTGTGCATGTATAACCCACAGCATTTATTGCTTGGAGAATTTCTTTGGTCACCACCTTCCTGCCTAGGTGATTTTTATGCAGTCCATGTCTTGTAAAATGCTCTCTGGCTGATCTGGTTGCCTCATTGATGCTTTTGGGCACAAAACTGTTGCAGACCTTTCTGAGTTTTTGGTTTGTTGCAATGATTTCACTATTTACACATGAGTTGTCAATTAGGTCATGTCGGTGAGGATGTTACAACAAATACTTTCACTTGTGACATTTTTCCTAGTGATTCTTTCAGTGCTTTTACAGCAAGGCTACTCTCCTTTTTATACACATCATTATCTCCTCCAATTAAGAGACAGTTCACATCACCTTTTACTGCCGTTTCACAGTTTTTCAGCACTTCTCGTAAAGGAGCTCCAGGTTTTGTAATTCTAGAGACTTTATAGTCTGACTAGATATCGGACATGATTGTAGCTAGTCCCTTACCATCACTCCTTGATAGAATGTAAAGTCCTTCTTTTCCTTCACTGTTTGTTTTTCTGTCTTCCATTCCTTGTTGTCATGTATTGTGTTAATACTATGTTTATGTTTAACAGGATATAACGGTAACGAATTGCCACAGGCACTTTTTTGGTCGATAGATGTGTATGAGCAGTTTCCTGCAGCACTGAGATTTTTTTTCGCGGCTTTTAACTGTCCGAATTTAACGTCTCATATCCGCTCGTTAGTGGAACATGATAAACATTTGTAGTTCTTCCCTCATATTTAATTTGACCCTTGAATTACACATTTCTAAGGCAGATTCAGGACCATTGCACTCAGTTCCGCAATCAGACAAATTTTTACTAAGATTTGCTTCCATGAAGCAACATGAATGATATCATTTATGTGTTGCTACATGTTCTGACACCTTTTATCACTTTTTTTCACATGGTAGACAATTTACTGATGGTAATTTACTGATACTTACTGAGCGATTTACCAGTAGATCCATATCTGCCGCCATCTTGAATTGCATTCTGTAACTCCTGTTTGCTTTTTGAATCTCTCTATTTACACAAGAAGATTCTATAAGGTCATGCCTGTGATGTATACCAATCACAATCACTTTTTGATCACCTAATGCACTTGTATTTTTTTATTTCTGAATTTCCCTTAATGTTTTTGTACTTTCTTCTTTCATAGATCAGCTGAAAGTGTTTCTTCTGTTATCCATGGTTTCTTTGCAGTTACCTTCTTTACACCTATGATTTTCTTTACAACTTCTGTTATTGCCCTTTTTATAGGTGTCAATTCCTCTTCAACTGTACTGCCAATTCAACTATTCCTTATTGCTGTATCTATAGCCTTAGAGAACTTCAATTGTATCTCATCATTCCTTAGTACTTCTGTATCCCACTTCTTTGTGTATTGATTCTTCTGAGTAATTTCTTAAATGTCAGTCTACTTTTCATCACTACGAAATTATGATCTGAGTCTATGTATGCTCCTTGGTATGCCTTACAATCCTGCATCTAATTTCAGAATCTGTGTCTGACCATGATGTAATCTAACTGAAATCTTCCCATGTCACACAGCATTTTCCAAGTATACCTCCTCCTCTTGTGATTCCTGAACAGAGTATTTGCTATTGATAGTTGAAATTTATGATAAGATTCAATTAGTCTTTCTCCTCTCTCATTCCTTGTCCCAATCCAATATTCTTCAGTAACCATTTCTTCTACTGCTTCCCCTACAACTGCACTTCAGTCCCCCATGACTATTAGATTTTCATCTCCCTTTATGTACTGTATTACACTTTCAATATCCTCATATACTTTCTATTTCTCTTCATCTTCAGCTTCTGACATCAGTATTTATATCTGAACTATCGTTGTTCGTGTTGGTTTGCTGTCGATTCTGATAAGAACAACCCTGTCACTGAACTGTTCAAAGTAACACACTCTCTCCCCTATCTTCCTATTCATAACAAATCCTAATCCTGTTATACCATTTTCTGATGCTGTTGATATTATACTATTCTCATGTGATTAGAAATCCTTGTCCTCTTTCCATTTCACTTCACTGACTCCTACTATATCTAGATTGAACCTTTGCATTTCCCTTTTCAGATTTTATATCTTCCTTACCACATTTAAGCTTCTTACATTCCATGTCCTGACTCATAGAACATTATCTTTTTATTGGTTATTCACTCTTTTTCTTGTGGTCACCTCCTCCTTGGCAGTCCCCTCCCAGAGATCTGAATCGGGGACTATTCCGGAATCTTTTGCCAATGGAGAGATCATCACGACACTTTTTCAATTACAGGTCACATGTCCTGTGGATAAATGTTACATGTCTATGATGCAGTGGTTTCCTTTGCTTTCTGCATCCTCATGCCATTGGTCATTGCTGATTCTTCTGCCTTTAGGAGCAGTTTCCCACCCCAAGGACAAAAGAGTGCCCTGAACCTCTGTCCACTCCTCCACCCTGTTTGACAAGGCCATTGGCAGAATGAAGGGGACTTTTATGCCTGATGTCTTCGGCCACCAGTGCTGATTGTTAATCAAAATTTAAGCAGTGGTGGGAATTGAACCTACGACCAAGGACATAAGACAGTACCCCTAGACCACGGGTGTGGGGTCATTACCCTGCACATTACAGTAGTGTCTTCTTATTCTTCCTGGTACATAGAGCATATGTGCTCTGATTCCAACAGCCTGCCAGATAAGCTGCATCACATAAGAATGGTGTTTCAACAGAACTTGTTCTGGTAAATGCATTCTGATCAAAGCAAGTTCAATATAGGGTCATATAACCAAATTTTGGCGGCATTTTTTCAAGAATAGAAAGAATCATCAAGAAATATGAGTACATGGCTACCCTCCCATGGATGACATATCTGCAGTGTTGAGAACTCCCTTTCCCAGTATGCTGAAGGCCTCATGAATGCCTTCACAGACAGGTGTGTTATTTTGTAGAGCATAACATTCTACTTGGTAAATTAAAATGTGACAGCATTAACAGCATCTCCCTAGTGTGGGTGGAGTCTTATCTTCAAAAGGAACCTAAAATGTGGATTCTTGCTATGTTTAACATCTGTATTTGTTGTGTACATGGTTGATGTTCAATAGTCTTAAAGGTTTGCTCATAAACTGTAATGCTTGTTGCAGTAACATACTGATCAAAGGCTCAAACTGAACCACAACCCATATTACAGCTGTACAGGCTTACAACTGGTTCCCTGTGAACAGATTTAGTATTAATCTAATGAAGACTCATATTATGCAACTCTGAACATGTAAAAATAACCTGGTCAATGATAAACTGATACCACAATGAGATGTGCTCGGTATTGACATTATTAATGAAGAATCTGTAATTTGTATTGCCAAAGAATTTCTGTTATTTTTTGTTACTGAGATGAATAGTGAATGACAAAGACCTTATTAAGATATGTGGGGTGAGTACAATAAAACTTGACCTGAAAATATTTAGAAGACAATGCAGAATTGACCTATGTTAATCAGTAGAAGAACTGCCCATCAAAGAAAATGCTGGAAACTGTGAATTTGATGCATCAGTCAGTTGCTGTCACATGCCTGTGCATCTCCTGTCCCAAGTACTTTACTTTATCATTGCATCTGAGTGAGAGGAGCAGACATGTTAAGTCAGCTGCTGAAAATAGTGCTCATGATAAAACAACTCAAGTTGTTTGTCAAGTATTATGTAAAGCACAATTCATGGAAAATATGTGCAGAACTGTTTCTGCTAGAGCTTAAGGCTGGGAGTGTTTTTGGTAAAACCTCCAAGAAAGTATGAAATGTAAAACTTAGTGCCAAAATGGTGCTAAATGGGCTCTATAGCAAATAAAAACTGTAACTACCTGAAAAGAATTCAAATATCACAAAACATCACTCAAATGAAGGAAAGTATGGAAAAAAGTCTGATAAAATTTCAATGCAGCTTATCTGTGCAAGTGGGAATTAAGAGAGCATGTTGGAACATTACCAGAAAGACTAGTGTCTGTATCCATACAAATTTAGTGTTGTGCATGAGTGGAAACATCCAGAAAAACTTTCATATGTTGAGTTCTGCTGGTGGTTTCTGAGTGACATGGAAACATGACTTTTGGATCCTCAGCTTTTCATTTTCTTTTGTAAGGTGTGGCTGAGCCTGCCAGCTCATGTGAACTCAGAGAATACGTGCAGTTATGCATCATACAATCCTCATCAGTACTTTGTAGAGCCACTGCATAATCTCAGTACTGATATTTGTTTATCTCTATCTGGTATCCACATCGTATTAAGATTCTTTTCTCAACCTGTTAAAGTTAATCAGTATGTCCAAAGCCTGTTCAGTCCATATTGTATCATCTCATAGTACATGACTGACAGTGTGGATATTTTCAGCAAGGTGGAGCAACAGGGAGCATAATGCAACAACAGCACACATCATCCTGATGACCTTGTCATGAGTCCATGAGGTGTTTCGTAAAGAGAGAACAATCAATACTAAAAATAAGAATAATCTTCACAAGGATTTAAAGTCACTTACTCTTGAACAAAAATGTGTGCATTATTCAGGAACACACATTTTCAATAAATTCCCAGCAGCCATAAAAAGCTTAACAACCAATGAAATTCAGTTTAAGAAAAACCTAAAGGATTTATTGGTGGTCAACTCCTTCTACTCCATTGATGAATTTCTCAATAGAACCAACTGATTTATGTGGGCATTAGTGTTTGTAAAATGAGTCTTTCACGTAGTGTTCATTAAAAAATTGACGATAATTCCACTTGGAACCTGTGGAATGGTACATTAGCTTATTTGTTTGATTTGTAATTATTTGTCATGTATTATTATTTTTGTAACATCACAGGTTCAAATGGCGCAAATTGCAACGCGACGCTACACGCGCCTGCGCCAGGTCACAGTTTCTCGCGCCGCGGGAAATTTGAGGCGGGGAGCGGAAAAGTAGCCCGGCCATATGCTCACATTGGAACGGCACATATGAGCAGTGGTAGTATTGCCCATACGATAAATTTTGCCTTACTGTGTACTAAATTTTATTGCCTTTGGGTATTGTTTCGTTTTTCGCCATTTAAACGCTCCAGCTTTCTTCGTTAGTACATTATACTTTTCTGCTCTTTATATCTGTACAGTTTTGTTTTGTTTTTCTTCTGTCAAGAAAAATGCATACTTCAGTAACTGTTGAGCCATTGGCCGCTGGAATTGTATCATATGCATCCGCGATGTTTTCAGATCGCAAGAAGGGACAGAGGGAAGTGAATAAGGAAGCAAGGAATATTATAAAATCATGTGATTAAGAAGCAAGGCAGGAAAGTAAAACAAGGTTATCTTCTCGCTGCCTAGTATGCTGGCGTATCTGTGCGATCTGTTACAAAAATTTAGAAAGGGATAATCTCCACAGGTGTGATCCCTTTCTGCTCCTGGTAAAAAGCGCCCAAGATCTGAATTATAGAAGTCTCACTGTGATTACTCTGATATGGATGTAATACGACACATTGTACTACATGCATGTGAACGAACATCACATTTCCACTGCAAGCTAGCAACAGTCGAAAAGCAGTCACAAATAACAATGTTTTAATTGGTTCGCCGTGATGAAAAAAAACATTTCAATTGTTGCATGCACATTATCAGCATTAATAAACGGATTATACAACAGGCTACACAAATGAAGAAAATGGTCGGTATTATTAAAAAAGTAGGAATATTCTAAAAGAGTTTAATGATGAGATATATTTAATTTGTTGAAATGTACTGCTATCAAAAGCAGATATGCTTTCATGACAATGTTTTTCGAACTCCAACTCACAGCACAGTGCACACATGGCTAGCTTGTGCATCCTGTCGCGCGCATTATCCTCCGCTACTGACAATACACTGACCACTGTGTTGTGCGACAGATCAATTGTTTATTTTTCTCAATAACTATTTTATTCGCGATCACACATTGTCAGTTTGGCAAGCCATGGGTGAGTAACCAGTATCTGGCGTGTGCCTATCATTCCGCCTGACAGAACGCTCGTCATTATTTCAATACTGCTCCGTTCAAGAGAAGGAATAAAATCATTTGGTAACTTTCCATTCCAGTCGCTCAGTGTTAAAAATACGATGGGTTACGGGGATTCCACCAAAATTCCAACAGAATTGGCAATCTATTTTTGTGTGAGTTGTTAACCTTTTCTCATTCGAAGAAGCATCACCGTTTGTGAGTAACGGCCACATTTCTGTTGGTGACTGGTTTAATTGTATTTCCTTTGTCACAGTGTAATTTGCCAAACTCATCTCACAGCAGCCATTGAGACAGAATTCCGAAACGGAGTGCCTCATTAAACAAGTAATTAGCAATCACAGAGCTCAATAGCTTATGAAAAACCTCATAGTGTCGGTTTGCAGTAACAAAAAGAAGAAATTCAATGTTTATTTTCATACTACGAAGCTCTTGTTTCGCTAGCTGTCGATAATTCTTAAAAATTACAGCCACTGGAGTGAAATAAGTATAAGTATTGATATAACGCCATAGATAAGAAAGTTCCGTGTGTTTAAGAATTGGCAAAACACTCTCCTCCTTGTGTGCTATCATTCGCCAAACTTTCGTTTCGATGTCTCGAGCGGTTTAGGAGATATGAGATATGTTGCGAGTATTTCATTCTCGCGGGCGTGAATCGGAAGTGAGCGCGCTACGTGGGATCAATTTTCTCAAGATCGGAGGCAGATAGAGCCCACCTCCCAAGTCTAAACAAAAATTCAGCATGTTGGCTAAATTTCATACGCAGCAACATATGGTGTAATACACACCAAACGCAAAATCATAGCGACCCATAATTTTCGTTGCAAACTTTTTGAGTTTTGCGAAGTGTCTTACTAAAATGTGTACATCACAATAAGAATGGTCATTAGCGAGGTGATGGGCACTTCGCCACGAAGCTGACATATAACGCTACAAGTAAGGCAAAAATCATATATTTTCAGTGAACAGTTTCTGTAAAATCGTTTGAGAAAGATAACAGGTTGCGCGCGCTTCGGTTCTGTCAGTGCAGAGCGTCGCCAGTCGGCGCGTGCGAAGTATGGCGTACGCATCGCAATATGCGCTGGACCCGTGCGGCACGTGCGTGTTGTGTCACGTCACACGTGCTATACGCGTCTCAATTTGCGCCTAGCCTATTACAGTTTGATGAACTGAGCACAGCACTGTGACATCAACAGTGGTCATTTCCAGCATCACATTTATTGTATATATTTCATAGGCCCTGTATAAGAGACATATCGTGTGTGTGTGGCCGAATACCTCTGTGCCTCCCGGCCTAGCCAGATACGCAAAAAGAAGAAGCGTAAGTGCAATCATCACCAAGAAAAGGTGAAACACACATTGATTGTGTGTCAAGTTAATATACACGGTTATAGTGGAGCGAAAGGAAATCTACTGTCCAAAATCATGAACAATAATAAAGTGGACACCCTTGCATTGCAAGAAACCCACCTAATGGATGACAACATCTCCAAGATCAAAGTACATGGCTTCACGACAGTTGCCTATCCCGGGCACGAAAAACGTGGCATAGCCACCCTGGTAAGGAACAACTTGTTGAGCAACACAACAAAAATAAAGAGTAGCCATGACTTCACTGTGGGAATCAAGGTGAACGACATGACGATATTTAATGTGTACAAGCCACCCTCCAGCTCTTGGTCTCCATCCATGCTCCCTGTGACACTCCACCCCTCTGCATACATAGGAGACTTCAACTCTCATCACTTCAAGTGAGGATATTACAAGAACAACAGTGATAGCGTCTGTCGGGCAGACTGGGCTGAAACCAACAACTACCACCTTCTATACGATACCAAAGACAAGCCCACTTTTCACTCGAGTTCATTGAAGACCAAAACTACTCCCGACTTATGTTTCGTGTCCAGCACAAATACAGGAGCAGCAATGCCAGCATCACGGACAGTATTAAACCGCCTGCCTAGAAGCCAACACTGCCCAGTCTCAATAAAAATAAGCCTACAGCTACAAATTGTAATGAGCCCCCCCATCCCACGTTGGAATCTGAGAAAATCCAACTGGGAAGCATATTGAGAATGTGTGGAGAAAATGATAATGAGAATACCACCTACTGCTGCAAACTATGCACGCTTCTATAAGTTACTCATCCACGCAGCTCATAAAAATATCCTCCGAGGAGCCAGAAAATACCACATTCCGTGCTGGTCTGAAGAATGCAGCAACCTACTGGAAGAATTTAGCAGAACAGAAGATGAGGGCACTGCCCAGGCTCTTACAGACCTACTGGATGAGGAACGAAAACAGAGATGGCACAAGCTGGTGGAACAAATGGACTTCACACATTCAAGCTGTAAAAGCTGGAGTCTCATGGGAAAGCCGGGAGGAGCCAACCACAGGATGTCAGCAGAGGCCAGTACCCACCCAAACAAAATTAGCAAGAAACTCAGGGATAACGCCAAGATAACAGTGACTCCTGAGCAAAGAAAAAACATAAAAGTTCAGGTGGCTGTGGCACTGCAGGAATGTGAAGAAAAAGCCGACATGTTCACGGCAGCAGTCCAAGAAGAAGAGGTGAAGATGGCACTCCAACACACACGGGCAGGGAAGACAGCTGGACCAGACAACATCCTCCCTGAATTTTTGGAAAATCTTGACCAAAAGCGCTGAAATGGCTATGCAAACTATTCATGAGAATAATGGAAACCTGTGAAATCCCCAGAGAACAGAAAACAGCCAAAATCATTGCCATACTTAAACCAGGGAGGAGTGGAACAGACGCAGGGAACTTCAGGCCAATCTTGTTACTGTGCATAAGCTGCAAACTGTGTGAAAGGATACTGTTGGAAAGACTTAAACCAGTACTGAAGAAACAACTACCAGTGGAGCAAGCAGGTTTTAGACAAGGAAGAAGCTGCTGCGACCAGGTGCTGGCACTTACCACACACATTGAATGAGGCTTTCAGGAAAAGAAGAAAACAGGGATAGTCCTCATTGACCTTACATTGGTGTACGACACTGTATGGCTAAATGGTCTCATGTTAAAACTGGCAAAGATAGTCAAATGCAAAGCAACGTCGAAGCTCATGAACTACATGCTGAGTGAAAGGAAGTTCAGGGTCAAATTAAATGATGAAACCAGCAAGTGCCATACCCTAAAAAATGGTCTTCCTCAAGGATCAGTCTTAGCTCCCTGGCTCTTCAACATCTATATAGCAGATTTGCCTGATCTGAACTCACGTAAATTTGCCTGCACAGATGATTTAGCTATTACAGCGCAAAGTAACTAGTTTGAAAACCTGGAATCAACACTAAATGAAGATCTGTCCGCCGATCATGGTCTCGCGGTAGCGTTCTCGCTTCCCGAGCACGGGGTCCCGGGTTCGATTCCCGGCGGGGTCAGGGATTTTCACCTGCCTCGAGATGACTGGGTGTTTGTGTTGTCCTCATCATTTCATCATCATCCAGGAAAGTGGCGAAATTGGACTGAGCAAAGGTTGGGAAATTGTACGGGCGCTGATAACCACGCAGTTGAGCGCCCCACACACCAAACATCATCATCATCTCTAAATGAAGATCTAGCTACACTGAAAAAATACTATGACACATAGCATCTAAAAATCAATGTAACAAAAACAGTAAGCATAGTCATGCATCTAAACAACAAGGAAGCGAGAAGGGAAGTGTGCCTGGTTATAAGTGGTAAAGCCATCAGCCACAAAAATTTCCCAATATATCTCGGTGTTAAGCTAGATTGCAGCATGACTTTCAGACAACACCTAACTGATACTGTCCAAAAGCTAAAGACGAGAAATAACCTGCTCATCAGACTGGCAGGCACCAATTGGGGTTGTGTTGCTGCCACTCTACGAACTGCTGCACTGGCACTGGTGTATAGCGCTGCAGAATACTGTGCCCCTGTCTGGAGCAGAAGCCCGCACGCCAAAAAAGTGGATGTAGAACTAAATGCCACTCTGAGAACCGTCACCAGCACTCTCAGGCCAACTCCCATTGAGTGGCTTCCGGTGCTGGCAAACATTGCTCCTGCTTCCATACGTAGAGAGAAAGCAACCCAGGACATAGTAGAAAAAATTGAAGGAAACCCAAGGCTACCCATACATGCTGACATGGGAGTACCCACAAGACTCAAGTCCAGGAAACCTATCGTCTGGATCAGAACATTGGGCACAGAGGGTCTCGATGCTGAATGGAAGAATGCGTGGCAGGGTCTGAGAAGAGGCGTCGTGGAAAACCATCACCTAATCAATGACCCAACCAAAAGGGTTGAAGGCTTAAATCTCAACAGGAAACACTGATCGGCTCTAAACAGGTTTCGCAAGGGAGTTGGACGATGCAGACAGCAAACAACCAAATGGGGCTATACAGACAATTTGTGTTGTGACTGTGGCGAGGTACAAACAATGGACCATCTTCTGGTTTGTAACATTCATGGTTTCAGAGACGGCTCTCTGATGTCCCTCCACAAGTTAATGGACAATGCCAGGAAATGGCTCCATAATCTTAATGTTACTGTGTAATTAATTGTCTTCAATTTATGTGATTTTTGTTCCATTTAATGTAATAATGTAGTTTCCCTGACATAATTGTAATGTAATAACTGATATAATTTGTTTCTACATTGTAAGTTCCAAACATTTATTGTGATTTATATTAATCTTATCTGTTCTTTGTAAAATGTATCTGGCAGATCGAACGAGAAATAAAGTAATCCTATTTCAGAAGAATGCCTTTTGGCCAAAAGACTTAAATGTATAGCAGTCTTTTCATTGTGCCTGTCTGCAAATCACTGTCTCCTCTGTATGGTGAGTAGCAATCTGTCCTTTTCATAATATTATTGTTATCCCATCCTGGACTTTCCATTGTTTGACAGCCCCATTGTAATTTTCCTTGTCAGTAATTTAAACCATAAAATTTTTGTATGGAATGGTAGGCTCTATTAACATTTTGCAATCTCATTTTCAGTTCCAGTTGTCTCTGATTTTGTTCATCTATGATTGTGCCCAGAATCTGAACTGTTCAATGTGTTCAAATATATGTTTACTGATTATTGGGTATGAATGGTTGCCTTTTTCGTCTCTACATCTTTGAACTGTCATGTATTTTGTTTCCCAATATTTTACTATATGAAAGAACAGACACAATATATACATACACATTTAACAAATGTCTGCTTGTGTCTGTGTATGTGCAGATGGATATGTGTGTGTGTGCGAGTGTATACCTGTCCTTTTTCCCCCCTAAGATAAGTCTTTCTGCTCCCGGGATTGGAACGACTCCTTACCCTCTCCCTTAAAACCCACATCCTTTCATCTTTCCCTCTCCTTCCCTCTTTCCTGATGAAGCAACCGTTGGTTGCGAAAGCTTGAATTTTGCATGTATGTTTGTGTTTGTTTGTGTGTCTATCAACATGCCAGCACTTTTGTTTGGTAAGTCACGTCATATTTGTTATATATATAATAATAAAGGCTAAAATTGCCAGAGATCCCTTCAGTGCCTATGCACACCAAGCTTGAACTGTTATGGGAATTAGTGAGATGTTGTGAGTAATTAGGCTATTTGGTACTGACTTTACATCAGTAGTGTATGGTATAAGTTGAGAATTTGGATCTGATAGAGGCATGCTAGCATAGTCTGTGGAGTTGTGGTGACCACTATGCCTGGATGGCATAAATTTAGTGTATCTGCCCAGTAAGAAAAAGACTTCAGTTTGAATCCTGCTGGCACAAATTTCTAACTTGCACAATTGATTTAAATCAATGTCCACTGGCAGCTAATGTCTTTAATTCCTTTGTGTCTTGATTCATAGTGGCTGCAGGATCAAATTGGTGTCTGTTCTTTTGGACAAGTTCAAAAGAACAGACGCCACTTATATAGGACTAAGGAAACTACTTCTAGATCTTGGTGGTTGATAGCCATGGAGAGGGTGTAAATGATTTACTTCCACCTTTTCCCTTTCAACATCTGCAGCTACTTTACATCTTATATAAGGCAGTGCAATATCTGCCAAGCAATAAACCAGGTCTGTAGGTGTTGGTTGTCAGTCATGCAGTTTCATTCAGTGTGACATCCATTTGCTTTGCATCAGCAAAGCTGTAATATACAGGACATGCATACTCTCCTGCAGAGAAACAGTGTGCCATGGCAGAAGTTCTGTTGGCTTGAAGATGGGCTTCCCAGTTACTGCCAATGATTTTCCAACTGATGTTGTTCTTGCTGCTAATAAAATTAGTTTCAACTGAACTGTGATCTCTACACAGCCACAATACAAAATAATTTTCTGGCTTTGGTTAGGGTTTGGAGAAAATTTATGTACTCTGGGGTAATTCAGCTCTCTCCATTGCATCCAAGAACCAGTCATATGTCCTACATCCAATATGTGGGGATGGAAATTATTAATTTCTTGCAAATACGCTTCTCGGGTTTGCCGCCGGATCGTATTGTGTAAATCGTACAATATTTCTTCGATGCAACTGCTCGACATCATCAGGTGGTGGTAGCTGCTGCTGTCACTGCTGCAAGGCACGACTGATGATAATCGCGTGGCGGCGGCGGAATTTATCATGACGGGAGCAGGCAATACGGGTGCGCGAGAAGACGCTCATAGTTGGAGAAAGCGGCGCTTCTGGTGCCCCCTACTGGGAGCTGCAGAAAGGCCATCCACGCGTGCGCTTTGGGCAATAACTGTGCTGCCGGACGCTCCTGCGGATAAAGTTTGAACTAAATCTCAGCTACGCGTTGCGTCACTTGAGGAAACGGAAGTTCTTATTTTCCCTGTTTTTGATTTAATGGCAACCAGTGCTGGATTCCAGGCGGCGCTCAGTTGAAAACCTGCATCCCTGTTGATTAGATTGTCCGCCGTGCGAATATATATGGCCTCCTTAATAACACAGTCCCAGAAAGATGACGCTGGGGATAAAATTTCCGTCTGTTCGTAAAGCATACGATGTCCCGTGTCCAGGCAATGTTCCGCTACCGCTAATTTATCAGGTTGTCCCAGGCGTGTATGACGATGATGTTCGACGCAGCGTTCTTGCACGGTTCGGCATGTCTGTCCAATATAAGATTTTCCACATTGGCATGGGATTTTGTACACACCACGTTTTCTGAGGCCAAGGTCGTCTTTGACAGAACACAATAAATTCCTCAATTTCGCTGGTGGCCGAAGAACACACTTGACGTCGTGATTTTTGAGGATTCTTTCTATTCTCGAAGACATGCTGCCAAAATAGGGCAAGAACGCTGTTGCAGTGGGTGCCTCCACATCTTCATATACATCCTTGCGTCGAGTTTGCTGAGAACAGAATGCATGGCATATCTGCCTTTCGGAATAGCCATTCTGTTGGAATACCGTTCTCAGGTGTTGTAGCTCACCAGGTAGGCTGTCGGCATCTGAGACTACATGTGCTCTATGCACCAAAGAGCATAGTACACTACCGCGTTGAGCAGGATGATGGCAACTTGTGGCCTGCAAATATAGCTCTGTATGAGTGGATTTGCGATAGACGCTGTGTCCCAATGTACCGTCAGCTCTTCTTCTGACTAAGACGTCCAGGAATGGTAAGAGGCCATCTTTTTCCACTTCCATAGTGAACTGTATATTGGGATGTAGCGAGTTCAGATGTCCGAGAAACACAGGTAATGTCTCTACTTCGTGGGGCCACACCACAAAGGTATCGTCTACATACCGCCAAAAATAAGAAGGTTTGAGACTTGCCGACTGTAGTGCTTTTTCCTCAAAGTCTTCCATAAAATAGTTGGCCACCATGGGAGACAGAGGAGTTCCCATGGCAACACCGTCCACTTGTTCAAAATACTGGTCATTAAATAAGAAATAAGTTGAGGTAAGCACATGTTTAAACAACGCCACAATGTCTCTCTCAAACTGGCTGCTGATAAGCTCTAACGAGCTACATCCCAATATACAGTTCACTATGGAAGTGGAAAAAGATGGCCTCTTACCATTCCTGGATGTCTTAGTCAGAAGAAGAGCTGACGGTACATAGGGACACAGCGTCTATCGCAAATCCACTCATACAGAGCTATATTTGCAGGCCACAAGTTGCCATCATCCTGCTCAACGCGGTAGTGTACTATGCTCTTTGGTGCATAGAGCACATGTAGTCTCAGATGCCGACAGCCTACCTGGTGAGCTACAACACCTGAGAACGGTATTCCAACAGAATGGCTATTCCGAAAGGCAGATATGCCATGCATTCTGTTCTCAGCAAACTCGACGCAAGGATGTATATGAAGATGTGGAGGCACCCACTGCAACAGTGTTCTTGCCCTATTTTGGCAGCATGTCTTCGAGAATAGAAAGAATCCTCAAAAATCACGACGTCAAGTGTGTTCTTCGGCCACCAGCGAAATTGAGGAATTTATTGTGTTCTGTCAAAGACGACCTTGGCCTCAGAAAACGTGGTGTGTACAAAATCCCATGCCAATGTGGAAAATCTTATATTGGACAGACATGCCGAACCGTGCAAGAACGCTGCGTCGAACATCATCGTCATACACGCCTGGGACAACCTGATAAATTAGCGGTAGCGGAACATTGCCTGGACACGGGACATCGTATGCTTTACGAACAGACGGAAATTTTATCCCCAGCGTCATCTTTCTGGGACTGTGTTATTAAGGAGGCCATATATATTCGCACGGCGGACAATCTAATCAACAGGGATGCAGGTTTTCAACTGAGCGCCGCCTGGAATCCAGCACTGGTTGCCATTAAATCAAAAACAGGGAAAATAAGAACTTCCGTTTCCTCAAGTGACGCAACGCGTAGCTGAGATTTAGTTCAAACTTTATCCGCAGGAGCGTCCGGCAGCACAGTTATTGCCCAAAGCGCACGCGTGGATGGCCTTTCTGCAGCTCCCAGTAGGGGGCACCAGAAGCGCCGCTTTCTCCAACTATGAGCGTCTTCTCGCGCACCCGTATTGCCTGCTCCCGTCATGATAAATTCCGCCGCCGCCACGCGATTATCATCAGTCGTGCCTTGCAGCAGTGACAGCAGCAGCTACCACCACCTGATGATGTCGAGCAGTTGCATCGAAGAAATATTGTACGATTTACACAATACGATCCGGCGGCAAACCCGAGAAGCGTATTTGCAAAAGATCAGTCGGGAAAGCATGAAAAGTCACATATTAATTTCTTATTTTGATTATATCAAATAACCTTCCCAGTAGGTCTCTATATAGTGCCACCTACACGCAGTGTTTCCACTTTGGCACTCCAACACTGCACAGTTCTGATTAATGTTGTGGTTCTCTGAAACTAGCCAAGCAGTATCACAAAGAGCATGTAACACAACTAAGCAGTTCCTGTTGGAAGGATGGAGTAGAGAGTTGTACATGCATCCATCTGGTACACAAGCAGCCATTGTCTCTTTTAAGGGACCGCAGAGCAAATAGTTTTGTGACCAGAAAATCTGTTGACACTCACACAAGTTATAGTTCTAACAGTACTAGAAATAATTTTTCATCAAAATAAGAAGTCACTTCCAATCTAACAGAGGATGATTCATTGAAGAAAACTGGACTGATATATGAAATGGAGCATTTGTGGTTTAATTACATCTGCCATCTATTAAATTCATGTACAGTTTTTTAAGGAAGTAATTAAAAGGAGAAACTTGACAGATATAATTATGCTCCCTACAACAAGTTGGAATGTTCCCTCTGGTATTCTGTAGCAATGTCATAAACTATTAAAAATCAAAGAAAAAGTAATCAGTTGTTACAGATAGTTGAGACCAAATCATGGGGACAACTTTTATTTTGGTGAATATTCACATATACCAGGCCATCCATGGAATGAAGATGGTGTCCATGTTTCTTGTCAATCAAAATGTTTCCAATTCTAGTAAAACATCTTTTGGTACTGGCACTAGAGGTTGAAATAGGTAATGCAGAAAGTGAGATTCTGGTAAGTTTAGGGAGTTTACTCTCTTCAAAATGATGCTCTTGGAGGTTATATATAGAAAATTATTAAAACGTAGACTATAAACATCATTAATAAACATTAAAGAAGTTTCAACATATCAAGTCTTTCCAGCAGAAACAAAAGGCAAAACCACTGCATTATGTGCTGATTTATATATCCACTTTATAAGCTTGGACCTCGCCCGTCCATTCATCTTAAGTATCCTTTAGTTGCGCCACTTTCTTTTATGAGGAGATTCAGGAACACTGTTCTCAGTTCCAAAAAGACTCATACTATGTGCACCATTCTGTTATTACAAGATCTCTATTGGACATTGCTACAATATTTCTGAGTCCAAAACTGCTTACAAAACCTACAGGAATGTACAGACAAATGATTTATAGCAATGGAAACCCAGCTAGGTGACCTACAGTCAATCTGGATATGTGCAGGATTACATGACTGCAGTTGCACATACCTAGTTACATGTGCACAACACATTAGCTATAGAGTGTGCTTCACAAACACTGTAGAGTGGATTTTGTAGCTTGTGAATTAGCCTGCTTGGCACTATAAATTGCTTTACTTCCACTCAAGTATATCAAAGTTCCATTTGCCTGGACCAGCTATCTGAAGCTAAGGAGGAGAGCTCATTATCAATGTGAACAGAATGTGATAATGATCAGACCCATGGGCTCCTTTCAAGAAGTTCCAGTCACATATGCAAGTAAGAGATTTTTTATATATTTATTTACTTAGTGTCCATATTATCACATTCATGATATTGGACTTGTCAAAGTACAGAAAAGTATAAAATACTACATGTGGGTTATACATGGTATAGAACCATAATAACACACTTTCAGAGTCAGAATGAACATTTATTTCAGCACTGAACAGAGTGAATACCAAATGGATGTCAAACAAGGCACGAGCAAACAAAGACAGGATGCAAAGCCAAAAATACTAATCAAAGAAGTGTCACTTCACGTCAGAGACACCACAGAGATGCCCCCCACCCCCCTGGCAGTGCAGAGCACAGCTGAGTGAAGCTAGCACACGTCCACAAAAAAATCTTCGGGCCAGCGTGGAGGGTGGAGGCGGCGTCCGGTGCGCGAAGTGTGCAGCTCGGGCGTGTCGTCGGCACGGTCTTGCGCAGCGGGCAGCTGCGCAGATGGTGGCGAGTCGATGGGGGCTGCATGGCGGTGGCAGCAGGTGAGGTGTGAGGCACTGGTGGAGGCAGGTCAGCAGGGAGCGGAGAGGGGTGGCTCCAGGAGGGACCACGCAGGCTTTAAACATTGTACTGAAACTGTACTCAGGTGGCCGTTGAGCAGAATCACGAATGTATTGACCCCGTGGCATAATATGTGGTGCGGGTCAGAGTATGGAGGTTGCAGAGCTGTGTGAATGGAGTCATCTCATAACATGACGAAATTGCAAGAATTCAAGTCCTTATGACCCGAACACCTGTGGCATGGTGTGTGTGCGAGGTAGAGGTGGACAAAGGTGGGCACATGAGCAATGCAATTGTTCAACGAGGGCCGGCAGGCTGGTAGGCTCCATCGGAGAAGTGTCCTCAATGAATTCAGCAGGCAGGATGAGCGGCTCACCATTCAGGATCTCCGCCAACGAAGCATTGAGGTCCTCCTCGTGCACGGAGCAGATTTCCAGCAATACCCAGGACAGAGCCTCAGACCAAAGCCCACTGTGGCACATGAGTGCAGCTTTTAATGTTCTGTGCTATCACTTGACTAGTCCATTGGCCTGCGGATGGTATGCAGTCATGCGAAATTTCGCCACCCCGCACAACTCACACAGGTGAGTGAAAACCAATAACTCGAACTGGTGGCCTTTGTCCATTGTAAGTCAAAGAATGCAAGCGCGTGACCACGAGTGACAATTGTGCCACACGCCTGGGCAGATGAAATGTTCGGCTATCAGGTATATTGTTGCCCATGTTCCGGGGTGAGCAAGATTATGTAATGCGTCGAAAATCCTGCACCGAAGGGGGGAAGCACCAAGGGGTGGGGCGAACCAGTAGAAACGTCACAGATGATAGGAATTGATGACCTGTACAAGGCAATAGGTTTGATGATGAACGAAGAACTGTCGTCCGAGAGCAGACATTGAGTGTCCATGTCTTTGGCCTGAAGCTGTGCCAGTTCCTCTAAGTTCAACAGGTTGGAGATCATTGAAATGCAGGAGAGGTAGTCAGCAATTACATTTTCCACACCGCAGGCGGAACAAGCGTCCGAAGAATGTTGGCAAATAAAGTCCATGTGCCAGAAGCGGCGCGGTGGGAGATCTTTCGCATCAACAAGAGGTTTATGATCAGAATATATGGTGAAAGTGCATCCTTTGGCGTTGCTTCTGAAATAATTGACTGCCTCATAAACTGCAAAGAACTCATGGTCGAAGGCCAACCATTTACATTGACTCCTCGTAAGCTTTTTCCAGAAGAAATCAGCGGCCGCATTGAGTCTGCAGTGTGCTTTTGGAGGACAGCACCTACTGCCGACTCGCTAGCGTCAGTAGTGATAGAAATCCATGCCTCAGGGTCCGGGTGCGTGAGAGTGATAGCCTGCGCAATGGCCGATTTCAAATTGTCAAAAGCATCCAGCATGGTCCTAGTCCAGTCCAGTTTACACTTTCCAGTTGTATTTTTACCGAAGAGGGTGTTGATTAGAGCTGACTGGATGGAGGCAGCCCAAGGAATATGTTTATGATTCGTGAGTCAGTAGGGCGGAGGCTGTCGGCCGAGACTGTATGGCCAAGGAAAGTAACAGATGTAGAACAGATCTGCGATTTGTCAACGTTAATAACCATGCCATTGGCCATAAGAGCCAGACGAGCCACACGAACTGCATCGAGGTGAAATTTGTTCCTCTGCAGACGAGAAAAAGGTAAGTATGTCATCCAAATAGGCAAAATTGAAAGGAAGTGGTAGCAAAATCGAATCAATGAAACATTGCCACGTCTGTGCAACGTTTTTTAAACCATATCGCATGAAGCAGTATTCAAAAAGGCTGAAAAGCATAAGGATTGCTGTTCTCAGAATGTCCAGCATGTGCATTGGAATTTGGTGATATGCGTTCGAACTTCGAGCCGTGTAGTAACTGCATGAAATCCTTTATATGCGGAATTGGATAGTTTTCTATAATAGTTCTAGCATTAAGGGACCTGTAGTCATTGCAAATGTGGAGCGAACTGTCTTTCTTAGGCACCAGGTGAATGGGGGAGGACCAGTTGCTGTCAGAAGGTCAGAGCACACCCAAAGCCAGTAAATCCTGAACAATCTCTTTCTCTTGCAACAATTTCGTAGCATTAAGATGTCGAGCTTTGTAACATAACATAACATGCATGGTGCAGATTCGGTGGCAGGTGCCATTGCTGATTGCCAGGACCCGTGAGGGGAGGTACGCATGGTGGGGCGAGAGGGGGGGGCACAAACGGCAGCTGGTGACCGACCTTGGAGTGCCGGGATGGCGTATATGAAGCATCGGCTGCAGGCGATGGCTGAGCACGTGGTGCGGTAGCCACAGAAAGCACATGGACGTCTGAGCTGGGCCGGAGTAACGTGGGCAGGGACTCAGCGGGAGATGGCGACGGCGGCCATGGTGTGACAGCTACAAAATGCGAAGGATCCCTCAAAGTGGGGTTGGGTGCGTCCGGTAGGTCCAACTGCATCTGCGCAGAACCGGCAGCAGGAAAGGTTCAGCTCAACACAGGAGTGGGGCAGAGCAAAGACACTGTAGGAGAAGAAGGCCACATTGACAGGAGCAGCTCTGCAGAGAGGCAGCGTAAGGTAATCCATGCACCAGCCAATCCAGCGGAGGCAGTAGCAATGTGAGAGCGTAAGTCCATGTTATAAGTGCATAGTCCGTCGATCTGCTTGCGGACATCCGATAAATCAGAGAGATGAGCCATTCTTGCCTGGTTAGTTCTTTGAAGAATGGGCTCTAGTCTTCTTTTCATTTCTAACCTGATTTTCATGCCCTGAGAGTCCTGGACTTCTTCTCAGTTGTTTTCTTCTGCAGTGAATTGGGCCATAAAAAATCGTACATATGTTGTTTGGATGCTAACTTCTGCCTGGTACTTCATCGTGATCTGTTGCTTTTCACTTTTGACCACTATGGTATGGCTTTCTCCTTGGTCTTTTTACATGGTGATATTGTCTTCTGTGCTGGTTCCCTGCCATTTGTTCATTCCACTGAAGACTTCGTGGTTTCTTCTTCTGTTATTTTCATATACTGTGGTGATATTGTCTTCTGTGTTGCTTCCTTGTCACTTGTTCATTCCATAGTATGCATATTTACTGTTAATTTTTTTGTTTTGCCTTCTGTTATTTTCCCATATTGTAAGCACACAGTTTTGGTGAGTTACTGATCTGCCTGTTGCAGACAGTTAACAAAGATTAGTGACGGTGTGGTGGGCTGAATTGTGGCTGCATAATGAAGGTTCCTGCATAGTTTTTCTTTCCCTTTCAGAACTAAATGTAGCCCATGCTTCATATAGTCAGTCCTCCTTAAAAACAGATTAACATTCAATATCTTCACGTGACTGTACCGGGCAACATATTCCATCAAGAATGTGTTCATTTTGTATATTTTGTTGTTCCAGTTCGCCCTATCAAATCTGTAGGGTACTGTACACAGAATCACTTTAGTGTTCGTAGTTTTTGTGAGTAGATGGAGAACATATTGACATCTCCACAATTGAGTTTTTTTGATAAAGTAAAGGTACAATCATGGTCAATAGCTCATGGAAAATAGTGACAAATTAGGTAAGGTAGTTAGATCTGTAAAATAAATCTCTGCTGTATGTGGAGAATGTGCAAACATCTCAACAGCTGAGCTTCTTTGATAACATAAAAATACCATCATGGGCGAAAGGTCATTGAACAATATAGCCACAAATTAAGATGGCTAGATAAATGAAAAAAATTCCTTCTGTACATCATTTAATGATCTCTGCATGACACAATTTTAAATATGCCAGCTGGCAGATTTAGACTTGCTGCCACAAAATGGGGTGATGATTGCACCATACACAGTACTGTTAAATGCTTGTATGGTGAAGTTGTATGGATAAACAGGACAGTACCATTCTACCCTTAATCCGATCTTCTTCAGTTGTGTTGTATCTGGAAGATCTAATCTGGGATGAGGACAGTGCCATTCTACCCTTAATCTGATCTTCTTCAGTTGTGTTGTATCTGGAAGATTTAATCTGGGATGTAGGATTGGATGATATGTTTGCAGTCAATACCATTGATGGATGAATGGTGCATAATGTGGAGTACACGTTTCTGTAATATGTTACTGATAGCTCATTCCTCTCGAGGACTTTCAGTTCTGTTTATAGAGTTGAAAATATGGTTTGTTATTTCTTGAAGTGGGGGCACGATGTTTGGTTGCAGTCACACTGGATGGCCTGGTGTATTAATGCAACAAGATTGCACATGCAGATATTGTGTGCTGTTCTGAGCCAGGTGATACTTAATAGATTTTGTTTCTGATGCTGACAAAACTAATTAAGTTTGTTCTCCAATACATACACTACCGTCCATAAGTTTGGAAACACCTAGTAATTATAGACAATGGAAAGGAAATATAGTATAAAAATGCATTTCGTTGTATTCCAAATGTTTATTAAGCTCAAATAATACATAGGAAGACGCAACAATTAAATTTTTGATTCCTCAAAATAGCTTCCTTCACTGCCTTGCACACTCTTGGCATGCACTGCATCAGTTTTTCCAAGGTTTCAGTTAGAATTAATCTGCATTCTTACTGCAGGAGCTCCCACAATTGTGACCCACTCATGATTTACCGTTTTCGGATCCTCCTGTCCAATTCATCACATACCAGCTCAACTGGGTTACAATCAAGGGATTGGGGCGGCCATTCCATGTTTTTCAATATTTTACGAACCTCTAGAGACTTCACATACTTCTGACACAAGCAAGACATATGTTTTGGGTCATTGTCTTGCTGCAAGACAAACCCTTTCCCAATAAGATGCAAACCAGATGTCTTAGCATGTTGCTGGAGAATAGCATGATAATCTTTTTGGTTCATTTTTCCATCTATTTTCAACAAATCTCCGACTTTATTCCCTCCAAAGAATCCCCATATCATCACAGAACCCCCTCCATGTTTTACAGTTGAAATTACGCACTGAGGATTCAAGCTTTCATGGGGTAAACGGCGTTTACTTCCATATATTTCGAACGTGGATTTATCAGTGAATAAGACTCTTTCCCAATCCCCCACTGTCCAATGTTGCTGTGTCTTAGCCCACTGAAGCCTTTTCTTCTTGTCAACAGGGCGCAACAGTGGTTTCCTTGTTGCTACATAACCTTGGAGGTTGTTGTCTGCCAGGAATCATCTCACTGTTGGCTCACTCACCAGTGCATCCCTCACTGCGTTTAGTTCAGCAGTCAATTCACGGACAGTTTTTAATCTGTTACGTTTACTGGTAACTATCAAATACTTTTCCTGTCATTCTGATATTTTCCTGGGTGCTCCTGAGTGAGGACGAACTCCATAGGAGCCTGTTTCTCGATGCTGGTGCACGGTTTTGACAATTCCACTGATAGAAATCATCAGTTTCTTTGCTATTTGTCGGACACTGTTGCCTTCTTGGTGCAAAGTGATTATCATTACCTGTGATTCATGAGGAATCTGGCACTTTGGGGCCATTTTCAATTACTTTTGTGGCATGTTATACCTTCATGCGAACGCAGCTGCAAGTGAACATAAATGTAAACAATGTACCTCTACAAAGTCATGTGGTCTACTCGCACCACCTGGCATGTTTAGTAGAACTGCTTGGACAGGTAACGTCGGTTTACATAAAACAGAGCAATACTAGTATGTTCCAATATGTATGTATATGTACAATAATTAAGTGTACAATACTGTATGTGTCATTATTAACCATTATTGGAGCTTGCTATTCCATATTCCAGCCAATAACTCACATAGAGCACTTCCATCTTGCTCCGTTGTAATACACAGCATGGTATTTCCAAACTTATGGAGGGCAGTGTACCTTCATTCTATCATGACATTTAATCCTGTTTTATTTTAAATTTCAGGATATGTGTAGATAAATTACTATATTTAACCATAATCAACTCAGATCATGCAACGTTTATCAGGTGAGTTTACAGAATAATCAGATACCACAGGATACATTATAATTGCTATAGTAAATACAGCAACAAACAGAAAAAATACACCAGATCCATCTATGAATGACTGTAACATCAAACAATGAAAACTCCAATTTGGAATATCAACAGTATAAGGAAAAGGATAGATTGTTACTCGCCATAAAGATATCTTGAGTTGCAGACAGGCACAATGAAAAGATTGTTACAAATTTAGCTTTTGGTCAAAGCTTTCTTCAGAAAAGGAAACATACAGACATTCATTCACACAAACAAGAACAAGCTCATACATTCATGACTGCCATCTTCAGCAGCTCGAACCGGAATGCAATTGTCATGTGCAACAAAAGCCGCAATCTGAAGGGGGTAGTGAAGGGTAAGGGACAGCAGAATATGGGTGACTTTCCTTTTCTAAGAAAGGCTTTCATCAAAAGCTAAATGTGTAACAATCTTTCTGTTGTGCCTGTCTGCAACTCATTGTTTCATCTTCACAAAGAGTAGCAATCTGTCCTTTTCCTTACATTGTCATTATTCCAACATGGAGTTCCATTGTCCGATTCTGCCTCATGGCTTTTCCTCCATCCCACAACCTTGTGATATTTTCCTTTGTTACTATTCTGTAAAGCATTACTTTTGTCAGTGTCTGTTCTTTCTTGTGTTTATTCATTGCATTCTGAACTGCACAAAACTGACTTCCAAGCCACACTGTACCAAAGATCTCATCTGCACATAACAGATGACTATGTGCCTGTGGTGATGGTTGGTCCAGTATATGATGCCTCAAATTCTTCCCTCTGATAACTATAATTATTCCTATTGATCCCATTTCCTCCCTCATCCTTGCACATTTTCATGTTTTATTTTCCACACCTCCCTGTGGCCCATGAATGTGTAAAGCTCAACTTAACCAATTCTCTTCTTCCCCTCTTCCCTTATCCCAACTCAAGCAAACTGCCATAACTCATCCATTCCTTTACTTCCACGTTTTTGTATGCTTTTTAACAATTTTGTGCAAATTTTTACTTGGTTACATGCATTTGTGCTTATTTTTATGTATTTATGTGCATGTTTATATATTTATGCATATTTTTATATATCTGTGTGTATATTTACATATCTGTGCATGTTTTTGTGTCTCTTTAAGTATTTTTCCGTAGCTTGCCTCACAACCATCTAACACTCTCATTTGCTCATTTCTACCTCATTCTGGTTTTCCCTTATGCCGTCCTTAGATAAAACCCAGTCCCACATCCAGTTCCTTAAATGTTGCATAAACCAAGGAATCCTCCCAAATGGACTTACTATAAAAATTCCTTTGTCTGGATCTCATCCATTCTTTCACAATGACCTTCACCTTTTCAGGTTCTGTCCTCACAAACCTGGTACAGCAAAAACACACCTCCATGGCAAAGCTATTCCAAACTACTTCCGCTCCCTCCGCAAGATGCTGCTACTGTCCAATACCTACTACATATATCACATCTCTGAAACTGAATGCCTTGATCTCCAGCACCTGGAGGAGCATTCCAGACCTCACCTCTATATGTTACCCAGTCTACTGACATCCTACTGTAACCTTGAGGTGCCAATATCCAACCCCTATTCTGCTCAGTGTTCCTCCTCATCAACATCTCATAGAACATAGACGCTGCCCAGATGACCTTTCCAACTGCCATATACCCCAAAACTCCACCAAATCCAGAGCTGAAACATTCTCAGAACACTGTTGTTAACTTTCCACCACACCCTCAGCCTCACAGAAGTTTCAGTCCTATCCAAAGGCCTCACCTTTAGTCCCATACCCAGATCTAACCATGTTCGACTTGTCAAAGACCTACTCTCCTTCTCCCAATGCCTGCAATGGAAACACTTCTTTGCCACCAGTCTTTCCAACCAAAGTGAACCTAATCGCATCATTGAACTCTGCCTCTCCTTGTTCATACCACTATCGAACCATGATCCTCTCCTCCACATAACCAACACTGGTCACCATCCAGGAATTCCTTACTTCCAACTAGGCCTCGCTGTCCAACCCCAAAGTCGCTTTATAAGACCACCAACCTTTTGGCAGAAGCCATACACAACCTCCAAACAAATCTTGACCTGATCGTCCTACCTCCAGACAAAGGTTCCATCACTGTCATTATGAATCATGGTGACTACCTAACTGAAGACATCTGTCAGTTATCTGATTCCCCACCTGTAAACTCTGCCAGAATGGTCCCATCTCAGAAGTCTAACAAACTCTCCAGTCCCTGCTTAATATCTTAGGCCCTTCTCAGATCCTCTGCTCTGAAATCCATTTCCCTCCTCACCCCAATGTCACCCCGCACAACCACCTTCTACATGCTCCCCAAAATCCACAAACCCAACAATCCTGGACACCTCATCGTCGCTGATTATAGTGCCCCTCCTGAATGAATTTTGGCCCTCATTAACCAACATCTTCAACCAATTGATCGTAATCTAGTCTCCCATATCAAAGACACCAACCTCTTCCTCACTGACGCTTCCCCACCCCTAATCATCGCTATTGACACCACTTTCCTGTACACCAACGCCCCCCCCCCTTTTTTTTTCACCCACACATCAAGTTCTGGAGGACCAAATTGAGGAGCAAATCTCCAAGGTCATGGAATGTGTCATTACATGAAATTAATAACAGATAAAAATAAAATGTTTATGAACCTGAAAAAAGTCAATCCATAAGCCTAAGTAAATGCAATTAACTATACAACAAGAATGAGATTAATTTTTCAAGGAACTCCTCAACAGAATAGAAGGACAAACCCATGAGGAAACTCTTCAGTTTTGATTTGAAAGCACGTGCATTACTGCTAAGATTTTTGAATTTGAGTAGTAGCTTACTGAAAATGGATGCAGCAGTATACTGAACACCTTTCTGCACAAGAGTTAGGGAAGTCCAATCCAAATGCAGGTTTGATTTCTGCAAGTATTGACTGAGTGAAAGCTGCTTATTCTTGGGAATAAGCTAATATTGTTAACAAGAAATGACAGTAAGGAATATATAAAACTTCCTGGCAGATTAAAACTGTGTGCCAGACTGAGACTCGAACTCGGGACCTTTGCCTTTCACGGGCAAGTGCTCTACCAACTGAGCTACCCAAGCACGACTCACAACCCGTCCTCACAGCTTTACTTCTGCCAGTACCTCGTCTCCTACCTCCCAAACTTTACAGAAGCTCTCCTACAAACCTTGCAGGCACACGGTTTTAATCTGTCAGGAAGTTTCATATCAGTGCACACTCCGCTGCAGAGTGAAAATCTCATTCTGGAAACATCCCCCAGGCTGTGGCTAAGCCATGTCTCCACAATATCCTTCCTTTCAGGAGTGCTAGTTCTGCAAGGTTTGCAGGAGAGCTTCTGTAAAGTTTGGGAGGTAGGAGACAAGGTACTGGCAGAAGTAAAGCTGTGAGGATGGGTCGTGAGTCATGCTTGGGTAGTTCAGTTGGTAGAGCACTTGCCTGCGAAAGGCAAAGGTCCCGAGTTCGAGTCTCGGTCGGGCACACAGTTTTAATCTGCCAGGAAGTTTCATATCAGCACACACTCCGCTGCAGACTGCAAATCTCACTCAGTAAGGAATATATATATTGAGAGGCCAATGTCAAAATACCCAGACTCGTAAACAGGGGCCGACAAGAAGTTCGTGAACTTACATCACTTATTGCCTGAACCGCCTGTTTCTGAGCCAAAAATATCCCTTTAGAATGGGAAGAGTTACCCCAAAATATAATACCACATGACATAAGCAAATGAAAATAAGCAAAGTAGACTAATTTTTGTATCAAATGATCACTCACTTCAGATACCATTCGAATAGTAAAAATTGGCAGCATTAACTCTTTGAACAAGATCCTGAATGTGAGCTTTTCATGACAGTTTACTATCTATCTGAACACCTAGAAATTCAAACTGTTCAGTTTCACTAATCACATGCACATTCTGTGAAATTAAAATGTCAGGTTTTGTGGAAGTGAGTGTTAAGAAACTGAGTCTTATTGTGATTTAGCATTAGTTTATTTTCTACAAGCCATGAACTTAGGTTGTGAACTGCACTATTTGAAATCGAGCCAATGTCGCACACAACATCCTTTACTACCAAGCTAGTGTCATCAGCAAACAGAAATATTTTAGTTACCCATAATACTATAGGGCATATCATTTATATAAGTAAGGAACAGGAGTGACCCCAACACTGACCCGTGGGGCAACCCCCACTCGACCGTACCCCACTCAGGCCCCACACCACAGCCATTCTCAACATTGTGAATAATGGCCTTTTGCTGTCTGTTGCTAAAGTAAGAGGTGAACCAATTGTGAGCTACTTCCCGTATTCTATAATGGTCCTACGTCTGGAGCAATATTTTGTGATCAACACAAATAACACCTTAGTTAAATCAAAAGATATGCCTAGCATCCATTACCTCACAGAGAAAATAGAATATAGCATTTTTAGTTGTTAAATGACTTGTAAAGCCAAACTGTACATTTGATAGCAAATGGTGTGATAGAAAATGATCAGTTATCCTCACATAACTTTAGCAAGCACTGGTGGCATAGAAATAGGTCTAAAATTGTCTACATTATCCCTTTCTCCCTTTTTATAAAGCAGCTTTACTACTGAGTACTTTAATCTTTTCCTAAAGGAAAAATTATGGCTAAATACAGGACTACCATGTCCAGCACAGTACTCTAATATTCTGCTAGGCACTCCATCATAACCATGAGAGTCCTTGGTCTTTAGTGATTTAATTACTGACTCAGTCTCCCCCTTGTCTGTATCACAAAGGAGTATTTCAGACATCGATCTTGGAAATACATTTGCCAAGAAAGTTATATGGTTCCATGTGGAAGCTAAATTTTTGTTTAATTCACCAGCAATGCTCAGAAAAGGATTGTTAAATACTGTACATATATACTGATTTATCAGTAACAGAAATATTTTTACCACAAACTGCCTTTACATCATCGACCTTGCGATGCTGACCGTCACTTCCTTCACAACTGACCATATGGTTTTAATTTTATCCTGTGAATTAGCTATTCTATTTGCATGCCACATACTTTCTGCCTTCCTATTAACATTTTTTAAGCACCTTACAATACTATTTGTAATGGGCTACTGTAGCTTGATTGTGACTACTTCTAACATTTTGATATAATTCCCGCTTTGTTCTGCATGATATCCTGATCCCACTAGTCAGCCATCTGGGCTGCCTATTACTGCTAGTACCCCATTTAGAATGTTCTAATGGAAAGCAACTCTCAAAGAGCATGAGAAATGTGTTAAGGAAAGCATTATATTTATCATCTATGTGATCGGCACTATAAACATCCTGCCACTCTTGTTCCTTAATAAGGTTTAAAAAGCTCTCTATTGCTATTGGATGAACTTTCCTACATAGTTTGTAATTATATGTGACATTTGTATGAGTAAAAAAGACTTTAGTGTTAAAATTTGTGCATCATGGTCTGAAAGGCCATTCACCCTTTTACTAACAGAATGCCCATCTAGTAATGAAGAATGAATAAAAATATTGTCTACGGCTGTGCTGCTGTTCCCCTACACCCTAGTTGGAAAAAACACAGTCTGCATCAGATCATATGAATTTAGGAGCTCTGCCAATATTCTTTTTCTTGCACCATCATATACAAAATTTATATTGAAGTCACCACATACAACTAATTTCTGGTACTTCCTACAACGTGAATCAAGAACCCTCTCTAGCTTGAGCAGAAACGCTCTGAAGTCATAGTGAGGGGACCTATAAACAACAATCAGAAGTTTAGTTTCACTAAATTCAACTGCCCCTGCACAACATTCAAATATCCGTTCAGTGCAGTGCCATGATATGTCTGTGGACTCAAATAGAATACTGTTTTTTACGTACATAGCCACTCCCCCAGTCCGCAAGGAACTCCTAGAAAAACAGCCAGCTAATCTGTATCCTGATAAAGGAAGCCTCGGAATTGACTAATTATTTAAGTGGTGCTCTGGCATACCAGTAATTTCAGAGTCAACATCTATAAGCAGTTCACTGACTTTATCTCTAATACCTATTATATTCTGATGAAATATGCTAATTCCTTCTCTACTCGGAAACATGATGTCCTCTGAAGATGAGCCCTCAGCTAGAGGGACTCCCTCTAAACAGGTATACCTATCAGTTGACTTCAATCTAAAAAAAGGTGCAGCTCTAAACAAACTACTACAGGAATTTTTCCATGAGTGATCCCACCACCACCCACTACACTGTCACCTATGAGCTTTGCCAGCCTCCCCTTCCCATACCTATGGAAGTGCAGGCCATGGCTAGTGAAACCCGATCTACTGATAGACCCAACTGGCACCACTGAAATGTGACCCATGCCCTCTGCCATCAGCACCCTCCCCAGCCTCATGTTAATGCACCTAACAGCTGCATTAAGATGAGGCTGATCATGATGCTGAAACAGTTGCATGAAATACACATTAGTGCCACCAGTTTGAGTAGCTATCTTAACCAGGTCACCACATACATCATATTCCCCATCCCTGTCAAGACTGCTCCCTGCTCCACCCACTATCACTACCTGATCCTCCTTTGTAATATTCCTACATAACTCCCCTATGCTGTCAGTCACATGAGCCAACCCTGCACTAGACTTCACAATGCTGGTGACCTGGTACTCACTCCCCAACACTTTCTGCAACTACTGTCCCACACCTCTATCATGTGAAGTACCTAGCAGCAGAACCTTCTTCTTTCAGTCAGACTTTGCAACTGACCTAGGCCTCCTAACTGCTGAGGACTGCTGCACGTTCCCTGCATCTACAGCTACAAGAGGCTACTCTCCACTCATCGCTGACAGTTGGTCAAATCTATTGCATATACGCAAAGTATAACTGTCTGAATACCTCCTCCTCCTAGCTACCTTCTTGCCAACTGCCAGTTCCCATTCCCCATCACCCTTCACCTTCCTCAGCCTATCTAGTTCCTCCTTTCTGCGTTGTAACTGCACCTGAAGGGTGCAGATCTTACGCTCCTGCTCCTCTATCAACTTATTTCTGCTACAGATTCTGTATTCCCAGGAGAGGATCTCGCTAGAATGCCCACAGGCTTCCCCACTGCATTCACCCCTAATGAAAATACTTTGAACGAATCCCACACCATGACCCACTACTCACAAACCTATGACAGAGCCCACACTTCTCACTCATGGTAAAGATTTACAGTTACTGAAAATAAACTATATGTCTATGTCACCTAAGTTCAGTTACATCAGTATAACTATTTATAGAACTAACAATAGCGGTCTCAAAATTCTCTACTAAGAAAGCAACTACTTGTATTAATACGAGGGCCGTTCAGAAAGTAACCTCCGGTTGATTTAAAAAAATACACCAAGTTAAATAAAAATATTTTAATATATACATCTTACAACTACATCTTTGCACTATTTTTCTACATAGTCTTCATAGCGATTGAGGCACTTATCGTATCTCTTCACAAGCTTTGAAATTCCTTCTGCATAAAAATCACCCGCTTGTGCCTGGAGCCAGCCTGTGACCGCATCTTTGAGCTCTTCGTCGTCATCAAACCGCTGTGACCCAAGCCATTTCTTCAAATGCATGAAGAGGTGATAATCACTTGGCGCCAGGTCTGGGCTGTAAGGTGGAGGGTTGATAACGTCCCACTTGAAGGACTCAAGAAGGGCCGTTGTTCTGCGAGCAGAGTGAGGACGGGCGTTATCGTGCAAAAAAACGATACCGGAAGTCAGCATACCACGGCGTTTGTTCTGTATAGCCCGTCGTTACTTTTTTATTGTTTCACAGTACACGTCTTGATTAATGGTCGTACCACGTTCCATGAATTCAACCAACAACACCCCTTTGGCATCCCAAAACACCGTTGCCATCAGTTTTCTGGCAGAAAAATCTTGCGAGGCTTTTCTTGGTTTGGTAGGCGAATTTGAATGTGCCCACATCTTTGATTGTACTTTTGTCTCAGGGTTCACGTACTTAATCCAGGTTTTGTCACCGGTCACGATTCTGTTTAACAATGGTTCTCCTTCGTCCTCATAACGTGACAGAAAGTCTAATGCAGAGGCCATTCTTTGAGTTTTGTGGTGGTCGGTAAGAATTTTGGGCACCCATCGTGCACAGAACTTACGGTAACCCAATCTTGCTGTCACTATCTCGTACAAGAGAGTCTTAGTAATCTGTGGAAAACCAGTAGACAACTCCGACATTGAGAAACGTCGATTTTCACAAACTTTTGCATCAACTGTCTGAACGAGTTCGTCAGTCACCAATAATGGTCTACCACTCCTCTCTTCATCATGAACGTTTTCTCGTCCACTTTTAAATAAACGTACCCATTCACGGACAACTCCTTCACTCATAACTCTTGGTCCGTACACGGCACAAAGCTCATGATGAATAGCTGCTGCAGAATATCCTTTGGCTGTAAAAAACCTTATGACAGCACGCACTTCACATTTGGCGGGGTTTTCTATTGCAGCACACATTTCAAACTGCCACAAAAACTAAACTAGCGCAGGTACAACGTTCACTCGACCACGGCTTGATGCCGACTGACCTGTTGAGTGCGTGAATGCACAGATGGCATCGCTACTCCACCCACAACCCGCACTGTGACCGATCGGAGGTTACTTTCTGAACCGCCCTCGTACTACTACATCACAGCTAATACCAATACCAACAAAATTTCACAAAATTATTAACTAAAACCAAAAATTCAAGCGGCCACTGTAACACTTAATGAAGTTAAAACACTGAATGAAAATTTTAGTGTAATATTTCACTGTAAAACAATAAAAAAACATCAGCTGAAAACTAAAGCACAATGTTTACTTAATGACTTCAATGCAAATTCTGAGTAGTGACCAAATTTCCAAAAGTTTATTAAATCATTGTTTTGTCACAAACAGCACAAAACACTGCTGAAAACTATTAAATTTAATAACTGTATAACATTGCACAAATAACTCTGTCAGTACTTAGCTTTATAACTGCTACAGCTGCAACTCCATGCCGCAAAATGAAACACACTACTGAGGCACGAGGCTTGGACGAACAACGTAAGCACACTCACGAATAACAAACCATTAATGAAAATCCATGAATAAGTTACTTTTACAGCAAATATTAACACAAATAAAGTTTAAAATATGTAATTAAAGCCTAAAACTTTATAAAATATTGACAAACAATTTCAACAGAAGTCCAGCATACGTGACTTGATGCCCATGGCCTTGTCGTTATTTAACTCTAACTTTCCCAATGTCCTTCATACTCCAATCGTACTACCTCATTCCTCATACATCTTACCATCTTTATGCTAAACCACAACTACTTCTTCCTTGAAGGGGAGGCATACAAACAAATCCACAGGACAGCCTTGCCGTGTGGGCACCCTCTTATACCAACCTGTTTTAAGGGCTGCCTACAGAAGACTTTCGTAGCCAAACCCCTAGTCTGGTTCAGGTTCGTTGATGACATCTTCATGATCTGAACTTAGGACCAAGGCACTCTATTTTCATTCCTTCACAACCTCAACACCTTCTCTTCACCTAGTCCTCCTCAACCCAGCATGTAACCTTCCAGTGCATGTAAAACTCACCAACCACCAGCAGTACTTGCATTTCAGACAGCTGCCACCCCATCCACACCAAAAAATCCCTCAGCTGTCTTCCCATACACACCAAAGAATCCCTCCTAAACAGTGTAGATACCCAGGTATGGTGTATCTGCATTAAGAAGAAATCCCTTGCCCAACAGCTGAAGGTCTCACCAAGGCCTTCACAAACAGGCACATCACCAGACCTGGTCCACAAACAGATCTCCCATGCAACATCCCCACACTTAAGAACCAGCTACAAAGGGACATCCCCTTCATCACCCAAAACCATCCCGAATTGGAAAAACTCAACCACATCCTTCAGCAGGATTTTATTATCTGTCATCGCGCCCTTAAATGAGGGACATCCTACCCAAAAACCTTCCCCACCCATCCTAATGTAGTGTTCTACTGCCCACCATAGTCCATTCCAATGCCACTCTCAATCCCAACCCCTTGTCGCAAGGATCATACCCCAGTGGAAGACACAGGTGCAAGGCCTGCACAATCCAACCACCCAGCACCGCCTATTCCAGTTTTGCCATAGGCTTATCCTATCCCATCAGAGGCTGGGTCACTGTGAAAGCAGCCATGTCATATACCAGCTCTGCTGCAATCAGTGCACAGCTTTTTATATTGGTAATTGGTGTGACTACCAACCAGCTGCCCACCAGGATGAAAGGCCACATCAAACTGTGGCCAAGAGCAAAGTAGACCACCCTGTGACACAACATGCAGCTGAAGAGAGCATGCTTGATTTCAATGGCTGCTTCACAACCTGGCCCACCTGGATCCTCCAGCCCACCATCAGATTTATTGAACTACACAGATGGGAGTCATCTTTACAACACATTCTATGCTCCTGAAACTGAGACACTATGCAAATTGATAGGTCACGCCACACCCCATACAGGCTTACCTTTGGTGCGATGAGGTATGAACATGGTATCAAGCAATCGACTTGAGCAGTGGCGAGGACAGAGGACATAGTGAAGCTGGCCATGGGGCTTGGTTGCATATCCTATAGTTCACTGTGCATTTGTCCTCTGAATATGTTGGGCGTGTATGCAAGGATTACATAGGGAAGCCAGCTCACCAGATAGATGTGATCACACTGGGAGGGAAGCAAGCAGAAAGAAGCCATTTGCTGCACTAACCAAGCTTCGGACAACACTGGGAGTTATTCTTCAGCTGACACCTCATGATCTTTTCAATGAATGCATCTGGGAACTCTCATATTTCTCAGAGTTAACTTTGAGTGAGGAAGAGTCAAATTCTGAGTAGTGACCACATGTCAGTGTTTGGTGTTCTTAGTGTTCCTCCTGTTGTGGAAGGAGCCTTTGTTTTGCTCATTACTCTGTGACTTAAGTGAGCAAACTGCATTGTCTCCTGGTTTGTGCTTCAGCTCAGCCTCCTCATTTAGAGTTTTGTGGCTGCTGCCCACTTACTGTCTCCAAATTTGAATGTAATGACCTGCATTATTGTGTCCCACTGGTGTCACATTTGACTTAAAGTTTAATAAGTTATTGTGGCAAAGTTTGTAAAATTTTATTCTTTTCCTGTTTACTTATGTTTTATTTATTATTATTGAAGTGTTATGCTGATTACCAGCAGGAACCAACATGTATTTTGAAACTTAAGTCTCATGGTATTCTGTAATAATTTTTGTGAAACATTAATTACTACTGCCTGGGAAAAATTTACTCTGAGTGCATTGCTGTCTATTTATTATTAGTATTATGTTGATGATGTTCACCAACTGTACAGTCCGTGAGTAGTTTCTTGCAATGGTTCTACATTTGGTATGTGAATTTTGGAATTATCATATAAGTCTCCCAATACAATTGCCTTGGACATTACATTGCTGCCTCACACAGCCTCTTTCATCTACTTCCTGATTTCAACTTGTCTAATCGTTAATTATATGATGTTTCTGCATATAGTCACATTTGTCTCCTATATGTGTTCTAGAAGATGAGAGCCAAAATTCTGAGCAGTTCAATTGTTAACTGTCCTGAGTTTGGACCAGTGGTGGTGGGCACTATGGATCAATTTTCTTTATATTGTTATTTAAGTACCATTTTGTAAAATTCTGTTGATCAGAACTTGATTAAATTACAATCTGGAGACCTTTGTATTCTGATTTACAACTTTGGTATCAAAGTTACTAATTCCCAGTATGTTAGTAAATATTTTTTTGGACTCTGTAGTGAACTTTTGGATCTCAGATTTTGATTATATTAAATGTTATTAATCTTGCCAAATGAATTTCATGTTTTTATAAGCAACAGACTGTTTCTTTTTAAATTAACTAGCTTAAAGAGTTTGGTTAAATTACTTTCATGTTTCACTACTGGTAAATGATTAACTGTTGTATTCATCTTTCATAACCTGAGTATTAACCTTGTACTTAGGTTTCAGCATATGTCTTGAGGTGTTAATAAATTTAGTTTTGGAAACTTGTCGATGTTGTGGGGGATGTTCAGTCCCAATCTTTCCACTTGCAAGCGATTTGGCATGGAACCTAGCATAACAGAAATTATCCCAGCCTCAACCTATGGTAACCTATTGGCATCACACCCTCCGCCCAACAGTTTCCACCCCCTCCGTCCTATCACATCCTCCTTATCCACATCCCCTCATGCTCATTGTGTGCTGCCCTCTGCCAATATACCCATCTGTCTTTCCTATTCACTGCTCGTCTCCTTTTCCGCTCCCCCCTTCCCACATCTCTGCCTCATGGCCTCTCGATGCTCCATGTGACAGTTGCACTCAGGTCAAAGCTGCTAGAGATGTCGATTATGTGTGCTTAAGGTACGTTTGCTCGTGTGACTGAATGTGTGTGTGTGTTTCCTTTTCTGAAGAAGGCTGAGGTCAAAAGCTAAATGTGTAACAGTCTTTTCGTTGTGTCTGTCTGCAACACAACATGACATCTTTACGGTGAGTAGTAGTGTATCCTTTCCCTTGTATTATTGCGTGTAACATCCATATACATGACTCCACAAATTTTTAAAGTACTTTTTCCCCTTACACTAGTTAACCCTCCATTGGGCACAATTCTGGGACTCCCATACTCGGGTGCAATGAGCCTGACAGGTGTAGATTTTGAAATCACCTATTACCCAATATTTTCAACTTTAGTGCCCTAAACATTATCACTGTCTTGCATGGGAGTGTGTACAAACAGAACATATGAAAATGGGTGCAAAAGAATCTTTTATCAAACACAAAAGAAACAACATACAAAGTAACAAAATTTTGAAACCACCACCAAACAGTTACAGTTTTCAATGTGTAAACTTTATTAACAGTACATTCCAATTTCAATTCACTATTTTGGTGCTGGTGCCTTTCACACTCACTCAAAATTACCAGAAGAAACACACTGGCACAGAGAGAAGTAAAGTTGGCAGACCATATTTGTAAGGGTAAGCAGAGCTCATTGTGGCAGTTTTCACATCCTTCTGCAAACCATTTTTGTAGTGCAGGTGGTGCACCGACATCTTTTAGGATTTGGGAATGCTGATGATTTCTCTCTGTCTTTTGTAGGGATAAATCTCTCGAGTCAGTTTTGCAACCTGGTTGGGATTCCCATCTTCTTCATACTTCTTCTATGTAGCTCTCCAAGAACAAGGTGATGTGCCAGCAATTTTAGCAACATTCTTCTATGCAGTCTTTCAGCTGAACTCCAAGGTAAATAACCTAGGAGCTGGTATTGCCCACATTCAATTTGATCATTGGCCAGTACTTTGTGCTTTGGCCCACACTGTAAGTAGCACACATTTTATCTGCAGTATCAATACCATCTTTTGGTGAATTTTAGAAAGTGAGTATCTCCATTTTATTTTTCTCTCCAGGTTCAGCACCAATGGCACTGTCATTATGAAGCAAAGATATAAGCATCAAATTTTTTTCTAGTGCAGTATGTAGGAAATCAAAACCTTTCCAGCATTAAAACCAAACACACTGCTTTAATGTTTATTCTCTTCTATATCAACAAAATCTGATGGCAACCGTCACTTATTTTTTCTGACAGCTTTCTTGTCTTCAAATAGCTGATGAGGTCAAAATCAGTTGTCAGTGATACTGTGACTGGATACAAATACAGGCTTAGCCATTCTCTTGGCAACTCCACTTAGTTTTTTGCTGACACAAAAAGGACTCACTGGTTGTAGTCCAACATAGATCTTCATGCTGACTGTATATACCACTTTAGCATCAACAAAAGCAAAATCTTTTACCCCATTTTTGTTTGGTTTCGAGGGTATATACTGCCAAAAAATACATCTAAGATGAAAACTTTGAAGAATTTTGTCTATTGTGACATTATTTCCAGCACATTAGCTCCTTTTTACAAACGTTTTGAAAACTCCATGAATAGGAGAGAACTGGTCAAATTCTTTCGATTGGGCTCTGGTAGTTAGGTTGTCAAAATGAAGGCAATATATCAGAGTCTTAAATCATTTGAGATTCATCATGAGACTTAATTTTTCAATGCCATCACCTTCATTACCCCCCAGAGTTCCTCCAGACTTTGACAATTCCCTCTGTGTAGACCTGCCAGGTACAACAAGTCAATTAAAGCACTTAGTTCAGTTATATCTGTGGAACTGATCTCTCTCTCTCTCTCTCACACTCAACACACACACACACACACACACACACACACACACACACACACACACTGGAGAAATGATTCTCGATAGCACCAATGTATTGGTTTTGTGTTTGTGACAATTGTTTTGTTTCAAGGATGTTGTCAATGAATGAATTATTCCAACATTCAACTGCACTTTTGCATTCCTAGCATTTGCCAAGACTCCAGGACGGTGAGTGATGATGATGATGTGATGTCCCATGTGATGGCTTTTTGACCCACATGGTATTCTAATCTCTTCCCGAATAATTTTTTGTTTTGTTTTGCTGTCTCTTCCTTCTTCATCTTCAGCAGTGTCCTCACCATCTTGACCTCTTATGGAATCACCTTCACATTCTTCCACCCTGTCTAGTGAATCAATGTCAGTCCCATCATTGTCAAGATCCTCATATAGCATCAGGGTCTTCATCGCCATTGCATATCAGCAAATGCTGTATTTCTTTGAGATGACACAGATTAGACAAATCGTAATAATTCTGAGCCATATCTGTGAGAGTTTGGAGTGCAAAAGAGAGAACAGCAGTATAATTATGTGTTCAGGCACAATGTGCCTGAAGGCTGAGTTAGCATACAATATGTTTTTGCAAAATATTCACAACATTCACATTACTCATCCATCAAGTGAGAAAAATAACAATTCTTATGAAAAAGAACCAAAAATTTACATCTCCATAAATGAGATGTAACCAGGAGCAATGAACTTGAGAGCCCACGAACTTCACATCTGCTCTCCCTAAAGTTCATACAAAAATTAATGGAGGGGACTGTAAACATCATCTGAAAATAAGAAGGTACTTACGACAGGGAAATTCCACATCAACTAATTGGAGGGAGAGAAACAAAAACATGTCAGCTGCACCTGACAGAAAGTTAAGTGTGCCTTTTGGTTTGTATATACCATTTGAATAATCTGTAGAATAAACAGATGGCATTGACATAGTAATCGCTAACCCACCTTTTATGTTTACAGCACAGATGTCACGACATAAACAAAAGGAAAGTTGAAGTTTTAAATTTCACATTTAAAAAATCATCTCATATGGATGACCCAGAAATACGCATCCCTGACATTGAGGAGCAACTGTAAGAGTTGAAAACAAATAAGATGCTAGGTCCAGAGGGGATGGCTCAAAAATTTCTTAAGTAACAGAACACATTATGGTGTTTTGCACAGCAAGTGTTCATCAGAAAAAGGGTATTGTCAGGAGTCCCCAAGGGAACTGGGCTGGGACTGCTTGCTCTCTATATACATACATGATCTGATGGATAGGGTAAGCACCAATCTGATACTGTTTGTTGATGGTGCTCTAGTATACCAGAAAGTATCCTTGTTGAGTTACTGTAGAAGGGCACAGGATGATTCAGATAGAATTTCTATTTGGTGTGATGAACATAAGAGCTTGTTTAAATGTATAAAAACGTAAATTAATGCAGATGAATAGGAAAAACAATTCTGTAATGTTCAAATACATTACTGGTGGTATGCTGCTTGACACAGTCACATTGATGACATATCTAGGTGTAGCACTGCAGTGCGATATGAATTGGAATTAGCATGTAAGAGCAGTAGTAGGGAAGTCAAATAGTCAACTTTGGTTTATTTGCAGAGTTTTAGGAAAGTGTAGCTAATATATAAAGGAGACTGCATATGGAACACTTGTGTGACACATTCTTGAGTAATGCTCGAGTGTTTGGGATCCCCATCAGATCACATTAAAGAAAGACATTGAAGCAATTCAGATGCGTGCTATTACATTTGTTACTGGTACGTTTGATCAATATGTGGGTGTAACAGAAATGCTTTGTAAACTCAAATGGGAATCCCTGGAGGGAAGCAAACATCCTTTTTGTGAAAAGTTGTTGTAAAGTTTAGAGAACTGCAATTTGCAGCTGACTGTGGAACTGTTTGACTGCCACCAATGTATATTTTGTGTATGGACCACCCATGGTAAGAAGAGAGAAAATAGGACTTTTACAGAGGTATATAAATAATTGTTTTTCCCTTTTCTAGAGGAATAGGAAAGGAAATTACTAGAAGTGGTGCTTGATATCCTCTGCCTACACAGTGGTGGATACATATGGGGGGATGCGCGACCCCCCCACCCCCACCCACCCCCCTTGTGGGGCTGTCGACATTGCCACCTGCGATGTAATTAACCAATTTGCCAGGAAGAATAGGTGTGTAAAATTCATCTTTTAAGGAAGAGAACCACAATTGTAAATTTTTTATATCATAAGATGGCATTGTCTTGTATATGTGTATAATCAGTTTAAATAAAACTTTCTTAAGCTTTGCATGTGACTTGATTATTTTTTATTACACTAAAAGTAAAGGTAGCTCAAGATATCCTTAGCTCTACCTCCTTGAGGTTTTTCTGTATCCGCCACTGAGCATACACCATACAGTGGCTTGCACAGTATGTATGTAGAATTAGCTATAGTTAATATGAAAGCTATATTTTTGGGAGGCTACAAGTTGAAATTCAGCAATGTTCTCTAAATTGATACATAACGAGAACTACAATACAAAAGAGCTAACAACTGGCACAGCAAGCAATGGGGATAATTTTTTTGGGATGACAAAGGCATCATTCAATGAGATTTTCTGGAACATCAACAGGGGGCATTAATGAACTCACTTCAGATGCTTAGAAAACTCCCTTGACACAAGAAGCTGAAAGTGATTAAAGTTCACCATGAGAAAAGTGAGACATCACAACACATTTGAAACAAATCAGCTGATCAGCAAATTAGTCTGGACTGTGGCTTTCCTATCCACCACAGAGGCAAGATCACATACCATGAACTTCTGTTTGGTATTTTTCAGGGACAAAAAAGTGTGTCTGTGACAAAGCCAGTATAATACGGTAGACCTGCTTTTCTTCCCATAGGGGTTTTGAGAGTTCGGTTCAACAAGCATGAATATATAGTTTTCATTAAAAATAATGTTTTTTATAGAGGTAGAACTAGATCAATTGCACTTGCAGTTGGAGCAACCTACATTAGGAAATAAAGAAGTTGTGAAAATTTTTGTGTTACCATTAAGCAGTATAATGATATTTTACTGTTATCACAGTATACAGATTTCCTCATCTTTTATTAATGTATACCTCAAGCCTTCCACATCCCTGAAGGGAGACTCTTTGATAGTACCTATGAACAAATAAATGGATAGCATCAGTTTTATAGGGAAAAGTTAGATCTAGGAGTCAAAGCCTTTTATGCTACAAAGGCAACTTGTATGTAAGGTGTCTGCAGTGTCACTATCTTGGCACAAAGTCTGGTGGTCAGGAACTTGACACCACCTACTCTCCCCTTCTTGACAACCTAATACTACTGGTAAAAATTTGTTCCACCAACAGGACATGGACTGGCTACCACATTCATTTGTTAGCAACCTCACCTGTGGAAGCAATTTCATTTCCAGAAAAATATATACAAGGCACAATTACAACCAATTCAGTATTGTGCAGGAAGCATTCAGGCTTGAGTTGAACATACCACCAAGAACATTAGAGAGGGAGCAAAAGTTAGGAGTGGGTAAGGATGACAAAGGACCTCTCCCCCACAATATGTACCAGTGTACCCATTAGCAGTGAAGGACAAATAAATGCTAATCAGTGCCTCTTGAATTCAGCGAATAGTTATCATGTGTGTCATATAGGGTGTCACAGGAGTAATCACCAGTATTCAGGGATATAACAGGAATGATCATTCGAAGCAAAATAGTCTAGTAAATATGAGCTCTAAAATGCATACTTTAAGAAGCTATGAGCACTTCATCTCCAATACTGTGAAACAAATCTCTTCTACTGCAAGCTTTTTGCTTTCCATATTTTGAGAAGTGGTAGTATGTGCAAAAAAAGTTCAGTAAAAATGGGCTCTAAAATGTATACCTTACGAGCTATGAGCACAACTTCATCTTCACTACTGTGAAACACATATCTTCTGCTGGACAAGTGCTTATAGCTCTCAATGTATACACTTTAGAGCTCATGTTTACCAGACTTTTTTATTTGAATGACCATTCCTCCTTGGACACCCTATATACTCAATCTAGGCTTTTCCATCAATGCACTTTTGTTTTTAGACGATCGTTTTGTAGTTGAACTAATCATGCACCATAAACTTATCTTTTTCTTTGTAACAAAAGAAGGAATGAGAGGAAGAAGGAAAGATATTTAACTCTTTCATAAGAGATTCACTGTAATGATAATTCAACTGAAATTACAATATAAAGGTAATGCACCTAGCAAACATAATATGAGCTACTTTCCACTTGTCAGATGATTTTTAGTAATATTTTGACTGCTTTCAACTGACTAAAATGTTTATTTCTTGGTTTTTCATATTTTTCAGATAAATTCATTTACAATTACTATTACAACATATCTTAAGGACAAATTAATTCACAAATCAATAACATTACATTATTTAAAACTTGATAATTTACATCATGAGCTTGATTGTGAACATAATGATAATGGCAAACACAGTTTGGTAAAGAAGGAGATCAACAATGTGCAACTGTTACATTACAAAATATTATTACAAAGGACTACTGAAGGCACTGAATTCTGTAAGTTGTTTCAACATGGACTGAAGAGAAAGTGAATGCTGTATGCAGTTGATATCAAACTTATAATCCACAGTCATGCAATTGGATTGGCCCATAATGATCAAATAAAATGTTTACATTACCTACAAAGTCAAGAAAATTCTTTCAAAGTTCAAAAGTTTCATATTAATTTTTCAGAGTTAAGCTAGATGAAATTAAGGAAAGAATACCTACTACAACATTTTATGAAAATTTGAATCCATGTTAATCAGTGAGATGCAACTAGTCTGAACATAATCAGCAACAAAAGTTGCTATTTATTATGCATCTTGATTAAAATCCAATCCTGTATGATTGCTGTAGGAGATAGCAAAGCGAAACATGGTACTGATTCACCAATGATAACTGACACACAGACATTATCCTTTCTGGTCAATTTTTTCAATACCGTGACAAAAATGTTCTGTGAATAAATTCATTACTACAGCACATTTCTTACTCTCTCTACAGACAAACACATTCATGACCTGAGAAGTATTTATGGATCCAAATCTGAAATTGTGAGAGTGCTGACTTCAAAAGAACTTTGTGTATTACAGTTTAATTAGAGGTACTCTAATCAAATTTTCAATTACATTAATTGGCAGACAAATTTATCATAATCAAAAAGTTACATTCTCTGGAGATTACAAACAAGAAAGTGACTGCAGACAGCTTGACAGAAAAGTTTATATGATGTTGAGAACAGCTTTTGGGGCAACTGTTTTCAAGCTAGAAACTGGTGAGGAAAAGAACATTACAGCTTTCATCACCTGATTGATTGATGTACAAGTTCAATTCATTGCATACACCTTAATTTTGTGATTTTTTTCATTATTATTTAACATTTTCTATAAAAAGTTTGTGATCTGCCAACAAAACATTTTTCTCTTCAGTCTTGATGAAGATTTACATGAATATGTGATGAACAACCTGGGGCAGTGTAAAAGTGGCAATCAACATGTATTTCTTATTTTAAAAAGAAATATACTATCACAAATTATTGGCAGTGTTCAGTTATTATATACCATGTACACAATGTACTTACTTTCTAATTCATTCATTTTTCTGTATGAGAAACTACATACATTTTCTGCAATCACATTGATGTGCATTTATATTTTGCTTCACTTGGCTTCAGCATAAAAACCAACCCTCTTTTTTTTGGTTTTGTTTTTAATGAACTCAGGTAGCCTCTTTCCCTCTACACCCATTTCTGGGAAAGGCTGTGCAATAAGATTATCTTTGACGGTATTGTGAATGTCTTCCTTCTACACTTTCACACAGCCTTTCCATTAGTTATAAATTCAACAGCACACAGTACTAGAGAAAATTATTAAGCATGAAGCTTGAAATACAAAGGCAGCAAGATTATACTGACGGACTTTCAAAAGTTGTTTTTCTGACATAAGTTTATTTAGAAAACATATTAGAGAGAACTTAAGTTAGGTCTGTAGTATCTTTTCCAATTAATAAATGATCAAAAAATAGTTGCTAATGGATCTGAATGAGTATCTATACACATCACAAGCAAATATCTAATGGTATGTTGTAAACAGTATGAGTGTGAAATCAAATTTATAATACAAGCTTTGAGTTCTTGGACAAATGTGGTGCGTTTCAGGACCCAAAAATTCTGTAAAAGTGTAACTAGAATAAAGAGCACTGTACTACCTTAAATTTTTGCTGGTACCACAAACACAAAGCAAAGAGGTAGTTTCCTGTCATAAAAATAATGGCAAACATGTTATTGTGTAATAAAGGGAAAATGTAAAGCTGCAATTAATGGACCCAAGATGCAAAACTACCATGTAACTTAGATTCTCATGTGAGTATGAACCTAAAATGAAATGTGAGTAAAAAAAATACCAGGAAAATGATAATTTCTAAATAGCCATTTACACAATGAGAGAAATTTAATTTGCGACACAGTACCACCAGACCCATAACCATGAGTTAGTTTAATAAAGCAACAATGAATTTAGCCTGAGGGGAGGGGGAGTGGACAAAACTAGCAGCTTCCCTTCCAAGAATATTTGCAAATTTGGGCATATACCCATTGTAAGTCAATATCTTTTTCTCTTGTATTAATTACTGTTATGCTTATCTGAGAAATGATTAAGTAAGTTTGCACAAACTGTAAATTACATTGGGTAATTATGGACAGTTTAGTGTACAAACAATGCAAATAGATATGACAATAAGGCACGAGAAAAAATCTGTGTACAAAATTTAATGAGTTGTCCTCCCTTCTGTTTCATAAATAGATTGCTTGTGTGTTCCTGATAATGTGAATGTGACTTGCACTGTGAATATGCAGAACCCTATTAGTTGTAAGATACATACACAAGTATTTTACTCCCTGAAATAGGTGTTAGTACACATCCTTGATTTCTACTAATTATTTCACAATGTTAACCTAACTGAAGAGAACTATAGTAAAATTTATTTTCACTTGTTTGCTAATAAGGCAATGTTGACACCATATATTTGTTCTTGTAATAATGATAGGTAAGCATTCATTCACATATATGATAACTGGTATTTACAGTTGCACTCCAGCTGAAATACCATGAAATCTGAATAATCCATTTCTTTTATGGCGACAATAGCCTTGCATTCCCTACTTATCAAAATTATTTATCAAGAGTTATGATTGGTGTTTATGTTTTCCTCCCTTCTTATTCCGAACTATTTGTGAATAAGTCAGAAGCTTAAATTTTATACTTGTTGGTGTACTACATCCTTGGGTTGGTAAGTAATTTATGTAGGAAGGCAAACATTTTTTTATCAGTGAAGTATCTTTAAAAGTGATGGCTTCTGGTGCAGAAAAGCTTCTCTCTCTTAATACCACTGTCTATGAGGAGAACACAAGCTTAAAGTACCTAGAGAAGTAATGTCCTACCATGGAAAATCCAGGATGGAATGTAACAATATCACGAAAACGATAGTTGCTCCTCACCATACAGCAAAGATGCTGAGTCGCAGATAGGCACAACAAACGGACCACCAACCTCAGCAGCCAGATACTGCTGTCATGTGTATGCGAGTTGTGTTTGTGTGTGTGTATGTGTGTGTGTGTGATTTTTTTTCTTTTTTTTCCCCTCCTAATGAAGGCTTGTTGGCAGAAAGCTCATTTTCTGACAGTCTTTTTATTGTGCCTATCTGTGACTCAGCATGTCTGCTGTATGGTGAGTAGCAACTATCTTTTTCATAATATTGTTAGGGAAATAATATGTAATTACACATGTCCATATGTGAAGTAAAGTTTACTTTAACTGGGAGAGAAAAAAAAAACTTTTCAAACCTCAGTTACAAATTCTAATTGTGTAGATGGCTTTGTTTTTCAGTACAATTATTTTTGGCAACAATTGTTGTTACTTTTTATATTACAATAAAACTCAGCTCCCTCCCAAGCTATGGTAATTATCTCTAATGAGGCTCTCATGGTTACAATAAAATAATAGTTTATGTAAGATCCTGCAGTTGTTGCTGCAAAAATAACTCTCAAGTAATGCTGAACAGCCCAATAGTCTCTTACAAAACAGAATAATAATTGGCTTGAATTTTTAAAGTTTCTGTCAAAAAAGTAGGCTGCTCAAGGTTGCTCCTTACGTCTCCCCCCACTTTGACCCTGACACTGCAGTGTTGCCATGACAGGTGCCAGCAGGTCAGTTGTCACAATTCGCTACTTCCGTATGTTTGGTTTTGCTTTTTTGTGAACTTATTCTGCTTTACAGACAATTATAAAGAGTAACATTCTCTGCATAGATTAGTTGGTAGTCCATGTATTCTTAGTGTATGCCAGGACTGAATGTACATTAGAAAACGAACTAAATATGTAATGTTTAATTAAAAGTTAGTCAATTAACCTGCTTGTGACGAGGGAGCCAGAATGAATACTACTTTGCCCAAGTACAAAAGTTGACAGAAAAAGCTTGTGGAGTCACAGAAAGAACAGTGCAACATGTTAGTGATTAACTTCTTCAGAGGCTGTAGGTGTGAATGCTTTCTTCCATTCACCACATAATGGATATAAACTGGAAAATACATTTACTCAAATGGATGATTTTAATAAAAAAAAGTAGGCTGCAGGAATGTGTTAGAATACTACAATAGAGGATAGTATCCTAGGTCTACTGAAGTCCACGACTAATACAAAATTGAGTATAAGGGCTTGGGAACGTTCATTCTTCCCCTTCTAAATGACATTGGTTTTACGACCAGAAAATGTGAGGACGAACAAAAATTTCTTATGGAACAAAGGGATATTGCTACCTTGGGAAATACATTTTTGAGAACTATGCATTTATTGCATACAGAGGACAACAAGCCTTATCTGAATGAAACTTGGTTTTCGCAAACCCATAGGAAGAAATATGTCTGGCACCACTTCAAGGAAAATGGTGGCCCAAAAATATCTACAGGCACTTTTTTATAGTGAATATTGGTGTTTTGGGTGGGGAAGAGTTGCAAATGTAATCCCTACCGGTGGTAGGGAATATTTTTAAAGGAAGCCATCACATCAAGAATCCTGGCAGTGATATGCAAGTACTTGTATACTGCCGTGACTGGAATATCTTGTTAGTAGGTGACACGAGACAAAAATGATTTTGGACTAAAAATAAGAGATGTATAGCATTTTTTTCAGAAATATCACCAACATTTGAAAATACCACTAACTGGCATTGCTGTAAGATGGTGAGATGACCTTGACCCACCTATTTTTATGAAAATCATTATAACTCTTATTGCAGCTTGTAACACATTACAGAGTTAAAAGGAAGGAGACACACAGTATTAAGCTCAATGTTAACCAGAGAGGAAATGGCATTGTAAGATTTTTACTTTATTACCTCTGACTTTTTAACCAATGAATGCTGTTGAGGGTGAAAAATATGTGATGCCTCATGAGTGAACTTGCTGGAATTTTCTCATCAGTTCCTAAAAAACAAGCAATATACGTCTTCATGCCCTACATTCATTAAACCATGTAAATATATTATTCTCATACACGAAGTCAACAAGTATAATCTAATAGGTTTTGTTGACTTATGATTTTTAAAGAGATCTTGGCATCTATTGATTAGCTAACTCATTTTTACAATTTTTTATGACGTGACACAACAGATACAAGGAACACATTACGGATGCAGACTGGCATGTCCAACCTTCTCACTTATTTATGCCACAATTTATAATGTACTGTGCAGTATTGTTCATTGACAATGTTAACACATTTTTCACAATAAAAATTTTTTAAATGCACACAAAATTCAGTAACAATAATACACCCATTGTAGGGATTTGTTCTCCCTATAAATACAAAAGCTACTTTTTCCTTTTTCTTTTCTATCTTTCAAAATTTTTGAAGAATACCAGAACCAGTACAAAACCTACAATATGCACAGGTTTTGACAAATTTAATCATATTGTAAACAATAAAATCAGCACATCAAATGATTACAGAAATAAGAACAAAAAGCTTATACACTGCCACACGTAGAGGCAAATTATTACCATAAAAAGAATGACAGATATATGTATAGGTATATATATATATATATCTATGAATATATGTATAAACAAAGTGCCTTGCACATCTGTGATACACCACGACATCTGTTTCAATGGCCTGGCAACAAAAAAGTGAATATAGTTTGTGTATGTGTGTCTTTACATATACCTCTTTTCCACATCATATGCTTCTTTTAATTAAAATTATTAGCTGTGATCCATTCCAATACTGAACCAAAAGAACACACTCAAGATACAAACATAAGAGTCAACACTATAAGGGCATGTGTTAAAAACCAAATAACTTAGGATTATTACATTTCTATATCATAACTGTCAAAAATTGATTTTACTTTATCATCTACTGACAAAATATTCACAGCCTGCAAGATATTCTGAAGTTTACTGTAACTGTGGCTAGAGCTGTAATGGAATATTTTAACAGTTGTGACTCAAAATACATTAACCAAATAGTCACCAGAAGTGTAAAGAAATAAAAATTACATTTAGACAACTCTTTCACAGAGGATAAAGATCTCTAGGAAAATATTAACATAGTAAAATACACAACAATTATTAAAATATGCAATTAAACTCTGGAGAATACGATAATCATGTCAATTCTTAAATAAATTACCTCAAAGGATGATTTACATTAGAAAATGAACGAGCCACTACAAGCTTCAGAGTAAAAGACCTAATACATTTTTTTCATTTCACATACTGTTTGTCGAACTGCAATGGATGTTCCATTTTCATTTTTAATATTGTTATTACTTATCATAAATTATTTACATGAATCCTAAACTCAGTCTACAGAAACAAACAAAACATACCATCTCATATAAAATAGAACATCCTATATATGCCACAAATAAAGGTCAAGTTGGTTTTGTGTGTTAAATAGATTTCTAAAAGTTTAACAAGCACTATGCAGTTTATGCAAATAAGCTACTGGCAGTGATAGCTAGTTCTTTTAAATCTGAATACTATACAACAAATCCTGTGCATATAAACAAATGCGTGGTAACTGCAAAGTAATTACACATTACTTCAGATTCTTTCAACAGCACACCATTAATCCAAAAACGAAATTCTTACTTCCTTTTGGCAGTGAAAGTCAGTCTTATCACAAAATCACAATTCAAATATTGCATCGCTTGAGTCAACACTTGTCTTAAAAGGAAGAAAGTAGATCACTACCAATGATCCAATACACAAAATTGTGTAATAATTAATGCCCTGTGACTTTAACTCCAGAAACTACCATAAAATATTTTTCACTTTCATATTTTGTTATCAAATTACAGCTTTACATAGTCTCTTAATTTTTAAGAAGCTCATCACATATCTGTTGATTGCAGCACTAAATTTGTTGGACATTAATACACTGTCAAAAATTTAGTATCAATTGCCCTGTAACTTCTTAGGCAGGTGTTATACTGTCTTCCTAAATAAGCAATTCTAATAATTGCTTCAAGTAATGTTCTCGTTATTTATTTACACTTGAATTGCTTGTGACCTGATACTCAGGTTTTTCACATTCCACAATGTCCTAATAAATAGAAACTGTACAAATATATTTATCCACTGTTCAAAACATGAGGATAAAACATGAGATCACCCGTTTGACATTCATAGAAATGTTTCGATGTACATCCACAAATTACTTCCCCTATTTACAAGATGCACATAAACATGCAGCAGGCAGATTGTCACTAGTACATATTCTACTGCCTTTCTTTCAACATGAGGTCAGTCTATGCAGCACATCACTTTATTTCCTTTTTGTCTTGATCTACAGTTGTGAGTCTTCGTAAAATTACTTTATATTTGTATTAAAATATAACTCTGAATTCTGCATTTCACTCTTTTCATAAAAAAGGCTTTATATATAATGTGAAATGTTTCACTTGTAGAAATATATCTTCCACTCCCCAGTAATGGAGATCATGCATAGTGAGGATTCAACACAAATTTTGCAGCTTAAACTCATTGTTCCAAGCTTGCTGCAGCAGACCATTACCTACTTGCTAATGCTAGCATTTGTAGTCATCATGATGGTAGGCTCAATTGATTTGATGGGCTTTTCTGCAAAAACAAAAATTGTTTGTGTTACACACCTAATTAACATATTATATCACAAAGTGCACATAATTAAAAAGTTGTGGAGGGAGAGGGACAGGGATCAACAACTGCCACACAGATTTCTATGAGCTATTGGCCTTATTGATTTTAATCTTTTCTGCAGTACATCACTCTTACTTTTCAAACATCACAGAAGCTCTTCTGGATACCTTGCTGGCTTAGCACAAGTACACTTTTTATTTCAGGTGTGCTAGTCCAGCAGCTACTATTGTGGGTTAGAGGTAGTTTGTTACCTAAATGAAATTTCTTTTATTGTATGAGTATACTGATAAGAATACTTTAGGTAGCTAAGTGCTACTGACGCTCTTAGAGACTGTAAGGATTATGTATAATGATTATGGAACACTGTCACTGTTTGTAAATTGATCTAAATATGTATGGACCATATCTACTTTACATTCTATATTTTTAAACTAAATGAGAATACACATAAAACTGTGAATACTTGCATAATATCATCAGATAATGTCCCCTCTATCAATGGTGAAACTAAAGAATTGGGGAAAATACAATTGATATTATGCTAAATAGTCTGGCAAGTTAGGAATTATATAAAACCGTTGCATTTTAAATTTTATGTTTTATAACAACTGTTTTTTTTCTTAACAATTAAGGAAAAAAAAGATTGCTACTAAAGAAGACACATCAAGTTGCAGACAGGCACAATTTAAAGACACTCAGATACAGCCTCCAGCCACAGCCTTCATCAGTAAACACACACACACACACACACACACACACACACACACACATATATATATATATATATATATATATATATATATATATATATATATATATATATATATATATGAGACTGACGACTCCAGCATCTCGGGCTGGAATCCATTCTGGCCCCAGATACTGGAGTTGGCAGTCTCTCGCGCGCGTGTGTGTGTGTGTGTGTGTGTGTGTGTGTGTGTGTGTGTGTGTGTGTGTCTACTGACAAAGGCTATGGCCGAAAGCTACATGTGAGTGTCGTTTAATCACGACTGCAACTAGATGTGTCTTTTTTACGGTAAGTAGCACTCTGTCTTTCCCTACATCGTTAATACTCCTACCTGGAGTTTTCATTGTTTGATCCGTCTTATTCTTAATAATTAATTGCTTTCAAAAGCATCATGTCACACTGAATAGTGTAAAAAAGAATCAATGAGCTATGTTACAATTAGGGAGTTTGTCCAGGATATTTCAAACAATCAACAGAGGCAGAACATGTTACATGGTCCTGTGTTTGTAAGCTTGTAGCTAATTTATAATGAAGTGCAACAGAATGGAAACGTGTAAAAAAGAGGCTTCTTAATCTGCAAATAAATCTGTTATTTATCTTTTAAGAAAGCTGTTACTATAATGAAGTAGCAAAAAGGTCACCAGGTGAAATACTTGCTACAGTCCTTGGATCGGGGGAGTGACAGAAAGATGGGAAAAGACCAGGACTGCAAACCGAAAAATCAATGGCCAAATACGTGCCATGTGTGCCACACTGAAATGTGTGGGGGCACCTGTATTTAAGAGGCAGAGGTCGAGTTGTGATAGTAAATTTTCCACCTCCCTACCTCGGCCAGTAAGCACGGCGGCACCCCACAAGGGGTTATGCACGTTAAAATCTCCCAAAAATAGGAAATGTTTAGGGAGTTGATCAATCAGTGCAGCCAATATGTTCAGGGGTACTGCACCATCTGGAGGTGTAGACAGGTATTTCTTGCGTCGTCCTTATCCTGACAGCCATTGCTTCATGAGGGGTTTGAACGGGCACAGGTTCACTACATACTGAGTTCAGGACATAGACACAAACTCCACCTGACACTCTATTATAGTCACTACAATTCCTGTAATATCCCTTATAGCCACAGAAGGTAGATGTCTGCAATACCCGGAACTATGTTTCCTGGAGGGCAATGCAGGAAGCAGGTGTAAAGCTTAACAGTTGCTGTAGCTCAGCCAGGTGGTGGAAAAGTCCGTCGCAATTCCATTGGAAGATTACGTGATTGTGAGACTTGGAAGACATGAAACACTCAATGCTGTCACCAGATGAGTGTCTGTGCGATCGACATCCATTGTGTCCGAGGGCACAGTGAGATCTAGGTCCTCAGCGGACACCAGAATCTCCACCTCACTGTCAGACACAGAGCTTGTGGGGTAGTGGTGGTGGGGGACTTTTTCTTTTTTGGTTTCTGTCGCTGCTCCTTAGGTTTTTCTGACTGCGAGAGCTTCACTGATTCTGTCTCAGTGACTGAGGAGGGCCATGAAGCCCTACGACCGACTACCCATGGTTGCTTCGGCCACTGGCGGGTGTCAACTTTATCACTGATAGGAACATGGGAAGGGAGTGACCCAAGGGATTCCTTCCTGGCAAGAGGAGCTGAAGAAGGCTTCGCTTCTCCGGCTGAGTGGGAACTGACATCCCCTATGGTTGGGGGGAGGGGGGAGTGTTGTTCCTGAAGTAGGTTGTGCACGAGCAACAGGGAGGGAAGTGCCCCCCCCATCATCAACGGGGCAGGTGGAGTCTGACGGCTCTGAGAGCTAACTGTACGCGGCAGAATGGAAGACGGTAGAACCGTTGTCATAGCGGCAGCCCAGGTTGACATCATATACACAGGATGTAGCCACTCATATTTTCTCTTAGCCGCAGTGTAGGTCAGTCAGTCCAGGGTCTTTTATTCCATTGTTTTTCTTTCTTCTGGAGAATCCTGGCAGTCTGGCGAGCAAGGCGAATGGTGCTCTCCACAGCTGACACAGATGGGAGGCAGGGCACAGGGAGTATTGGGATGTGAAGGGCGTCCACAATCCCGACAGGTGATGCTGGAAGTACAGCAGGAAGACGTATGGCCGAACTTCCAGCACTTAAAGCACTGCATTGGGGGAGGAATATATGGCTTTACGTCACTGCGGTAGACCTTTACCTTCTCGGGTAATGTGTCACCCTCAAAGGCCAAGACAATGGCACCGGTGGCAACCTGATTATCCCTCGACCCCGGTGAAGGCACCAGACGAAATGGACACCTCACCCTGTAAATTGGCACGCACCTCATTGTCAGACTGCAAAATAAGGTCCATGTAAAACATGATACCCTGGACCATATTTAACCTCTTATGGGGCGTGATGGAAACAGAAACATCTCCCAGCTTGTCACACGTGAGTAGTGCCTGTGACTGGGCAGAGGATGCTGGTTTTATCAATACCAACCCTGACCGCATTTTGGATAAGCCCCCCATCCCCCCAAACTTGTTCTCTAAATGCTCCAAAGGAAACCTGAGGTTACATTGACAAGGAAGATTCCCCATCAACTCTTGTACATACAAGGTACCGGGTTGAATAAGCTTCGCTGCCATCCTTAGCCTGGCATTCCTCCCATAGTGTGGCCAGGGAGGGAGGGGGGGGGGGGATGATTTGGGGTCATATTTCTTAGCATTGAAGTTAGACCTTGACTGCTTAGAGAATGCTGGTGTTTGACCACCAGCAAGAGATGATGTACTACGCTTCATGGTGGGTCATCCACCCTGATGCCACCCACTCCGACCAGGGACTCTCCCCATGGGTGGGTGCCACTCAGCCACAGCAAAGGCCACCTGGCAGGATGGCCATTGCCGGGAGTCTCGATGCCCCAGGGTGACAGGCACCCACTCCTTGGCATACGTGGGGAAGTAATGGTGCAGGCATGACCTGTGTGGTCAGGGGGCTACAACCAACAGGGTACATGGTGGCCCCATCACAATGGACTGGCTCCCATTCTGGATATCAGGCACAAATGAGCTGAGAAGTCCATTATCGTCGACAGCAGAGAAAGCGATACTGCACAGAGGATGGAGGAAAATGAGCCCAGGAGGGCGACCTTGCCCAACAGCTGGAGAGTGAGCGGAAGTGCGGATCCACATCGACGAAGGATGTGAGAGGCCTCGGCGCATGGTGGACAGTTTGCACCATGTAAGGCATCCTGCTCCAATTGGCTCACTCTTCGGGAAAATTTTGAAAAATGGAGGTCAAGCCCTACAAGGGACGATCACATAAAGGCCGAAACGTGTGAGACTCCTTTTAGTCGCCTCTTACGATAGGCAAGAATACCTTGGCCTATTCTAACCCCTGGACCCATAGGGGGTGGGGGGGGGGGGGATGGGAAGGGAGAGTGGGAGATATGGGGGAGGGAGGGAGGGAAAAAGAGAGAAAGAGGGGGGGAGTCACTCAGAAGATAGACAGAGAGGGGGGAAGGAGGAGGCAATGGACAAAGAGGGGGAATGAAGGAGATTAGCACGGAAGGGGAAAGGGAAAGATGGGCGGGTGCAATGGCAGAGGGCGGCACACAAAGAGTGTGGGAGATGAGAATAGGAAGGAGGTGATAGGACAGAGAAATGGAAACTGTTAGTTGGAGGGTGTGGGGCAGTAGGTTAATAAACACTATGTGATCAAAAGTACCCGTACATTTGCGAAAACATATGTTTTTCATATTAGGTGCATTGTGCTGCCACCTACTGTGAGGTACTGCAAATTAGCGACCTCAGTAGTCATTAGACATCATGAGAGAGCAGAATTGGGCACTCCGTGGAACACATGGACTTTGAACATGGTCAGGTGATTGGGTGTCACTTGTGTCATACGTCTGTACGTGAGATTTCCACACATCTAAACATCCCTAGGTCCACTGTTTCCAATGTGATAGTGAAGTGAAAATGTGAACGGACATGTACAGCACAAAAGTGTACAAGCTGACCTCATCTGTTGACTGACAGAGACTGCTGACAGTTGAAGAGGGTTGTAATGTGTAATAGGCAGACATCTATCCAGATTATTACACAGGAATTCCAAACTGCATCAGGATCCACTGCAAGTACTATGAAAGTTAGGCAGGAGGTGTGAAAACTGGGATTTCATGGTCAAGAGGCTGCTCATTAGCAACACATCACCCCGGTAAATGCGAAACAATGCCTCGCTTGGTGTAAGGAGCATAAACATTAGACGACTGAACAGTGGAAAAACGTCGTGTGGAGTGTTGAATTACGGTACACAATGTGGCGATCCGATGGCAGGGTGTGGGTATGGCGAATGCCCAGTGAACATCATCTGCCAGCGTGTGCAGTGCCAACAGTAAAATTCAGAGGTGGTGGTGTTGTTATGGTGTGGTCATGTTTTTCAAGGAGGGGGCTTGCAGCCCTTGTTGTTTTGCGAGGCACTATCATAGCACAGACCTAATTTGATGTTTTAAGCACCTTCTTGCTTCCCACAGTTGAAGAGCAATTCGGGGATGGCGATTGCATCTTTCAACAGAATTCAGCAGCCTGTGTCAGAGTGGTTACAATAACATCCCTTTAATGGACTAGCCTGCAGAGAGTCCGGACCTGAATCCTACAGAACACCTTTGGGATGTTTTGGAATGCCGACTTCGTGCCACGCCTCACCAACCAACATCGATACCTTGCCTCAGTACAGTTCTCCATGAAGAATGGGCTGCCACTCAACCAAGAAACCTTCCAGCACCTGATTGAACATAGGCCTGTGAGAATGGAAGCTGTCATCATCGCTAAGGGTGGGCCAACACCATATTGAATTCCAGCATTACTGATGGAGTGTGCCACGAACTTTTAAGTCACTCTCAGCCATGCGTCTGGATACTTTTGGTCACATAGATTGAGGCCGAGATGGAGGTCAACACCCAAGAAGGTGGCACACTGGGTAGAGAAGGACCAGATGAAGTGGAAGGGAAGGAAGAGTTGAGGTTACTCAGTTGTTTTGTCATAGCAGTATAGTTAGTATCTTAACACATACATCATACATCACCAGAATAACGTAGACCCATATTGTTTGTACATTCACACAAAAATCCAGTACCCACTGAAATGATGTGTATTTTGAGGCAAAAAGGGAAAGGAGAAGAGAGGCAAGGAGGAGGGAGGAAGGGAAGGTAGAGATAGAGAAAGACAAAGACAAAGAGAGAGAGAGAGAGAGAGAGAGAGAGAGAGAGAGAGAGAGGCAGGGTGATGGATTGCGAGTGGGTGGCTAGTGGCTCAGAGAGAGGCAGTCAGTTCAAAACTCCCAACACCCAGCCTGCTTCAGGTTCACTGACGACATCTTCATGATCTGGGCTCAGGGCTAAGATGCCCTACCCAGATTCCTTCACAACCTCAGCACCTTCTATCCCATCCATTTCACCTGGTCTATTCATTGCACCACCTCCCCTGCATAATGATCTCCATGTCTCTGATGGTTCTGCTCACACCTCTGTCCACATTAAAACAACTAACACAAATAGTACCTGCATTTAGACAGCTGTCATCCTTTCCACACCAAATATTCCTCTCATACAGCCTTGTGGACAACTTACCCGAGTCCCCTACCCAGTACGCTGAAGGCCTCATGACAGCCTTCACAGGCAGGCGGTACCCACCAAACCTAGTTCACAAACAGATTTCGCATGTCATATCCTCACAACCCCCCCCCCTCCCCCCACCCCTCAAGATTCAGCTACACCCCTTGTCATCCAATATCATCCTGGACTGGAACAAATAGACCATATCCTTCACCAGGACTCTGATTATCTCTCATCCTGCTCTGAAATGAGCAACATTCTACCTAAGATTCCTCCCACCCCTCGTTAAGTGGTGTTCCAACCCCATCCAACCTACACAACATCCGAGTCCATACCTATGCCCTCCCATTCTCAAACCCTTTCTGCAGTGATTATATCCCTGTGGCAGACTAAGGTGAACGACATGACCCAATCCATCCTATCCTATTCAAGTCCCAACACAGGCATATCCTACCTCACCAGAGGATGGGCCACCTGTGAAAGTAGCCACATCATATACCAACTCTGCTGCAAACAGTGTACAGCTTTTTATGTCAGCAAGACTATCAAGCAGCTATCCACTAGGATGTTTGGCCACTGCCAAACTTTTCCCAAGCACAAAGTTGACCATCTGGTGGTACAATATGCAGCTGAGCACAACATGCTCAGTTCCAATGGCTACATCACAACCCGCACCATTTGGATCCTTCCCTGCACCATCAGCTTCTCTGTACTATGCAGATGGGAGTTACTTTTGTAGCACACCCTCTGCTCCCATCTTGGGTAACCCACTGTCTCTGCTACCTCCACCTAACAGTTTCCCCTTACTCTGGCCTGTTACCCCCACATCATTTTCGGCGTGTGACACACCCCACTGGTCCCTACAATCATGCATGACATGCCTAGCCCATATTCCTGCCACCCTCCCTCCTGCACTCCTAGCCTGCAAACTGACTGCCTTCCACCAAGCTGCTAGTGACCCATCCCCATTCCCTCTCCCTGCCTCCCTCCTCCCTCTCCCTCCACCCACCCCACCCAATGCTACTCCCACCAACAACCAGTCCACCTGCCAAGAAAAAAAAAAAAAAAAAAAAAAAAAAAAAAAAAAAAAAAAAAAAAAAAAAAAAAACATTGGCACTGTTACCCCATCCAGCACCTTTTAAGGGCAGAGCTGTGTGTGTGTGTGTTTTTTTTTTTTTTTACTCTAGCTTATCAAAGGACAGCTGTGAAAGGCAGCAAGTTTTCTTTCTTTTGTGCATTCCTACCGACTACAGAACACTTCCATTTTTTGGTGACTGGTCTCCTTTCATACAAAAGTATTTACATTCTACAAGAACTTTTCTGCAAGGTTAATCAGTGACAGAACAGAAAAACCAGAAGCTGTTGGAGGCTATATGCGTCAAGAGAAAATGGCTGAAGATCAAGCAGAAGAATGAAAATTAGGATTTACCATCACACCAATCAGAATGTTAAAGATGGGACAGAAACTTGAATAAAACAAGAATGGGAAGGAAATTGATTGCGTTCTTGAAAGGAACAGTTCTGGGACTAATTTTTATCAGCTTAGAAAAACTACTGGAACTGAATATGAAAGGTCATACAGGGATTGAAATCCTTCATTCTCTGAAATACAATTCTCCCAACTTAAGTATTGCTCCAGTCACAGATAACAAAGGAAAAAAGAAGGTGCAATGTAACCCATCCACTGCTCTTCAGCACATCTATTTTGAAATAATATTTACAACCCTGAAGAATTGACTTACTGGATCATGTAATGTGAAATGATCGAACACTTCCATTAGTTCTTCCATGCTATATTCTTCAAGACACACAAACCCTTCCAAACTTGGTGCCTGCTTTCTGGCACAGTCCATACAATGAACAACATGCCTTTTTTCTTGTTCTCTGATGAAGAGGATGTTGAAAACTTCAATCTGAAACACAGATTATTTCAATCAAAATATTTCACATTTGGGAGGAACACTGTGCAGACACCGTCTTTTGATACAATTCATAGAACAGTAAACAAAAATAGTATTTCATATGTGCTGCTAATTTTGCAAGTGAATATTGCACCCTACATCTAATTACTGCAAATTAGTTACAAACAACTCATTCTACAAATAAGCTGTCTCTGAAACAAACAACCAAACTGTCTTTTTACTGTTTTGCAGGCACAGTTTGCATATAGTTTTAATACTTATCTTACCTCACACTGCCCACAGTAATGAGATGCTTCATTCTTTCCTCGACCATGGAATCTCACTTCTACACCTTTTGACTTTACAAATTCTAATATCATGGCACATTGGCGTAATGTCCTTAGCAAACAATTTCTGCAAACAAACAAAAATATCACTCATATTTATAAGGTATAACAAAATGTTACATGGAATTCAGATAGTGTGAAAACAAAGAAAATATTCCATGTCTTTCCACTTCTTTGACCACTGGTCAAGAACACTGTGTTCACTATGAAGCAGCTGACATTTCCTATATTTTCCACAAATTCTTGCTACTGATTTCCATGCTTCTACATATGATACAGAATGGTCAAAGGGATGAGGATTCTGTATCATGATCTGTTTCTACTCTCTATAATATTTTGATGGATTTATCCTTTAGTGCCTACTAGGGTAGTAAATGAAAGACAGTGACTTGAACTAGAAACATCCTAACTTTAATATTAGCTGCATTAAAAATTAGCTCTTCAAATAAAATTCTCAGTGTGATATACAGCATAAATGAAGTGCATCATTAAATATCTTACATTCTTAGTGACTGGACAATCAATTGTTGTTTTACATTCAATAAGTTTTTCAGTCAAATGAAACAACAGAATGAAACTAGTCTCCGCAGTCATGTTAGCTATATGAATGTTTTCACTCAGCCTCCATGTCCGAGTGGTTTCATTCAATATGTGATAAATGACAAACACAAGATTCTGACAGTTATGGCAGCTATGTGGATGTTTTCACTCAGTCTCTGTATTTGGGTAATTTCATTTACATACTTTTATAGCATCTTTGATTATACATTAACCACAACATATACGATTTCAAGGAGATACATTTTCAAAAATGAAGTATTTTCAAACATGAAGTATTTTCAAAGTTTAATAACTGGCAGTAACTCATAAATTTTTGTTTAAATAAATGAACAATTACTTTTGTAATTATGTTTACTGAAGCGTCTCTGTCTCTCTCTTCCTACTGATTTGCACCCATCACTGACAATTATGTTTTGGTAAATGAAGTGGTGAATAGGATGCATGTAAGATACATTTTTTAATTGCTTGGTGTTTTCAAGCACATACTGTACTATTTTTTGGCAAGAAATATTTGTAAAAATTCATTAATTTTCTTTTAATCTGTATGATTAACAGTTTCATAAAATGAAATAAAGTGTCAGGAAGTCGTTTCTGAAAGTATTTGTATGGAGTGTAGCCATGTATGGAAGTGAAACATGGACGATAACTAGTTTGGACAAGAAGAGAATAGAAGCTTTCGAAATGTGGTGCTACAGAAGAATGCTGAAGATAAGGTGGGTAGATCACGTAACTAATGAGGAGGTATTGAATAGGATTGGGGAGAAGAGAAGTTTGTGGCACAACTTGACTAGAAGAAGGGATCGGTTGGTAGGACATGTTTTGAGGCATCAAGGGATCACAAATTTAGCATTGGAGGGCAGTGTGGAGGGTAAAAATCGTAGAGGGAGACCAAGAGATGAATACACTAAGCAGATTCAGAAGGATGTAGGTTGCAGTAGATACTGGGAGATGAAGAAGCTTGCACAGGATAGAGTAGCATGGAGAGCTGCATCAAACCAGTCTCAGGACTGAAGACCACAACAACAACAAAATGAATTATTCTTGCAGACACAGTATATCACACTGAATTTATCTTGAGGATCACTTTTTTCCCAGTCACGTGATTTGTTTCATTACCATGTCACTGAGCACTTCAGCATACTGATCCAGATCCAAAGTTCATCACAAAGAAAACACTGATTCATAAACATGGACAAAAAACTGAACTAAATGCTACTTGTTGGCACTCAATAAAAAGCAACTATCGGAAAGGCAATAACATTGATGACAGGGAACAACAGAGTGCAGTGAACAATAATAATGGAACAATGGCAAAAAATATCAATTGTTTCTGTTTAGAGCTGATAGCAATGGACAGCATTGACGGTTTTTGTTCAGTTGCTCCTAGACACTGGTTTGATTCAAAGGAATGACAGCATAATTCGACAAATATGTGAAACTACAGTTCCATTAACATCATACACTGTGTGATCAAAAGTATCCAGACACCTGCCTGAAAATGACTTACAAGTTCATGGCACCCTCCATCGGTAATGCTAGAAGTCAATTCGGTGTTGGCCCTCCCTTAGCCTTGACGACAGGTTCCACTCTCACTCTCACTCCACTTAGGTGTTGGAAGGTTTCTTGTGGAATGGTAGCCCATCCTTCATGGAGTGCTGCACTGAGGAGAGGTATTGACTCAGTGAGGCCTGGCATGAAGTCAGCATTCCAAAACATCTCAAAGATGTTCTGTAGAATTCAGGTCAGGACTCTGTGCAGGCCAGTCCATTACAGGGGTGATAATGTTGTGTAAACACTCTGCCACAGGCCGTGCATTATGAACAGATACTCGATCATATTGAAAGATGCAACCACTATCACCGAATTGCTCTTCAACAGTGGGGAGCAAGAAGGTTCTTAAAACATCAATGTAGGCCTGTGCTGTGATACTGCAATGCAAAACAACAAGGGGTGCAAGACCCCTCCTTGAAAAACATGACCACACCATGACACCAACACCTCTGAATTTTACTGTTGGCACTACACACGCTGGCAGATGATGTTCGCCAGGCATTCGACTTATCCATACCCTGCCATCGCATCATCACATTGTGTACTGTGATTGGTCACTCCGCACAACATTTTTACACTGTCCAATCGTCTATTGTTTACGCTCCTTACACCAAGCAAGGTGTCGTTTGGCATTTACCGACATGATGTGTGGCTTATGAGCAGCCACTCGACCATGAAATCCAAGTTTTCTCACCTCCCACAGTACTTGCAGTGGATCCTGATGCAGTATGGAATTCCTATCTGATGGTCTGGAAAGATGTCTGCCTATTACACATTACGACCCTCTTCAACTGTCGGCAGTCTCTGTCAGTCAACAGACGAGGTCAGCCTGTATGCTTTTGTACTGAACATGTCCATTCATGTTTCCACTTCACTATCACATCGGAAACAGTGGACCTAGGGATGTTTAGGAGTGTGGAAATCTTGTTTACAGATGTATGACACAGGTGACACCCAATCACCTAACCACGTTCAAAGTCAATGAGTTCTGCAGAGTGCCCCATTCTACTCTCTCATGATGTCTAATGACTACTGAGGTCGTTGATATGGAGTACCTGGCAGTAGGTGGCAGCACAATGCATCCAATATGAAAAACATATGTTTTTGGGGGTGTTCAGATACTTTTGAACACATAGTCTACTATCACCATTCTTCATAATATCTCTGTTTATGGAAGGAAATCATTTAAAATAATATACATACAGACTACTTTTGCTACATTATGGGATTTTCCACTGCATCTTGCAAGTAGATACGCTTTAAAGGAAAATTTGGGAGAGAAAATATTGTGCTGGGAACACGTTACTGGAAAATCAGATATGATTTTATCCAGGATGGCTACACAATATGAAGGCATTTTTGGAAATATCACTGAAGAAGAAAAATGTAACCTGTCACATTTTTTGAATAAATAATTTATTTCACAATAACTAGTTTTGGGCCTATCTATGCCCACTGTCAGATGACAACAAGGATTTATTGTATGAATTTCAAATTTATTTCCTGCAATATAACAGAATATCTGTGATTTTATAGTTTAAAAAAGCTTTTCACTATATGCAAGGTCTGCATATTTTACTTCTCAGTATATAAGTTTTATTTTATACATTACAATATGAAGATCTACTTCACTGATGTGCTGATGTGTGACATACTGAACCATGAGTTAGACTCAGGGCAATGTGGCAGACAGACAAATGTGTTGAATTCTGCTTTGTTTACATCTGCATACATCATCTTAGCGACTTGGTTGGCTGTACCAAAGAACACAATGGCACAGTGATGAAATACGTCTACAAATATTATGTTGTTTTCTTTATAATGTGAATATTCTTATTCTTTGCCCAACTCTATGAAGATTAATAATGGAAAATCCACACTGGAATACCATTGTGAGTAGTACTGATTGCTACTCATTGCATAGAGGAGGCACTGAGCAGCAGATAGCTGCATTTGAAATCAGATTGCTGGTTATTTTTAGCTATCTGATGAAAGTTCTTCATCCAATCAAAACACTCTCTCTCTCTCTCTCTCTCTCTCTCTCTCTCTCTCTCTCTCTGCCAGTGTCACCTCTGGACACTGTGAGTAGTGATCTCAGATGGTGTCAGTGGTGAGGGTCCAGAAGAACTGTTGGGTGGATGGTAGGGAGGTCTAGAAGAACTATGGGACAGAGAGGGGAGGAACAGTAGGGTAGCGTGGAGGAAGATGCTGTATGCTGCCCATGGGTGTGACAGCTAAATGAAAAAACTGGAAAAATGTTGATTAGTTCCTTCCAGACACTACAGGCAGTAGAGGGTAAATGGTGTCATCAAGCAAGTGGCTGCTGGAAGCCTACACAACTGTCCAATGAGATCTGTCCAAAATGGCTGGTTTTATTGTGTCATTCTGTAGTGTAGTCTGCAGTTTTGGCTGTTTTTACAGTCTTTCTCATTTCAAGATTTCTCATTTCATATCTGTATACTGCAAATTATATTTGATTATATCTTTGCTAAAACAGGATTTTCACACTTAAATTACGTAACTTTCAGCATGGAACAGGAGAAAACTCCTGCTGAAAAAAAGTCCTCATTCAAAACTGAAATAAGATATTTAGCTTACAGAATTTTAACTACATACACTCCTGGAAATGGAAAAAAGAACACATTGACACCGGTGTGTCAGACCCACCATACTTGCTCCGGACACTGCGAGAGGGCTGTACAAGCAATGATCACACGCACGGCACAGCGGACACACCAGGAACCGCGGTGTTGGCCGTCGAATGGCGCTAGCTGCGCAGCATTTGTGCACCACTGCCGTCAGTGTCAGCCAGTTTGCCGTGGCATACGGAGCTCCATCGCAGTCTTTAACACTGGTAGCATGCCGCGACAGCGTGGATGTGAACCATACGTGCAGTTGACGGACTTTGAGCGAGGGCGTATAGTGGGCATGCGGGAGGCCGGGTGGACGTACCGCCGAATTGCTCAACACGTGGGGCGTGAGGTCTCCACAGTACATCGATGTTGTCGCCAGTGGTCGGCGGAAGGTGCACGTGCCCGTCGACCTGGGACCGGACCGCAGCGATGCACGGATGCACGCCAAGACCGTAGGATCCTACGCAGTGCCGTAGGGGACCGCACCGCCACTTCCCAGCAAATTAGGGACACTATTGCTCCTGGGGTATCGGCGAGGACCATTCGCAACCGTCTCCATGAAGCTGGGCTACGGTCCCGCACACCGTTAGGCCGTCTTCCGCTCACGCCCCAACATCGTGCAGCCCACCTCCAGTGGTGTCGCGACAGGCATGAATGGAGGGACGAATGGAGACGTGTCGTCTTCAGCGATGAGAGTCGCTTCTGCCTTGGTGCCAATGATGGTCATATGCGTGTTTGGTGCCGTGCAGGTGAGCGCCACAATCAGGACTGCATACGACCGAGGCACACAGGGCCAACACCCGGCATCATGGTGTGGGGAGCGATCTCCTACACTGGCCGTACACCACTGGTGATCGTCGAGGGGACACTGAATAGTGCACGGTACATCCAAACCGTCATCGAACCCATCGTTCTACCATTCCTAGACCGGCAAGGGAACTTGCTGTTCCAACAGGACAATGCACGTCCGCATGTATCCCGTGCCACCCAACGTGCTCTAGAAGGTGTAAGTCAACTACCCTGGCCAGCAAGATCTCCGGATCTGTCCCCCATTGAGAATGTTTGGGACTGGATGAAGCGTCGTCTCACGCGGTCTGCACGTCCAGCACGAACGCTGGTCCAACTGAGGCGCCAGGTGGAAATGGCATGGCAAGCCGTTCCACAGGACTACATCCAGCATCTCTACGATCGTCTCCATGGGAGAATAGCAGCCTGCATTGCTGCGAAAGGTGGATATACACTGTACTAGTGCCGACATTGTGCATGCTCTGTTGCCTGTGTCTATGTGCCTGTGGTTCTGTCAGTGTGATCATGTGATGTATCTGACCCCAGGAATGTGTCAATAAAGTTTCCCCTTCCTGGGACAATGAACTCACGGTGTTCTTATTTCAATTTCCAGGAGTGTATAAATGAAATGTATTACCTTCTATCACAAATTAAGCTGCATGGTGTTTGTTTGTTTGTTTATGTAAATAGGTGTGATGCGATTTAAAAGTTGTTCTAGTGAATGTAATCAAGAATTTGCATTTCCAGAGTCTTCAACACAAAAACTGACACAGAAATACTCCCACTAATTCTTGGGCTGTTCATCTGGATATCGCACAGCTTCAACATAGAAAGTTAATAACAAACACTTCTAAAGATTTCCCAGACAACCTCAAGAGTTGCTCCTAAATTGGAAAAAAAAATGTTTGTGAGCTGTCACCTGATGTGAACTTTGCTACTATTTTTGTTTGTGAGGAACATTTTTCCAAAAAGACTTTATTCATAAACCAGATGTAGCCCGAACATGCGTGTGTTTCGAAAATGTCCGACAGATGTTCTTTATGTAGGTACTAATTTCAGAAGTGGACTAGGTGAAATTGGTACTAATGTACTACCAAGCACAACATGGGCAGTGGCAAGTGAGTGTTCATTATAAAGCTGTTAATACCGGAAGTGAAATTGCTATTAATGAATTATCAAGCACTAGTTTGCTGAACAGAGTAATTCTTTGAGTGATACACTTTGTAAAATTTTTGTTTCCTCTCAAAATGAATCTACAGGTGGTGAGCACATATTCTTATCCAAAACATCTTTTAATGACCAAAGTGGGGTTTTGGGTAAGGGGGGTTTCAAAAGCAGACTTTAGTCCCATAAAATTAAAACATGTACAAGATTCATGTGAATACTTTAACAAGGATATCAAAACTTAAAGCAAAGCTACATAATGAGAAATATGAATTAAAAACGTTTACAGATTTAAGTGACAGCAGTACTTTCTCCTTCATATAAAACTATTTAAATTCTGTCGCCAGAGATTTCACAGGCATGCAATTATCATACATTGACCAATCAGAAAATGCTAGGTGATGGACATCTGAGAGCAAGGTATTTGCTCTGCCCTTACACAAGCAAAGCCCTTGGCTATACAAATATTTGTCAGTTCAATTTCCCCTTTCTTCTGCCAGGCATCTAAAACTCCCGTGATCTGCTGTACATTTTGAGCTGGGCTGGAATCCTGCAGTAATGAATGTAACACAAGCAGAAGTTGAAGCAGTGAACAACAATGATAAATATTGTGCTTTGTTCGATGATATGTCTTTGGAGAGAGAGAGAGAGAGAGAGTTGTATTATGATGCAAAGAAGCAACTAATTTCAGGTTTTCTGGATGTAGGACTTTAGGAAGGTAAAATTTGTATGCAAACTACACATTAATATTTGTGGTCAGAGGCATACATAAACAATGGAAGCAGGTTGCCACACACAACTTCATCAGAAGTCTGTTTCAAGTACTAGTTTATAGAAGTCCTCATTATCAATGTCACAAGGCAACTGCGAGAAACAGAGCTGATGATAGTTTGCACAGTTTGTGACCAGGCTTCAACCAAGCAGAGAGCACTGAAGGAACCGCACAATGAGAAATTTACTGAATTCAGTTCATTTCACTTTTTAGTCAGTGATGAACTTATTTGCAGTGATTTATGATGTCCCACAACTATTAAAGAATACTATAAATGTACTCCAAAGAAATAAAATACAATTTGGGTACCAAAAAGAGGCCACTTTTGAATTTATTCATATGGCTTTTGTCCTGGATCAGCAGAAAATGTTTAAGACTTTGCCAAAACTGCAGAGGAATCATTTTGGTATTAAGGATTCTTTTACTAAAAATGGAAGTTAAGGCAGCTGCAGCCAAGCTTAGTCACAAGTGGCTGCAGTTATTGAGAACTATGTAGCACTTAATATTTTACCTGCAGAAGCAATATACACTGCAGAATTTGTTGAAAAGATGTAGTGCTTGTCGATTCACTAAACAGCTTCCATTATTATCCACAAGATGGCAACTCTTATCAGTTTGCCATTTCTCTAGTCACCACATATTGAAATGTGGTATAATGCATTATAGGAAATGAAAAAGTGGAAAGTTGGAGTTAGGAACAGGGAGAGATAGGACAAAAATTTTAAGTTTGTGGCAAACTATAATAAGATCACTCATGTTCTTTTGGAACTGATGAAAAAAAATTGGTTTTAATTATTGAAGCATGAGGACTTTCAGTCAAGACCTGCTGGAGAATGTTTTGTTATTGTGCGAGGCAGATTGGTGTTGCAAACCCTAACCCAACCTGCTTTCAGTTCAAAGGAGCACTGAAAACTGTTATAATAAATAACATGTCCCTACCCACAAATTCACTAGGCATTAGTGTAGGATGGGTCAGAGGGGCTATGAGAAGAAAGTATTTGTTTTACTGAATGTTCCCACATGTGCAGTTCAGAAAAGCTGGTGTTGGTGGGATGGATCCAAATGGTAGGGGCTGTAATGCATTCACGTAAGTCACAAAATTTTGAAAAGGGTAGTTGCTACTCACCATACAGCAGAAATGCCGAGTTCCAAGTAGGCACAACAAAAAGACTGTCAGAAAGTGAACTTTCAGCCAACAAGGCCTTCCAAACTTCCAGCATGCGAGGGTAGTTTGGGTCAGCAATTTCTGTTAATCAATAGAACAGAAAAGTAGTCCACGTTGCAATTTTTTTTTAAATTTTTTTATTCATTCAATGACTAGTTCCGGGCCAAGAGACATTTTCAAATCATCACAGCAACGTCTAAAATGGCATATCCGAAGATGTCAAAAATTTGCAATGAACATTTAGAGCGCATACACAAAAGTACACACTGTAAATGTTCATTGCACATGTTTGACATCTTTGGAAATGCCATTTTAAAGTTTGCTATGATGATTTGAAAATGGGTCTCTGCATGGTATTAGTTATCAGATGAATACAAAGGTAAAAATTTGCAACTTGGACTGGTTTTTCGTTCTACTGAACAACGACTTCATTGAAAATAGACAAAACACACACACACACACACACACACACACACACACACAAAACCACAGTCCCTGGCTGCAGTGGCAAGACTACGAGCAGCAGAGCATGATGGGGGAAGCAACTGGTTGGTGGGAGGTAAGGAGGAGGCTGGGGAGAGGAGGGGGAAGGATAGAGTATGGCAGGGGGACAGTAAGTGCTGCTTGTGGGAGCATACAGGGATAAGGTGTGGTGGAGAGAGGGTAGGGCAGCTAGCTGCAGTCAGGACAGTAAGGAGATTAGACGGAGGCTAACAGTGGGGTGGGGATAGCGGAAAAGGGGAGAAGTAAAAAGACAGTGGGTGCATTGGTGGAACTGAGGGCTGTGTAGTGCTGGAATGGGAACAGGGAAGGGGCTGGATGGGTAAGGGCAATGGATAATGAAGGTTGAGGCCAGGAAAGTTATGAGGTTGCAGGGAGAGTTCCCACCTGTGAAATTCAGAAAATCTGGTGCTAGTGGGAAGGGTCAATGTGGCACAGCCTGAAAGCAGTCACCGAAATGAAGAATGTCATGTTGAGCTGCATGATCAGCAATGGGATGGTCCAGCTGTTTCTTGGCCACAGTTTGCTGGTGGCCATCTATGCGGACAAACAGCTTCTTAGCCGTCATTCCCACATAGAACACAGCATAGTGGTTGCAGCTTAGCTTGTACATCACATAACTGATTCCACAGCTAGCCCTGCCTCTGATGGAATAGGTGATGCTTGTGACCAGAGTGGAGTAGGTAGTGGTTGGAGGATGTATGGTACAGGTCTTTCATTTAATCTATTACAGGACGGTGAGCCATGAGGCAAAGGGTTGGAAGCAGGGGATGTGTAGGGATACATGAAGATATTGTGTAGGCTGGTGAGTGGAAGTATTCCACTGTTGGAGAGGTGGGAAGGACATGGGTAGGACATTTCTCACTTCTAGGCACAACAAAAGATAGTCAAAAGCCTGGTGGAGAATGTGATTTTGCTCCAATCCTGCGTGGTACTGAGACACGAGGCGAATGCTCCTCTGTGACCGGACGGTGGGACTATGGAAGGTGGTGGGAGACTAGAGAGACAAGGCACAGGAGATCTGTCTTTGTACAATGTTGGGAGAGTATTTATGGTCTGTAAAGGCCTCTGTCAGACCCTCAGTATATTTCGAGAGGGACTGCTCATCATTGCAGATGCGATGGCCTTGGGTGGCTAGGCTGTATGGATGGGGGACGTATTGGTATGAAATTGGTGGCAGCTGTTGAAGTGGAGGTATTGCTGATGGTTGGTAGATTTGATATGGACGCAGGTAATGATGTAGCCATCTTTGAGGTGGAGGTCAACGCCGAGGAAGATGGTTTGGGGGGTTGAGTTGGGCCAGGTGAAGCAAATGGGGGAGAAGTATTGAGGTTCTGGAGGAATGTGGATAGGATGTCCTCACCCTTGATCCATATCACATGAAGATGTCATCAGTGAATCATAACCAGATGCGAGGTTTGGGATTCTGAGTGTTTAGGAAGGATTCTCTAGATGATCCATGAATAGGTTGGCATAAAATGGTGCCATTCAGGTGCCCACTGCTGTACCCCGGATTTGTTTGCAGATAATGCTTTCAAAGGACAAGTAATTGTGGGTGAGGATATAGTTGGTCATGGCGACTAGGAACAAGGTTATAGGTTTGGAATCCGTTGGGCATTGGGAAAGGTAGTATTCAGTAGCAGTAAGGACATGGGCATTAGGAATGTTTGTGTAAAGTGAGGTGGCATCAATAGTGACAATCAGGGCACCATGTGGTAAAGGAACAGGAACTGCGAAGAGTACAGGAACTGCAAAGAGTCGGAGAAGGATAGGAGGATAGGTTGTGGGTAACAGGCTGAAGGTGTTGATCTCCAAGAGTAGAGATTCTCTCAGTGACGTCACATTACTCACAAGCAACATTTTACTGTCCCCTACCCGTCCCCTGCCATCCCTTCCCATCCCTGCCCCAGCCTCCTCCTTAACCCCCATCATGGGCTGCTGCTCTCAGTAGCTAGAGACTGTGGTCATGTTTGTGTGATTCACATTTGCATGTGTGTGTGTGTGTGTGTGTGTGTGTGTGTGTGTGTGTGTGTGTGTGTGTGTGTGTGTGTTTTCTGTTTTCTGACAAAGACCTTGTTGGCTGAAAACTCACTTTCTGACAGTCTTTTTGCTGTGCGTATCTGTGGCTCAGCAACTCCCATATATGGCGTGTAGCAATTATCCTTTTCATAATATTGTTACATTCTGTCCTGGATTTTCCTTTGTTTGATTCACTAAGCCAAGCACACTGTGCTGTGCAGCAGGCTCAGTAAATGTAAAGGCCAGCTGTCTCTTGGCACAGTTTGCTAACAAGATACCTGATTAGTGGACATGCTCACGTAGGGTGGCACACAGTGTTGCAGTTAAATTGGTAGAGTACACAGATGTGACAGGCCTGGAGTAGGTGGTAATGGGAACATGTATGGTACAGTTCTTGCATCTAGCTCTTTTACAGTGATATGGACCATGTGGCAAGGGATTGGGGGGAGGCGTTGAATGTGATCAGCAAAGATACCAAAGCAGGAGTTAAACAGGGACATACAAAGATATTGTATATTTTGAGTGGTTGACATAATACCATTTTGAGAAGAGTGGGAAGAATATTTCTATCCCTGCCATGTCACTGCACATTTCCACATGTTGCAATACACCACCTTCCTGAAGCCCTACACTGCTATCCCTCCCCCTCTCTACCCCTGGTCCTCAAAGGATCTGGCCAATAGCTAAAAAATATCCAACAGTCTATTTTTCAGTCTGCTCTTAAATTTGACTGCACTCAGGTCAGTGTGTCCTCTATGTGACGAGTAGAACTCTAACCTACAGATTTAATTTTTGTGAACTAATGGCAATGTATGGCCCAGTATTTTTCCTCTGTTTGGCAACATAATACTTAGTATTTCTTGTTGACTAACTAACAAAGCTCAGTTATGATAGTATGCATAATTTCTCTGTTAAAACAAAATTATAGGTGGATGAAAATTTGTACGAACATTCTGTTACTTAACTTTAAAACAATGTCCTACAATAATTCATCTATCTCCTGTAATTTCTGTTGATAGAGAGAGTATATTACTGCCATAATTTAGCTTTATTAATGAGTCGAGAAAAAGAAGGAGAAATGAAAATGACTGGGGTGTTCATTGCCACTAGTTTTACAAATTAAATGTATAGGTACCTTCGAGATCTGGGCAAAGGATATGAATATTTGCATTATACAGTGAAGACCACAATACAGTATTCTATAGCCAACGAAGTCAGATGTCAACATATGCGTCTGCCATGTTGCCCTTAGTCAACCACATAGATACATGTCAATGTGTTAATTAAGCAGGCCTCTATGTTGTAGTGTGTGAAGTAAAACTTTTCCTCTAGTCAGTAAAAGGTATACATCTTGTTTAAAATGTAAAAGCTTTTGTAAACCACAAATATTCTATTATATTGTAGGATATAAATGTGAAACTGTACAAGAAATCCTCACTGCTATGTGAGAATGGGCCTGCCTGAAAACAGTTATACTGAAATAAATTATTCATCAAAATGTGTGACTCATTGCAATTTTCTATCTCAATGAAGATCAAATAATGGAGTGAATATTTTAGCATAAAATAAATGAGATTTCTGGTTTGTGATTAAGTTAAAAGCCCCTGATCTCTGGGTCAGTTTTGGTGAGTTTTATTCATGAATTGGAAGGCATCTACTAGCTACTTCTCAAGTAACTTTTACACTACGAACTATGGAGGATGCTTATTCACGATAATTTGGTCATGAAGTGTGATTTTCTCCCTTGTACACTGCTTACCCAATTGTGGTCAACATACATCAAAATGACACTTTCATACAGGCATTTGTTCTTGTGTGCCTTTTACTTTACTGCAAGAAACTAAGTTTTTTTACAACAATCTTTGATAATATTCTTCTTGGGTATGCAGCCAGATCATAACGTCTTCATGACACAATATTTCCGCGGTCCAACTGGCCGCCATCTTCAGGTGAGAGTGCTGGTGCACGATCTCGCTGGAACTGACTTCCTAGCGCAAGCGGCGGCCCCTATATAGGCCGCAGAAGACTCACGACACGTGCGCGAGAAGGTGCCATAACTGCCCTCTAGCACAGTAAACATACCACACTGCCAGTGGTGGAAATAGGCGAAATCGAGATATCGCTGTCAAAAATTAAAAAATTTTTATTCCGACGATCGAAACACAGACCGTTGTTTTTTAATGTCAGATAACACCGGGTCCCAAGTCTTACTTAAAAGATAACCCTTGTCTCTATTAATAAGATTGTCAGATAAACGAATCTCTATGGATTCTTTTAAAACACAGTCCCGATAGCAAGATGCAGGGGCAACCATTTGTGTCTCGTCATAGAGCATTTTGTGTCCCTCGGTGAGACAGTGCTCCGCCACTGCAGATTTCTCAGGTTGAAGCAGCCGTGTGTGCCGCTGATGCTCAACACATCGGTCCTGAATGGTCCGGATTGTCTGACCAATATAAGCCTTCCCACAGTGGCAAGGGATCTTGTACACACCTGGCTTCCTCAAACCCAAGTCATCCTTTACAGAGCCAAGGAGCGCTCTAATCTTGGCTGCAGAGTGAAAATCTCATTCTGGAAACATCCCCCAGGCTGTGGCTAAGCCATGTCTCCACAATATCCTTCCTTTCAGGAGTGCTAGTTCTGCAAGGTTTGCAGGAGAGCTTCTGTAAAGTTTGGAAGGTAGGAGACGAGGTACTGGCAGAAGTAAAGCTGTGAGGACGGGGCGTGAGTCGTGCTTGGGTAGTTCAGTTGGTAGAGCACTTGCCCGCGAAAGGCAAAGGTCCCGAGTTCGAGTCTCGGTCCGGCACACAGTTTTAATCTGCCACGAAGTTTCATATCAGCGCACACTCCGCCGAAGAGTGAAAATCTCATTCTGGAAACACAACAGATGTTTTCCTTCAGTAACCTATAGGACAAAGAGTAACTTTAAACAGCTGAGAGAATTACCCACCACATGGTGCATGGCTGAGGATACCTTGTACCATTACTAGTCCTCATCTCCCCTTCCCTCCCCTCCTTGTCCCACTCCCACATGCAGCGAGGGAAAATGACTGTCTATGCTGTACTAGTCCTGAATTCTCTTATTTAGTCTTTACTGTCCTTCAGCACAATGTATGATGGCAGCAGTAGAATTGTGCTGTAGTCAACTTCAAATGCTGTTTTCTCTAAATTTTCTCAATAGTATTGCATGAAAACAACATTGTCTTCCCTCTATGGATTAGAATTCACAGAGCACCTCCATAATATTCACATTCTGATCGAACTTACCAGTAACAAGTCAAGCAGCATGCTTTTGAATTGCTTTGATGTCTTCCTTTACTCCAATCTGGTGGGGATTCTAAACACTCGAGCAGTACTCAAGAGTGGGTCACACCATGTTCTATACACAGTCTTCTTTGTAAATGAGCTACACTTTCCTAACATTCTCCCAATAAACTGAAGCTGACCATTTGCCTTCCCTATTAGGGACATTAGGTGCTTGTTCTGTTTCATATCGCTTTGCAACATTGTACCTAGAGTAAATCTTCAATAACAAGCTGCCATACTTCACAACAAATAATATTTTTATCTAAAGCATCCAAACAAGAGTGGTCCTATCACATTTCTCTGTAGCACTCCTGATGAAATCCTTGAACCTAATGAACTCTAACCACCTTTGAGAATAACATACTGGTTTCTATTACTTAGGAAATCATTTGAGCCACTCACATATCTGTATACAATAACATGAAGTTAAATAATACTTTTTTAAGCAGTCGTAAATAAAGTCAAGTCCTCGGCTTGGATAAAGAGAAAAATCATTTAAATGAGTGCTATGGCTAGACAGACTTTTGGCCACCCTCCTGCATAACATCTCCATCCTATCATCTCCAAACACATACTGAGTTACAAGACAGGTTTGTTCAGGAACAAAAAACATTAAAAAAGTATACTAAATTAAGAGATTGTAATTCAGACTTAACAAAGCTGTAATGGGAAGCAAGAATTCAAATGGCATTAAGTCAAGTGCCAGAAAATTAAATAATAATAAATAATAGAAATGGACATCACCAAAAATGGTAGAGGAGAACTCTGAATGCGATGAAAAAGAGAAAAGGTGTAATAAAGTTAGATGCTGAATAACAGATCAGGGTGCAAGCAAAATCTAACATACTGGACATAGCAGTGAAGTGTGAGAGAGGTGCCAACTAGTAACAACAAATGGACAGAAAATGTGAATTAGGAAAGACTGCTACTCACCAGAAAGAGGCAGCAATGAGCAGTGAAAAGCTATTTTAAAAGTAGACAATTGGATGTTTAGCTGCTACACAAAACCCTTTGTGTGGTGGAGTGTGTGTGTGTGTGTGTGTGTGTGTGTGTTTTTGTTTGTTTGTTTGTTTGTTTGTTTGTTTGTTTTTATATCTGATGAAGGACTTTCTCCAATAGCTACATATTCAGAAATCTACTTTTAAATGTGGCTATCCTCAACGAACTGCTTCCACTATGCAGTGACTAGCAATCTACTCTTAATTCATATCGTAATACCATCCCAGATTTTTCCACTGTTTAATAAATGGACAGACATCATTAAGCTCAATGAGTTTACTAAAATAACAAAATTTTTCCAGTAGGCCAGTCCCATAAAAAATTAATTAAAACAGCGAAAGATAAATCACACAAATGTGTAATGAAACTGTAAAATGACTCACTCCACATTATTATGATTAATCATACAAATGATCCATGGAACATGTACCTAACTAACTACCTAACCAATCAACAAATCCAAAATTTATAGAAATTAGTCTTCCTCTGGCAAAGCCTAAAAGTGCATGAATGTTACAGCCTGATTACACAAAGGGTATGTCAGATGCTTCTGTCAGCATTGTGCTTTGGAGCAGAACAGTATAGTCTGTCTGTAAACTGAAGAGCGAGCAACCCTTTTGGTGGGGGAAGTGGCCTTTCCCGGAAGAACACTGCCACCGGCATACAGGGGCACCCAAAATCCGTTGCCCATTACCTGTCTAGCTGTGTAGATAGGCGTGCGGTGATATACGTTGTTTCTGTTCATGGGACCTTAGTTGCCCATTGCCAGTCAGTTAACTTTGTATACTTACTGATGTGCTTCAATATCTGGAGGAGATGGATAATGGTATAGCATTGCAAGAAAATGTGTAGAATATGAAGAAGAGGAGGTATTTGTGGAGTAACGAGTGTTCAGTCATCTCTAACGTTATTACAGCGTGTATTAAAGAGGCGACCCAAAAAGAACTGTAACTATAATAATATTACCAGTCCCAACCAAAGGGCGGCAATTTACGCTAACGTAAGCCTCGTGCAATAGGACGCATAAGGAAGGAACGTGAAAATAAGCCGCACGGTTTACTGGAATCGCCACGAAGGAAAACTAATAATTTTGGGAGAAAACCCATCGTTATAAGACAGTTTCAAAATCATGTAAAACCTTTGATGCTTATGGAACACTAAATTTCTATCTCGGTCACTATTCACCTGATTCAAAGACAAATTGCTTAAATAAGGGGCCCAATAGCTATGTCAAACACTGCTGATATTTTCTTCAAAACATGTACACCGATTCTGGACTTCTAAGCAAAAAGCTTGACCTACGAGGTACGTTCACATATTAATTTTTATTTTTTGGTAAGAACTTTATTTGTTAATGTACAGTAATGTTATCCTCTTCAAAATATTACTCATCACATACTGTACACTTATGCCAATGCTTTTTCCAATTCCCGAAACACTTTACAAACTGTTTCTTTGGGATAGTTTATAGGTCTCTTAACTGTGCATTTTTAATCTCATCCATGCTTGTAAAACCACTTTTCTTTAAGGCCTGCTTTGAAATTTTTGTACCACTTGCATGCCCTTGGTTTACTCGTAACAGGTTCACCACAAGCAATATTTAATATTTCTAAAAGTTTCATACACTTTATTCCATTCTTATAACAAAATTTAATGCAGGTTCTCTTATCTATTTTTATACTAAACAAATATTCGTTGATGCTACCACAACACATGTAATCTTTTTGACAGATGACAACAGAGTAAATACCCAATACGCATAACATTGTACACATACTTTTGAGACATGTTTTCAAAGACAGTGATAAAAAAGTAGTGCCAATCGGACTAATACAACACACAAAATTATAAATTTCTGCTTACTTTTTAAACACTCTTCGTGTTGCAAGAATTGTTAAGTTTCAATGCAATTAGGTTGGGGTTGGGTTGTTTGGGGGAGGAGACCAGATAGCGAGGTCATCGGTCTCATCGGATTAGGGAAGGATGGGGAAGGAAATTGGCCGTGCCTTCTCACAGGAACCATCCCAGCATTTTCCTGGAGCAATTTAGGGAAATCACGGAAAACCTAAATCAGGATGGCCGGATGCGGGATTGAACCATCGTCCTCCCGAATACGAGTCCACTGTGCTGGCCACTGCACCACCTCGCTACGTTTCAATGCAGTCCTTCAAAGAAAACTTCTACCTTTTAGTAGAAACACAAAGTAGGAACAAACCTTAAATTCTACATATTGAATGCATTATATGGGGTTCGTTTTACGAATAGTAATAGAGGAACATACATTCACATGAACAGCCATTCGGTCCTATGTTTGTAGTAGAATCCCGACTTCCGTTTTTATGTTAATATTATTTACTCTATAATGTTGTGTTTCGAAAGAAGCTATCGTTTTTTATATTCCTTATGGTCTTAACACATTTGTCTAAAAATAAACACAGCCACGACATATCTGTACACGGCGCCACCACAGATTTAAAGTGCACGCCGCGGCTGGGTCGGTATTACGTTGTGAAACAGCCTGTAGGAGTGCCTTGTGACGTAGCTGGGTTGACAGAGTGGGGACTTGCTCACTCACTCTTCAGTTTACCGACAGACTATATAAGCTATTCTTTTACTCATGACAAATGGAAAATTACTAATAGACATCAATGTTTTTACATGCACACTACCTTTCTAAGCACACATTTCACTGGTTAGAATATGAAAGACATAAGATTAAATCTTCTATGTGACTAGTAGGTTTTATGTATAAATTGATGTGTTATCCTCAACACATATATGCATGTAAATACTTACTTGATCAACTCAAAAAGTTTAGGATCAGAAACCTTAATATTGCGTGCGAGGTTCCAAGAAAGATGGACCATTGGAACAATACTTTTGAAACTTTGAAGTTTATTCCACTCATAGCGTTCTATAGCCAACTGATACTGCCTTGCAGTCAGTGGGCCAACATTCCATGCAATATTATTGCACCATCCAACAGCCTGAACCCAATGAACACAACCTGAAAAAAATTAAAAAAACTAAAACAACAGTCACAGAAGAGAAATTTCAAGGATATCTTTAATGTACACAAACAATTTTATGTTGTACTTTACAAGCAAGAAAAAAAAGTGTGTAACTTCTGCTACTGCATTAATTAAACATTTTAATGAATAATTAAGTACCACAGCGTTGTGGCTGCATGCGTTAAAATCCCACACAATGTTGAAAAATCCAGTTCCCTGAAACCTCATTAAATAGAGAAAGCCCAAGAACTTCAGTTTTCATTTTCTTATATCTATTATTTTCTTCCCACATTATATATCACATTGGATTCCATTCTCAATTTTTATGTGACTATTTTGGAACACACATTTTATTAATACAACAGTGGAATATATCAAGCATTTTGGAAATCTACATGAGACTTATGCGACTTTTTCAACTGCTTCCAGACGCCAAAGAATGGAACAGCATCAAGTACTGAAAAACACTACAGTAATAATTCATTTTGCATTGAGCACCAATGTTACCCTGTATTCCTACACAAAGTGGTATCAGTGTGGTGTTATAGGTACCCCTGAACAGGATATGCAACACATCAGAACAGGAAATAGGATATTACTAATTTAATGAATTGCAAACTTACAGGCATAAATATGTACAATAAACTAAGAAATTAGATAAACAGTCATTTTAGAGAAAGGAGAAGCAAAATTCTATAGAGATGAAAGAAGGTACAAAGGTAATGAAGGCAGAAAATAATTGGCCAGAAGAAATTACTCTAACTGAGAATGAGGATACAGTGCAAGAAGATTTTTGAAAAGACTTAATTCCTGTATCTGGATTTCAAAAATCTTTGTACAATCTGGAAGCAACAAATCAGGAAATACCAGTGGAACTCCTACAAACATCAGGTCAAAGAGTGGAGCAATAACTGTACAATGTATTTAGCTCACATCCAAAAAAGAAGAACACATAGATGTAAAATTATTGCAGAATTCATCTTCTGCCAAATGTCTCAGGAATACTCAAAAGATTATTTTATCACAGAATGGAAGGGAAAACTGAAAGTAGATTCGAATAGAACCATTTTCATTTTACAAGTGTTGCTGGTACTACGGTTAACAATAAGAGATCTTATTTCGGGAAAACAAGAAAACATATGTTACATTGCACTCACGAATTTAAAGAAGGCTTTTGATTCTGCTGAATGGAATAAAATAATTCCATTCTTAGAAAGTGTAGTTTCATCAAATTCAGGCATAGCCAATTCTCTTTACGCAAATCAGACTAATCAGGCATTGATAGAATTGTACACAAATTCAAAAGAAGAAAAGGTGTAAGCCACGATTTCAGAGTGACAACAATGATATTTTATTTCTATACTTAACAGGCAATCATGGAAGTAAGGAACTAACTCATAACAGTTGATACAGTCAAAAAATCAAAATTGTTGTTAGAGACATAGCAGTGGTTGCCAAAAGTGACAGAAACTGAGTCAGATGTTTAACGAAATGGAATATTTGCTAGCTGAAGGTATTATACAGGGTGATTCAAAAAGAATACCACAACTTTAAAAATGTGTATTTACTGAAAGAAACATAATATAACCTTCTGTTATACATCATTACAAAGAGTATTTAAAAAGGTTTTTTTTCACTCAAAAACAAGTTCAGAGATGTTCAATAGGGCCCCCCCAAGAACTCGAGCAATATCAACCCGATACTCCAACTCGTTCCACACTCTCTGTAGCATATCAGGCGTAACAGTTTGGATAGCTGCTGTTATTTCTCATTTCAAATCATCAATGGTGGCTGGGAGAGGTGGCCGAAACACCATATCCTTAACATACCCCCATAAGAAAAAATCGCAGGGGGTAAGATCAGGGCTTCTTGGAGGCCAGTGATGAAGTGCTCTGTCAAGGGCTGCCTGGCGGCCGATCCATCGCCTCGGGTAGTTGACGTTCAGGTCCCATAACAAACCTTTTTCGTAGGACTCTCCACACAGTTCATTGTGGAATTTGCAGCTCTCTGCTAGCTCTACGAGTCGATTTTCCTGGGCTGCGAACAAATGCTTGCTGGATGCGTGCTACATTTTCATCACTCGTTCTCAGCCGTCCAGACCTTTTCCCTTTGCACAAACACCCATTCTCTGTAAACTGTTTATACCAACGTTTAATACACCACCTATCAGGAGGTTTAACACCATACTTCGTTCGAAATGCACGCTGAACAACTGTCGTCGACTCACTTCTGCCGTACTCAATAACACAAAAAGCTTTCTGTTGAGCGGTCGCCATCTTAGCATCAACTGACGCTGACGCCTAGTCAACAGCGCCTCAAGCGAACAAATGCACAACTAAATGAAACTTTATAGCTCCCTTAATTCGCCGACAGATAGTGCTTAGCTCTGCCTTTTGTCGTTGCAGAGTTTTAAATTCCTAAAGTTGTGGTATTCTTTTTGAATCACCCTGTATTGTGACATGATGCATGCCTTCTGGTCCAGTTGTCATATAACATTTATGACCCAATTTGATATTGCCCTTGAGTGCGAGAAGTGACTACACCTGTAATTAAACGTGTTTTTAAACACACTACTGTGTAGCTTTGATATGTGCTCCATGTGCTATGTGTTTTATTGTGTCTGATTAACTTTATAGATAAGTATAACTCCAATTGCATTGTGGATAGAGTAGAAATGGGATCTAGTAGAGTCTCTAGTACTCTGAGTCCCTAGTACCAAAAGACTATTAATGAATTGTTATTTATTGAGAAGCATCATTATCTGTCCTTATTACATGCCATAAAAATCAGTCCTTGGAATATTGAAGAGATCAGAATGAAAGCTGAACACAAGAAACTGATGGTGAGGCAACTTGAATTTTCTCCATTAATCTTATATAAGATATACATAGGACAAACATGCAGAAACTTCAAAACAAAATATTCGAAACATCTCAGAGCTTTAAAAGACAACAGCTCCCATAGCACATTTGCTGACCACCCTATAGCCAACAACCACCACCCAACCACAATAGAAACAGACTTAAGAATACTAAAACCCAGCCACATCCTATACCGCAAACTGACCATTGAGGAAAACTTCCATATACAGAAGGCAATAGTGGAAGGAAAACAGGTCTTAAATGAACACCCTACACTCTGCAAGGGCACACTATTTAACACATTAAAGGAACTTTACAAATAAAAACAGCACGTTTCAGCACCACTGATGATGGCACAGTTGTGCCGAAACATGTTTGAGTACTTAGAAATACGGTGTTTTGCATAACTGGTGGACCTCAAATCCCAAAAATTTTTTAACTGCAAACACGGCCAATACAAGGAGCTGCAAATCAAAAGATGGATACTTATAGAAGAGATTGCAGTACATTGGGATGGATTGGTAAGGAGCTAGTTGTAATTCTCAACTTCATTACATTATTGTTGGCCTATTACTGTGTAGTGTGTTTGCATTAGGTAGTAACAAAATGGAAGGCAAACAGAGAACATTTTATGATGCTACTCTCAAGTATTGTAGATGAGAGTAACGTTTGCTTATGGAAGAAATAGAAATTGGGATTATTTGCAACTACCACTATTAGAAAGAAATACACTGGCCTTCACAAAGGAAGACAGCCCAATGTTGTTAAATTTTTCAAATTTGTCCATGAAAGGGGGAAGAATGAGCAACCTATGACTAGTGACACCATACAAAACAAAGTAAAAGAAGTATCTGCAGTTCTTAAGATACCAAGGCAAGAGTTTAAGGCTAGCCATGGAGGGATTGACTGTTTCATGAAACAGGGTGGCTTATTTCTACAACACAAGTAAAACAGTATTCCAAAAACTTCCACAGGATTTTGAGAAAAACTTAAAGAATTTTGATGGTATGTCATCACACTTCACAAAGGGAAGAATTTTTCTATTGGCCAAATGGGCAACACACTGATGAAATGTCAGTTTCATTTCATATGCCATGTAACTATACAACTGATGAGATGGGGATAATAAAAGCTACCATCAACACACCATGGTGTGAAAAACGAGCATATCTGTAATATTGGGAATCACAGCAAATGGTCACAAACTTCACTGTCTTAATCTTCAAGTGGAAAACAAGCCCCAAGACCCATAAAAATGGGAGGCTGCCCCCTGTTGTTATGATTTGAAATCATGAGAAGAGATGGATGACTCAAACTTTAATGCTGGACTGGTTCCTAAATGTATGGGAACTCTATCCTGCTGGAATTTCCAAGCTACCACCAATGCTTTGCCTTGATGCATTTTATGGTCATCTCAATGGTGATGCAAAAAATAAGGTCCACAACCTATCCAATGACCTTGTTATTACTCTTTCAGGTATGACTTCAGAATTACAACCCATGTATGTTTGTGGGACTGAACTTTAGCATTAACTTCAAAGATCGCACTTTACAAAACACATCTTGTCGCAGTTTTCATAAATTAGTTATAAATGGCAATAGTGACTGCACCAGCCAGCATCCGAAATGTTTCTATCATTTAATGACCAGATAACTTGACAATTCAGAGGCTTCCTTTACCAGGATACAGATTAGCTGTGTGTTTTTCAAGGAGTTCCTTGTGTGGTGGGGGAGTGACTACATACGTAAAAAACAGTATTCCATATGAGTCCATAGATGTATCGTGGCACTACACTGAACAGATATTTGAATGTTGTGAAGGGGCAGCTGAATTTAGTGAAACTAAACTTCTAATTATTGTTGTTTATCAGTCCACTCACCCTGACTACAGAGCATTTCTGCTCAAGCTAGAGAGGGTTCTTGATTCACTTTTTAGGAAGTACCAGAAATTAGCTTTATGTGGTGATTTCAATATAAATTTTGTATATGATGGTGCAAGAAAAAGGATGTTGGTAAATCTCCTAAATTCATATGATCTGATGCAGACTGTGTTTTTTTCCAACTAGGGTGCAAGGCAACAGTAGCACAGCCAAAGACAATATTTTTATTCATTCTTCATTACTAGATTGGCATTCTGTTAGTAAAAGGGCCTTTCAGACCATGATGTACAAATTTTAACACTAAAAAGCTATTGTACTCAAACAAATGTCACATATAATTACAAACTATGTAGGAAAGATAATCCAACAGCAATAGAGAGTTTTTTAAGCCTTGTCAAGACACAAGAGTGGCAGGATGTTTATAGTGCCGATCACATAGATGATAAATATAATGCTTTCCTTAACACATTTCTCATGCTCTTTGAGAGTTGCTTTCCATTAGAACATTCTAAATGGGGTACTAGCAGTAATAGGCAGCCCAGGTGGCTGACTACAGGGATAAGGATATCACATAGAACAAAGCGGGAATTATATCAAAATGTTAGAAGTAGACACAATCAAGCTACAGTAGCCCATTACAAATAGTACTGTACGGTGCTTAAAAATGTTATTAGGTAGGCAATGAGTATGTGGTATGCAACAAGAATAGCTAATTCACAGGATAAAATTAAAACAATATGCTTAGTTGCGAAGCAAGTGTCTGGTCATCATCGCAAGGTCAATGATATAATGTCAGTTCACAGTAAAAATATTTCTGTCACTAATAAATCAGACATATGTACAGTATCTAACAATCATTTTCTGAGCATTGCTGGTGAATTAAATATAAATTTAGTTTCCACAGAGACTCATATAACTTTCTTGGCAATAGCCTTTCCGAGATTGATGTCTGAAATACTCCTCTGTGATACAGACAAGGGGGAGATTGAGTCAATAATTAAATCACTGAAGCCTAAGGACACCCATGGATGTGGTGGAGTGCCTAGGAGAATATTAAAGCACTGTGCTGCACATATACGAATTTAGCCATATTTGTAATTTTTCCTTTAGGAATCGTCAGTTTCCTGAACAATTAAAGTACTCAGTAGTAAAGCCACTTTATAAAAAGGGAGAAAGGGATAATGTAGACAATTTTAGACCTATTTCTATGCCATCAGTGTTTGATGAAGTAATTGAAAAGGCTGTGTATGTAAGGATAATTTATCATTTTGTATCACATGTTTTGCTATGCAAAGTACAGTTCTGCTTTAGAAGTCGTCTAACAACTGTTTGAACACTAGGCATATTTTTTGATTTAACTAAGGTGTTTGATTGTGTTGATCACAAAATATTGCTCCAGAAGTTGGACCATTACAGAATACGGGGAACAGCTGGGAGCAGCTCATAATTGGTTCACCTCTTACTGAGAATGATTGTGATGGGGGGCCTGATTGGGGGATACGGTCATGTGCGGGGTGCACCAGGGATCAGTGTTGGGGCCACTCCTGTTCCTTATTTATATAAATGATATGGCCTCTAGTATTATGGGTAACTAAAATATTTCTGTTTGCTGATGACACTAGCTTAGTAGTAATGGATGTTGTGTGAAACATTGGCACGGTTTCAAATAGTGCAGTTCACGACCTAAGTTTGTGGCTTGTAGAAAATAAACTAATGCTAAATCACAGCAAGACTCAGTTTTTACAGTTTCTAACACACAATTCAACAAAACCTGACGTTTTAATTTCACAGAATTGGTATATGATTAGTGAAACTGAACAGTTCAAATTTCTATGTGTTCAGATAGATAGTAAACTGTCGTGGAAACCCCACACTTGGGAGTTTATTCAAAGTTTAATGCTACCATTTTTACTATTCGAAAGGTATCTCAAGTGAGTGATCATTTGACACAAAAATTAATCTACTTTGCTTATTTTTATTCGCTTATGTCATATGGTATTATATTTTGGGATAACTCTTCCCATTCTAAATGGATATAATGGGTGGTTCAGGTAATAAGTGGTGTAAGTCCACAAACCTCTTGTCGACCCCTGTTCAAGAGTCTGGGTATTTTGACACTGACCTCTCAATATATATATTCCTTACTGTCATTTCTTGCTAACAATGTTAGCTTGTTCCCAAGAATAAGCAACTTTAACTCAGTTAATATTTGGCAGAAATCAAACCTGCATTTGGATTGGACTTCCCTAACTCTTGTGCAGAAAGGTGTTCAGTATTGTTCAGTATACTGCTGCATCAATTTTCCATAAGCTACCACTTGAATTTAAAAATCTTAGCAGTAATCTACACACTTTCAAACCGAAACTGAAAAGTTTCCTCATGGGTCTGTCCTTCTATTCTGTCGAGGAGTCCCTTGAAAAATTAAGCTGATTCTTGTTGTGTTGTTGATTGTGTTTACTTAGACTTATGGACTGACTATTATTGGGTTCATAAACACTTTATTTTTATCTGTTATTACTTTTATGTTGTAATTTCATGTACTGACACGTCCCATGACCTTGGACATTTGGTCCTCAATTTGGTCCTATGGAACTTGACATGTAAATAAATAAATAAACATGACAGCAGCTTTGTTTGGTATTGAGCCCCACTGATATGACAAATCTCGAAAGACTGGAGTGGTATAGCCATATGAAAAGAATTCCTTCAATTATAAACCAGAGATAACTGGAAGAGGGAAAGAGCTCCAAATATTTGGGAGAAACAGATCCCCAGAGACATTTGTAAAAGACGCACAAACATTTGTCGTAAATTTTTTGGATGGTGATGCTGGTGGTGATGGTGGTGTTGACCACATGCTTTACCACACCGTAACATTTAATAGATGTTACATCAAAATATGTAAGTGACCTAATGTTATTTAGACAAACATGCTGGCATCTTGTGACTCACATTGCCATGTACATCCATACTCTGCAAATCATTGTGAGGTGCATGGCAGAAAGTACTTCCCATTGTACAAGTTTTTATGGCTTTTGCCCATTCCATTCACATACAAAGAGTAGAAGAATGATTGTGTAACATGGTGCCATTAGCTGATCATCTTTTCATGATCGCTATGTGAGTGATGCATAGGGGTTCACTGTGCACATAGGTTCACAACTTAAAGTTTGTAGAACTAACTTTCTAAGTAGACTTTCAGGGAATAGTTTGTATCTATCTTCAAGCACTAGCCTTTCTTTTTTATGGTTTTAGGGCGCAAAACTGTTATGGTCATAAGTGCCCATTCTGTGGCTTAGTGAAGGGTAAAAAACCGAATTTTAAATCAGCAGCAATTGGAGTGAAACTCAAAAAGGAGGGAAACTAAAAACAGAAGGAAATCTTGGACATCTTCTAAAAGGGAAGATATATCAGGCAACAGCTGTAAATGGACACACAGCAGATTAAAATAGGGGCACTGAAGGAAAAGGTGTCTCACTGTTTACGGTTGAGAGCAATGGGGAAAAAGTGGAGGAGGATCGCCACTTAAAAGATGTCGGTGGCTAAAAAGCCCTACGCAGAGTCTAGTTAAAATTACCTCCTCCCGATGACAAGGCTGGGAGGAAGAGCTCCAAGCACAGGGAAGAAGTTTTACAACCCATAACTTATTATTAGGAAGTGCAGACCAATGTGTGTGCCATAAAACAGCAATACAACAACACAAAATGGTCCGTAGATCAGCAAAGGGAACCATGCAAACAGTGGGCCGAGGAAGAGAGACTGCAGTCTTTGCCGCAACATAGGCTGCCTCATTTCCGCAGATACCAACATGCCCCGGGATCCAGAGGAATGCCACAGAGACGTCACCCAAGTGGAGCATGTGGAGGCAGTCCTGAATCTGGTGGATGAGAAGGTAGATAGGATAAAGAGCTTGGAGGTTGAGAAGAGAGCTGAGTGAATCCGGGCATATAATATACTCTATCTGCTAATGGCGACAGATATATTGAACAGCCTGAAGAACAGCATAAAGCTCTGTAGTAAAAACCAAACATTGGTTGGGAAGCCGAAATCTAATAAGAGTGTCGCCAACAATATAGGCACTCCCAAAAACAAATGTGGTCTTTGAGCCATCGGTGTAAATAAATGTGGCATCCTCCGTTGGTGCACACAGAGCAGCAAATGCCGGACAATAAACTATTTGGGGGGAGGGGTACTATCCTCGGGAAGCTGGCAAAGGTCATGGAGAAGGCAGGTCCAGGGACAAAACCAAGGTGGCACCGTACCCCCATTTGTCAAGAAAGTTTTAGGAAATTGGAAGGAAAGGGAATGTAGCAGTAGACAGAAGCAGACTCCCAGTGATAGTAGAGAGGAAGGTCTGCCTGCATACCCTAAATCCAAGAAGGCATCAAAAAAAAAAAGGGCATGGGTCAGATGAGCAGGCATGGAAGACAGATGACTTGTGTAACGACTCAGAAGGACAGCTCACAAATCAGACAGTGGAGGTTCAGCACTCTCAGCACAAAGGCTCTCCACAGGGCTGGTGTAAAAAGCTCCAGACACTAAACACAATCCATGGTGGTGGACAGAGTTGAGATATCGAAGAATAGGCGGCCATCAGAGGAGTAAACTATGCTTCCAATTTCGAGCGCACTTAGGTGCGATGTAAGCCGAGGAGGACCACTCTGTCAGCTCCCCAGAAGGTACCACTCAGAACACGGGGGGGAGGGGGGGGGTGTTGCGGAATCGCAGACAGCCACCTGAAAGATATAAAACGTGGGAAGACCAACACAGTTTTCTGTCAAACATAAGTCCCAAGAATTTGGTGACGTGTGCGAACAGAAGATCGACAGGGCCTAGATGTAGGGAAGGTGGATAAAACTCTATGCGGGACCAAAAATTTACACAGATGGTCTTACTGGGAGAAAATCGGAAGCCTGTTCTGATGCTCCTTGAGTGGAGGCGATTGAGACATCCTTGAAGACATTGCTCAAGAAGGCTGGTCCATTGAGAGCTGTGGTAGATTGTAAAATCATCATTGACAATGAGGGAGCCTGAGACATCGGGAAGGAGACAATCCGTAATTGGATTTATGGCAATGGCAAACAGTACAAAATTTAACATGGAGCCCTGGGGCAGCCTGTTTTCTTGGGAGAAAGTACGGGAGAGAGTTGTGTTCACTTGTACCTTAAATTTGCACTCTGTCATAAATTCACGAGTGGAAAGGGGTAGCTGACCTCAAAAGCCCCAAGAGAACAGTGTGCAGAGGATGCCTATCCTCCAACAGGTATCATATGCCCTCTCCAGATCAAAAAATATAGCTACCGTTTGGAGTTTCCTGAGAAAATTGTTCATGATATGAGTGGAGAGAGCAACAAGATGATCAACTGTGAAACGATGCTTTCGGAAACTGCATTGGGCAGGTGTTAAAAGGTTTCAGGACTCCAGCCACCAGCCCAAACGACAAATTACCATCACTCCAAAACCTTACATACACTACTCATGGGGTGATAGCTAAAGGGGAAATGTTTGTCCTTTCCAGGTTTTGGAACAAGAATGACGATAGCTTCCTGCCATCAACTGGGAAAGGTACTGTCAGTCCAAATTCAATTATAAAGGTGAAGGAGGTAATGCAGAATATGGTATGATAAATGCAGCAACATTTGGACATGGATGCCATGAGTCCTGGGGCAGAAGAGCGAGAGGAAGAGAGTGCATGTTGGAGTTTCCTCATAGAAAAAATAGTATTATAGCTTTCGCAATTTTGAGAGGAGAAAGCAAGATAGCACCCTTCTGCTGGTCATTTCTTCATTAGAAAGGCTTGCGGGTAATTTGAAGAGCTCAAAATCTCAGCAAAGTGTTCACCCAATGATTTAGAAATTGCGACTGGGTCCACTAAGGTATCCTGCGCAACAGTTAGACCAGAGATCGGGGAGAAACTAGACGTGCCAGATAACCATTGAATTCAACTCCAAACTACAGGTGAGGGAGTGAAAGTATTAAAGGAGCTGGTAAAAAAGTCCCAGCTTGCCTTCTTGCCATCGCGGATGATGCAACAGCATTGCGCATGTAGCTGCTTATGGCGGATACAGTTGGCCAACATAGGATGGTGGCAGAAAACACGAAGAGCATGTCTCAGCTCGTGTATTGAGTCACAGCATGTCTCCTTCCACCAAGGAACTGGAGGGGGGGGGGGGCAGAGGAGAGGTACGAGGTGTTCAACGTTCCACAGCTGTAAAAATAACTTCTGTAACATAAGTGAGCTGATCATCAATGCTAGGAAACTGATGGTCATCAAATGTTGGTAGAGAGGAGAAAAGTGTCTAATTGGCTAGGGAAAACTTCCAGTGTCTTGGGCGCATAGACGGCAGTTGTAGCTGTAATTGAAGGGCACATGGAAAATGGTCACTCGAGTGTGTATCAGCAAGAGTGAGCAATTCGAAGCAACGAACTAGCTGAACAGTACCGACCAAAAGGTCCAAATGAGAGGAGGTAGACATGGAGGTAGACAAAAATGTAGGTTCCCCAGTGTTGAGGCAAACAAGATCCACTTTGTGGAAGAGGACAATCAATAGGGATCCTCTTGGACAAGGATGCGGAGATCCCCAAAGCGGATGGTGAGCATTGAAGTCCCCAACCAGCAAATGAGGGGATGGGAGCTGATGAAGGAGATTGGCTCTTGCCATTGGTGTGGACGACGGAATGTGGTGTATGGTACAAAGAGAGAAGGTTTATCCAGAAAGGGAAAGCTATACAGCAACAGCTTGGAAGGAACTGTTTAAGGGGATTGGGTGGTGATGGATAGTATCATGGAGAAGAATTGTCAAGTCCCCCATGTGCTGGAGTGACATCAACAGAGGGGAGACCAAACCAGACTAATTGCAAATAAGGGAAGGCAAAGCGATCATGGGGATGTAACTTTGTTTCCTGAAGACAAAAGAAGACCAGGGAGTAGGATCGTAAGAGGATTGACAATTCACCCCCATTGGAGTGAATTCCGCAGATATTCCAATGGATAATTGACATGGGGGGGGGGGGGGGGGGGGGGGACAGAAAAGGGAAAAATCTCACCACAGTTGCCGTCAACTGAAAGAGCACTGAGAGCCAGCAGCTGATGGCGTGGAACGGCACTCCACAAAAGACAGAAGTTCATAATCCATAGGTTGTTCGGGGGCAACTCCTGCTGCCAGTGATCAGCTGGTTGATCGGCCACCAGCGGTGCGTCTTGGCGACACAGAAGAAGGCCGAGGATGGCTACCGCTGGGTGGCACTGTAGAAGAGACATGCCGTGATGGAGAAGGAGAGGAACTTTGTTTCTTATGAGCCTTCTTGGAAGCAGGATGTTGAAATGAGGGAGGAGTCGATGGTTGTGAGGTTTGGGTATGTAAAAAATCTTCATGAGTAGGCTCTTGTCTTTGGAAGTCTGGGTATTCGATTTTGAGGCCTGTAATTAAGTAGGAGTCGGTGAAGGTTGAGCCTTAGAGTGAGCGGTTGATAGTGGGGAAGTTGAATAGGCGATCTTAGGGCTGGCCAATCTGACGACCATGGCGCTAAAGGTGAGATCGCCAGTCTGCATGGCTACCTCCTTATTAGGTCGAGGAGAGGTCAGGACAGTGCTATATTTACCCCCTGGGAACACAGTGGACTTTCTACTGGCAAATAACTTACGAGCAGCAAAGGTAGACACCTTTTCCTTCACTCAGATTTCCTGAATAATTCGTTTATCTTTAAAAATAAGACAACCTCTAGAGGAAGCAGCATGGCCACCCATTCACTTGATGCAACAAGGGGTGGAGGTGGACAGTCACCCTCATGAGCAACCCTGCCACATGTAATACATTTGGCCATATTGGAACACAACTGGCTGATTAAAACTGCTGACACTGATAGCAACATGTAGGGTTGGAGATGTAAGGTCGAACTGAAATAATCTCATATCCTGCTTTAATGTGCGATGGAAGTTGAACTCTGTCAAACATCAAGAAGAGAGTGTAGATCAGTACCAATTCCTTATCACCCTTTTTCATGACTCAATGTACAGCCATTACACCCTGGTCAGGCAGGTAATTTTGAATGTTCTCATCGGATAATCCGTCAAGTGACCTCGCATAAACCATCCCGTGCAATGAATTTAAAGTACAGTGCGCTTCCACCCGGTCATGGAAGGTGTGTAGCAGTGTAGTTCAAAACAATTTATGTGCGTGGAGGACACTGTTTGTAACAACAAGGTGCCATTTCGTAAGCGGGAACAAGACTTTACAGGACCTGCAATTGCATCGACACCTTTCTGAATAATGAAAGGGTTGACAGTGGACAAGCCTTGGCCTTCGTCAGACCGAGAAACAACAAGGAACTTTGGCACCAATGGAAGAATTGTCCACGGCTGCGACTCATCTAGCTTTCTCTAGTGGTCAGAAGTTGTAGAAGTAGAGGAAACCATTGTGAAAGTATCCCAATGATTACCGGCATCTCCGATGGCACACTCCTTCCTAGTGGGGGGCCTCTCTGAGGGCACCCCCACCTTAAGTGATTGTCCACACCTCAGGTCACACCTCCCGAAAAATGGACGGAGGGACCAATCGGCACATTTGGAAGGTACCAGCTCAGGTAATCACCCCTCCCTGGGCCTGGCCTTTACCAGAGGGTACATACGTGCCCTACTTGCCTACCCAGGGCGGGGAATTACACGTTACCCCGTCACCGGCTACATGTGGGTCAGTCTTCAGACACGCACAGGGAGGAAAGAAGGAGACAGGGGGGAACAAAGAAAAGGAAAGAAGAGAAGAGGTCTCAAATGCCACAGTGGAGAAGGAGGTAAAGAGAAGAATCAAGGAAAAGAGAAGGACAAAGTGAGGACAGAGACTTTCCATTATAGAGAGAAAAGAAGAGAAACCACATCTTACAGTCACAAGCGTCCATCTCCGGACATGGGCACAAAACATACTCCCAAAGAGAGGGAGAAGGGGAATGGAAGGGGCTGGGGGGTGAGGGGTGGGGGGTGGGGGTGGGGAGGGGGAAAATCGGGACAGGGAGGGTTGTGGAAAGGGAAGGTATGTAGCCTGGGAAGGTATGCAGCCTGGAAAGGAAAGAGAGCTGCACTAGCTAGGGGTCCCATGTTCGCCACGCACGTATCCACAAAAGATTTGTGGACCCCCTGGAGGGAATAGCACTATCCTGTGCATTGCTAACTATTTTTAGTTATTCTAGTGAGAAAGAGAATGGACTTGAAATTTTTCATATCAGTTTGAGCAGCATACGTTCAGTGTAACATTATTTCCCATGAAATAACCATTTCTCAAGGGGCACATACTTCCACTGCAGCATTCACACTTGCGCGCACGCACGCACATGCGCACACACACACACACACACACACACACACACTTAGGCTAAAAGGACAGCTAAAGCCCAAAACCTAGGGCAATCACCTAATCTGGAACGTTTGTCTGCCAGCTAATCCACCACTAAACAGTTACATGTGAGTAAAAATATGCAATTATTTTAAGGTCATATGACCATTTTTCTGTAAAGGCACATATGTTAATATATTAAGCTGTGAACGAACGTAGAAACTATTTCCAATCATGCATATCACTGTGGGTATCACTCTTGTGATGAAAGTTGACAGCATTAAGAATAAAGCCACTCAACACTGAAAATTCTGAATGTACAATGCCATGTTGCACAGCCAGTGACATAAATTGAAAATGGCAGTCCAGTAACTGAAATAGTAAGCTTCAAAACCTGAAAACTGACAAAATGGTTCTATAACCACTTTCATTCCAAAATCACTTGTCCCTCATTATCCTAGTTGTAGTGTGTGCCAAATTTGCATCTTTATAAATTTCTTAGTTTTCAGGTGCTGAACCAGAAGACGTAAATGCAGAGCGCTTTAAATCAATTAGTCCAGTCTTCTAAACTTCCCTTCTTAGACTTCAACAGTAGCACCACATACCAAACAAACTACTGTACATAACTTGCTTTTTCATTTTTTTCCCCAGATATCCTTGGCATAGTTTCACATAAGCTCCACATCCCATCTCTAGCTACAATAGAACAAAATCAAACAGTTTTCTGACACAAAAGGGGCATCTCATTATATTCTGTCATGCATACTATTCCACTGATACTGGTGTCAGCTGTTATTTCTTTGCATGGACTGCATGAGACATGAAAACAGTACACCCAAGAGTAGCTAGTTGTTCAGTATCCAAAGATTTGAGATTTGGTCCAAGGTTGATACCAGGATCGGCAACGGCCTTGCCGCAGTGGTTACTCCGGTTCCCGTGAGATCACCGAAGTTAAGCGCTGTTGGGCGTGGTCGGCACTTGGATGGGTGACCATCCAGGCCGCAACGCGTTGTTGCCATTTTTCGGGATGCACTCAGCCTCATGATGCCAATTGAGGAGCTACTTGACCGACTGGTAGTGGCTTCGGTCAAGAATACCATCATAACGACCGGGAGAGCAGTGTGCTGACCCCACGTCCCTCCTATCCGCATCCTCCACGGAGGATGACATGGTGGTCGGATGGTCCCAGTAGGCCACTCGTGGACTGAAGACAGAGTACTTTTTTTTTTTTTAAATATATGTATATATACCAGGATCTATTTCTACCACATTACTTTCACTTTGACAATATTTTATAAGTACAGGACATGCTGGATTACAACTGATTCACGCTACATCTTAAATAATAGTTGCATAGCCTCACAACTGCTTTGGATAACTGGTTCTCAGATTTGAGAATTTATAATCACATTCATAATTGATTTAGTGAATGATAATTAGTCAGTACTCTGGCTTATATACCGTGTGTGGTAGCAAGATTTAAATACACATATATTCATTTGTAGGGAAAAGTTATTTGAGGGAGATGGGATGAAGGTAGAGGTGAGGAAATGGGAAAAGAAAAAAAAAAGAGGGGAAGAAATGTGTAAGATTTTGTCGGAATAGCACTAACCTGCATTGACCCACACTAGATCTCCTGGCCTCTGCATGAATCGATAGACTGGTATATTTTCCTCATATAAATCATCTAAAGAAGGCCACCAGGAGCCGTGAAGGTAGTTTATATTATTCCTAGAGAGGAAAAAACAATAGTGTTATTCACCAAAAATTAGATTACAAATGAAATTTCTGCAAACTGCTTAATTTCTGAACAGCTTACCTTTCACAAAGATTGTAAATAACTCCCCAGTACGCATCAGGCACAGCAAACCATTCACAGTCACCTGGGCCAATGTTAATATTGATGGAGCAGAAGTTATTATTCTCTTGGTGTCCTGGAGTCCTGCTTCCAGGAACCTGAAATTAAACACCACAGATTAAACAGCATTCTATAATTTATTGTAGACACTTTACAATTGAGGCATTCCAACACATGAACATCTATCCATCCCATCATATATTTCAAAGTGTCCACCTAAAATCTTTAATGCAAGTACTATGATGAACTACATATTGTAGTCAGGACTTGCATTTCTAAGAAACTACTGATTTGAGATTACACAAATGAAAGTGTTGAACAGTGGTTAAGCACATGAAAATGTTCAACTTTGCAATTAAGATTCAATATAAAGAAGGAACCAAGTTCAAAAGCTGACCAGTAAAATTCAAATTCTTATTCTTATTTATTAAACTATTCACTACTCAACATCTCCTTGTACGGCAAGTGTTTGACATTACAAATTTCAAATATCATATTAAACTTGCCAGCTGCCATAGGCATGTTAATGTGGTTGACATAATTAAAGTAATATTTGAATCCCACATTTGAGTAGGTGAAGTCACAAAAAGGATGCAACATCAGTTACAAGTACAAAGGGCATTGAATAAGTGATGCAACACACTATTTTCCTCGGCCATTCTCGGTTGAAAAATGCAGATTTTGCTGTGGTACATTGTGAAATATTCCTGCTTGAGCCCTCATTGTTTCAATTTAGTTTCAATAGGTGGCAAGAGTTATGTGTAGCCTTCAAATTGGAGTCTTTAATGGAAGTGTGTTCTAATTCTAAGCAGAGAGCTGTCACCGAGTTTCTTTTGACGGAAAACCAGGGTGATGCAGGTATTCAGAGGTAACTGCACAATGTCTGTGAAGACCTAGCAGTCAACAAAAGTATGGTGAGTCATCATCAAAGTGTCTATCATCATTGCCAAAAGGTCACGCAAACCTGTCCGATCTCCCACATGTCAACTGACCACACACAGCTGTGAGTTCTGCAATGTTGGAACGTGCAGACACACACATTTCATGTGGTCAACGGATCACAATCAAACACCGCACTGCTCAACTGGACATCTGTGATGGTAGTGCTGACATGCCCCTACACCTGTTGGGAGTAATCAATGGAGTGTGCATCCTGGGTTTCTCACCTCCTAACAGAAGACCACGAAGAGCAACAAAGGACCATCTGTGCAGAATTGCTTACATGTTATGAGGCTGAGCATGACAAATTTGGTCAAACATCATCAGAGGTGATGAAACATAGGTTCATGACTTTGAACTGAAAAAAAAATGCCAATTCTGTTTGATATCTTCCCTAATGATGCAATGATCAACTCCTAAGTGTATTGTGTTACTCTCAGGAAATTGAAGAAATGACCTCAGTAAGATAGACACCATAAAAATGCAAAGAAACTCCTGCTTCTCCATAACACAAGGACTTTCACAAGTCTGCACACCCAAGAGCAGCCCACAGAACTTCAATGAACTGTTCTTCCTTATGAACCCTACAGCCAGGATCTCACACCTTCCAATTTCATCCATTTGGTCCAGTGAAGGATGCACTCTGCAGGAAGCAGTATATGGATAATGGTGAGGTTATTGATGCAGCAAGACATTGACTCTGATGTTGATGCAGTAGAGTGGTAGCATGTGGACATATAGGCCCTCCCAATAAGGTGGCATAAAGCAGTCACATTGAACAAAGATAGAGTTGAAAAATATGGTTTTATAGCCAAAGGACTGGGGACTAATGCAGTGTACTGGAATCCTGAACAAAACCAACCTGCTTTCACAAACAAAATGTGTTGCATTACTTATTGAACACCCCTCATAGTACAATAACGATACAGATAATTAAGATCAGGAGTATAACTGGAACTGTAAGTAAGTAGTTAAACAAAGCAAGAAATAAAATACATACATCAAAAAATATTTTGCTTCATCTTGGTTCCGAGAGTTCTGGATCCTGTACAGAAAACTGGAACAGAGGGCAACATAAACATCATTTTCGCCCTTTTTATTGCTCATGAAAACCACATATTGCATGTTGTACCACCATACAGCAAGACCTTCAGAGGTGGTGGTCCAGATTGCTGTACACACCGGTACCTCTAATACCCAGTAGCATGTCCTCTTGCATTGATGTACGCCTGTATTCGTCGTGGAATACTATCCACAAGTTCATCAAGGCACTGTTGGTCCAGATTGCCCCACTCCTCAATGGCAAATTCGGCGTAGATCCCTCAGAGTGGTTGGTGGGTCACGTCATCCATAAACAGCCCTTTCCCATCTATCCCAGGCATGTTCGATAGGGTTCATGTCTGGAGAACATGCTGGCCACTCTAGTCGAGCGATGTCGTTATCCTGAAGAAAGTCATTCACAAGATGTGCATGATGTCTTCATCCATGAAGACGAATGCCTCGCCAATATGCTGCCGACATAGTTGCACCATCAGTTGAAGGATGGCATTCACATATTGTACAACCGTTACAACACCTTCCATGACCACCAGCAGCGTACAACCTCCACCTTGCTGCACTCGCTGGACAGTGTGTCTAAGGCATTCAGCCTGACTGGGTTGCCTCCAAACACGTCTCCGACGATTGTCTGGTTGAAGGCATATGTGTCACCCCACTGGTGAAGAGAATGTGATGCCAATCCTGAACAGACCATTCAGCATGCTGTTGGGCCCATTGTTACCACGCTGCATGGTGTCATGGTAGCAAAGATGGACCTTGCCATGGATGTCATGAGTGAAGTTGCACATCATGCAGCCTATTGCGCACAGTGTTAGTTGTGACATGACGTCCGGTGGCTGCACAAAAAGCATTAATCAACATGGTGGCATTGCTGTGAGGGTTCCTCCGAGCCATAATCTGTAGGTAGTGGTCATCCACAGCAGTAGTAGCCCTTGAGTGGCCTGAGCGAAGCATGTCATAAACAGTTCCTGTCTCTCTGTATCTCCTCCATGTCTGTACAACATCGCTTTGGTTCATTCCGAGATGCCTGGACACTTCCCTCGTTGACAGCCCTTCCTGGCACAAAGTAACAATGCAGACGCGATTGAACCATGGTATTGACCATCTAGGCATGGCAGATCTACAGACACCACGAGCCATGTACCTCCTTCTTGGTGGATTGACTGGAACTTATCGGCTGGTGGACACCCTCTGTCTAATAGGCACTGCTCACGCATGGTTGTTTACATCTTTGGGCAGTTTAGTGACATCTATGAACAGTCAAAGGGATTGTGTCTGTGATACAATATCCACAGTCAATGTCTATCTTCAGGAGTTCTGAGAGCTGGGGTGAGGCAAAACTTTTTTGATGTGTATAGAATGAAATTTTATGAAACAACCACTGTTTGAAATCAGAACAGCTCAGAAACAGTAACAGGTGGGAGGGTGCATTGGGTATTGTCTTGCACTAGGTTATTTCACAGGGATATGACCCATATAGCAAGCAATGACCCACACATCAAGAAATGGTAATAGGCACTATATAAGAGAAGAGCAGGATATCTTTTAGACTGGGGGTAGGCTTCAAAATCATTACCCCTCTTTAATGAGCAATACATTTCTTAAGAAAGACAACTAACTAGACTCACACGAAAGTATGAGAGACTGTTTATATATGCTTTACAGACAATATCAGTGAAGAATTAACATAAACTAACATTTTAATCTGAAACACCCCAAACGGTTACATTTTCACAGAAAAATAATAACCACATAAAAAATTAAGCTAAACAGTGTTATCATTACCATACAATCCCAAACGGTTATGTTTTCACAGAAAAATAATAATGACTTAAAAAATTAAGGTAAATGACATTATCAGTGCCATAGGACTTTCAAAGCTTAATATTTCTAGTCCACAAATGTATATTCCTGCTGGTAAGATTTGCATCTCTGATTACAATGCACAAAACACTTTAAATATGAAAACCATGAAAAATAATGCACAGACACTTTCAACAATAAAACTAAGGATATTATCATCCATTGCTCCAAACTCTGTGTGACTTATCGTGCATGAAAATAAAATAAAACAAACATAATTGCAACAGCTGAAAAAGTTATACATACATTTTTCAAGCATATCAGAAGGATTCTGAATTGTTGAAAATATTTTTGTAACTAAATAATAGTACCTTCATGTACAGTTGTACTGTGTTCATGCCAAGAATAACATGACCAACATGGGACAACATATTTCCAGCAGAGACAACACGAGCAAATGCTGGTAATTTCATGAGTTCCTGCAGTTGAGGTCTCCATTTTCGTTCATCTGAGAGATCAACATTAGTACCAAATCTTAACATTTTGGGCCCCGACTTCCCACCACCTGAACTTCCAAATGCACCTCCTTTCTTTCGACGCACATTTCCTGTAGAATCTTTCGAGTCCGAATCTGACAGATTACTGTTGTGTGCTCCTGCTGTTCTTTCACCTTCTTCCTGGAAAAATAAAAAAAGCCCTCACACTGGCATGAGAGTTCTCACCAATGTGAAATACATCTGTATAGCATATTATTCATTAAAAGCATCATGTGAGACTAATTTACCTTCAAGCTGTCCTGGAAAGATGATGCCTGATACTGAGCATATTTGGCAATAGTGGTGTGTGATCTGTGACTAATACAGGCCCAAACTTTTCGGCCTTGCTGTGGATCCCAGTTTTCATCTGATGTTTGCTGCATTTGTGTTCTAACTTCAACGCTATGGTCTGGATTTGCCTCAACAAGTGTCTTTGTTGAGAACAGACCTAGGTCTAAAGGACAAAAAATGTTTAGTTAGCTAAAATGTTATCTACGGTAGAGACTGATCACTAAATATAATCTGTAACCATTCTATATATGAAAGACTAAGACACCGACTGGAAAATAGATGGCCAAGTGGTTAAGAAAGTCAATAGTAGTAGTTATTTGGTGGAGAAGATAACGGGTGACATACAGAACAACAGTAGTGCAGTAGATAGGGCACAGCTTATGCAGAAGCTTTGGTATGCGGTGACAACACCATATGACAAGAAAAATCTGACACGGAATGCCAAATTGCGACATTACACAGCAACTGTAAGAAATGCTGCTCTGTATGGATCAGAAATGATCACACTCGCCAAGAGAGCTTGCATACAGTTGGAGGAGGAGGAGTGGAAAATTTTGTGACATATAAGACACCAAAAAACATGGGGATATCTGGATACATAGAACACAACAGGAACTGTGCGAAAATATTGAATCCATATTGAGCAAGGTACAGAAGAGGAGGTTACAATTTGTTGGGCACATCATGAAGATGGATGAAGAGAGGTTGACTAAAAAGATGTGGAATGCAACATGTCATATGGGAAACAAATGGGTGAAGGAAGTCAGAGATGACTGGAAGGCAACAGGAATAAAAGAAAGGAGTCTGCAGGCAGTAGTACAGGACAGGTAGAAGTATACAGGGTTGGTGGATGGTCACAGGCGGCCGGACACCAAAATCAAAGCTGTCTTAACAGAAGAAGAAATAAACAGAAGCAGCAAGAGAGTGGAGAGGTATTGGGAAAAAAGAAGACGTGCAAAACAAGCCACAAGTGATCCAGAAGGGTCCTAATGAAGCAGAAGAAGAAGAAAAGGTATCTTAATTAGAATTAAACATGGTCCACACACTGTCTTGAGGAAGGTTTAAAATGGCCCTTATAAATTACTTTGTATTTTGAAGCTCTGAATCCATATTTTTTTCCCTCCTGTTGGGGTGGAATAATATGCAATTGCGCCTAGTTCAATCTGTAATTTGCATCTATCATATTCTTGTCACAGTTGGACTGTTGAGTAATTGACTACTGCTCCCCTTATTCACACACATGCTTTTGAGCTCTTAAGGCCAAGTGCCTTGAACTGCATCAGCTACTGGCAAACTAATTGTAAAGGACAAACCAAGAATGTAACCTTATGATCTTTCTTGAGACAAAGAAAGCTGAGAGTCAGCAGAATTTTCACATGCCTGTATGAAGTGAATTAAAGAAAATATAAACAGTTAAGTACAGAAGAGACTGCATTGATTTAAACCAGCTACTCATGAAAAACATGTTTAAATTAACTTCTTCATATACTCCACAAAGAACACCAACAGTGCTAACAAATTTCTTTCTCCATAGAAAGTAATTGCTGTGTTGATTATACATACACCATACTGGGAACCAGGATTCCTGTCATTTTCAAGCACGGATGTGGATTTAAACACCAATACAGCACACAGTACCAGGTAATCACATGTAATCACAAGATACAGTGTTACCTATGTCTTCACAGAAACTGAATGCCAGGTTGTATTAATATCCAACATTAAAAATCATTTAATTTGCTGATATTATTACAAAAATAAAATTTACAATTTCTTAAACTGAAAGTAGATCACAGATAGACTATCTTATGTCCGGTCCTAAAATTTTAAACATCATCTCAATAAAATAAAGTTAGATAATTCAATTTTGTTTGTTTTTAAACACTGGTACACTATAAAAACCTCACACCATAGTATGTTGCAAAATGGCATGGTCTGTTGATAAAAAGGAGTATTGTACAGATAATTCACTTTCAAAAGCAACAGAAACGTTGCAGTTGTGTCTACATTGGCCCCAACACAGCAACAGCATTTTCACTGCTGTGAAAATGAGTTACTGCATAGGCACTCCACTTACCAATGAGGTGGACCATTTTGTTTTGACTCCTATAACAACACACTATAGTACTGTGACGCGCCAATTTCAGTGTTTATCAGAACTGTGGACATTTACACAGAAAAAATTAATTACATGTCTTTATTTTTTTGAAGTGATACCTAAAAGCTTATGGATAGCCCCTGTAAAACTTACACATGAAATTCAGAATCTCTGCTATTCATCTACAGCATTATTAAAGAGGTACCTAATTTAAGTGCCGCTGCTAGGCCTCTGACAACAGCAATTGGATGCTTGAGGCAGAACTCTTGTAGCTGTGGGCTGAATGCATCCTTTTTGTTTTCCAGGTACACAGAGGGAGTTGGAGGAAGCAGCTGTTCTCTTGTTAGTCGCTGCTGAGGTGGATCTGGAGGCTGTGGTGGAGGAGCACGGTCTGACAAAATGCTGCAGTTTGAGACACCATTTAGCCCTCGGCCCCTAAAAAACAGAAGTAAAGAACAGACAGTTGTGGAAAATAAGAACAGCCATCATGCTGGAAATACACAACTAAGATACTTACTTGCATGCCTCTATCACAGACTTGGCATCCATATCTATGCTGTATTCTGTTTCAGGTTGGGGCTCACATAAGTTCGAAAATTCTAAAACTGCAGCTTCTACTTTCAAATCCTGCTGTAATACTGATGGAACACGATTGGTGTTCTGGGAAGTTTGTGAAGTACTTCTTGTCGTAATTAAGCTCTGAGATTCACTTTTCACAGTAGTGGATATTCCTTCTGTTTTTATCTCTTGTTTGGGTGAGCATGTTACAGTAGAAGCACTGGACGAAGGTGTTGGTGCCTGCTCAAGTTTTGGACTATTTGCAGTACTGACTGCTGGAGACATCGACTGTTTTACATTCACAGCTTCGCCAGCAGTAGATGCACCAGAGTTCATTATTACTGTAGAATTATTGCCACTGCTGTCATCTGGCAAATTTGAGGGAGAAAATGGTCCTGAGCTCAAAGTATTGGAGTTCTGTTGATTTGATGTTGATGTAATGGCAACTTGATTTGTTGATATAGGCTCTTCCACCTTCACATCTAAATCTTCACTACCTGACCCAAAATGTTTCAACAAATCTTCTGCTAGTGATGTTGCAATATCCTTCTGGGAAAGTAAAGCCTGTAGCTCTTGGTCACTCACAGCAAGTTCTTTGCTCGAAGGAGAATTTGATGTTGGGTAAGTATGGTGATAAGAACTTGACTCCAAAGTTGAATGAGCTGGCGGTGTTGCATGAGGTGTTGTAGTTGAAGATATCTGAAGAAGATAAAACCAGTAACATAAAAATCAGAAAAACATTTTAATAATGGAAGAAGCATAAAATTTCAAGGTTAAAAAGCCTCCCAATGCATTTTCTTCGTCAGGGAACTTTTCAGGCTGAATCACTTAACACAAAAGGTACCAACATGAAAAAATATGTACATATTTTTCATTTAAGTCTTTAACAAACAAAGAATTAAAATAATTACTGAAAATAAGGGAGGCAGCTTATGTTTGTGGAATACAAGAATAAACTGGCTCACAGTAGTGTGCTTTTATCGACTTAGCTGTCCCCCCTAAGCTTCCTTTCTGATGACTGCTCTCTGGAGTTAAAACAAAAATAGAAGCAAGTAACCAAACTGAGGGAGGATAAAGTGATACAAGACGTAAATGCCTGAACTGCAAAGCTGTTGGTTTCTCATTTAGATATGCAAGAGCCTACTTGTTTCTCATTTCTACAATCTGTGCCTTCAAGCATACTACTTGCCATTTTCATTCACTGACTTCCCTTCCATCCCCCCAAGAACATTGTCATTTTGTCATTTCAGGAATATCAGATGAATATGGAATTATTTCAGGAAATCCAGAATGAAATTTTCACTCTTTGGTGGAGTGTGCACAGTTTTTGAAACTTCTTGAGATTGAAAGTGTATTCCTGAATGTGACTCAAGAACGGAATCTTATCTTTAATGTGAAATGCTCTTACTAATTAAGCTGCCATGCTAAGTTTCCCTTCTGACAGTACCTCTTCTGTACTTTCCCAGATGCACAGTTCTTCCATGTACCTGCATATACTGGTGCACTACCTCTTGCATACCGTTTATCCATATGGGCTAGACCAGCAGTCCACATCATAGCATGTGCAAGGTACCATTTATTACAATAATGGTTGTCCAGTCAATATCTTAACATTTGGATGGGATATGGAATTGTAACAGTTATTGTAACAGTTCCAGACATATAATCTCCAGACATATTACTTTAATTATTTCAAAAGTGAATGAAGCCAAATGGTAAAAAAAAGTTGGTCCCCTTATAACTGGCTGAGTATGTCAGTTCAAAGGTTGAGTGAAGGCAAGGGTATACCAACCCCAAAAGCGCCATGCGTAATAAACCAATGTGGTGTTCAAATCAATCTTCGATTGTGGACAGCATTACTTTTAACATATTATGTTCAACAAGGTAACATATACCAATCTCATACACTGAGTTTGGGCAGTTAGAATATGCAGTCAGCCTGAATTAGACTCAGGGAAACATCAATGGCTTAACGACACAAAATTCATAGCCAAAAGGCAGGAAGAGTACATATATTTCATTAAAGAAAGCAAACATATCCTCTAATTCCTGCCTTTTGCATGTGACTTTTGTTTTTCTGTGTCCTAAAGTGGGACCAGTGACACTCCCTCCTGAGTATTTTTCTCCCCTATGCAACATTATACTGAGAGAAAGTTGTCATTGTTCGTCGTTCTCTGATAAATCGTTTTAATTAAAACTCAATTGTATAAAAGTATTCCTGTTCCTTGGAGATGAGAGCAACAAGTTTAGAAAATTTGAAACTTTAATGAATCACTCATATCTACTTGCATGTAGGGCAAAGTTCACTAAAATGTTATAATAACTTATGAGGGTATTCGATGTATAGCATATAAAAGATAATATGAAAGACATGCATATGATGAATCAATGTTTTCTGAATACACACTAATTAAATTCTATATACTGAAAACAAACTACATGACTGACTTCCTGAAAGTTGTAAACCAGCTATAGAAGTTTTATAATTCCATTAATTTGCTGCCATTGCATTGTCACATCATCAGTGTTAAATGGAGCATAAAGAAGGAAAGACGACTGGGGCTCTGCATCTTGTCAATAAAGACAGCATTGAAGACAGAGCAAAACCTTGAACGGCACAAGGATGCGAGGGAGGACTGCCATGCACTACTTGAATTAATCACCCTGGTATTCACATTAAGTGATTTAAGGAAAACATGAAAAATCTAAATCAAGATCATTGGATGGGAATTTTAACTTCACTCCTCCTGAAGGTGAGTCTAATGTCTTAACCACTGTAACACATCACTTGGTTAAATGAAGAATAGTTTGTGGGGTGCAGATGTGGCTAAGTATAAGTAAGAGCTGCAAGCTCATCTTACCTGTGTGAAGCCTGTAGAATTAGCCTGAGTACCATATGGATAATGCTGCAGTTGGGAGGAAGTTCTCTGTTGATATGATAACTGATGGTCCACTGTTGCACTTTTGTAGGGCATTCCAGGCGATTGCTGTGTGCTAGGTGTGGCAGCAGAATACCCAATACTAGCATCCGTAAAACCAGTCTGTGGTGCTACTGAACCCTGCTGTAAAAATAAAGTATTGTGGAACAGACAGTTCAAATTAAAATTTGTATAGGCCTAATGTATGAAGTGTTTCCGAGTACCAAAAAGAAAACTCAATTAAATGTGAAATGGTTAATATGTCAATTTTTTTCTTAAATAAAAAAGCAGGTTAAAATATCATGAATAAAAATAACTCGAAAAACTAATTTTATATGCATATGATTTCTGTCAAACTTACTGTTTGCTGTGGCATACTGTATGTTTTAATAACGGAACTCTGTTGGTATGGTGAATACTGTGCTGGCTGCTGTGGTTGCCTTGTAATTCCTGCAGGTCTTTGTGGCTGCTGCTGCTGTTGTTGTTGTTGTTGCTGCTGCTGCTGCTGCTGCTGCTGCTGCTGTTGTTGTTGTTGTTGTTGTTGTTGTTGCTGCTGCTGCTGTTGTTGTAGCTTCAGCTGATGCTGTTGCATTAATCGATACTGGTGTTGCAACTGCTGCAGCATACCCTAAATAAAGAGTCCTGGTTCGTTAACAACCTTTTTTTTTTTTTCTTTTTATATTAAATGCAACAGTCCAAGTCAAATGAAACTTTGACAGCCATATAATGAACAAACTATCAGAAGTATTAATTTTAAAATGCAATTTAATAGCACAACATTTTTCCCTGCAACACAGGTTTATAATAATGAGTGTTTTATCAAAACAAATCATTTCCAACCAATACGCTTATATCATAAGCGCACATCCAAAAAAAACTTTACAATTAGCATAAATGGGGCACTGTGTGATGCATAGCAAATAACTTCAAGAAATATTAAATGAAAGAGAACAACTCAAACTTTAAGCTCTTTAAACAGAATTATTTCACTGAAGCAAACTCAAATAATGTAATTGTACAAATACAATTAATAAATGTAGGTTGTGCAGCAATTTGTTGCCAGCATTTATTCAGAAATTTTTTTCCCTACTCTTCAGTAAATTGTAAAAATAGAGTCAACAGAAAATATAATTGACACTGGGGTCAGAAAAAAAGAGTGAATGTGTCACACAAACTTTTTTTAAAAGGTCAATTAACATTTCTAAACTATTTCATGATACACTTAGTTAAAAGTTGCAAAAGAAGGACTTGTACCATCTTTGGAACACTGTATGAATTTTAATTGCAGCACATAAGTGATAGCAGGAGGAGAGTCATATATAAGAATGAAGAGAATTAATGAAGAAAAAACAAAAAAAGGCTTATGCTAGTGTACACACAAGCATGAGTGCTAACACACATACACAGTCACAGAAAAATCAGTTGCATAAAGTCCATATTTTTCTGTGTCATATTACCTGTTGTTGTGGGTTAAGGTTTGCTATGTTCTGTTGCAAATACTGGAGCATGTGTAGCTGCTGTTGGTTCATAAATGTTGGTGGTGGCACTGCTCTCTGTTGGTTGGTTGCTGGTGCCACTCTTGCACCAGGAGGGCTATTTTCAACTACATCTCCCCCACTCTATGAAACAAAATAGATCAGTTAATGAATATATGTATAAACAGTAGATGTCTAGTTTCACTTATTCCCTTGCACATACAGCATGTCAGCTGGATATTTTAATCAAATAAAATGAAAGGAAGACAGGGCACAAGAAAATGTTTATATGAGTGATGTATGTGATAGCAAATTCAATTATCTATAATTTTTTTCCAGTTAGTGTATGTCAGTATAATTTATTTATTAAATATACTGCACAGAAAATAAAACATTTCAAAAGTATAATGACCTTGAATCTCTTCGTCCCAGCAGCATTTGTTTGCACTGGATAGGGTGGAGGAGGACCCTGGGGAGAGACTTGGTGATGGCCATTTATACCATTGTACTGAGGTTGTGGTCCTGGCTGTAAAGAAGAGAAATTTAAAATTTTCCATTTGGTATGGGCTGCACTACTACAAAATCAAAGTAAATTTTACAACAAATAGTTTAAAAATACATCAAATGTTACAAGGAAAAGAAAAAAGAAAAGATTAGGAGGAGGAGGAGGAGGAGGAGGAATTGGGAGCAAGACATTTATAATACCATGATATGTAGGCTGCTCACATCAAGAGCTTGTGGTTTTGCTGATGAAAATCAACATTCTGGGAACAAAGACCAGTTTACTGAACATTGAACTATACTGATATGCTGTTCTAGATTACTAAACAATTTACTTACCGTAATATATCTGAAACTCACGCTTATTTCAATTATTATAACCTCCACTTCTTAATTACTTCAGTCACTTCATATCACCAGCTTGCTTGTGTAAAAACTCATTTCATGTTCCCATACTTTGTAAACATAAGGGTGTTATAAACATATTAACCTGTGTGTATCCCTTCTGGAATGGTGTTCCTGGCCCCCTCTGCTGCGCAACAGCTTGGTTCTGTTGCTGCTGTTGTTGCTGTTGTCGTGATGACATTTCTGCAGATATGGGGAGGTTCCATGCCTCCTCTATTGATGGCAGTTGCCGACGTCTGAAATGACAAAAACAATAATAATATGGATACAGATTTCTCACCAAAATTGGAAGAAATTGTAGCTATTTAGTAAACCATATAGAACAGGCAAAACAATAAGCTTCAAGTCTCAAAAGAGGCATAAATCAAAATATTTCCCAGTATAACGTCAATAATCCTGGGAAAATGTAGCAGAAGGAATACGGGTAATGGCATTAACTGAACTATTCGATGAGATCATCAGGTTTATAACTGAGCTAATGTGAATAAAAAATTATCAGGATGTATGAGAAGACTGACACAAGATCTGGAACTAACAGGTTGGAGATTAATTTAATGGAAGGATTCCTGTGGATTCCTGTTTTCTGAAATGGAAATGAAATAAGGAAAATATGAGTTCTGAAAGGAGACTGCCCAATCTTTCCAAAAACTGAAGACATTCACATCTATGTTTCAAGGTAACCAAGGGAAATCTAAATCTGGGTGCTAGACAAAGTTTGAAGTTCCATTTCTTCTGAATACGTGCCCAGACAGAATCCTGCTCCTGCCAGATGTGATTTCAGTGTTTTACCATTGCCCCAGTTCACTTGGTCTGGGATGATTAGGAGTGTGGAGTATCTCAACATCATCAACCCAATTTGTTTCACTTGGATCTCTGTGCTCAACATACTTTCTTCCAGGATATGAAGGACTCATCTCTCTAACATTTCTGTATTAAATCTCATTCACTAACACCTCCACCATAATAGAAGACATCAATTTTTAAACAAAGAAAGTCCATTTTCCACAGTCACAATGTATGCTACAATTGCAGCAATGAACAGTTCTTAAACAGTTTGAAGATTTTCAGAGAAATCCACTGCCCTCCTGCCTGTCCCTGTGTCTACTCCTTGACTCTTCTGTGTTCTTCCCGCGTGACCTAAGACCACTAAGCCAGGCTGTAGTTTCATAAGAGGCACTGTCAAAGGGCTTGCTGGATGCAAATGTTCTAATGAAAAGTGTAGTTTTCATTGTGGAGCAACAATAGTTAACCACTTTTTTGTGTTTGTTACTGCTAGGGGAACCACTGTATGGACTGTACTCAAACCACACTTTTATATTACTTAACCTATCAGTATACCATGATAGGCACAACCATTACAGCAGTTCCACTTATTGCAGTACAATAACTGATACACATGTCACAGTACTGTAGATGCAACATACAACTCTTCTATAGCTCGCTGCTTTCTGCAATCGTTCTGCAGCCATATCGGAAGATGACACTAGTTGTACATTTGTGAAATTGAGCAATTAATTCAAGCTTACATGCATTTAGTCTGTGTTTCATGAACTCAGAGAGTGGCAACATGCCCAATGCCTACAAAGTAGAAGCCAAGAGAAGAAAGTGATTTCGATGATTTGAGTAATGGTACAGACTAGGACACTGCAAAGTGATACAACATCAAGTGATGAAAACTGTAGCATTTTGGACAATAGGGAAACTAAAAGGATGCAACACAGAGTGTTGATCAAGAAATATGTGCTGGGATGACAATAAAGTGTGCTGCAGACTGTTCAAAGGCAACTCATTCGGAATGGGTCAACGTAGCTGATTACCCTAAAACTAGTTATTTTCACTGTGACATCCAAAACTGAAGCAAAGGTTCTGTCACATCAGGGATAAAATCCAATAGAACTTCAAGTCATAAATGAATTTCCAACAACACAGTTTTTGTTGAGTGCACTTTAAGAGAAACAAACCCTTATGCAGCAGAAACACTAGCTACCAATTGAAGCAGAGGCAACACATGCTGGTCTCCTGTAACAGCTGATGAACTGAAGATACCTCGCTCACTAGATCATCATGTCTTAGACGCAAGAACATTCTAGACAAGATAATTGGTCAAAAAGAAAAATAACTGAGACTCCAATATTTGCTGAAACAAAGTTGCTGACAAGATTCAAGGTTTCCTCCAGGTATTTGCACTTTGTCATGTTGTGTTTCTGGTGAGTAGGTGATAAACTGAGAAAGGCAGACCAGTCATTTCACAACTGCTTAACACATTTGAGTGTAACTGCCTGGCAAGAAAGTTAGCACCAATGAAAGCCTGATGAAGTTTAGGGGCAGACATTTATACATTCAACATATTCCACCACAGAGAGGCAGATCTGGTATAAAGGTATACAAAGTACACTCTTCAGAGAATGGGCATTGTTATAATCTGAAGACATAATCTGGAAAAAAGGGAGACAACGGTGATGTAGCTGTCAACCATTCAGCAAAAGAAAAGACTGTGCTTGAATTGTGCAAAACTCTATTTGGGAAGTGGATATCTATTTACATGGGCAACTGGTACAGCTCTACTAGTGTGTTCAGGGAATTGCTAGGCAGGAGAACTCATGTTGCTAGGATTTTAACACCAACAAGGAAAAATATGCTTCCCCATGTCCAGTGAAACTAAGCTGAGCAAGGGACAACTAACATTCACTTCATCAAACAATATTCTTACAGTGAAATGGACAGGCAGGAAAAATGTTAACCTCCTGTCAATGCTTCTTGATACGCCACAGTGTGTAGATCTACCCCAAATATGGAAAAAAAAACAAAGCTAAAACCTAACTTTTTATAAATTACAACCAAGAAATGACTAGAGTTGACATATGTATCAACTTATGAGAAACTATGTCAAGAGGTATTAGAAGACTTAGCAATACTAAATGTAGGCATAATATACCACATACTGAATCCAGCATCCAAGAGGATGGTATCAACAATGTTCTGATTCAATGTGGCAGAGCACTTCTTAAAGAATGTAACTCTCCCTGTCTATACTTTTAAGGGACGAAGAAGCAAAGCAGAAAATCCGCTAAGGCTTCAAGTCAGAAGCTGGGAACATTTTCCACCAAAAATAATGTGGACTCAAAGAAAACTGCTCCCTCTAGAAGGTACTAAGTTTGTTATGACTGAGAGATCGTGGGGGAAACCTCTTTTGAATGTAAGATATGTGAAATTGCTCTTCGCAAATATTTATGACAATTAAAAAAACGGTTCACTTGTAACCATTAACTTTGGAACTGTATGTAAATAAACACATCAGAAGTCCTTAAAATAATTGTAATTCTTTATGTTTTGTAAATGATCATGCATATGTGAAAAACAAAAATATGTAGCAAAAATAATAATTTTCTTATAACAACTTTATCATATGCAAATGGGTTAGCTGACAAAAAACCAACTTTGTGACCTATTGTGAACACTGATAACATTAAAAAGTTGAATTAGAGTAATAAGAAAAGTCAAAGAAGACATTTGTAAGCTGACAAACACAAAATAACTGTTGGTACTGAATGAAGATTTAAGTGTAGAGTAGTTCCACATAAGAATACAAAACAAAATCGCTACAATATGGAATTACTGCAGTTACATCTTTATAAGTATGAGGCTGTCAAAAGAAATGTGGACAGCAATGAGTAACAACATGTCAGTACACAGTGGCTGTAAAGAAAGTGACACACAGGATATCTGGATAAGTCAAACGCAATCACCACAACCAAACCCCCACACACTAAGTACACAATACAATTTGTTTCTTGCATCCTGTGGTAACATTATGCTCAGTATTACAGAAAGCAGACCAACAGCAGTTTTCATTGAGGCAATTTTAATCTCCTTATCTAATTTAACCATTGACTGCACATAAGGCAAATATCAGATAACGAGAACATCATAACTACTGTTCTACAAACTTTATCAAACAAATAGTGCAGGCAAATGTAATACGCAGAAGCACCAAAGAAACTTGTATAGGCATGTGTATTCAAATACAGACATATGTAAACAGGCAGAATACGGTGCTGCGGTCGGCAACGCCTGTATAAAACAACAAGAGTCTGGGGCAGTTGTTAGATCCATTACTGCTGCTACAATGGCAGATTATCACGATTTAAGTGAGTTTGAACATGTTGTTACAGTCAGCGCAGATGCGATGGGATACAGCGTCTCCGAGGTAGCGATGAAGTAAGGATTTGCCCGTACGATCATTTCAGAGTGTATCGTGAATCTGAGAAAATATCAAATCTCTGACACTGCTACAGCCAGAAAGATATCCTGCAAGAACGGACCACTGGTGACAGAAGAGAATTGTTCAGTGTGACAGAAGTGCAACCCTTCTGCAAATTGCTGCAGATTTCAATGCTGTGCCATCAACAAGTGTCGGCGTGTGAACCATTCAACGAAACATCATTGGCATGGGCTTTCGGAGCTGAAGGACCATTTGTGTACCCTTGATGAATGCACAACACAAAGCTTTATGCCTCGCCTTGGCCTGTCAACACCGACATTGGACTATTGATGACTGAAAACATGTTGGTTGGTTGGACGTTTCTCGTTTCAAATTGTATCGAGCAGATGAATGTGTACGGGCTCGGAGACAACCTGACGAATACATGGACCCTGCATGTCAGGAGGGTACTGTTCAAGTTGGTGGAGGCTCTGTAATGGTGTGGGGTGTGTGTAGTTGGAGTGATATGGGACCCCTGATACCTCTAGATATGGCTCTGACAGGTAAGCATCTTGTTTGATCACCTGCATCCATTTATGTCCATTGCACATTCTGATGGACTCAGGCAATTATAGCAGGACAATGTGACACCCCACACATCCAGAATTGCTACATAGTGGCTACAGGGACACTCTTCCGAGTTTAAAAACTTCTGCTGGTCACCAAACTTCCCAGACATAAACATTACTGAGCACATCTGGGATGCTTTGCAACATGCTGTTCAGAAGAGATCTCCACCCCCTCATACTCATAAGGATTTATGGACAGCCCTGCAGGATTCATGGTGTCAGTTCCCTCCAGCACTACTTCAGATATTAGTCGAGTCCATGCCACGTTGTATTGTGGCACTTCTGCGTAGCTGCGGGAACCTAAACAATGTTAGACAGTGTAACAGTTTGTCTGGCTCTTCAGTGTAATAAACCACACATTTATCTACTTACACTGATGAAAAGTTGATTAAATTTGTGTACAACAATGAGTGGAAACAAAATGTACTGGAAATTAAACACATCCATATATTCTGAATAGACTTTGAGGAAGACTTCTGAAGTGACCACTGCATTTAAACTATCTTACATGCACACATTTAGAGAGAGCATTAAAAGTACTTTGTAATGGCTTCTATGAGACAACAAATTATTTCTCGAGGGAATTGCTTACTTGCTGGTAATGCTGGGCATTGGTGCGCTTGCTAAGTGACTCTGCAGGAACTTTATTCTTTGGCTCAGGTTGGGATTCATACCCCCTGGAGCTCTGCTTGGTGACGTTGTTAGTGATGCTAAGTTATTATTAATGGTACTAGATGTATTGTTTGGACTTATTGGGCTCCCAGTATTTCCACCAGAACCTCTTGTTGCATTCACATAACAAGCAAAAGCATCACTGGGCTGATTACAGCTTTCATACAAAATACCTGAAAGAAGTTTGATGGTTTAATACACTCAGCATATTTAGTAAAGAAAAGGAAGTCGTAGGTAAAACATGACACACAATACCAAAAACACACACAATTAATACAATGTGGCAAAAGTGGAATACAAACTTCTATGATTAGGGCTAAGTTCTACGGAGTACAGAGATACAAAGGGATTTTTCCCTTGCAGAAATATACAAAAGCACAAGCAGAAAGGTTCAGAGAACATAATACACACAAACTGAAACATGGAGTTTGCGTTTAAGCCCACACTCGTAGTGATGAGGCAACAAAACAGTGCAATTAGCACAACAACACACACGGAATTTAGCACTCAGAACAAGCAATAAATGTGTGTGTTTTACATGTTCTCTTATTCTGCCTTGTCTTTTTTCCCCCACCACAGAAAATGATACCTTTAAAAACTTAAGGTTTGATATCTTCTTCTCACAATTTCTTTCCAATTATGTTACTGTTATTTCTTGTTCATAAAACTGTAAACAGGCTCACTGTGTCCAATGCAGTAATGGTTTTATTCATACTAATATCTTACAGAAATTTTGAGATGTGGTACAATAGAACTTCATTATTTACCAGTAAAAAAGTTGAATTTGCTCTTTTAAAATGTGCAAAAAAGCATTAAATAACATTTCAAGAAGTCCTAATTTCAAAAACAACTCCCAGAAGGTCACAGTACCAGGACTTATATTTTTACAAATCAAGCTATATTAAAAAAATTGCACAAGGTTACTTGCACTCTCATATTGTTTGCTCCTACAGGAAAGATTGCTTTACCCTGGAAAATGTCTTACAAACTGTTTCCCTTTGTGTTTTGATGACAGCTCTGTTTAAATCATGATGAAACAAAGATAATTTCTATAAACAAGAGAAAGAACCTGACTGATTCAGACTACAGCAGCAGTAGTAAACTTCTAGAGCCTGTTTCACCACATAAATATCTAGGAGTAACATACGAGATGACGTCAAACAGAACAGACATGAAATCTGTAATACAGAAGGTAATTGGATGATAGACTATTTGGGAAGGTTCTGAAAAAATACTGTTAATGGTATCAGTTACAAGACAAAATTGCAACAAAACCTTGAGTACTGCCCTAGTGATTAGGAGTTATTCTCAAGTATAATTAACAGCTGATACATAAGCAGTCAGAGACACAATGGAATGATCCTGATAGGTCACTATAACTCAGAGAAAAGTATAAGGGAGATGCCCACAAAATGTAAAGGAAATAATGGGAAGAAAAAGTGATGTTATTGCAAAATTCTGGTGGTAAATTTAGATAATGTAGTAATCCCACTGCTTCCTTCATATATGTCATGGACTAATGATGAGAATAAGACAAAAATATGTAAAATGTATCTGGGAACAAACATGCACTTACAATAGCTGTTCTGTTGCCCCCATACATGAACTAAATACTATACAGAACGGTAAAAAAAGTAGTCTCTGACATTTTCTGAACAATGATTTGCAGAGTAGATATATAGAGACAGATAGTATATATGCTCCTGATCATTTTCCTATGTGCTGCCCACCTGATCACAGATGCAGCAGCTCACTCTTCAAGAGAGGTGGGAAATGAGAAGTGAAGGAAATAAATATCAATAGCTAGAGAAGAAAAGGACTGCAAAAAGATAGGAACAGGGCATTTTCATGCTCACACTGACACCGAGTGGGGGTGGGGGCAGCATAAGAAGTACATTATGAAGCAGGAGACATGGAGTCTCCTTTCTCACTCTGACCACCCTGTATGCTCCACAATATCTAGTATCTCTGCTCCCACACAAAATATGTCTGCTCTAGTTGATCAACATCTCTAACTCTGAGTAAACAGCCTCATTAACACTTATTATTCATCAGATTTGCACTCTCCTGAACCACGTAATGTACAATAAGGAGCATTTCAAAGCTTTCCTTTACTTTTCTTTGTGCTCATATTATTTTCACCCTTTCAGAGTAGGTTCTTTTCCACTCTTTGGTGTTCATGGGATTTTCTGCCATGCCGACCATCCAGTCATTACCATTTTAGATGAATTTTTAGTGGAACTCTATCTGTGGACTCAAGGCAATTTATAACCTTTCTTAAAAAAAAAATGCAAAGTTCTCTGCAGTTATCTTGGTTTTTAAGCCAATGTCTTTTATATACCACTGCCACCCCCTGGGAATGTATCTGGAAATATATGTTTTGATGTACTCCCCCTATGGTAGTAAAACTTGCTATGACATTTGCATTAAAAATGAGCTTTACAGCTCACCGCATTGATATACACTTGACAATACAGGTCTTTTATCTGGCCCGATAGACAAAAATATTTTACACAAAAGAAAATATCAAAACAAGAAAAGCTGACTACATGATAAGTATTGGCTGTTTGTTCATAATTTCACTGGGGAATATAAATTGTTGAAGGTTGTACGAGCCTTGTACTTGGAAATTAGATAATTTATGATACACAGGTCACATACAGTCTTAACAGATGAGTTGTTTCATAAATGGCTATCTGGAATTCTTTTCTTATGGCCTGTTTGTGATACAACAGCCCACATTAGTGCAGCAGCCATTTCCCATAAAATAACAGCAGTATTCACAGGCACAGCTGTAAAGCCTTGCAGTGAAGTACAGGAATACAACTAGTTAATAAATATAGAAGAAGGAAAGGAAACAAATTCTGCATACCAAGGTTAGTCCATGCTGCTGTGTGGCTTTTATCAAGCTGGACTGCACAGATGTATGCCTGTAAGGCATCCATAGGCTGATTTTGCTGCTGGTAAAGGACACTGAAATAGAACAAACATGTTTAGGATGCTATCAAAAAAACTCTACACCATAAACAAAATATTTTTCAGGTATCGATACCCTATTGAACACCAGGTGTCTGCATTGCCTTCAGATTTTTCAACAGAATTACGGTATGCAATAAATGCATCATGTACTTTCCCAATGCTAGCAAAACAGCGTCCCAGAAGATAGAGGGATTGTCCTGATTTAGGATCAGCTTCAATTGACTTCTGTAGGCAGTGTATAGCTAAACTTTCACGGTGATTCTTATCTCCCAAGGAGTCAACACAATGATACATCCAACCTGAAAATGAACATAATTAACATAAATTATTTTGCCAGGCCTGTCAGATAATGAGAATGACATATCATTCCAGCATATTATAAAATAGCAGTCAATGATGTGATATTATTCATTGAAGGTCAGCATTCAAAGTGTATTCCACAAGAAACATAACTTTTATGCTTTTATATACTTGATTATTTGATTGATCACACATGTTCAGAATTATGATGGGAAAAGAAAGTAGATTATCTCAATGACTTTATTATTTATGGATAAACTGGTCAGTTGGAGAAGTATGGGAGAAGTTCATGAGCTGCCAATTTCTTAGATAATTAATTAAATTTATCCTTTGCTCCACCCATAATGGGGCTTCACCTGAGTATACTGAAAACAATTTTTTAAAAAACTGGTAGCAATTAATGTTAAACAAATGTGGTTTGTCACAAATGCAACTGAAGCTGCTTAATGGTATCAAGAGTGAAATAAACTGATCAAATATTAAATTTAATCAGTGATTTTCAAAGACATAATGACCTATCCCTCAAACCAATGGTAGTAAGTTACTAGAAATGGAATTTTATAGCTATTTTGAAGTGTTGAATAACTGTCTCCACATGAAACATTCAATGGTTGAGTGGGTCAGTCTACTACATTTTTTTGAATTCTTAATCAATTGTTCTGGATTTTAGTGACACACAACTCAGGATGTTAGCTGTTACCGACTCCCAGTGTAAAAAAAACCTATATCTATATTATGAGAAGTTTCTTGATGGCACATTGACCAATAACAACAACATAAAAAGTAAGTTGCATGAATGATTTATCATGTTTTTAAATCTTTATTTTCTAACCAAGTCATGTTCATATGTTTATGCTGTCTAATTTACTTAATTTTGTTTACATATAGCTTAAAGCTAGCAACAGAATGCATCCTCTCTTTATAAAACTAGTCATACTGATATGAGGTTTTATTAAAGGCAAGTAAAAACCTTATACATTACTCAGAAAGATTTTTTTTTCAATCTGGTGATGTGGAAGTTTCTTTACTACATTATTTTAGATTGTTCTTCATTCATGTTACACTATGGAATGGTTATTTCTGGTTCTCAACATCCGTTTGTGTATAGGGATACAAAACACAAAACAATGCTTCACAACATCAATGAATGACAGTATTATGAGAATGAAAATTATATTGTTACCTAATTGTCTGCATATGTCAGCTTTCAAGTGAGTTGGTAAATCTTTTTCGCGAAGCAGCTGCTCGTAGTTTTCTTTAGCACTTTTGTACTTTCCTTGAACTTCATACAAATGTGCAATATGAAAACGAACTGTAGAAAAAGAAAGAGGGGTTTACAGATTTGATTTTAATCAAACACAATTTGCACTTATTTTGAAGTTACATTTACTGTTTCATTGCACTTACTTTCTAACTTGGAGAATGTACAAGGGCTGGCGTCTATCAGAGCTAACTGTAAATGTTTTAAGGCAGATTCCCAGTCATTGTTCACTTTGAACATCAACCCCAAACGGAGGTGGACTTCATTGGCGCGGGAGAAGCCTGGGTCGACGTAAAGAACTTGTCGGAAGGCTTTGACGGCCCTGAAACAAAACACACGGCGCTCATAAAAAAAATGAATGGGAGTCCTGCAAGTGAGTCATGTATGGCCTCACGCCGCTGGTCGGGAAGGGGGAGGTGAGAGGAGACTGGATGCGTAACACTTTCTGCTATGAATGAAAAGCTCATGGCGGTTTCCCTTTTGGCGTCCTAGGAAAATCCAACATCCTGTTTGGACACTCGTAGGTGGTCTACCGGGGAGCTTTTTTTTGTTCAATACCCGGATATCTACGTAATGAAAACATGCAAAGTGGAACGTAATAACAGTGCCTATCAATAGATATAACGACTCTAAAACGTTGTGGTCTTTGCAAAGAAATTTGCTGCACAGATGACATTATTACAACAAGTGTCTCCGTCATTTATCTTGCAGGTTCCAATCATATGCTGCTACTGACTAGCACAACACGGCAAAGTGCCATAACCCGATTTCCCAGAAACTTCACTCATTGGAAGAGGAGTCAAAATAAGCGAACACGTGTCTCGGCTTATCCGTAGATACTCTACCGTATCTGAGAAACCGACTGACAAAGTTTTCGACCTAATTTAGATGCCTTTTTAGCGCACGTTAATCTCAGCCGACATAGTGGCACAGTGACTAGTGTCGCGGCCTCTTACTTTAGCGTCCTGTGTTCGAAAGCCGATTATTGTTTTTATTTATTTTATTTTTCATTGCTCTACTCATGTCTGTAGAAGGTTTCTACCCGAATGTTTGTTATCAAGTCAAGGGATACAAGGGCGTCATATACATTGTAAAATTACAACTGTATTTCACAACAAGTGTCATATATTTATTACGTAATATATGTGTGTATGATATACTGGAGACTGCACTCTTTTTAAATTCTCATATTCTTATATTTCATTCATATATCAATTCTTATATAATTCTGTTATTTTATTCTTATGTTTATTCTACAGGAAGATTTGGTGCATTCTCAGGGATGATACCGACCGTAGAAACATTCGAAACATAGAAATTCCGAAAACGACGAACATCGTGCAAAGGCAGGTTTGCCACAGTCATTTTTCTTCGTACAATTCTTACTCGGGAAAGGAACGTCATTAACACTGCTGAAGACTTTACGCATTGGTAATAATCTCGCGCCAATTTATCACTTTACCGAAAACTGACGATTGCGATTGATTATGAATCAAGATATATTACAGTAATTTCACGGAACATAACTTCCAATCATTTTCTCATTCATTTATTGTTTTTTTCCTTTTTGTTATAATTCTTTCACCCGACTTAACAATTTATAGACGAATAAGGACAACACTATTTCAATATACACTGGAAAACAGTTGTGGAATAATCTTCTACGAATATGGGTAGACGAACGAAAAATAAAAATAATAGGGTTTCGAACACGGGGCGCAAAAGCGTGAAGTAGCGACGCTAACCAACGCGCCACCGCCTCGGTTGAATCTTCCTCACGCGAGGGGCATATGAAGTACCTTGAAAACTTCGGTCGTTGTTTTCTCAGAAACGGTCGAATATCTACAGTTAAGCCGACAGGCGTGCTCGTTTGTTTTGACCCGTCCTCCAACGAGCGAGGTTTCTGGGAAATCGGATTATGGCACTTGCTGTGTTCTTCTTGTGAGTCAAGATCCGCATAATCTGATGGAAAACATATCGCAAATACATTCTCAAGTGACACTGGACGAAGCTTGTCTCGTTACAGAGGGCATACATTAATTGTACTTCCAATAAAATTTGCTACAGATATTTATATTGCAGGCGTGGTTCAAATGGCTCTGAGCACTATGGGATTTAACTTCTGAGGTCATCAGTCCCCTAGAACTTAGAACTACTTAAACCTAACTAGCCTAAGGACATCACACACATCCATGCCCGAGGCAGGATTCGAACCTGCGACCGTAGCGGTCACGCGGTTCCAGACTGAAGCGCCTAGAACCACACGGCCACACCGGCCGGCATTGTAGCATATTACAAAAGTGTTGACGCCCTATGTGGCCGTTTGTTGACGTATTGTCTGCGGGTTCTGTCTCGGTACCTTCCACTGACGTTTGTTTAATGATTTTCGTGACGTTTCGCCAGCACGACTAAGACGGTATCGAAAATTCGCCCTGCATTGCTGGTGGCGGAAAGTCCGCAAGGGAGGGTGAATCTGCCACAACGCCAGTCAGTCGTGCTGGCGAAACATCACAGTAATCACTAAACAAACATCGGCCGAACATCGAGAGACAAAACATAGCAGACAATACGTCGATGTAAAGTACCGTCGACAATGCGGTCATTATAGATGGAGCACTTGTTCCTGTGATACACTTACTTGTGTCTGCTAAAGTAATTAGCTGAAACCACAATAACCCTAATAAGGAAGACAGGACCGGAATCTGGTTGGGACACTTTCTCCCCTAACGGAGAAAAGTCGTCGCTAACATCACTGTGAACTACTGTTGTAGCGACGCACAATTAATTCGTCGCTAAGCTTCTAGAACGAGTTACTTCTCCATCTCTACTGAACGACTCCTATAGACTATCTCTGCGATAATTTATGATTTTCGGCTTCTAAAGAACCTTACAAAATTTTAACGTTGACTTTAAACATCAGCACCCCGCATAACAATAATAACGGTGACCACAATTCATCTGCGACACTAACAAGCAGTTAACTGATAAGACTTCACTCCAAGTAGCTACAAACAACACAACGAACATTCATCATCAGCGCAACGGACTTCATTTACAGATCTAACTAGGCTGATACAGAATTTGATATCTACGTTATCTTTCTAAGTATTACTGTTATCCAAAAGCGACAAAGTGACTATCCTTAATTGCCTCACAAAAAGGCGTAGCGTTTGCCATCGCGGGTTCACGGATTCCAGTGAGTCATCACGAATGTCACCAACTGTCAGCTGCAACGATGTGATAACCGTCCCGCACCCAAAATAAACGTAATAAGAAGCTTGCACAGCTGCACGTCAAGGCAAGTAACTCGCTCAGTTATAGGCGACGTGACAACGATGAGCCGCCGCCGCCTTCAGACATTAGTCGAGTCCATGTCACGTAGTGATTGCGGGGCTCTACGCGATATTAGGCAGGAGTACCAGTTTACAAAATTGTTAAGGCTTTCGTAGCCACTTGTTGACAAACTGCCTATTGGCTTCTGTCTCGGGTTCTTCGGCCGACGTTCATGTAATGATTTTTCTGACGTTTCACCAGCACGAGCACGTCAGAAAAATCATTAGATGAACGTCGGCCGAAGAACCCGAGACAGAAGCCAATAGGCAGTTTGTCAGTACCAGTTTCTTTGGCACGTCAGTGTGCCCGCGCCAACAAAGCTGACACTCGGCGCGATGGCTGATGGGAGCAACAGCAAACGCATTTCGCATTTACTGCCAATCATCCAGCACGCCGAGTGTCAACTTTGTTTGTGCGTTTAATAAATGGTTCAAATGGCTCTGAGCACTATGGGACGTAACTTTTGAGGTCATCAGTCCCCTAGAACTTAGAACTACTTAAACCTAACTAACCTAAGGACATCACACAAATCCATCCCCGAGGCAGGATTCGAACCTGCGACCGTAGTGGTCACGCGGATCCAGACTGTAGCGCCTAGAACCGCTCAGCCACCCCGGCCGGCGCGTTTAATACGTTGAAAGTCTATCGTGATCTATTGTTGTTCACCAATCAACAGCAAACGGCAAAACTGTTAGCTCTAACAGAAACATATTGCACGAACGGGCAGGTCTGAATACGCGTTTAAACACGCTATAACTTTTTCACTTCTTTCTCGCGAACCGCGCCATCAGAACTACGCCCATCTTCAGAATATTACCCATTTCCACTACCATACTTGTTGTGCAGTATTATGATGATATAAGGATGGAAGGTAGAGGGTGAAACCCGGTGCCAGTACATAACCAGATCCTCGGGAATAGTACCAAGGCGCCCGGTAAGCTTAACGTACCCGTCCGACGGACGGCTAACCATCAACAGTGTCACATGCCCTCACTGCAGAGGGGTTGGTATTTAAACCATGACAATGGCGCAAAGTTTGGTGATCAGGAACTTTACGTCACCACCTCTCTTCCCCCCCCCCCTTTCCGGCCAAATACTGGCAATGAAAATTCACCACCAGGATTCGAACAGGCTTACCCCGGGGTCGAGCGCCACGCGACCTCAGCCACGGAAATCACTCTATTTGTTAGTTAATAAACTTTCACGAATGCCTTACACATGATGTGTTACATTCTTACTACCGTTGTAACCGTGCGGTAAACTTTCTTAACGGCCGAAAAGCATTGCAAAACGTTTACAGGCAGGCTGTTTAAACGTCACTACCCTGTGATGGAGGAGGTGGTGCTGGTAAGTTCCTATGGGACCAAACTGGTGAGGTTATCGGTCCGTAGACTTACACACAACTTAATCTAACTTATGCTAAGAACAACACACACACACACACACACACACACACACACACACACACACACACACACACACACACACACACACACACACACGCCCGACGGAGGACTCGAACCTCCGACGGGGGGAGCCGCGCGAACCGTGGCAAGGTGCCCTATACCGCGTGGCTGCTGAATGAAGGTCATAACATATTCCTGTATAATGTGTTAGGTATTACTGAAGTTCGAAAACTTAGCAAGACAGGTGTAAAATACACAGACAGAATTTCAAAATTGCTGGTCGAACAGTCCTGTATCTATCTGCACACAGGTTCACTGGTTGGGACCTTGGAACGGACTTCAAATCCTCGCCTAGGCACACACATTTGAGTCGTTCGCGGTTTCTGTAATTCACTGCAGGTGATTTCTTTAAATTAAAAACAAAAGAATGTTTTCGTAAGTCATCCTCGTACAACTTACTTGTCTTGTGCAATGAATCAAAAGAGATCGATAACAATGGTGTGCTAAACTACAGCCAACCTAACAGGTTTATCGAATTGTTTAGATGGCATCAAGAGAGAGAGGAAACCTGCCTGTAAGTTGGTTCCGAGCTCTCCTACTATCTATAAGCAGCTACGCAATCATTGAAAAAATATTTTTATTATAACCAAGGAAACATGTACAGTATCTGTGCACACTATTGGTAAGTGTGTATCGTGAGAGATGAACGATACCATCCGACTTTATTTTTTAAAATATGCAGAAGACGTATGGTACTGACTAAGATCGAGTTTATGAAAGGAAAACATGTGATCGACGCTGCACGTTGAGCTCCGTGAAGAAAGGAATCCAGGGCCAGAACTTGAACCTGAAATTGAACCGGTATTTCAGACCAACCACTTTCATTCGAATTTCTGCATGTCGTCGTCACTGTCATGCAACTAGACCCCTAACAACCTGTCGTCTTTTAGATATTAATGTCCTTAATCTAGATATTATAGCGTTTTCATACCAGTGGCAGAACTCACCCTAAGAACTCCACAAGAAACTTCGCAAGAGGTACCAGCGCAGTCCGACTGCTCCCGCGCAACGCTGACACGGTACTGTGACGAAGCTCTGCGTCGGCGTCTGACGCACACACTTGTGACGCCGGGTGTGGGTACTTCCCTGACGGACTGGACGCTGTGACGCGTGCTAGCTAACTCGGGAAGTGCAGTGCGCGGGAGTTGGGCCGCGACTGCCGGAAGGAGCTGCGTGCTGCTCTCGACCTGTTGCGGAAGCAGCTGCCGGCCGTCGGTGCAGAGACGCGGTCTTCTCGTCTCGCAGGTGGATGGTGATACCGATGCAGGTGGCGGGTGGTGGGCAGCTGCGCCCACCCGGACACGTGCGACGCCCGCCATACGCACACCTGCCGGACGTGCACAGCACAGCTCCTTACCCGAAGCGCCTCTGGCGCCCGTTTGTAAACGTCTAAGGCACTTTTTTTCCCTCCTCCGCAACTAGATCTTGGCCCAGAGTTTGAACTATACAACCATCTGCAAATTCCATTTAACAATCCCATGCCCCTACCTTCAATTTTTTCGCACTGGGGCCATTTCCAGGAGAGGTATAGTTTGGTTTCCAAGCAAGTTACATTATTCTTGCCCCTATGTTGTTCGTTCTTCTGATGTGAGCTTTTTGTCCTTTCCTTTGTCCTTGGCTGTGACAGGCTTAGCTTCATCTTTAGATAGTCTCGTTCACGATTTTCTGGTTAAAAATGTCCCATCCATCAAATCTTGTCCTTACATACCCATTCTTCGTACCATTTAGGTTTGCTGTGATCTCCTAAATTAGTGTCAGATTTTTTCTGTCTTTCGTGCGGAGTATGTGGTCTAAGGATATTCTTCTTTTCCTTGTGATATGTTGTCCATCTCCACCGTATTGTGCTCTTTTATCATTTACCACGTTGCTACCGTTCTCCCAGTCGTTCATTCGAGCTTTTAAACACACATACATCAACAGATACATCACCAGATTCATAAAAAGGAACTATCTTCTCACTGGAGCAACAATGGACATACGTAAGTTAGTAAATTAAAGTTTCGAAATTAGTATTCCAATGACGAAAAGCACGCTTTTCAATTATAGCTCCAATTTTAGGCAAGACACCAATAATCGTTACCGTTTATAATTCTTGTAATGAAATAAAAATGAAGAATATCTAAGAGTTGTCTCACTGGAAAGAGAATTATAAACGAATTGTAAAACTTAAAATGCTCCAGTCATTCAAACGATATAAGTTTACTGGAATTATTTCCAAAGAATAGGATCATGTTACTGCTGAGAGATTTGTGATGTGATAGTAGCAGAAAGCAAACAACTGGATTGTCTAGCTAGTACAAGGAACTCATCTGTACTATACAGATAATTTTTTTTAAAAAACTACTTTTGTTCAGCTAGCAGATTCTGCAGTTTTGATAAAGAATACGTAATGATATTCAGCCCAGATGTTTAAAGATCCTCTGTCAATTACATTCAATATTTTTTTCACCTCATTTATGCAAATAAACATCATTTGCAGTTTTGACGCTTGAACGGTTTTATTATTAATAAAAAAGTACAAAGCAGTCGAAAAGTATTCAAAGAAAACATTTATACGCACCATAGTGCTATGCGCAATCTTCAGGAAATGTTGCAAGAAGTATTCTGTACTACAAATACCGCTTTAGTGAAAATACGTTTCTTAAAAAAATTACCACAGCTGTGTGGATCAATTTGCTAAGAGACTAGAAACAGTTGCCTCTGTGGTTGTTCAGGCAGATCGATTTTCTTGTGGTTCTTACCTTAACTATAGTCGTGAGACCAGTGGACCCATGTTCGTGTGTAAAAGACTTAGCGGGAACCACAGCACCCCCTTCCCTTGTCTCATAGGCACCTTCCAGCAGTACGGACTACCACTATTTACATATGATTTATTTCTGTTATTTCTTCAGATTTACTGTTTTATTTCAGGTATTTGTAATGGAAAATCTAAATAGTTGCTGGAAATCGATACGACATATTACATAAATGATTGAAGAATGAATTACGCAGCCATGAAGACGAAATTAGTGAAAATTCAACACAAAAATGGTGCAAATGGCTCTGAGCACTATGGGACTTAACTTCTGAGGTCATCAGTCCCCTAGAAGTTAGAACTACTTAAACCTAACTAACCTAAGGACATCACACACATCCATGCCCGAGGCAGGATTCGAACCTGCGACCGTAGCGGTCGCGCGGTTCCAGACTGTAGCGCCTAGAACCTCTCGGCCACTCCAGCCGGCGAAAATTCAACACCTCGGCGCAATTTACCCCGAATTTTCTTACAGCAAAGAGATTCAACAAGCTGAAGCTGGCGTGAATGAAGAGACTAATTCCATGAAATATTTTTACGAAAAAAAAATACGACTGAAACGCTCGTGTCACCAGCCATAATATCATCAGACTTACTTGTATCACTTCACGATCAAACCGTACTGACCCATTTGATCCAAATAACCAGTCTTCCCCACACAATTCAGACGAGCTTTCAAGGGCTCTAAAGCTTCAGCTAGCAGCACCAGAAAATGAGCAAAGCGGCCATAAATTGGAGAGAAATAAGAGAAAGATGTTCATTCTGTTCGAATAACAAAGCAAAAGCTGTACACTTGCATTCTAAGTGCAAGCTGCCTATTTACATGAATTGTTCTAAGCCACTGTGCAATTCGTGCATGTAGCATGGGTCACTTTGAGTACTGTCACACTTTTTATAGCAAGAAATTTTTAAGTTTTTGTTTTGATGCATCTAAAAATGAACATTTTATAAAATTTAAAACAGAAGTTTAGTTAGTTTTTTTTCCTCATTTAGCACCGAGAGTTAGAGGAACCTTTCGACACCTGTTAGGTGCGGCTTGCCTACCTTCAGGTGTTAGAGCAGCTGCGAGAGTAAATCGATGTCGAAGTTTCCGGCAGGTACATTTTGAACGTGCTCAATAAAGGCGCGTGGGTCACATCGAGGCTGTTGCCAAACTGTGGGGTCTTAGATAGGCCCTTTGCCGTTTTATTCAAACATATGATAATGTAGCAACGCCACCCCCTCCCCCAAATCGCGCCACAGGAGGGTGCGAAACAGCACAAAACCCCTTCGCTGCTTCGCATCACGTTCGAATTTTCACAGAACGTTTTCGAACGGTCCCTAGTGCTTCCACCCTTCATACACGAACAAAAATTGCGGTCGCACTAGAGATCACGTTCAACGCGGTTGCATCCCAACGATATTCTTAGAGTAGGGTTGAAACACCCGGGCAGTGGCATCAGTTGTCGAACGTTGTCAAAAACGTCGTCCTGTTGTTCATCGCACTGCAAACTGTTGTTTTCGACGGCGAAATGTATGTGAATCGACGCCCCATGGAAAGGGGTAGTTTCATTGACGCCCTTTTTGCCACCATCTGAAGCCTTTTAGTGTCGATTCTGAGCGGCAGTGTGTCTGAAATGTCCCCCTTGACTATCCATGACAAAACCGCGTTATTTCAATGCCGGATGTCGTGGTACTACCTCCATCGCAGAGGCGACAAAAGAATGGGTGAAATATGGGTAAGATGGAGTGTGACTACCTTCCCATCGTGTAACACGTCCACGGTGGCGCTGGGCAAGAATTTTGTGAAATTTGGTTTCAATGTGACATCATTAACCCACTTCAAAGCTCACATGGACTTCTGATCTGCGGCCTTTTTTTCGCACGTGTCGACACCTTGCTATTTGGAGCGTCGCTTCAGCCGAGGTTAACGTCGCAGGGCGCCACGCTTTTGCACCATTATAGAGGAGGGTTGTAGGCATTTTTGAGTCAAATTACAAATTATGCGCGGAATGGGAGGCAATTGCCTGGTTTCGAAACAGTGATACTTTAATTTTGTTGCGGAGTGTAGTACCCCATTCCGATCTCTGGGCGTGCACACTACCGAACAGGATTGTCACCAGGAAATTTACTACTCTGGAGAGCTGCATCAAACCAGTTCCCGGACTAAAGACAACCACAACATGCTGCCTAACATTCCTTTGCTTCACTTCATTATCATTTCCGCGTCACTCATGGGCAACAGCTGATTGGGAACGAGAGTGCCCCACCCTGTGGGCGCCCCCCGCCGAAGCTGGCGTGCACTTGGCGGCTTCTGCGCGGCCGCGGGGTACACTGCCCTCGACATGCGACCGGTTCTGTGGCTTAGCGAGTACGCTCAGCCATAGTTCGAGGCACGCCAGCGCCAACACAAAGGCTGCGCTGCAGGTGCACGCAGTTAATCTCCCGATTGTTCACTTACTCCGCCGTTAGTTCCTTTGAGACCTCCGTGATTCTACAAACTCCCACCAGCTGATATGTATAGCCACAAAGCTGGTATCGATAACTCATGTTACGTTTCACACACACGTTTTCCGGTAAGGCTTTCGGCCGAACACGAACTCCGCAGAATCAGGAAAGACAGACGTATGGCTCACTAAACCCTCCACCCGAATTCCGCTAGTTCTCTTTCGGGCAGGAGAGCGCGAATATATATGTAGGCAGATCGGCTCACCATAACACAGTTTCGTTAGTAACTGGAAAGGAGTGCACACAGCATGTGACAGTCGTCTAAATAGTGTCTCTGCTCCGATTCCGCGCCAAAAACTGACAAGTTAACCACAGAAAGACATGAATTAATCCAGAACTAAACTTTGCAATGACAAAATGTTAAAAAGGGCACGCAGAACTTATTGAAATGTATTTTACACCAAGCTTAAATGTTATCGTTGGCTTATAAAGTACTTGCAGCTGAAGCTAGTCATTATATACTCTCTTTTCTTTAAACACTTTTTCGTCATCCTTCTGTCAAGTAAGGTATTTAATACAGCAATTTACGTTTCTTTTGAAAATGTAATAAAAATTTACTAGTACTCTTTACTACTGCTACACTTCTACGACATGATGGTTTACTGACGTGTCCCGGGAGTGGCCAAGAGAAAATCACGGGTCTGCTGCTAGTTGCGGATTTCATGTACTGGCGGTAAGTACAGGTTTCGACAAGTTACAGAGTTCGCGTGTTCACCATGTTCGACTCAGCGTTGTTCTCGTCTTGGGTACTATATGAACTCAGGCAAGAATATTTTAGCAGAGTAAGTCAGAAAATACTGTTTTGCATCATATGGAAGAAATACCAAGTACATTCATTCCGTACGTTATGTCAATGGGGGCGTCAAAGCAAACAGAGCATGGCTCGGTGGTTCAGTCTTAAAGTACGGACTACGCATTCAAATGACTCGAGTTAGATCCCTGGTTAGTGCTAGGATTTTCTCTGTTACGTATGACTTCTTTCATCTCTGATAAGATAAAAAAAATGCCTAGATCAACCGTGGTTCGGAGTTCTTGTTAAATTGTAGGTTCCCACAGAGCTGCGTTAAGTCAGCTCAAGAAAATGTTCAAATGTGTGACTTCCTAAGGGACCAATCTGCTGAGGTCATCGGTCCCTAGACTTACACACTACTTAAACTAAGTTACGCTAAGAACAAAACACACACCCAATGGCCGAGGGAGGTCTCTGACCTCCGGCAGGAGCGGCCGCGCAATCCGTGACATGGCGCCTTAAGCAGCGCGGCTCAGCTCAAGAGGAAGGTAAGGACGTACCAAGTATGATAGGTCCATTCCTAGAAAAGCACTGTGGCATTCAAACCAAGCTTCGGGTTGATGCAGCTTTCCCTTAAGGTGACCTACTGGAAGGTGTATTAATTCGCCTCGTGCAACAAAAATATTGACCCGAGTATGTACGAAGTCCATCCCATTTTTTATCTCATAATTCATTTTACCCCTTCAAATACTGTTGGCCTCCGTCGATTGACGGAAGTCTGGCGCGCAGGCTTGGCAACACAGCGGCACCACCCAGCAACCCTCCCCCACCATTCTACCCTCCTACTGCGGCGATCCTTCCGCCCCACGCACTGGCGCCACCTCGCGCCCCCGCAAGCAGAAACGCGTACTTAGAACAGTTACGCAACGTCACCAAAGCCTGGCGTTACCTAGCAACGGCGGTGTAGCCTTTTCGGGTGCGCGCGCATCCCAGCGGACCAATTAAATGGCTGCGGCGAACCTAAGGCCATCGATTAGACGACTGACAGCAGCTGTTAGCGGATCGTCAGCCATGTTCCGGTACCACGCGCGCACGTAGGCCACGCTGCGCCAGCGCTAAGGCAGGCCGCTAGACTCGTCCTTCCCTTTGTCGCGCGCCGCAGTTAAGATCTTTCAAGGACGTTCACTTTCCACTTGCTGCAATCACCATCTGATGCTAGTTCACAATAACGGCGTCGTTAATTACAGCATAAAAACACACAATGAATAGTGTAAACTAAATGCGTGTTATCTTTCAAAAGAGGTAAATTAGAAGCGGAGTCAATTAAAGAAGCGGTTTTCTACTATATGCATTACCGGTACACTACTTCCGTTCTCACATAGCATCAGCGAACTGGTAAATATCACAGTTTAAACACTATATCACTAGTTACACTTCATAACAAAACAGAAGCGAAATGCATATTTCGTAAAACAGTGTTCCACAGTGGGAAATAATATCTTATACCAGGACAAAAAAAAAAAACGCACGTCACAATCTTTCCCTGCGCCGACGGTATTTCAGCTATCGTAATAAAAGTTTTAGACTCATTCCTTATCTGATACTTTTCTTATTACCCTGATTACAAAAAGAGACAGCCATTGCTTTGGCCACCATGAGAAAAAATGGTTTCCATTCGTAAGTGAACTGAAAGTATAATATGACAACCAAAATGATGGGCAGTTGCGAGATGACAAGCTACAATTGTACGTCTACCAACGTCCACCAAGGCGCTTATTTCACGAAACACAGCGCATGAGAAGAATGATTGATGGGAAGGAAGGATAAACATTATCTGCTATACAGCTTGCTGTAATTAGCATCATTTTATCAATAATTATGGCATCGACAATGCATGTCTAACAGTTAGCTGTCATCAACAATAACGAAGTTCTCAGTGAAATATAACTTTTTGTATTCTTCGTTCAACAGGTAACACACAAACATTACCAGTCGATACATTCCATCGCCAGATAGCTACCATAATAATTGTCTTTATGCCAGCCCAACAGGAACTAGATGAATAGCATCATCTTCAGTGCATATTCTTAAGGTATTAGTGCAACTCTTTCGCTAACTTACACCGATAAAATGTTTGAATTAAAAAATAGTCATTCCATATCAACAGCCTGTATCTTCTTCGAGGCTCTTCGCTTTATCGTGTTAATGACCTTTCTTTGTAATCAATGTCGATAGATATTTCGTAAGGTAAAAGCATGAATTTTTTGTGGTCACGCCTGCCACGTTTAAAAAACAGCCGCACACCATACACGAAGCAATACAATTTTTGTAAGCGACTATACTGCAACCCAGTCTAGTTGCAGGTTGTCGAACTAGCTGCTTCCAGGTGCAACGAAGATTTGATTTTCAATATTTCGTATTGACCGAATTTCAGAATTAAAAATGCTGTCATAACCTACTCATTAAGAAGTATATTTTATTTATTTATTTATTTATTTATTTATTTATTGAGTCATCAGTTGTCCGACTTGTTTGATGCGGCCCGCCACGAGTTCCTCTCCTGTGCCATCCTGTTCATCTCAGAGTAGCTCTTGCAACCTACGTCCTCAGTTATATACTGGATGTAATCCCTCTGCATCTCCTACCGCCACGGAAGTTACTCCGCGATGTCTTAACAGACGTCCTATCATTCTGTCACTTCTTCTTGTGTTTTCGTACATTCGTTACTTCGCCGGTTTTGCGAAGAACCTCGTAATTCCTTACGTTATCAGTCCACCTAATTTTCTACATTCTTCTCTAGCACCATATCTCAAATGTTCCCAGCCGTGCGCCGGGTAGCCGTGCGGTCTAATGCGCTTTGACACGGTTCGCGCGGCTGCCCCCATCGGATGTTCGAGTCCTCCCGCGGCCATGGATGTGTGTGTTGTCCTTAGCGTAAGTTAGTTTAAGTTAGATTAAGTAGTGTGTAAGCCTAGGGACCGATGACCTCAGCATTTTAGTCCAATAGGAACTTACCATAATTTCCAACTTTTCTTCTTTCCCGGTTTTGCCACAGTCCATGATTCAATACCGTACAATGCTGTGCTCCAAACATATATTCTCAGAAATTTCATAATCAAATTACGGCCTATGTTTGATACCAGTAGACTTCTCTTGGCTAGGAACGCCCTTTCTGCAAGTGTTGTTCTCACGTCCTCATTACCCCGTTTGTCGTGGATTACTTTGCTGCAAGGATAGTAGAATTCCTTAATTTCATCTACGTCGAGATCACCAATCTTTATATTAAGTTTCTCGTTTCTGCTACTCCGCATTACTTTCGTCTTTCTTCGACTTGCTCTCAATCCATATTCTGTAACAACAGACTGTTCATTCCATTCAACAATCCTACAATTCTTCTTCAGTTTCACCGAACGTCAGCAAGTTTTATCATTGATATCCTTTCACCTTGAATTTTAATCCCACTCTTGAATATTTCTTTTACTTGCGTTATAGCTTCTTCGACGTATAGACTGAACAGTAGGGGTGAAAGACTACGTTGTCGTCTTACACCATCTTTGATCCGACCACTTAGTTCGTCTTCCACTCTTAATGTTCCCTCTTGGCTCTTGTACATATTGTATATTACCCGTCTTTCCGTATAGCTTCCCCTATTTTTCTCAAAATTTCAAACATCTTACATCATTTGTCACTGTCACACGCTCTTTTCATATAGTTAAAGTTTAACACAAAGGACAAATATTACAGTTGGAAGCTGTGTCTTGACGCAGTGTAACTGATGGCTCGCAGATACCCTGAAGTTATTCATCCAGTATTTGAGAATGAAAGCACTTAGCGACTTCCAGAGCTATCCACGTAATTTCAAACCTCAACGAAACTTCCTCTCGCTATCACCGCCAACAAAACGATGAAAGGAAAAAGTTTAACGCTTCCTACATTTTTGCTGTTCATGCAATATAAGTTCAGCACCAGACATGAAGCTTCGATTTATTACTTCTTTATTATCGACTCTATGAGCGATACAGTTTTCAGACAGTACTCACATGTAACACTGAATGTACCTGCACAATTATATCATTGTACTAAACACATTTTAGGAGACATGATGTCATGAATACTGAGATGCATGAAAAACTTGCTTTGGCTTAAATTGGAGCGCAGATTAACCACACTATATTCATCGAGTGATCCACAATGAGAACAACTGGCGACTTCCAACGAATTTTAAGCAAAATTTTACACCTTTTCTAAACTTTTTCTCGCTTTTAAGCCTGATGATAAATATTTAACACTTTAACTTTTTGCAAAGTACAGATGGTTGACGTTGTTTTATACATGGGAGTTCGATTCGTTAGAAACTCGGAGTTTAACTAGTACTGATATAAATCGCATTGTGGGACTTTTATCACATTTTTCAAGCAGACATTGAATTGGAAAAGCATGTAGGCTTATGTAAATACCCATGTATTAAACAATGAAACATGACGATGAATGTCGTTCGTTTTAGTGACCAGATATAACGTGCAATATCTTGTTTTTATACAATGCTCGTTTCTATTATTTTGAACTATTAGTAAATAATAATAATAATTATTATTATTAGTTCCGGCTCTTATTGAAACGTTTCAGCCTGCACTCTGTTTAATTCATTCAGTTTACTTTGGTACATCTTATGATTAATCCACTATTGTCTTCAGTTTACGGCATTTCTCCGTTTCATCTATCTGTGTAATCGCCAAGTAAATTTCAATTGTCTTACACCCATTTCAGCTGCTACTATGTTCCTGAGCGGGCGCGCTATTGATATCCCTCCACATACTCCCGTTGTTCCTGCCAGTTTAATAAATTTTATTTTACCATCAGGTTCGAAAAAAACATATGACTCGCGTGAAATTAATGAGAAGGTGGTTGCTATAGATATTTTCAACTAAAATTCATATACTGACAATGTTATAAGCTCGATGAAACTACCATCGTGTCAATAAATAGCTTCATTTATTAAGACAACCTATAAAGCAGGTTGTGGTAGGATATTATTCGGCAGGAAACCGATTTCCAGAAAGCGATCACATTTCGCATTACTAACAACTGGTTACCACGACACAAAACACACGCTTCCTGTGTCTTGATTCGCTTAGCACTGTGTCGGCAATTAGAAGTAGCAGCTGACGCGACGTCACTTCCGGCCAGGCGTGGCAAGCGACGAAACGCTGTCTCAAAGTGGCGGTGTGTACTGTGTACAGAAACAGCGTCTTGTCTTGTCTTGCCCTGTTTCTCGCAGGCAGTGTATCTACAATACGTTAGTCATAGAAAATCACCGTACTAAACTGTCCTGTGAGTTGCTAGCAACACAGTGGGGCGATTGCTGTTGGCACTGAAAGGAAAGAAGACTTAGGTTTAATGTAACGTCGACGACGAGTTCATTAGAGATAGAGCAGAAGCTCGGACTGGGAAAGAGAATTGGGCATATCCTTTTCAAGAGCATCATTCCGGCATTTGCCTTATGCGATTTAGGAAAACCGGAAAACCCAGATCTGGAGAGCCTGATGGGGTTTTGAACCGCTTTCATACCGAATACGAGTATAGTGTAATCATTGCGCCAGCGTGCTCTAAGTGTTAACAATGGAATCTGCTGAAAGCGGCTCGTCGTCAATTTATGCAACTGAGTCATACGTGACTCTACTGAAATACGTAGAGGCTGATAAAAGGTCATCAGTAGAACGAAGTAGTGAATGAACCATCGACTACACCGCACCTAGGTACTGCAACTGGAGTGTTCTCACCAATAGAATATAATGGTCGTTTGTCCAAGCAACAGTGAGTACCAAATGCACATTCTTGTTTCCCCTTACGTGTTGGCGTCTGGAAGAACGTGTCCAGAGACACACACTAGTTTGTCTGCTGAGTAAAAGAATCATTGTAATATCTGACCCTGCAGTAATAATTGCATTTGTAAACAACCATCTACTATGGTAACAATTCAAAGTGGTAAGGTAGTCACATTCCACATTCGGTTCCTTTTTCAGTGATGGCTCGCATTTCACTCTACTATTACAACAGAGGATAAGATTTGGGATTGTAACTCAATTATGCAACTTCTTACATACATAACGAAATACCATGCTTTACTTCTTAGTTCCTATAGCACGAAAATGGCACATCTGCTTTCAAATCTTTATCTACTCATTGTCATCAACAATTCCAATGACGAATTTTGAAACTTGATGCATTTTTTCAAGGTGAAATGTTAACTAGGAAGTTAATAAGCAAATTTTAGTCCTGTGATACTACTTCACCTTTCAACGAACATTTAAAGCATAATAAAGACCTGAAACGCCAAAGAATACCTTTATATACAACGAGATACAACCCACACCTTCTCCAGCCTGCCTCACTGTGTCATGCATGTGTACGTATGTCTCTCTGCAAGAAGATGGGATGCATTTGTAACAAAACTCACTAGCTTCCATCTAAGATTCAGAAAGCAGAACTGATAATTTTTGCAAACGATTCTAGTGTTATAACGAATTCCGTTAACTAGTTCTCTGAAATTGGATTCTCCCTAAATTTTCAGAAAACACAGTACATTCATTTCTGCACAACAGAATCATACAAACAACTAAAGTAGCAGTTGAACAAGAGTCCGTAAACGGAGCAGAATACTCCAAATTTCTGGATGTACATACAGATGAAAACTTGAACGAGAAGAAACGTATTACTGAAATTCTCAAATAATTAAGTGCATATTTTCTATCTTTCCACTCCATAATGTCTTACGGAATAATTCTCTGGAGTAACTCATCACCTAAGAAGGGAATACTTATTGCACAAAAGTGAGCAATAAGAATACTATGCTGCCTTCACCCGCGGTCGTTATGTAGGTACCTCTTCAAGGAGGCTGCCATTTTAACTGTACCATTACAAAATATACTGTTTATTCGGAAGTGAAAATGTTCAAATGTGTGTGAATTCCTAAGCGATCAAACTGCTGAGGTCATCGGTCCCTAGACTTACACACTACTTTAAACTAACTTACGCCAAGGACAACACACACACCCATGCCCGAAGGAGTACTTGAACCACCGGCGGGAGGGCCGCGCGATTCGTGATATGCCGCCTCTAACCGCGCGGCCACTCCGCGCGGTTTCAGTAAAGAAACTCGTTATAAATTATCCATCACAATTTGGGAAGAATGGCGATATCGATATCGATATCTACAACACTAGAGGAAAAAATAACATTTATTATCCATTATTAAAGCCGTCGTTGACTCAGTGCGGAGTACAATACGCAGAAAAAAACGTTTTTGATTATTTGCCAAATAACATAAAATGTCAGACAGGTAGCAAAGCAAGTTTCAAATCTCTCGGACAACTCCGGTTCCATAGACGAATTTTTATTTACAACAGGTAGACTGAAAAAAATACAGCTAGTTGTTAAGTGTAGTTGCATGAGCAGAACTATAAAATAACTTATTATGAATGTTTACACTAAACATGTATACGTATCCTGTAAAAAGACTCGCTCCATACAATTTCCATAAAAGAATGATTCTAATGATCTATGGAACATGTAACTAACAAACCCACACTTTAGTCAAATACATCTAGGCAACTTGGCTACTCAAGGTAACGTGATAAATCACTATCGCTTATCTAGACCTTTTCCATTAACAGTACAGGACTTTGCAACTGCGTTGCCTGTCGCAGCTAGAAGTAACTCATTTAATTAGGGAAAACAACCTTCTCCGTTTTGTATGATGGGAGAAAAACGTGTGTACCACACTTGGCGGCGAACAGGACTGCCCAAGTACGGAAGGCGTAGTAATCAAAAGGCCAAAACGGGTTTGATAATGGAGGAAATAGGATTTCCTCTTGTGCTGTCAGCGGCACCTGCAGCCGGTTTCAAACGACAAAACAGGTTAGCCGGTGTGGCCCACTAGGCTTCACAAGTCGTATGAGGAAGGGAGGGGGTCAGCTGGAAGTGACGTAAGGACACGTCACGATAGGTACGGTCTCGCCACAGGACCCTCTTTTTTTCATTTGCTGTTGGTTATAGCGCCTTTTGTGTTCAAAGCGTAGTTTAGAACCACTTTCACCGCACACGGAGCAGGATAGTTAGCACTGAAAACGAAAGGAGTTCTGAACAGAATCTAACATGTAACGGGAGGCGACTATAAACGTTAGCTCTTCGGGTACTTGGTCGAAACAAGTTTTACAATGCGCATACAAGCAACTGACGTGAAATCAGCACCATTCGCTGACTGGGTCCAGTTAGCGCCATCATTATGCTGTTACTTACAGCGGCCCCTTTGATGTTATTCGAGAAGAGTAAGATATGTGCCAGCAAAATGTTTCACCCTCGCTACCTTTCATATCATTCCCACCCACAGCAACAAAGACAACACTACATCGTACAAGTTCTCAATACTGTCATCCACATGGCACAGATACGCTTGACACTTCATCAACAGGTCGGAAGAAGCAAAACGAGTAGGCCTAATCACGTTCTAGCGAAAAATCACTAAACCCATGCATGTAGCAGATAAGGAACATTCCTCTATTCTGTAAGGTAAATGAACTATCCTGCGAGTGGCTGGAATAAAGCGAAGCATAGTACAACATTCATTGGATAGCCAGGTAATGGTTGGCGTGGACAAAAATTTCGAAATAGTAGAAACAATACGATTAAGAGGAGTACTTATATCCTACACCTACAGTGTTAAATATGCAATATTGATGGCTCATTATCTCAGAACCTTTGACAGATAGAGATCTGAAATTTTTGGGAAGAATAGTTTCACCCCTTTTCTGATTACTGAACCAGAATCATAATATACAGACAAATAATTAGTTAATTATGTTCTATTTAATCCACTTTTGCTTTTGTAAGTGAAAAACTATTATAGGTAGAAATGTTTTGGTGGTTCAGTAGCAGCAGTATGCTATGAGGTAACACAGCGTAAAATTACTTATACGTATTTGTAAGTTACTGAGATAATGGGTAAAATATTAAAAAAAGTAATCTTCAGGGAATCAATGTTAAACATTTTATTTGATATTAACTCACGGTTGGAGGCTAGCTTGCTAGCTTCTAGAAACAGCCAAGCCCATAATCTACATCATTTGGATCCTGTTCTTGATTATCCTGCAAATCTACTAAAAGCTTCTTTTGTTTCCTGCCTCTTGCTTCTTTAGTTATTTCATCTGCTGCACGCTGGGCTTTCATGATCCTAAGTCGATCCATTCGCTGGAAGACTTGCAGTGTGTTGACTCTACTACCCTAATTTTTTCCCTTATTACCGTCATTAAATGGCATTTCTTGGTATCTTCAATTATAGTTTGAATAATTAATATGGCTATCTCCTCGCCCAAGTTTACACATATATAACTTCTATCATAAATCGATTCAAAGTTCCAATAACTCCTTCATAAGAGAAATGGACAGCAAACAAAAGTCTGGCAGCAGAGAGAACAATACGCATTGGGCGCAAAATATTACTAGGCCTACTCCACAGACTATAGGAACTCTGGTGAACAGATAACTCTTAACACAACATGATATGTTCTTGTTGATGATATTTTATATAAAATTTCTGTGTGATTATATACAGTACATTACAGGTATTACTGCTGGGATAAATTATATTTTAATAGATTGTATCTCTGCCGTAAAAAAAGTGTAAGCTGTCACTAAATCGTATTTTAATTATGCTTATGACCAGATGATATTTCGCTTTGGGAAAAAAAAAAACATTGATTTCTGTGCATGACCTTCTCCACGATCTAGTGACGACACTGCCACAAGTTCAAAACCAGCTAATAGTCGTGTCGATCTGGTGTATGGTTTGCCTTGGACGTTTGAAGACGCTGCAATTTGCAAAATGGAACCTAAGTATCGTTTTTCAACAGTAATAAGGCAAGATGGTTCATCGGTCCTCTTTGTTTTGTAAAGAAAGAGAGGCTTCCTGTCTTTGTTTCTTACCACTTTTCATTATGAAAAATCCAATGTCTGTGCTTGGCATACAAATGTTATATGTACGACATGTGTGCAGTGTTTGGATCAGTATGTTAATTTCGTAGCTATCCTTTATCTTAACAAATTTTAGAATGGCAACTAAAGTAATATTTTGCTAGTTCATGAGTAGTTAATGTTTAAGCCATAAACTTCAACAATATTTTCTTGACTGGCTCAGAAAAAGGAATGCTGTCTGTTGGTACTTCATGAAAGATTTCTGTAGAGATTCCGCCACTCTAACATTACACAGTAACTCATCTAGTTCGCTAATGAGGAAATCTGTCTGGTACTAACATACAGAGCTACTGCTTTCTTGACCATCTTGGCATTACGGCACAACTGAATGGTCACTTAAAGCGTCTATGGACCACTGGATAATGCCGCTTCCTAGATCTACGGCTTTTTAGTTAAATGTTTCCACTATTGACACTTCTTGGAGTTTTCAAACAACTTACGGGGATTCAGCCAGGTAATATTTATAGCGACCGCCGATATATCGGCGGGAGTTTAACCCGAGAGGTGAAATATCGGCGGTCACTGTAAATATTACCTGCCTGAAAACTCGCAAGTTGTTTGAAAATTGCATACGTCAGGAGAAACTCAGGTCTCACATTTCTTTGAGTCACTACGCGGGAAAAACCGCTGGCGTCTTGTTGTAGCGGAACGTCTTCAGTGACGTAAACTCTTCTCTATACCTCTGGCACTTCTACGGCTATCTGGCTGGATTTACCTGCCTCGGCGCCATCGGAGTTACAGGATGACTGACGGCTATACACAACAAGGCTTCATGAATGTTTTATTTTATTTGCAATATAATCAAATTCAGAATTACTTTCCGATTTTTTCCTTTGTACTTCTAACTGATGTCACTAACACTGATGGGTTTAAGCTGATTCAACGACTAAATGTCAACGCCCTAATGAGAAAGAAGGCCTAACACAGAAAGCATTACAATGAAAACGCAAAAGCTTCCCAGTCGCCTGTGTCAACAGAGGGTATTTCAGCACTGCTGTAGGCGATAGAAAATCAGCTACTTCCTCACAGTGTGAAGCCAAATGAGGAGTATTATGTCACCAGCGAAGCAAGTTACCTTAGACGCAGTTCGTCAGACACTTACTGTGTGGATAAACTCTACTAACGGCGTACGCAGAAGCGATGTGTGTTTCTCAATTACATATACGACAGTGGCCAATTATATGATAATGCCCATAATAAACACAGATTACAAGATTACAGCCTGTTGTATACTTTAAATACATAAGGGAAATACTGAATAGTCCACGAGACGTGACGAACCCGTGAAGTCAGCATTAGCGAAGACGTATGGGAAGACACAGAATTGTTGGGAGGAGTCTCGTAAAATACGGAGATTGCAAACAAGATGTTAGTGTGAGCAACAGTAAGCTACTGCCCGATGTTTAGTCCTTATGATGTACGCAAACAGCAGCCATCATCGACTAAAGCAGAGACGCGGTGCTAGGATCGTTAACAGGCCAGTCTGAAGAATATACTCCATGAATTTAATAAGAACTCTTACTATGAGCGTGGGCTTTGCCCTCGCAAAATACTGTTGTGTATATTTATTACACTGGTATTCGAGGAAGATCGGGCAACAATACTGCCGTCTCCATCGTATATCACGTGCAGGGATCTCAGTAATAAGAAGGGTGATTAGAACGCTTAGCGACGAGTACAGTAAGTCATTGTTCCCGTGCTCCGTAAGAGAACGAAGCAGAACAGGGCATAGCTAATACAGATTTAAAGAACGCTTCGCGATGCACTGTACAGTGACTTGAGGAGTACACATGTAGGAGTAGATGTGTTATCCGGACGTATTCATCAGAACAGCAATTTAATCACATGGCTGGCAGCAATCACTGAACTCGAAATCTAAATCCAACTGACAATAATACTCACGTAACAGAAGACAAGGAATTTCGTGTTTATAGTTAAAAAATTTCAAAGCGCTTTTGATGCAGAAGTATGACAACAGAGCACTGGAAAGCCAATGAGGGGACGTAGCGTGGGTCCCCGCAGACAACACGTGGCGGAGGACGACGCGAGGGTTGCATCGAGCGGACAACTGTTGAGCTCCGCAGTAGAAGGGCGTCAAGGCACACCACTCCCCTGCGTCGTCACTGAACCGAGTCTGCCGCCAATGCCGTGATCTCGACATATGTGACGCAGAGCCGCATTCCCAGTGAACCCAACGCCTACAAGGCACCACAGAACATTAGCTTTCCAGGAAGTTGTCGCCCAGTTTCTACATACAAATTAAAAAAAACGTGTGACGAGGGCCTCCCGTCGTGTAGACCGCTCGCCTGGTGCAAGACTTTCGATTTGACGCCACTTCGGCGACTTGCGCGTCGATGGCGATGAAATGATGATGAGTAGGACAACACAACACCCAGTCCCTGAGCGGAGAAAATCTCCGACCCAGCCGGGAATCGAACCCGGGCCCGTAGGATTGACAGTCTGTAGCGCTGACCACTCAGCTACCGGGGGCGGACAACATACGAATGAAAAGTTTACTTCTGGCATATTTCTGGCAGATTGCTTCTGGCATAAATTTACTTCTCCGTTGAAAAACTTGCTCCTTGTCGAGCAGTAGCTTACTGTTTGACCATAAAAGGCCGATATTTACGTCTTTCGGGATTCTGGTTGTATGGGCCGTGGTCTAGGACATGTTTCTGTGCCTAACGTTTCAGCTCCTAATGCTGGACAGCTCATCAGATGATATAAAGACTTAGATACCTCACGTGCGAACTTAAAAGGGCTGGGCAACCTCGTTAGAGTTTCAATATCAATTATCGAAGGCTTTATAGCCTTTGAGGATGTCTGCAGCATTTGGAGACGAAACGTTACGTGCAGAAATATACTTTAGACACCGCCCTAATGCCTACATGACTAAAATCGCCAAGGACGCCCACAATTTATCTGTTTGACTCTTAAGGGAGCCAGAAATCAGCACGCGAAATTTAGGAGTGAATCTACGGCGGTGATCGACGAAAGTACTGGTATACACGAAGTGCTGTGCAAAATTTAAGAACCGAAGTAACTTTCACATTATGTGAAACTGCCTAGCAACGTAGTTCAATGAAACTTGGACCATGCATAGAAAGAATGGCATGGCATGTTACAGTACAGCGCAGAAGTAACTGAAAGAAATACGTAATGAGACGAACAGAAATGACACTTTTGTTCCAAGACAATAACTACACCGAAGTCGCCGCAATTAATGATGCTCTCCGCGATATTATGAAAGATGAGACATGGTTATTAATAGGATGTGCGATCATCACGGACGGCAATGCACACCCTGCAAGTGCTCCCATGCTGTCTACATCGTCGGCTACGAGTTCGTGTAATATTGTGTTTCCATTCCTCCACCAGCGCGGTTGATAATTGCTCGCTGTTGGGGTTTAAGTCGGTGGAACAGGCAGGCCAGTTCATTCGCCGAATATCCTCCTCGTTCCAAGACATTCTCCACCTGCGCTGTTCGATGAGGTCGCGCACTGTCATCCGTAAAAATGATGTCAGAGCCAAATACACTCCTGAAAAGACGCACGTGGTGAATAAGTACAGTCTTACAATAACGTTCACTGGTGAATGGACCGTGTTCCGGGATTTGGACAATATGCCCATGCAATATTATACATCCGTGGAACGAAACAGTGGGACCGTAACAGTCCAGCGGTTCCAGACTGAAGCGCCTAGAACCGCTCGGCCACCTGGCCGGCAAAAAGAATTTCGTGTGGTGACTAAATGTTACTTTATGAAAGGCAAAACGCCTCAGGAGAATAAAGACAAGCTTGATAAACATTAGGGTGACTCCGCACCTTCGATTAGAACAGTTTATAAGTGGTTTCAAAATTTTAGGAGTGGCCATATGGGCACAAGTGATGCTGAACGTTCTGGACGCCCTGTGGAGGTTACGACTCCATAAATCATTGATAAAATCCATGATATGGTGATGGATGACAGATGAGTTAAGGTGCGTGAGATTGCTAGTACTGTGGGCATCTCGAATGAACAGGCACATAATATTTTGCATAAACATTTGGACATGAGAAAGCTATCCGCAAGATTGGTTCCGCGATTGCTCACGCTAGACCAAAACCGGATTCGTGTGAAGTGTTTCAAGGATGGTTTGCAGCTGTTCAGGAAGAATCCGCGGGACTTTAAGCGTCGTTTAGCCACTGTGGATGAAACATGGATACATTACTATACTCCTGAGACCAAACAACAGTCTAGGCAATGAGTTACCAAGGGAGAATCTGCACCAAAAGAGGCGTAAGATCATTTCTTCGGCCGGAAGGTTATGGCGACTGTCTTTTGCGATTCGCAAGGGATAATCCTCATCAAATATCTGGAAAAGGGTAAAACTATTACAGGTGCATATCATTCATCGTTGCTGGACCGTTTAAGAACCGAGCTGCAAGAAAAACCCCGCCGATTGGACCGCAAAAAAGTCCTTTTCCATCACGACAACGCACCAGTACACACCTCAGCAGTTGTTGTCGCAAAATTAATGGAAATAGGATTCCAACTCGTTTCACATCCTCCTTATTCTCCAGACTTGGCTCCCTCCGACTACTAATTGTTCCCCAATTCGAAGAAATGGCTGGCAGGACAAAGATTTTATTCAAACGAGGTGATTGCAGCAACTAATAGCTATTTTGCAGACTTGGACACTTCCTATTATTCGGAAGGGATCAACAAATTAGAACAGCGTTGGACGAAGTGTATATATCTAAAAGGAGACTATGTCTAAAAATAAAAAAAAAATATTTACCTCAAACACGTAAGAAGGTTTTATTTTTGCACGGACTTTTCAAACGCCCCTCGTATGCATTACCGAGAGCAGAAACATCATGTTCCCACGGCAATGTTTAATATGAAGTTGCCGTTATGTGCGGTAAAGTAGCTTTGTAGAACAACAATCAGAGAAATGGTAAATGAAACAAGCAGCGACTTACGCTGGCAGGTGACGATATCAGCGTAGATCTATTGTGGGTCGTGTAGCGACGTATACTGTTAAGTCGGTAAAAGGAAATATCTCTTTTGCGTTGTAAACAGGAAACTGCTGGCAAGAAATGTGCCCGAGCCCTGGTGCCGGCGCCGTCAGCAGAAGAATGGGTCAGCAGGCAGACGGGCGGCGGCGGCGACGACGGCCAGATGCGGGATCGTGCCTGGCCGCAGATGGCCGCGCAGGCAGCGGCGATTGTGTTTTTTGCTTCCTCTCCTCAGTCCGGCGCGGCGCAGCGCGGCATTGCCGAATCCATCGACGCTCCAGCCAGCCACGAAACGCCCTCCGGGGTACAGTCACTGCCAGGTGCTGGAGGATCGCTCGCCGGCGGTAGCACGTGCGCATTCCGCCGGTGAGGAACACCGCAGACCCATGCTCCTGCTGTAGTCCAGATTACACCGGATTCGAGACAGCACGTTCAAGTGAAACCGTAGCTACAAAAGTCTGCTCTTCCAGGTTAGAAAACACTGTACCCTCGAGCAGGTTTCTGGGTTTCGTACTGAGACGAATGCGAAGTGTCGGTGCACATGACATATTATACAAAACAAAGAAAAGTACTATACCATCATCATTCGTCCAAATGTAAAGTACGGCTCCGAAAAGTGTACATCTACAAAAGAAGGGTGATGAAGAAAATCCTTGGATATGTTCACGACGGGGGAGGATGGGAACAGCGGACAAAGCAAGCAGTACCACGGCTGTTCGGAAAGTAAAGATCCACCGGTCGAGAAATGGAAAAAACAGTGAAAATCCGATAAAGCTTTGCACAGATATGTTGGACAATGTCTCTAGTATGACTGTAAATAGCGTAACGTCACACTTCTCAGTTATGATCGCACAGCGAGCGCGTAAAGAGGCCTCGAAAATAGTACTCCCGTCAAGTATGGGTGCCTGCCGAGAGATTTCGCCTGGTTTCATCCAAGCCCACGTAACGTAACTGTAGCGCAGTTTCTTCTACATGACAGTTTTCGGCCGCACACTGCAGGAGCAATGGGGACGCTCCTGCAGCGTTTTCGATGGGAAGTGTTTCATCAGCTACCATACAACCCGGACCTGGCAGCCTCCGATTTTCATCTCTACTCAAACGAACCGCTGGCCATGAAGACAACATTTTGGTACAACCAAAGAGCTGCAGTCAAGCGTAGAAAAGTTTTGGAAAGCACAGGAGGCTGCCTTCTTTGACATGGGTTTTGGAAAATTTGTACAACGCTAGGTCGGAGCGGTGACTATATAGAGAAGTAGTTGGATGGTGTAGCTAACGGTTGCAAATAGTACTGTTTTGATTTTCACTGTGGTTTCCATTTCGCGACCGATCGTTCCCTACTTTCCTAACAGTTCTCGTTTATGTACCATGACATCCGATTACAAGCATCGTGAGAAGCAGACAGAAGCCGGCCGCGGTGGCCGAGCGGTTCTAGGCGCTTCAGTCCGGAACCGCACTGCTGCTACGCCCGCAGGCATCCTGCCTCGGGCATGGATGTGTGTGATGTCTTTAGGTTAGTTAGGTTTAAGTAGTTCTAAGTCTAGGGGACTGATGACCTCAGGTGTTAAGTCCCGTAGTGCTCAGAGCCATTTGAACAGCGAACACTTGTAGGACAAGACTGGCGTGATGGTATGCCGCAGACCTAACGCTGTAGCGCCTTTCACAGCAGCGTATAGTTTTCAGGGGCAGTGATAAGTGGATGATGATGATGATAATGATGATGTACTAACTTACGGCGTGTTGAAGGGGGCTGACGCCATATTTGCTGATCTCAATCAAAAAATAGGCGACTATTGATATTATCGTATAAAACAAGAGGGCGCTGTAAAGGATTGTTTTGCGGACTGCATCGTCATATGAGATTTAAATGACTTCATAGAAAAATGCATTATGAGTATTCCTTTTAAGTTTCTACGTTATGACTCTATTTGGAAGCAAAACAAGTTACGTAATATCGAATGGTCGACTATAAAACAACGCAGCAAAAGCTCGAAAGAAAACATTTGCATGGCAACAAGTAGTCAAGGGTAGTTGTGGCATCAACATACGAAACGAGTATTAATGAATTGCAGTGCTCCGATCAAGAAATAAAACCCAATCATGCCTGCCCTTGTATACGTCAACGTATCACCGTTCAAAATGGCTCTGAGCACTATGGGACTCAACTGCTGTGGTCATAAGTCCCCTAGGACTTAGAACTACTTAAACCTAACTAACCTAAGGACAGCACACAACACCCAGCCATCACGAGGCAGAGAAAATCCCTGACCCCGCCGGGAATCGAACCCGGGAACCCGGGCGTGGGAAGCGAGAACGCTACCGCACGACCACGAGATGCGGGCTATCACTGTGAAATATAGCATTTTTATAGATACAATAAGACAGTGGCCCTCATTACGAATGAAAACTGGACACCTTCTCAAATGTTTCACAATAAATCCAGTTACAAGTCGAAATTCATATTAAGACTGTCAGCCAGGGAAAACAAAAGTGCTCTGCGAGAAGAAGGATGCCACTAGGTTTAATCCATTGTCGCTTTTCCTAAGACTCTGACTGTCCGAAACCCCTATTAAGAGTTGAAAAAGGTTCGGTGGCTCCGCTATTAACTTCTTCTCACAGCCCTGCAGTCTTCTTCATAGTAATCAAGGACACGAACAACACGTCTTTAGTTACTGACAGTCTAACGTTAAAAATTCGAACTTTGTTTCCGGAGTTATTTTATTGCGCAAAAAATCTGCTATTATGGGCTATCCTCTCCGAAAGCATGTAACTCATCTGTCATGTCGTTTTAGGGGCTACATCTCACAGGGCTCATACGTCAAATGACACTGATTCCACTTTAACAATAACAATGCAGCGCTGGTGCATCTGAATTATTAGCCATCACAAACAGATATTTCTGCCAACAAATACTTAAAAGTGACTCGAGTAAGCTCAAAGCAAAGTGATTTCGAAAGCAAATGGAGGAAAGTAAGTATCTGTTGAGAATCGGAGGATCTAATTTCATTTTTATGCATACGACGTGGAACAATATGAGCCACAGAAGCCGCACTTTCTCGGTGAAACTTGTAGCTGCTTCATAGCAGCCTGTCAATGGACCAATTGCGTATTCCGCAATTAAACCTGATATTTCGCTCTTTAGTACGAAACACTCAGAACTAAAAATAGATGCACCTAACAGGGTTCCGTATCATAACATGAACACACACATACAAAAACCAACCTGTTTTGCATACAATTTTCATTCATACCTGGAAATATACACCACTGAAGTATCACTGGAAATAATTACGAACCATCCAAAACAAATTTTCCAATGCTAACACAAATTTTTCACTGCCTGTTGTCTGCACTGAACATAAAACTGAAATCGCTAGTAGGTGATAAACAGCCGAGATACTTGCACTGTACACAGACCCTGACGCAAAAAGAAAGAAAACATACACGAATAAAGACACTAAATAAGTCCCCCACAAAATCAACTTTTCGACTTAATGCAGTTTTAGAAACGCACTGCCACAGTTCCACTGGCTGCAATGACAACTGCTCCTACGGAGCAGACGTCCGCTACTAACTCCAGACAAAGATCAGGCCGGATGAACCCTGCCAGCTGTTCCTTGGATGTGTCACTACGGTCGAAGTCTACTGGCGGCAACTTAAACACGTGCCTACTTATCACGGATGTCAATATTTTTATTTGAACGTCTCGCGGCCAAGCAGCTGTTACGGAATGCCACCGACTAGATGAACATCAAATTTTGGGAGCTTCCTGATCATCGAACAAACAGGCGGTACACATGTGCGAATACTTGCATCATTGGGTCCATTTGTACAGCTACTGTGTGCCGTTGCTGGTTGTGTAATAAATTTGTATTTCAAAAAGTGCTAAACTACTGGAGTTTAGGAGAGACGACAATATTAAGTAGTTTACTTTTTGCAGTTCGTGGTAATTTTTGATATGCACCTATAACTTAATAATTCTGAAATTCATATACGTTGTCCGGTTGCCTTTTTGGTTATCAAACAGGGGAGAGTGACTTTTGTACAACACATTTAAGAGAAGTAACGGCAATCAGACACCGGCACTGATTCAGTGAGGGAATACATGATATAGTATGTGCTTCCACAGTTCTTCAAATACTATTAGAGAATGGCATAATATGATTGCATAAGTAAATATGTACTCCATCTGTAGATGATAAATGGTTCAAATGGCTCTGAGCACTATGGGACTTAACAGCTATGGTCATCAGTCCCCTAGAACTTAGAACTACTTAAACCTAACTAACCTAAGGACATCACACAACACCCAGTCATCACGAGGCAGAGAAAATCCCTGACCCCGCCGGGAATCGAACTCGGGAACCCGGGCGTGGGAAGCGAGAACGCTACCGCACGACCACGAGCTGCGGACATAGATGATAAATCTGACATATATACTTCTTGATGTAATACTGAACGGCAACGACAAGTACAGAAGTATTGACGAACTATACGGTTCGACAGTTCCATAAAAATCCAAAACTCGTTTCTGATGGAGGAGGATCACACAGTCGTCAACAATAACCGATATATCACGTCTTTTAAATGATACATCTGTTCTATTCGCGTCCCCCTCCCCCCTCCTCGCCCAACAACACGTGGCGTCACCGCAGCGCAGGGGCATCTTGGATCGGCGCCAACGGTCAATGCACTTCCGCTCTTTCCAGTCTTACTGGCAAACAAAGGAAAATACATCGAAACAGCAGCTGCTGGAACTTGCGTGAGGATAACAGTACAAGAGACCAGCGCCGCGCCCTCGTGACCAAGGAGGTTGGGAAAGTTAATAGCAGCCGCTAAAGAAGCTGCGTTTGTTGTGCGGGAATTGGAGCAGTGTGCCGGGGAGACTTCGAGAACCAACTGTTGGCGGCACAGATGCAGGGGTCATCTCCAACCTCCCTGTGAACCTCCGGCAGGACCTCTCGCGTTGATATCGATGCAAATAATGGTCCGCCCGCTACCTAATAACAGGCAATATCTTGTTGGATGAAACCGTGGTCTCATTCTATCCACTCGAAGCAGTCTGCGTTGTTTTAACCGTTCAAAGTGTGTGACTCCAGATTCCCCAAACGTCTCACACCAGATTACGACTCAGATACAGAAAGAACGAGCAGTTCTTCGCATACCGTCTGTGATAACGCTAAATGTTTCCGTAATATATTTTTGGACAGGGCGATCTAAGCAGTTCACCCGACAGGTGTCAGGCCATCTTCAACAGTGACATTCAAGCCCTCAGTGGTTTTTATAGTTAATCTGAAAGTCCAAACGATCAACAACTGTCAATAACAAAAACTAAATGTTTCAAATGGCTCTGAGCACTATAGGGACTTAAAATCTGAGGTCATCAGTCCCCTAGAACTTAGAACTACTTAAACCTAACTAGCCTAAGGACACCACACACATCCATGCCCGAGGCAGGACTCGAACCTGCGAACGTAGCGGTCGCGTGGTTCCGGATTGAAGCGCCTAGAACCGGCCGGCAACACAAACTGATAACTGTTGCTCGATGTACAAAGTGACAATGCTCATAATGTTTAATTCTAAAAATTGTAAGCATCATTTCTCTCTCCCATCAAAATCACGAAAAGTTTTCGTCATTTAACGTAACCACAGAACCGAATAATTACTTAAAAGATCATGCTTAACTTCCAAGTTAAAGACGTTTTCTGGTCAATTCCACTTCCCTCTTTCCTTCGTCCCTGCTATACACTAACAGCAAAGTAAATCTGCTTAATGTCAAGAGTAACCAATATGACGATGTTTTATTTACATTCCGCGTTTGGCTGTCAAGAGAGCAATGCGTGAAGCCTCCAGTGACTACAGTAGCAGAATTGTGTCAAACTATCTTTCGCAATGCCCAAAGAAATTGTGGAGTTAGGGACTGAAATTGAGGGTAGCAAAGTAAAATCTGAAATGCTTGACTCTGTTTTGAAATGTTCCTTTGCAAAGGGAAACCCAGGAGAATTGTCAACTCAATCCTCATACCACCGAATTAAAAAACAGTATTAATGTCAGTGGTGTTGAGAAACAGGTAAAAATCGTTAAAATTGAACTTCTCCCGGTCCAGATTAAATCCTTATTAGATTCTATACTGAATTTGCGGTTGAGTTAGTCCCCCTAAAACTATAATCTGTCGTAGATCTCTCGTACAAAAGACCGTGCCCAGTAGTTGGAAGGAAGCACGGGTATCACCGTCTACTACAAGGGCAGTAGAAGTAATCCACAAAACTATCGTCCAATATCTTTGACATAGATTTGTTGTAGAACATTACAACGTATTCTGAGCTCAAACATAATGATGCACCTTGAACAGAATGACCTCCTCCAGCAGGAAGAATCCCTAATAACTGATACCATGGGACATATCCTCTGCCATCCACTTCAGGGTAGTTTGCGAAGTATAGATGTTGACGTAGATGGAAATGGCCAGTGTTGCCTCTAGCAGTTGCTCTTCGCTAACTAGTCTATCTACGTTTCGCGTTCAGTTAAAATGCCCGCGCGTCCCTGGTAAAACTTCCACGAATATGCACGGTCAGTTTTGTAGAGGGCGAAAATCCCTGACAATATTGATTCTGTGTTCCTGTCGAGATACAAACCGGTAATATTCAGAGCCCCATCAATGCTTTATGTCCGATCCCGGAAGTCACGCAACGAGCGGTTAAATCGATGACACGGTTAAACCTCATTACACGTAGTTTCAAAGCTGCAACTGTGGAGCTCAAAGCAGCTGAATTCTTAACTTCTTCCGTCTGGGAGGGAACAAAGCTTACATCAGACGGCAGGCGCTACCTTCGAATGAAGCAACTGGTAGAGGTCGACAAACGACTGTAAGCAGCTGGTAGGATCATTATTAGTTGTTGTTAGAGACACGTTTCTTGAGAAGTCCGGTGGGAAACGCAAGACCAGCCCGCGTACGGCGTGTTCTTTACGCTGAACGTTGCTAAGGAGGGGAACAGACTTGGAGCAGCCGTGCGAGGGTGGGCCAAGGCAATGGCTGAACAGACTGCTGCGAGAGGGAGGGAGGGAGGAGGGCAGTCGCCAGGAAGCTTCCAGAAGGGTCGCCGTAATCTGGCGGCCAGCTGGCGCCGCACCGCACCGCACACAATCGTTCCTCTTCCCCCTGCCGCTGTGCATATGCCGCACGTGGTCCGCAGCTCTGCCACGGGCTGGGGAGCAGCCGTGTTCGGTAGCCTACACGACAAAAACTCCACCGTTCCCAGAACCTGGCCACGGAAGCAAAGGGCACCTCTCCCACAACACTGACTCACTGCCGTCTGGAGACGAGGAGGAAGTCCTAAGTAGTCGGTGCTACTGTAGCCACCCTTCGGGATTAATTGAACGCGAGCACCTCGTCCAAGTACGCTGATTGTACATATCCTCACATGCCTCAACGGATCGACTATTTGCCTTGCCGGTGGGCGCTACATACAGACGAGTTCGCTTTGTAGTTCACATCCTGATATATATATATACACAAATGGCGCTCGTATCGCGTACACAAGGTATAAAATGACAGAGCATTGGCGGAGTTGTCATTTGCACTCAGCTGATTCATTTGAAACGGTTTCCGACGTTATTATGGCAGCACTATGAGTACTAACAGACTTTGCAAGCGGAATGCTAATTGGAGCTAAACGTGTGGGGCATTCCATTTCGGAAATCGTTAAGCAATTCAATATTCTGAGATCCACAGCGTCAAGAGTGCGCTGAGAATACCGAATTTTGGCCATTACCTCTCACGACGGACAACGCAGTGGTCGACGGTCTTCACTTAACAACCGAGAGCAGCGGCGTTTGCGTAGTGTTGTCAGTGCTAACAAACAAGCAACATTGCGTTAAATAACCGCAAAATCAATGTAGGACGTACCACAAAGGTTTCCTTTAGGACTGTGCGGCGAAATCTGGCGTTAATGGCCTATTGCAGCAGACGACCGACGGGAGTGCCTTTGCTGACAGCTCATCGCCTGCAGCGCCTCTCTTGGGCTCGTGACCAAATCGGTTTAAACTACGCGACTGGGAAAACGTGGCCTGGTCACATGAGCCCCAATTCAGTTGATAAAAGCTGACGGTAGGGTTCGGGTGTGGCGCAGACCCCATGAAGACATGGGCTCAAGTTATCAACAGAGCACTGCGCAAGCTGGTGGTGACTCCAGAACGGTGTAGGCCCAACTGAACCGACCGCTGATTGAAAATGGCTATGTTCGGCTACCCGAAGGCCATTTGTAGCCATTGATGGGCTTCATGTTCCCAAACAACGACGGAATTTATATGGTTGACAATGTGCCATCGTTGCTCGGCCACAATTGTTCGCGATTGGTTTGAAGAATACGCTGGACAATTCGGACGAATAATTTGGCCACCCACATTGCCCGACATGGAACCTATCGAACATTTATGGGACATAATCGACAGGTCAGTTCGTGCACAAAATCCTGCGCCGACAACATTTTCGCAATTATGGGCGAAACAAAGACAGCCTGGCACAATACTTCTGCAGGGGACTTCCAACGACTTGCTGAGTCTATGCCAAGTCGAGTTGCTGCAGTAGGCCGGGCAAAGGAGGGTCCAACACAAAATTAGGAGTATCTGATGAGTTTTGTCACCTCAGTGTACATATGTAAGTTCCCGTCACCTCTGTGACTACAAGTTAACTTAAAATGATCAGTCAGAAATGAGATATCTGACTGAAGAGAAGCTCATTTTTACAGTGTTGGAGGGCCAAAGGCTTTACTTCATAGACAGAACTGCAAGTGTTAACATAGTTACGACGTACCATTACTAAGGATCAACTAAAACGGAAAATTCAAATAGTCATCACGTGGACTTAGAAACTTTTTTTTTTTTACTACTCACACCACTCCGACATACATACCTTGCCAGATATCAATAAAGTGAAACACTCGTTGCTTCAGATTTCACAGGTAAGCTGTATAGCCCTCAACCCAGGACGCTACTGTAAACAACTGTTGTTGTCTTCAGTCCGCAGATCTGCGTGGTGTAGCTTCTCACGCTAGCCTATTCTACACAATCTTCTTCGTATCTACCTAAATTTATAATGGATGTTGACAAATTTATCTTTTTCAGAAACTATTTTCTTGCAGTTACCAGTGTGCATTTTATATCCTCTGTACTGCCCAAATAGAAAAACTAATCTATTTTCAGTGTCTCATTTCCTAATCTAACTCATTCAGCATCCAGATTTAATTTGACTACATTTCATTATCCTTGTTTTACTTTTTGTGATGTTAATGTTATATTCCCCTCTAGAGACACTACCCATGCCGTTAAACTGCTGTTTCACGTCTCTGACAGAACTACAATAGCACCGACGAGCCGCAAAGTTTTGATTTCTTCTGGCCGAACTTGATCCCCTTTCCTGCAAATATTTTCCTCGGTGTATACATTGGATAACAGTGGTGCTAAGTTACATCCGTGTCTCACTGTCTTCTCAACTACTGCTCCATTTCAGTCTGATGCTTAGACTCTTAGAATAGCATTCTGTTATCTTCTTTCTCATTTACCTTCCAAATTTCAAGGAGCGTAGTCTAGTCAATTTCGTCAAAAGCTTTCTCTACATCTACACAAATGCTATAAACGTCGGTTTGCTTTTCTTCAACCTGTCTGCCAAGATAAGACGTGTCATTAGTATTTCCCCAGAACCCAAACTGATCTTCTCGCGCGCGATGTAACAGTTATCAACAACTAATGCTCTCTTTTTTATTTTAGCGGGACACCTCTTGGTCAAGCGCCAGTTACACATCAAAAGAAACTAATTATCAAATACCGAAAAACAAAGTATTTTCTCCAAGATTTCACGAAGTAAAACAATGAAAATAGGCTTTTACGGCTCTGTATCACAGCCGGCATCACAACAGATTTACGAAAACCTAAATACGTACATATACTTAGAACAAACAAAATATCTGCCATTTCATATGAGTGACTGATGTTAATATACAAAGCCTCACATTTTTGACGCTCGGTCGTGTCAAAAAAAGAAAAAATAGAAATAATAATAATAATAATAATAATAATAATAATAATAATAATAAACGACGTACACACACAGTGTATCACTTGATATTTTTTCGTTGTGTTTTCACGACGGTATCTCCATTATTAAAAGAATGTTTTCAAATTTTGTCACAGAAGTATTAAGCTGATCAAGCACGTCCGCATCGTAGGCGAATTTCAGTTTTTATTTTACGTTCACACGCGCAGAAAAATGGCTCTGAGCACTATGGGACTTAACATCTATGGTCATCAGTCCCCTAGAACTTAGAACTACTTAAACCTAACTAACCTAAGGACAGCACACAACACCCAGCCATCACGAGGCAGAGAAAATCCCTGACCCCACCGGGAATCGAACCCGGGAATCCGGGCGTGGGAAGCGAGAACGCTACCGCACGATCACGAGATGCGGGCCACGCGCAGAAGAATTTAGAGACTTGGGTCGCGGACGTGAAAAATTACGTTCTTCCATAGCGTAAAGTGTTGATCAGAACGTACAAAGGTTCACTAAGTAAGAAACACTGTAATCAATCAATTTTCAACTAGAATTTGAGAGAGGCGAAAGAGAACTGTGACTGTTCGATTGCCTTAAGTGAGTGTTTAAATTTAATCAAAGGCCACGCGCAGTGCTGCGTGAGGTCGTCAGCGGACGGTGACACGAACACCCACGTTACTGTGCAGGTCAATCGATTCCCGGGGGAGCGAAGCTGCTGCAACTAGTCTGCCTGCGAATGGATAAGCCGTACAGCGGTGTTGAGGGGCAGCGGGCGGACGCGAGCAGCTCACTGTAATGCGAAGAGGACGAGGGGGCGCTTCTATTACGCACTGAATTAATGCATACGGCGCAAGCACGGGGCTGCTATTGGTTTCCCTTTAAAAGCCGCCACGCTGCACACTGCGTTATACCTGTTGCATGTAACGAACCGGCTGGTATTAAAACACCCCCGCTCCGTGAGTCACGCTATGTCATGCGCGTGTTCAACGAACAGGGTAACGCCTCCGTCGTAACGAGGACGAATGTAACCATCTGAACTAGTAAGGTAGGCGGACGAACAACTGACCTAATTCGCACTCTACACAATTTTATACGCAGTATCATTACCATCGCTCATACATTTTAAGCAACCTGTTGCGTAACTTATTCTCTCCCGTTTAAAAGATTAAATAACGAAATGAAATGATGACTTCCAACGAAGTGCCGAGTCATAAATTAGCTGGTCTAACAGAGTAGTAGTAACAATTCTGTCGAGTTCTCCGTGGTTTCCCTGTGTTCGCTCCTGACTGAATTATGTATGAAAACCGATTATCGTCATTCCTTTCCCATTCAATGCCAAGTCTGAGAAAGTCTTTTCTGCCGCCTTTTTCGAGTTCTAAAGATAAATCTATAGCAGAATCATTGCATACGGCGTTTATCTGAACTAGCCGAAGACGAATTAACCTTGAAAATTGTAAAGCGGACAGCTAAAGGGCTGTAGCACGATAACGCTTCTTTGATAAGCATCCAATAATCAAGATTTCCTAGATGGCACATCGTTAATCTATATATTTTTTTAATTCTATCATATTTCTCGCCGAAGAACTCCGTCGCAAATATCGTTTGGCGTAGAAATATACAACAGATAATGCACGTCAAAACAAGAAAATCTAGTTTTAATTCGAAAATGTGTCTATTACTCAAAGAAAAGCACTTACTGGCTGCAGAGGTTAGGTTTCCGTAGTGATATTAACCTAACAGGACAGTAGGTTTCCAGAGATAGTACATGAAAACTCTCTAATATAATATAATTTCTTGAACTACCAATTAGCAACTGCCACTTAAGGAACGCACTGATGCGAGAACAACGGTAGTATTAATGGCTGCAAGGGGGAGTTCTATGTACTGCATGAATTTAAATACAAAATATTGGCTCCTCAGTGAGAAATAAAAAAAAAGGATAAGTTGTACAGATGTTTACTCAAATCGACTTATTAATCCGTCGACGACGAGGGCGAGATAAAATCTGAAACTAAACCACCATCCGCGTAAATAGGAAAACTGGCTTCCTCTTTGTTTCTCATTCACCGAACTGACATTGTCGTCTAGTTTCTAGGGGAATCTGTGCATGATCTTCTCAACCAATACCTTTTTACACCATAATACGAACCCTTCCAAGTCTGCACTAATTATTCTGTTCAATTTTTATTGGTACAACGGAGAACCAAATTATTACCTGAGTCATTTCTGGGGTAGGCTGTGTAGTAGCTTATTGAAAAAGGAAGCGAGTTTGTCCGTGATTGAAGGAACGTGTTCTCAATGGGCGTCCACAAGTAAACTACAAAGTCAAATTACGCAGAGAACAGTGTATGTGCCGAGAAATTTATTCTCACTATGAAATCCTGCACAAAACTGTTCCAGAACAGCAGTATAACTTCCTCATATCCTAATACGAGGGTTGACTGAAAAGTAATGCCGCCACCCTCCTAACTGTTCAACAGCTGGCAGCATTGGTATGCGACAGGTACTCTGCTTGTTCCGTAGCCTCTTCTCAACAGCTCCAGTTGGCGGGAAGCCTTAGCATTGAACGGTTGTGTTGTTACAGTATGAAGTATGCGACCCTGCGCAGACGGTCGGTCAATGCGATTTAAGCAACGTGCAGTCATTGAATTCTTGACGGCAGAAGGTGTCACCCCAAAGTAGATTCATCAGAGAATGAATGCAGTTTATGGTGATTGTGTTGATGTGTGTACTTTGCGTCACTGGGCGAGTAAGTTTAAAGATGTTTAGGCGGGACCATCTGGCCTGCGTGACAAACAAGGAGTTGGACGTCCTGTGACTCAACCACCGAGTTTTTCAAGCAAAATGTTGATTGATTCAAGCCGATAGTCGTTATCACTCAGAGAGAAATTGAAAGTACAATCGGCATTTTACAAGAACGTGTAGGTCACATTATTGCTTTGCTTGGTTATCTGAAGATCCGTGCACGATAGGTACCCTGGATGCAGTCTCCTGAAATGAAAGCGCACAGACTTGAAATTTGCCAGGAACTCCTCTCGCGTTACAAGAATAAAGGGGACGCCTTTCTCCGTTCAATTGTGACAGAAGACGAAACGTGGGTACACAATTACGACCCCGAGACGAAACGTCAGTCTATGGAATATCGACACAAAGACTCGGCCCAGAAAAAGAAATTCAAGACGCAGCCCTCAGCTGGAAAAATCATGGCCACAGTGTTCTGGGATGCGGATGGTGTTATCCATGCTGATTTCCTTGATCGTGGAACAACAACAAATTCAGAGCGTTACATCACAACGCCGGCCGCGGTGGCCGTGCGGTTCTGGCACTGCAGTCCGGAACCGCGGGGCTGCTACGGTCGCAGGTTCGAATCCTGCCTCGGGCATGGGTGTGTGTGATGTCTTTAGGTTAGTTAGGTTTAAGTAGTTCTAAGTTCTAGGGGACTTATGACCGAAGATGTTGAGTCCCATAGTGCTCAGAGCCATTTGAACATCACAACGCTGCGAACTCTGAAACGACGGCTAACAAGGGTCCGAAAGGAAAAGGGAAATGTTTTCCTGCAGCATGACAATGCCAAACCACACACTTCACGTGCCACCACAGCAGAACTTCAGAGACTGAATCTCACCACCGTACGGCATCTTCCATATAGTCCAGATTTAGCACCGCCTGACTTCCATCTGTTTCCAATAATGAAAGACGATCTGCGGCGACGTCATTATGGTTCCGATGAAGACGTTGAGAGAACTGTAAGACTGTGGTTGCGGAAACAGAGTGCCGGCTTCTTCTGTGACAACTTCAGAAAACTTGTTCATTTTGGCACAAATGTATCCAATTGGCTGGTAATTATGTGGAAAAGTGAATACTGGTGATTAAAGATCACATTCTAAGGATTATTTCTGCGTTTGATTTATTAAAATATTCCCATCCAAACCCAATTAACGAAGGTGGAGGCATTACTTTTCATTCAACCCTCGTACACTGAACGTTACAGAAATGCTCATATAACATGTGAATGAAGATGGTTTAAGTAACCGAAGTTATAGTACGTGAGAAATATCTTCTTAATGGAATCTAGAGGAGGAATAGTGCAGCAGTGAATAATATATGGTCCCAGAGGGTACAATACTAAGGCTGGTAATGAACATAGCTGCGAACTTTCACAAACCAACCCAATCAACCATTTCAGTAACACTAAGACGCAAACCGAAAGAACATTTATCACCTACCATACGTACGAACTTGGACGCTGCTTCTTGTGGTTTCCATAGAAAATTTTATTTAAGCTTCGTCTATAGTGTGACAGCCGTGAATCTATTTTAACACGATGCTGTTAAGCGTAAATGCTCTGTAGGTATTTATGGAATTTATCTTGAAGACTAACATAGTGTGCAAAAAAAAAAAACTAAAAAATATATCATTTGAATCAGCCGGTTCGAATACTGCTTCCTTACATCACAGCTCTGAAAACTTACATAAAGAATATTAGACAAGAGACTTGCAACCTGATAATATATACCGTGGGACGTTTTGTGTAACAGTTATAAGCTTTGTTGTGTCACGTCTTGCAGGTCCCTCGACTACACATCAGGGGCTGCTACTGCGGTGTGTGGAGTGCACCGCACGCTTTTTTAGAAACATTTTACTACGCGAGATCTTATGTAAAATTTGTATTGGAACAACCGAGAGAAGCTTGAATACAAGGCTAAAGGACCACAAAAGTCTCTCCCAACTAGGAAAAATAGACAAATCGGCTGTAGCAGAGCATGCTCGTCAGTCAGAAAATCATGCAGTGAAGTTTTCTGAAACAAGAATGTTATCTAGGACGATGCACTATTATCCACGGCTAGATAGAGAAGCCACTGAGTTATATATAAACATGCGGATAATTTTAATAGGAAAGAATGGACCAAGGAACTTAAGGACATATGGACAGTCGCTCTGCAGAGTCGCTAAACAGGGCCAGAAAAGGCGTGAAAGATTATTTCTGAAGGGTATCTTCGCTATGCGTCTGCGTTGTTGACGTATTAGCCATTCAGTAGCCTCGGACGCGGTGTTGCCGTTTCGCCTCCTTATCTGGAAACCTTGATAACGCTACTTTTTCTCCCTCTCCCATGTTTTGCTCTCTTTCCATTTCTGTTTTCTTCCTTCCATCTCATCTGATAAGCCAGTTCTATTACATGTCGCTCTTCCTGTGGACAGTCAACAACTCACTGATTACTTCTACACTGCTGCTAAGTATTTCTTTGGATGTCATTAACCTTAATGGAACAAAATCTACAGATGTAAAGGTAATTTCCGGAGTACCCCAAGGAAATGTATTAGGACCGTTACTGTTTACAATGTATATAAACTACATAGTAGCTGAGAAGACCAGAATCGATGGTTAAGTTTTATCTTTGCCAAGGATCATGTATGCTCATCACGTGTACCTTCGGCCACGCCTCCTTTTCTGCAATATATATCGCTCTCAGACGTCCGACCCGTCAGTCGGCAAGATTCAAAGGAGAAGCAACGTCTCTGAAGATGTCCAGCGCCGTTCTGAACGAAACGTTAGGAACAGAAGAGCTTCGTGGAGCACGACCTCTTTTTATACCCCGCAAGGTTTACCAGCAGGAATGTGAGCCGGTATTTAAGGCATACATTCTGTACACAGTAGCTATTCTCAGCTAGAACTGTGGACAATAGGGTTGCCCTTGCGTCAGCACAAGAAGCACAGGCAGTTAAAAGATCTATATCGAAAGTGGTAGCGCCCAGGCGATCGGCTGCGCCGCTTGGGCGCGCCCCGCACAGCACCCATGCCGCACGGGCGGGCTGTGGGAAGCGGCCGCAGGACAACGCATCGCCGGCCTCCGGCGGCTTTCACTTTTGACCGCGCCACTTTCGCCCGAGTTACTTCATTTCCCGCCCAGCCTTGTGCGTTCAAATGCTAGCTTCGTACTACACACTTCCAAACGAATTCCTGTCGAACCCAGTTTCGCGCTGCTTCTACACCACCATATAACTTGAACGAGACAATGAAGCGCTTACAGTGTTTCAATGGCTTTCATGCATAGTAGACGAAATTTGCGGCACCGTCTATCGCACAGGTATCAGCTGAAGAAGTCTTTCTGTGAAAGTCAAACTAACACAGTCTGTTGGAATTACCAATCCAAGCATGTATACATGTTCGGTTTGTGAAAACCGATTCATACCCGTAAAGTTACTACAGTCGACTGTTCCATTGCAGTTTCTCGCAGTGAATCACGTCCACTGAAAATAATCATACGCCATTCGTTCAACAAAGAGCGCTCCCACGTCAGGTGTACTAACACGTCGACTTCACACTCAGTATAAACATTAACAAAGACACGTTCACATATAGTAGGCTCCGAAGGTTTCCTTAGTAACCCAAATGCTGGAACTGAAAATCCCTTCCCAAATGTTCCCAACTGGTACGCCCTCTGCTCCACTGCCAGCCTGCGTGGTAGTTGGGTGAAAAGTTCCTGACTCTTCAGTGGTTCATTACTCCAACAGCCTAGTCTAGCTTTAGGGGGTAGGCAATGGAAAACACTAAAAAACGACTACATTCCCGTTCTACCTTCAGAAGACAGAATACGAGACTTTAAAAAGCTGAAAACAGCATACACTCTCTCATCAGTCAACTCCTTACCTTTAGGAGAGTCCGAAAGGCTTCGAAGAAGAAGAAGAAGAAGAAGAAGAAGAAGAAAAACAACGAAGTACACTGTACACGTCTGGTAAGATGTCGACTTTGCTTCGTACATTCATAAAGAAATAAACTTTAGCATTCCATTTTTTCTGGGGCATATTGTCCCAGAATTAAGTAAAATATAGTTCTCATCTCCAGGTTCTGAAGAAGGTTGTCGGGCGTTTTCTCTCATTTACGGTGTATGGCAAATGCCGGAGCTCAAAAACCTCTACCAAATACACCCAATTAGGACACTCATAGGTCATAACTCGAACAGCCCGCTCTACGTAGAGAATAAAAATTAATTTAAAAATATATATATGTGAGTTCATTAGTTCAGCTTTGGTGTGATGATGACGACGGCTTGTGGGTTAAGAAGTCATGGTTGCGTTAAACAGAGACGACTGTGGTGAAAATGTGTTAGAAAATAACAATAAATTGGAAAAACAAGTTGTACTCAGACATAAGAATTGTGCAGCTTCGGGTCGTCTGCGATCGGTAGAGACGCAAATACACTGGATACGTCGAGGAAGTCGAGTTTACTCATAAACACATCAACAAACACATTTTCACATACACTAGGCTTTGTGTGTCTGTCTGAAAGACGATGACCCTGAATTAAAGTAAAAATAGTTCCCATCTCCATGTCGAGACTAAATTTTTTATCGTGTGGTAAATTAACAGAACAGGAAATCTCCTCCGAAATATTCCTAATTGGACCACCTCCTGCTAATATGGTTGTGAGCTGGAAAGTCCCTGATTCCGCTGTAGATCACTACGCCAACAGCGCGCCTCGCGTGCAGAAAGAATAATCTATTAAAAAAATTGCAGTGTAAAAAACTTGTGAGTCACGTCGATCACTATTAAGTCACCAATTTTTGGATTATCCAAGCTATCGTGTGCTAATATCTTAATAGCTACACACTTACGCATCCACGACATCCGCTCTTCGCGGAAGCAACTCAAGTTCGTGAACAAGAAGCGTTTGATATTGCAATCTTTGTGACTATTCACCATTCTTCCTTTCAGAGCCTAGTTATTCCGTAGGAGAGTTCTCCTAACCTGTCCCGTGTGACGTACGGGTTGCCCTTCGTATTATTTCTTGTAGCTTTTATATTTCATTGGTCCCCTTCATTTTTAAATAAGCATTCTTTTGTAGTGACATATTTCAGATACGGACAGCTTCTCCAAACAAAAAATTTAAACTTTTTTTTCTGCATCTGGTTTGCAAATGGATAGATATACGTAATTCTACGACGCTGAATTGACTGGTAAAATCAGATATTTTCTATCACGTCATAAGCTAGTAAACTGTCATCAAGACGGAGCTCGGTTTGAACAGAACGGTGGACACGGCCCTATTTCTGCAGGTATGCCGTTGCCTTCCTCCGACCTGTGATTTGACTTGATAAGCCAGCTGTAGGGGGACCTACACTTTAATGCAGACTCTTAGACAATGTGAAATAGAGCATTTTTTCACATTAATAAACATTGCTGGAGTTGAAGTACGTGATAGGTAACAGATAAAAAACAAAGTCGAAACTGCGTCCAAAGTATGACACTTCACCACCGGATATTCGAGAAAGTCACAAGTGCACAAACTACACTACTATACGCCCCAGTGTTGCGCATGCCCAAATCGTGGGCCGCGTTTCACAGAGATGCACAGGGGTGCCTTAACCCTTTCAGACCCTCTGGCTACAATTGTGTACGAGGGCAGTTCAATAAGTAATGCAACACATTTTTTTTTCTGAAACACGGGTTGTTTTATTCAGCATTGAAATACACCAGGTTATTCCCCAATCTTTTAGCTACACAACACTATTTTTCAACGTAATCTCCATTCAATGCTACGGCCTTACGCCACCTTGAAATGAGGGCCTGTATGCCTGCACGGTACCATTCCACTGGTCGATGTCGGAACCAACGTCGTACTGCATCAATAACTTCTTCATCATCCGCGTAGTGCCTGCCACGGATTGCGTCCTTCATTGGGCCAAACATATGGAAATCCGACGGTGCGAGATCGGGGCTGTAGGGTGCATGAGGAAGAACAGTCCACTAAAGTTTTGTGAGCTCCTCTCGGGCGCGAAGACTTGGGTGAGGTCTTGTGTTGTCATGAAGAAGGAGAAGTTCGTTCAGATTTTTGTGCCTACGAACACGCTGAAGTCGTTTCTTCAATTTCTGAAGAGTAGCACAATACACTTCAGAGTTGATCGTTTGACCATGGGGAAGGACATCGAACAGAATAACCCCATCAGCGTCCCAGAAGACTGTAACCATGACTTTACCGGCTGATGGTATGGCTTTAAACTTTTTCTTGGTAGGGGAGTGGGTGTGGCGGCACTCCATTGATTACCGTTTTGTTTCAGGTTCGAAGTGATGAACCCATGTTTCATCGCCTGTTACAATCTTTGACAAGAAATTGTCACCCTCAGCCACATGACGAGCAAGCAATTCCGCACAGATGGTTCTCCTTTGCTCTTTATGGTGTTCGGTTAGACAACGAGGGACCCTGCGGGAACAAACCTTTGAATATCCCAACTGGTGTACAATTGTGACAGCACTACCAACAGAGATGTCAAGTTGAGCACTGAGTTGTTTGATGGTGATCCGTCGATCATCTCGAATGAGTGTGTTCGCACGCTCCGCCATTGCAGGAGTCACAGCTGTGCACGGCCGGCCCGCACGCGGGAGATCAGACAGTCTTGCTTGACCTTGCGGCGATGATGACACACGCTTTGCCCAACGACTCACCGTGCTTTTGTCCACTGCCAGATCACCGTAGACATTCTGCAAGCACCTATGAATATCTGAGATGCCCTGGTTTTCCGCCAAAAGAAACTCGATCACTGCCCGTTGTTTGCAACGCACATCCGTTACAGACGCCATTTTAACAGCTCCGTACAGCGCTGCCACCTGTCGGAAGTCAATGAAACTATACGAGACGAAGCGGGAATGTTTGAAAATATTCCACAAGAAATTTCCGGTTTTCTCAACCAAAATTGGCCGAGAAAAAAAATGTGTTGCATTACTTATTGAACTGCCCTCGTACATTAACTTTTACCGTCTGTTAGGTGCAACAAAAGTATTTCTTCCCTAGGCGAACCTGAGCTACACACTTGTAAATGTTCAAACTTTTCATCATGTGCAAGTGCTGCCAACCGTTGGGCATCACTAAAAAAAAAAAAAAAATCAGCAAGTCAATGTAGCAGTGCGCTGCAACTCGTGACCACCAGAATACAAATGGTTCAAATGGCTCTGAGCGCTATGGGACTGCTGAGGTCATCAGTCCCCTAGAACTTAGAACTGCTTAAACCTAACTAACCTAAGGACATCACACACATCGATGCCCGAGGCAGGATTCGAACCTGCGACCGTAGCGGTCACGCGGTTCCAGACTGAAGCGCCTGGAACCGCACGGCCACACTGGCCGGCCCACCTTTTTGTAACAGCCTGTATATTATCATAAATAATAAAGAAACTTGATTTCCCCCTCCCCCCACAAAAAACCTATATTGATCTTGCCGAAAGCCGAGAACGATTTTTGATGTTGTAGCTCTCCCTGGCGGCGGGGGGGGGGGGGGGGGGGGCGCTGGAATGCTCTCTGTGTAAGGCACCCCTGTGCATTACTTGCGAGAGATACGAGTGTTTAATATCTGTTAAGAGTCGATTGGCAATTTTGTGAGACCAATAGGAAGGCAGCGTCAGGAAGTGGAAGTACATTTACTCAGTTGTCTGATAAATGCTGTTGAAGACCAAGGAGGGAAACCACTGTTGCAAGCTCCGGAAGGGGGGGGGGGGCACAAAGGAACATGTGACGGGGTCGTAGTACATAGGCAGGGGCTTTGTTCAGCGGAGAGGACAGGTGGACGGAAGAGATGACGCTTCCTGGAAGAAGGTGGGCAACGCTCCCGGCGCGGGCAGCGGGGAGGCCTGGGTCGCTGACCCTGGAGGCGCGGCCTTCTCCCAGAATGCCGGCCGGCGTGCCTTACGGCGGGATCGGACCACGGCGCGGCACGCTGCAGCTGGACGGGGGCTCTGCGCGGGGTGCCACTCGCCACCGTGGAGGGCCATCTGCAAGTAAAGGATCTGCTGTCGACGTGCAGGTCGGCGGTTCTCCGGTCACTAGACACCACAACAGCAGGCGTATCCCGCGGGCCCGTGATCTCACCCGCCATGTTCAACATGTATATCAACGATCTTCCGACCTTAACACTTGCGACCGCAAGTCTTCATGCAGACGACGAACAGCAGGTAACGAGGATGCAACGACAACTGGACATCACGGAAGACTGGGCAAAGGCGAACAGGGTTACGCTCAAGTCCACCAAAACAGCGATGATACTGTTTACCAAGAAAGGGCCTGCATAGAGGATGCAGCTGGGCGTCGCGAACCAGCCACACAGGTTAAATATCTGGGAAGCATCCTAGACAAAGTCATAACTTACACACCACATGTTCAGCAATGGAAACTGAATACCAAGAAGATGATTCGGGCCCTGAAGCCCTTCTTCATGAGCTGCAACCTCAACCATTCAATTAAGCTGAAACTGTACAAGGCAACGAGCAGCCGTCGCTCCTTTACGGTTCAACTTCATGGGGTGCTACTTGCGCCAACAATATACTACGACTACAGCCACTCAATTGGGTGTATACAGTGGCGCCTCTGTGCCCCTAGATGGCACGTGAAATCCACCGGCAAACAAGTGAACACTCATTGTTGGACAAAGTCAAGGCTCAGGCAACGAAACTGTTCGAAAGAATAGACGAGGAGGATCTGTTCCCCGACTAGCGACTGCAGGCCAAGCCCTGCCCCAATAATGCACAAACACAAGGAGTCTAGAACAATAATTATGAACCCATAAGACCACCCTGGCTGAGGGACTACCGACTTCAACAAATTATCTCCGCATCTAAGTAGCTAAATTTTCTGTAAAGTCACCTCCACAAAGGACTGAAGGGCCCAATGAGAACCCAAGAACCTTTGAATGTGTAATAAATGAAGTGAAATCCTCTCCCAACCTGTCATTCCAGAAGCAAAAATGGAAAAAAAGCGTCACTAGACCTCGCAGGCCAAGTTTAGCGTTTATCGTTCCGTCGGCGACGAGGTCATTAGAGACGGAGCAGAACCTCGGATTGGGGGAAAAAAATCGACCGTGCTCATTCAAAAGATCCAAGTCATTATTTACTTTAATCGATTTACAGGAATCACAGGAACTTACAAGTTCGAAGGTTGGATAGCAATTTGAACCGCCGTTCGTCCGAATAAGAATTTAGTGTGCTAACCACTGCACCATCTTGCTCGACTATGCATAGTCTAACCTTCCGCAAAAAATCAGCTGAAGGGTCTAATCTGTAGAGGGGATCCAATCGACAAAATAATAACTGAATTTCGCGAAGTTTTGAAACCGAACAAACTAATGAATGAACAGATCTAAGAAGGTATCTAAATAAAGTATTGCTGCATAGTGAAAAAAATATGTTTCACAAAAATGCAAAGACTGCTAGATCACCTTAGAACCCGCAAACACTGTCTACACTGTCAGCTCGTTCATGTTTTCCTACAGAAAATGCTACCACGCTAAACTAAATACATGAACCTCTGTGTGTAACTATTAACGCACACACTCCTGTCATTTAATAAATAATTCCAGACACTGCAACAAGATTTTCGACAAGTATAGTGCGTAAAGGGAGCGAGTACATAGTTTTATACTCTTCATTCGTAACTTTTTTTATTAACAGAGACATTAAAGCACAGACACCTTTCTTTTTACACGAGAGCAACTTTAACAGCACACTTCTTTGAAAAGAGGAGTGAGTATAACGATGTAGTACATGTCATTATCTTCACCAGGGTTTCCAAACCTGTGTTCCACAGAATACTGGTGTTTCACGGGAAGTGAGTAAGTGCTCTATGAAAAACTATTAATAACATGGCGGTTTTTTCGGCATTTTGACTGTACTAATTACCTTTTAAATTTCACTATGATTTCTGTTTAATTAGTTATGATTTAAAATTGAAGCAATCACTGAATAAAATTTTATAAACCGACAAAATAAACAATAAGTACCAGGATTCAAAGTACCAGGATTCTCAAACTGTTCAGTCCCAAGAAAAGTTTGTGAACCACGGATCTACAGTGAAACTGCTCACAAAATGATCACACGAGGTGGGAAGATTGCAAATTTTCGCTGACAGCACATCCAAATTTCTGTCCTGCTATTTTTTGTTGGCATAGTAGGGCAGGTGAAACAGCGTTGAGATTCTTGATCTTCATATATAGCATACTGTCGTCTCTTCTTAAGGATGATAATGACAATAATTCACCTCCACACTCCCACAAGAAAACCCATAGATGTTTAAATATCTCGGCAAATGTTTCCTCAGCATAATAATTACTATGTTTAATTATTGTAGGCTTAATAAGTGATATGTTTCATGACCGTGTGAAGATGGTATTGTGGTACTGCGAAATAAAGAATAAATTAATTAAATAAACAAAAAGTATTAACAAGAAAAAAGGAATAAATTAATTAAATAAACAAAAAGTATTAACAAAAAGTGCATACCAAGAAATGCAAATATAGTGCATTACATAACGGTAGTGAAACCACAATGACTACGCAAGTGAACGTCTATTACTGAATCATAAAAAAGGGAAACTACAAATATAAGAGAGAATGGTCACGAAGAAATTTTAGATCCAATAAAAAGCAAATAATCCTGTAAATTAAGAAACAATTACAAAGTGTATCAAACTATAGAAAAATAACAAAAAACATGATGAAGTGTGGTACCTTAGGGACGCTTCTACAGGATGAGCGACAATAGGCTGACATTGCAATTAACAATGTGCACGCGCGAAGCTAAAAAAATATTTCGAATTAACACAACGCCGCAGAAAGATGCCTTTTCAGAAGGAAAGTGTTACATTTAGAAGGATTCTAAGGAAGAAAAAGTAAAAGAACTGATGTGACGTGTTATGAAGAGAGAAAAATAATACATGATGGAAAGACGAAAGAATGTTGGAAAAAAAGAGAGAAAATGAGAAGGTACCGAAATAGTCACTGAATTTACTCATGTTGAGAAGTCAGAAGGAGCGATCTGTATTACTTGGTAAAGACTATCTAAAACATAAATATTTGTATTCTTACAATAACCGCTTTCAACAGACTTTGTTGTCATCTTCAGGTCTTCAAAAATTTTTGTTGTAAAACGTGTACATTTTGAGTTGGAACCTCACGGCAAATTGTCATGTTAGTGGATAAAATATAGCACACTGTACACAGGTCTGTCATAAGTAATACATTTAAAAACATAAAGCACCGTTTGCAAATGACCATGACCATGTATGTACCGCTCACGGATGACTGTTGCGTCAAAAAATCACAATATACAATAAAATGCACAGTAGTACATCTGCTTAGATCAGCTACCGTAAACTACTGTGATATTGTGCATTTAATTGTGTACTGCGATTTGTATGAGGTAACAATCATCCGTGAGGGCTACACGCGAGCTATCTTGCATTTTATAGTGTACTGTGACATTCGTATCGTAACAAACATCCGTGAGCGCAACATAAGTGGTAATGGCCATGTGCACGCGCTGTTTTTTTTATTTTAAATGTTTTATTTCTCACAAATCTTTATATAATGTGCTACATTCTATGGACTAACATGACTTCTTGGCCTGAGGTCCCACCTCAAAATGAATAAGTTACATAACAAAAAGATTTTGAAGACCTGAAGATGACAGCAAAGTCTGTCGGAACTGGTTGTGATAAATAAAGAAATATTTATGAGATCTTGGCTTTAGAAAGTTGTCACGTTTTCCCTAACTAGCCAAAGCGGAAGCAGAAAGGTAAATAACCGTACAGTGTTCTTGCAGTGAGACTGAATAGGATTCAGTCAAATGGTTCAAATGGCTCTAAGCACTATGGGACTTAGCATCTGAGAAGTCCTCTAGACTTAGGTTAGTTAGGTTTAAGTAGTTCTAAGGACATAACACACATCCATGCCCGAGGCAGGATTCGAACCGGCGACCGTAGTGTAGGATTCAGTCCTTGGATATAGTAGCGCTTAAAAAAAGTAATTAACACCACTAACGTCACTTAAGAAAAAATATTGATCTATTCAGATTAAACTGACTTTTAAGATAACGATGCAGATCGCGAACTTCTCTTGTAAAAGCAGTACTGCTACAGGGGCTGTTACAGGTGGGTCATGAAAGGATGAAGAAACGAGAATTACAATCGAAACTTTCTGGCAGATTAAAACTGTGTGTCGGACCGAGACTCGAACCCGGGGCTTTGCCTTTCGCGAGCAAGTGCTCTCACCATCTGAGCTACCCAAGCACGACTCACGCCCCGTCCTCCCAGCTTTAATCTGCCAGGAAGTTTCGTATCAGCGCACAGTCCGCTGCACAGTGAAAATCTCATTCTGAAATTAAAATCGAAACTGCTCCGCTTATCGATAACAAACCGTGAGAGGGCCAGACTAACCATCAGCTCAGTCAAACAATAGTACGCCAGAAAGGAAGCATTAATAAAGCTGTGCGATGGGAAATGTGGAGCCGCGGGCGTCCTTCCCCTGCTGGCCGTCAGCTGGTACCTCTGGGCGCGCTTCAAGGTCAAGAACTGCGCAGCCAAGGTCAGTGGCCCCGGCCGGCGTTCTCTGCTCGCCCGCCTCTCGCATGACGCCGACGCAGCCGCAGCCCCCGTCATGACTCACGGATCCGGTCCGGCCGGGCCCGCCCAGCCTCCTCCTTGCCAGCCTTGCCTCGCCTTGCCTTTGTCTCCACCACCGTGCCTCGCGGCCATGTTCCTCGAACTCCGAGCGGCCAGACAAGTGGCGAGTATGCAAGACACGCCACCGCCGCGCAGGCGTCACGGCGACGCCGCGCCATCGCTCGACTAGGAGACGAAGGGGCGGTAACGGGATAAAAAAGAACACCATGCCGGAAACTGAGTCCAGAGCGACAAGTTTCGCGGGGCGAGAAAGTCACTATTCTCATCGGCGTTTGTCAAAAAATGGCTCTGAGCACTATGGGACTTAACAACTGAGGTCATCAGTCCCCTAGAACTTAGAACTACTTAAGCCTGACTAACCTAAGGACATCACACACATCCATGCCCGAGACAGGATTCGAACCTGGGACAGTAGCGGTCGCGCGGTTCCAGACTGAAGCGCCTAGAACCGATTGGCCACATAGGCCAGCTCGGCGTTTGTCGTTTGTTTCTGTGTGTGTGTGTGTGTGTGTGTGTGTGTGTGCGCGAGCGTGTGTGTGCGTGTGTGTGTGTGTGTGTGTGTGCGCGCGCTGCATGAATCCTACACAGGTACAACTATGTGCAGTCTTGGTAAACTTCGTTATTTTTAGGTTAAATAGTTTGGGCAAATTATCGCTTACTTATACATGGTACAATGTCAGTGACGTAGCACAGAGCCTATCTATTCTTCACACTGTAATTGAAGATGTAAAAACTAACTTCACTAGAAATTGTAATTTAGTTACACTCAAACATCCGAGTCACATTATTCAGGAAGAAAAAGACTTTAATAACAGACGATTTTCTCCCCTGTAAGGTCCGCAGCTCGTGGTCGTACGGTAGCTTTCTCGCTTCCCACGCCCGGGTTCCCGGGTTCGATTCCCGGCGGGGTCAGGGATTTCCTCTGCCTCGTGATGACTGGGTGTTGTGTGACGTCCTTAGGTTAGTTAGGTCTAAGTAGTTCTAAGTTCTAGGGGACTAATGACCCTAGATGTTAAGTCCCATAGTGGTCAGAGCCATTTGAACCATTTCTCCCCTGTAATCTTACACATACATTGGCAAAGCTCGTAAGCATAGCCCTATTTCCTACGTGTACATAGTGAGATGGGGGCGGCAAGAAACTACTGTATTCCTCACTGTGATGAGTATCTCTCTGAACCGCGTGTGTTGCACAATATCTTCGCCACATTTACATTTGCACTTCATTCCAGTCGATGTTTACCTTGAGTCGACTGTGTTCTATACTTCTATAGAATAGCATGCAACAGGATAAGGAAACTGAAACAGCAAGGAATTGCGATGCGTGTTTACTGTCCAAACTTCGTTTATTCTTCCGTGAAACTAGTTCTCTCTTTACAGTAAGAAATATGGCGTATTTGCAGAGCCGCGAATGTAACATTACATCTGATCAGGCCACAGAATACAGTCATCGATAATAATAAAACAAAAATTTTCGGTGATGAAGGCGGTTTTCATGTTCTATCGCCATTAAGGATATACTACAACGGAAGTAACATTAAAGCTGATATCAATAGTAGCGTAAAAATGAGTAAAACAGAAACAGGCCACGGAGATTTCTGGCGCTCTAAACAATGCCTCATTGTTAGTACTACATTATAATTTTTTTTCAATCACTGCTTAAGGCTCCAACGATCAAAATGGATCTTGCCTTAACTTTAAAGAGACTCGGAAAGTAAAGCGTAACGGCCTTTATAAAAATGTTACCCAGCTGCGGTGATCTCGAAGTCTTTCGCGGCGCTTTAACCACATTTAATACAGGTAAAACTGAACACAGAATTACGAATTTATTTGACGGCCTACACCATCTTGTGTGTGCAAAGGGCCTGAAATAATAAAATGGTGTGATCCGAAACGAGTTCCCACTAAATGCAGGTTTACGGCTTTTATATGCATCGTACTACACTCTGCTATTGTTCAAATAGCGGATTAAGCCCTTCATTCAGCCCAAGTTTAGCTACCGTTCATAAATTCCGTACTCTCCGGAAGATCAAAGACCTCTGATGTGTGGGGCGGCCGTTTTGTCGCGATATTGCCTAGTCAATGGTTTTAAAGGGTACGGTCATTGCTCCGCTGCAATTCATATTCTCCATTAGCGTCGGACCCTGTAGCAGTTTAAAAGGCCAGACCGCTCGATGCGACGCGACGCGAAGGGCGCGCGCCTCCTGTTACACCATCTTTAATGTATCATTCACATTTCAAACCCAACAGATTCGTTCATGACAGCAGTGGATAAGGTATTCCATTCACGCTTACAGCGAATTCAAGTGGCCGAGAGATTGGAAAACCTGACATTAAGCCTTGTACTTAATTGTTTTTAATGCACGGAAATCAACAAAACATTCGCCTACGTTGAAGACTTTTTGCTCTCTGAACCTGATGAAATGTCTTTCGAGATTCGACGCTTGATGTTTTAAGCGAAAGCTCTAAAAGTGAAACAACGCCTTCTGTCAACCAGATTGTTGGTTACTTAGGATATTCACAAGGCGTCAAAAGAAGGAGTTAATTTCCTCACATCAGAGCGCGTAACATTAGGATTCAGTGTTTGATGTCTTTCAAGTTATTAGGGATCTGTAGCTATGACAACTGGAGGACGTCAAGGAAACGAATCGTCTCCGGTTTGAGAAGAACCCATCCGATCATTCGACTGAAGTGACACCAAGAATATACAGAAAACTTAAAACAGGGGTTTCATATGGAAATTTGAACTAACGTTTCAATTAATGCGGCTTCCTAATCGCTGTGGGTATAACGTATCAAACGTATGTATGTGCAATGTGTTGACAGCAGTGAATGCTACTCTAGTGGATGACGGCAATGTTACTTGTATATGCGGAACTGAACGAAGTCAATGCCAGTCCAGGCAATAATTATTCCTGATAAGAGAAATCACTGCCACAAACGTCACTACTGAGTTGAACAGGCACTAAAAAAAGTCGGAATGAGACACATGCGACGGAAGCTGCATAAGGAACAAATTTTTGGTACAGTTGCTATTTTCGAATGTTTTGTACAAACTTTTGACTAATGACCAACACAAACACATTATATGATCGAGCGAGTATATTTTTAGATGCCACCGTACCACGGGATGTGTTATGTACGATTAACACAAATGGAAAGGAACAATTCAGTTATCTCCTTCTACCAAACTCCGTCAATATCGGTCTCTTGATTGGATAATTATCTATGCAAATTTTAACTATGTCCACGACGCACTTCGAGGGTTTGCACCCTCATCACCATGTAAATGTGTGAATTTACAAGTAAACTGTGACGAGTACAAGTGTATTTCTGCTTCAGACAGCCAACCGTCTGCTTTATGTTTCATTTAGAAGATATTCCTGTAAACTGCAAACCATTGTAACGCTTACCAGTAGTGTGCAGCTTACAGGAGCACCGACGTGTGGAAAGTCAAGCAGACAACTGGTTGCATCATTATGGGTTGTCTTGAAATTACCATTGAGCGGATGCAAAGTCACGCTCGTAGTATAGCAACAACACGTGTAGCCCTTTTGCAGGTGCAACGGAAATCCTGGGAGAACTTAACTGGGAATCCTCCGAAGAAAGAGGGCGTAGTTGTCGCGAAACCTTGCAATAGAGGAGGGCTGTGCGATCAATCTGCTGCGAAAATCTTGTGTCGATCAGGGGAATAAGTTAATACGAATGAGGGCGCGCACAGAGTCATACACAGAGCATTTTTTTCCCCAAAAGTTTGTATCTGTGGGGACCCGCAGCCTCCAGATGCTTAATAAACGTAAACGTGCTCCTTAGTAGGTTCAAATGCAAAGATTATTTAATCGTGCGATTAGTTAATTTCGACTAATCGTCATTGCCAAACACAACTGAAACATCTGTATTTCTTGGCTTTACAAATCACTATTAATAACAAGTAAAAAGTAGCCATTTTTCGTCATTTTATGAAAGTATCCTCGCTATTGTGTCACCTTTTAATACCGTATTCTGAACTTTGCTCTATGTACAGCAACGTGGTAACAGTACGTTTTGTCGAAATCAGCTAATCGCACGATTAGACAAAACATCGCATTACAGCCTACTATGGACCATACTTAAGTTTATTAATTTTTCTTCGTTCAGTACGCGAATGGAATAGGGCAGTGACCGACTAATACTGATACGGCCTACCTCCGCTATTTTCCGTTCGCAGGTTTCCGGAGAATGTGTGTAGAAATACATCTAGTAGTTATACTAACTCTGAAGAACGAAGAGTTTCTGTCTGGGCTTTTAAAGATAATATCGTAGATCCACCGCATAGAAAAATAGTAGGTATTACCAATGAAACAATTTTAGATTTATTGGTTTAGGCAATATTCCTTTCAGAGGTTTCCATCTTCCGAGTTGATAACTTTTTTTTCATTCACATTAGTGTCGAATATCCGGAAATGATTTGATCATTAGGATAGAACACTGTAGGTGTACGTTATCCTCCTTCAGCGTCCCTGTAGGCCTTGGAGCAATTGCTTCTCGAGAGAGAAGAAACGGCCCCAGTGACTACCGTTCACTGTTTACGAACAGCAGTAGTCTGGAGGCAGGCGCGGATTCAGAGTTCGATACTTTGTGGGGAGTGTAACAGACTGTTATTGCACTCACTCCCCCCACCTCCACAAAAAAAAAATCTTCACACTATCCTCACTTTAAACGAGGCGACGCCTAAGAATTTAAAAATAGTAACAATAGAATACACAAAATGCCATAATGTAATACTAATAAAAATAATTTTATTGTATCAGTGCTTAGAGCTGTACATTGTATTAGCGTACCATCCAAGATATTGCAGTTCAGACAATACATCGTTTGAAAAAACGTTTGCCCTAAACTTTGACGAATATCTCTGTCATGCTATTGATTTAAGAACTAACTCTGACAGCTTCATAATGTAACTTATACGATATGCAATCGAAGTGTCCACTCACCATTATCAGTATTTCACCCAACAGTAAAATTATGAACACAGCCCTGCAAACTCTGGCTACTTGAGCATCTAAATTGGGTGAATATTGTTTCTCCCAGTCGTTTCCGACTACGATGATAATGCAGGCTAATAAATTAAAATTTGTACCAGGACAGATCTCCTGCTTTCTACGCACATGCGATATCCGTTGCGACCACAGATGCACGGACTACCCTCGCAACAGTATTGCCGAGGTTCTCCAATACCGGAACAGCACCTTAACAATGAGCGAACAGCTCGTGTAAAGCGGGAAATCCGGGTTCGAGTCCCGGTCCGCCACAAATTTTCACTGTCGTCTGTTCCAGTGTCAAGAGTCGCGGCACCCATCTTGCCGATAATTTTTTCATTACTAATTCTTCAGTTAAAATGTGATATACCCTTTCAGATGACATCTGGCAAGCGTGATCAATTTCATGCACTTTCAATCGGCCATCCTCAATGACCATTTTGTGCACTTTTGCAATGATTTCTGGAGTATTGGCGCATTTTGGCCGACCACTGTGCGGATCATCATCTAAGCTCTCCTGACCAAATTTAAATTCATTTGTCCACTTGACAACAGTTGAATATGAAGGAGCAGAGTCCCCCAGTGTACTCTGGAAATCGGCATGAATGTCCTTTGCTTTCATACCTTTCTTTACGAAGTACTTACTCACTGCTCGAATCTCGATTTTTTGCATCTTCGCAAATCACTACGCGGGAACAACAGAACCACGTCACCGCCACAGCTCTCTCCCAAGAGGACTGACGTGGTACGTGTTTAGAGAAAAAAATGGTTCAAATGACTCTGAGAACTATGGGACTTAACATCTGAGGTCATCAATCCCCTAGAACTCAGAAATACTTAAACCTAACTAACCTAAGGACATCACACACATCCATGCCCGAGGCAGGATTCGAACCTGTGACCGTAGCGGTCGCGCGGTTCCAGACTGTAACGCCTAGAACCGCTTGGCCACTCCGGCCGGCCGTGTTTACAGACAACAGTCCAATGAATATCATGTGAACAGCTCGTTGCACTAGCGCTGACTCCGAGAATTTTTCAAACCACCCTCGCAGAATACAAAATTGTACAAAGAGAATACAAAAATGCATACCTACAGACTTGAAAGCTCAAGTCGTCAAATTTTCCCACAATAAATGTTTAGCAAGTAGAATGATGAGTGAATTATAGATATTTACGTAGTTAATTCACACAACTTCTTAAATTTAATAACTGATACCGACAAATGATAATATGACTCCTACACTCTTAACAAAACTGACCATCAGTTGATACTGGCGAATGTCTTTAGAAACCAAAAGGGAGGGCGCTGTCTGAGGGAGAAGATAACGCGTACTCATCAGGGTCCTCTCAGAAATTTCGATCGTTCATTGTGAAATTTGAAATACGAAGACAAGATGTGGTTTACATCAGCTTCTGATTCGTAATCACATTCACATGCAGGGAATCTATACAGATGGAGAGGAAACGAGGCACGGTAAAGTGGGAATCTAACTACGGTGGAAATCGTACATCGGTCCAAATGCGTCCTCGTATACTACGGCTTTGTAGTAATTTGAGCTTCTAATGCCGCGTAATATCCACGTTTCGTTTGTTGGGACACATTCCACATCTCATGCCACCGCTGTTTTCCATGGCTCTTTACTTCACGTAAGTAGCCTGTATACGGTATTTTTACATCGGGAACTGTTCCTGTAGCTGCAGCTTACTTCGCCAAGATGCCAATTTCCACATTATTGCGGATACCAGCGTGGAACTGCACCATGAGAAGAGTGATTGTCTGCCTTCTCCGTTCACAGCAAATATAATCCAGTACCACATCCAAAATATAACGGTTGGTAGTTTTATCTTCGGAGCTGAATACGTTTTATAACACTCTGGCAGTCGGACACGATTAATATCTTTAAGAAGGAAGTTCAAGATCCGAACTTAATAGCTTAAATTTGCCACAGCCTCCACCGTGAAAACTGAAGGACTTTTAGGCAGTTTGTACGCTTTACTGATTTGGATCTGAGGGCGTAGATAAGCACATACAGTATACTCGCCGACTGCAAATACGTTTCATGTAATTGTGGAATCAACTGAATGTCATGCTGCGAATTAAATTGGTAAATAACGTTTCTGTAAAACACATTTTTGTAATTATGCTTATTAAATCAAATTAATATTTCTGAAACAAATAATGTGAACTTCTTTCTCGTTTCCTTGCAGATCTTACGTAGAAGAGTGAGGCGGCCCGCGGTCCTAGCAGTTCTGTAGATCGCTGCCTTATACGACATTAGTCGAACGTCGTGAATTTTGTCCATACTCCCTATCATTAACGTGGCGGCCGGGTTCATCTCAGTCGGCGATCCCCTGTAGCGAGGTGCTACACGGCTCGGCGAGCGGGGAAACGTTTACGATGGATAAACAGGAAGCAACATTCACGGTTATCCGAGCGCGGGCGCGGTCCTCGGGTGGTGGTAAACAAACCGCGCCGGCGGCGGGAGCCAGATAAGACGGCAGACGAGCGTGGGAGGGCGCGCCGGCCCGGCAACACTGCCGACAGCGGCCACGCCACGCCACGCCACGCCAGCGCAGCACGCGCCGCTATTGATTGTTACACGGCAGAGAGAGAGAGAGAGAGAGAGAGAGAGAGAGAGAGAGAGAGAGAGAGACGTGCTCTTCGAGCCGCCGCGTGCGCTCCCCCGGCCCGACACCTCGCCGGCAGCCGAGCCAGCTTTCATTTCCCGGCAACTCGGCCAGCCTCTCCGCTAATGAATGAAAATGGGCGTTCAGCTGTTTGCGAAATGGCCCGGTATGCGCACCTGAGGCGGACGCGAGTGGAGGCTAGTCGACGGTGTGCTCTGATTACCAGTTTCCTCCGACGCCGGTGTCCGCTGGAGCGTATCTCCGCGAGCGTGTACCTGGCCTCTCAGACTTTACGTAACAGGACGGAGAAACAGTGCAGCGTGCCAACTAATGGACGTCCGGTCACTGCCTGCTTCCGCAGGCAGTGACGGTGCAGGTTTTCTGATTTCCTCCTGTTTGTGGATTACGGAAGGAAGCGTTGGTAGCGAATTGTGATCACGTTCAAATGACGGGGTAGCTATTAGTGGCGCGACAAATAAAAAGAAAGCCTGGGAAATAGGCCTAACTCGATTATGCGCATAGCGGCAACAGACTTTACAATGAACGGTTCTGTGTTATCAACGGTTCAACGCCCGTTCTAGGGATCATAGTGGGCGGGTTCTTGGCAGTTTTGACGTGGTTCTCGATTGGAAGTGGCTTTATTCGTCGAGCAGTCCCACTTTTGTAGAATGATTTATAGCATCGTTGAACACTAGTTTCAGGTGGCCTAATCAGAACTGCAATCAGGCTGTGCGAATTACGGACTGCTCCTGAAATCCAGTAACACGTGTCCAAAAGTAATCGTTTTAAAAACTAACGTGACTTGCAACAAAATCGAGACAGTATCGGGAATCACTGCAACAACCCTACACCGGCACCCACAAGTCAAATGAAGAACAGGGATGTAATAACTCAGTTGCCCCTAACCATGTGATCGCGGATTGAAAGATCCCAGCGATTCCGTGTAAGAACGCCGACAGGGATCGCGCTAGTACATGGACTGCGGAAAGAGTGGCAGTGGACAGCTTACGGGGAAGTCTACCGCCAGTATTAACACCCAATTTATGAATGTATTTTAATCCCCCCCTAGTTTTGGTGCCCAATCAAACATCGAAGAGCTACGTTGTAAAACTGTTGTTTAATTCTGTTGAACAGTAAGAGACAAATAATGGAAATCTATAGAGAACTAATAGTGTTGTTAAACGCACATGTCTTATGATCTAATGAGATATGAAATTTTTTGTGTCTCACTGAAAACACATGTGCGTATTTTTACTTTGTGATCTTTTATAATCACTACATAATACAGAAACTGTAAACAAAATAATGTAATTGCTATCATTATACTTTTTCACATACATGGAAAACTAGGACGACTAAGTTTGCTTGGTCGTCTACGCACGAGTAACAAGTCCGACAAGTGTTCAGATGGCTCTGAGTACTATGGGACTTAACATCTGAGGTCATAAGTCCCCCAGAACTTAGAACTACTTAAACCTAACTAACCAAAGGACATCACACACATCCATGCCCGGGGCAGGACTCGAACCTGCGACCGCAGCGGTCGTGCGGTTCCAGACTGAAGCACCTAGAACCGCTCGGCCACACCGGCGGGGCCGACAAGTGTGCCGAGTGACAGTAAAAGTAAGATGTATAAATCGTGTGATCGTTGACGGAAGGGGATTTTAGGGAGGAAGGTGGAGGTCGAGGAATTCGAGGAAGCAGTGTGGCCGACGTCGTCGTCGTTTGTTTCTGGTAGTAGGAAGGTGGAGGTGGTGGTGGTGGTTGGTTGTGGTTCAAAACAATATTGAGACTACGCGAAATACCAATGCACATTTCGAATCTCTGCGAATCATTACCACGATTGTACTACTTACCTCTTATAAGCTTAACTGAAGGATACATAAAATGTTACAGTCTGCATTAACCGGTAAGTCTGTAGTAACAATTCTGCTGTACCGTTGTGTCTCTTCGTTCACATAACACAAGGACCTCCCTCCTTCCCGTCTTGTCTGCGTCGTGAATTCCTGTCGTAGCCAAACGTATCGGTTTGTAAGACAAGGGTACACATCGCATAATCAAAGGCAGTAACGCATAAGTAATCCTGCCCTCGATTCCATGCGCGACGCTCCTGGGAAAATATCGTAGCAGCGCAGCCCCGCGAAATTAAGGTGATCCGCTTCCGGTCTAAACTTTATCGTATTACTTGTTACCGTTTCATTTCCATCTTAAATAAACTGTGTACTTTCGATTTGTGCCGTACTTATGATACGATTAGTAATGATAATCTCGTGTTGTTTAAAAACATAGTGCAGGTGTCTCGGTTTGGTACAACATGGCGCCAACAGTGTTTGTTAATTACTGGCAAAAGCAACTCTTAGTGTTGTCTACACGATGTAGGGCGCACATCGATTCAAGATATTCTGTACCAGATAATAAGCGGGTCGGTAGAAAGCGGGACCTAAACCTTAGCAGAGTTAAAATACAGTTAAGGTTTGACTGACAGGTATTTTTCCATAGCGTTTATGAAAGTTACAATTAGAACAGAAACGATAAACATAGTTTCCAGTATGTTAAAAAATTCTGCGTCATACCAACATGCAGCTGGCTGTCTACCGTACATATCTGCAAAGGAAACGAAAAGGATAGGAACACACTGCTGCAGTCAAAATTTTCGTGCCCTTACTAGGGAAATCCACTGAGCGCTAATCGTACGATGCGAGGGCGTCATGTTAATCAGGAAACCAGCGCCAGCGGCGGCGCGACGCCCACGAGGACATGACGCGTGCGCTGCCCACCGCCCACCGCGCGGCCGAAGTAGGCCACGTGCGCGCCGGCGCCGTTCCCACGAGCCACGCGGACCGGCTCGCTCGGCTCGGCTATTTGCATAGCCTCAATGCGCGCACGGGCGGCGTTGGCGCGATCTGCCGTCTCTGCTGACCGGCTGCCTTGTGTACGTGTACACCGTGCGCTGTCATACAAGCACTGGAAAAAATTAATTGAAACTATCATCTGCACACCTACAATGAAAGGCGGTGACAAAGCTGACACTGCAACAACAAAATGTGGACCACAACGAAACTGCGCGAGTCTAGAAAAAGCAAAAACCGTTGTTTAACGCCTTGCGGGAGGGAAGCAAGGAAGACGCGTACGTCTTGTGGACGGTAAGGCCATTAAGATACGGAGTACAAACTCGTATTGTACAAAAACTGATAGCAAATCGCCAGTGGCCATTCAAAGTAGCCGTCCTAACATTGATATTTCTACATTATACTCCGCAAACCATGTTCCGGTGTGTACCAATGTCACTTCCCCCTTTTCCTGTTACAGCGCGGTAAGAAGTCTGCTCCGTATGGTAAAGCTGCTATCAACCCAAAAGTTGGTTTCAACCCCACAGCGCTATTCGATATGGTACGTCCTTTCCTTACTCAGACATTTTGTCTGACTAACGCAGCAAATTATAAGCGGGCCTACAGTTTAATCTGGACTTCGAATCACAGCGGAACTTAGTATTCTCAGACGCAGACGTGAATAAACAGACAAGCGGTAGACAAAAATTCTAGATCAACCTGGGGAACGAGACCGTGACCTTTCCACCTGTAATCATCCGCTTTACCACTGATAGAGCTCCTTATGAGCTCGAATTTCAGTAATTTTATTTTCGTTCATTTCGCGTAAACAATGACGGTCGACGCTCCAAGTAACGTACATTTTACCAGTGTACCACATTCTGATAAGTTGCGTAACGCCTCTGTAGCAGCATGTGCCACTAAAGTTGGATGAGCATTTCTGGACGCTTTCACGCTTACTCGAGGAATCTGTGCCATTGAACTCTGCTTTTCCTTGGATCTTTTCCATTTTCTCTACCAATCCTAGCTGTTTAAGGGTCGCAGGCTGAGGAGCAATAATCAAACATCTGCCGAACGAAGGTTTTGTAATCTGATACCTACGCGGGTGGTTCTCTGTTGGCATGTACCCTGGCTACGACTACTTCTATGTGGTCGTTTCATTTTCAATCGCTATGTATCCGTACTCTCAGATATTAAATGGATGTATTTCCAATGGTTGTTCGACAATCGTGCACTCAAACTACTATGGGTCTTCCCGCTAATTTATACACAATACGTTACCGTTGTTTAAGTGGGTTCTTTGTCATTCATGCAGCCACTTGACAAACGCCTACGGCTTCAAAAATATATTTTATATCTGAATAGTCAAATATGACCATCAGATGAATTTGCACGATGAACAGTGAACCCACAATGCCAAGCGCATTTTTGGTCATGACAAACAGCATTTATAGATGTCAGTGTCTATCACCTGGAAAGTGGTTTCCTTGTTGAATTTTCTTTCTGAGGGAGCAGGGTTCATTGCCTGGTAAGGACATCTACATTTAGATGTTCTCTCATTTCTTTGGACCAGTTCACGAAAATATCAGAGGCCACCTAATATTTTTCTGCCGTTTCTTCTAGGAGTATTACAAGATTACGAAGTTCACGTGGTTCACACACTATTCATTCTGACAATTTTCAGTAGTGAGTTTATCACCTATTTCCTGCATACTGGAATAATCGCTAATGCGTAGCCTCGTCAATTCATGGTCTTATATAACACTCCTCTTTTCCGCAGTATTGCCTCAATGTCGCAAAAACGGCAGTTCAACATTCTAATACGCATATGTGCAAGAAGTTGGTCAAGGGAGATCAGGGGGGCGCGTAGAGCGGGTGACAGAGCAATGGGTAAAGTCACTGACTTCGAAATACCCCATTAGAGTAATTGCAGAGTATTAACACAACATAGCAGGTTGTGCGCTGTTTATGCCCCTTTATCATCATTGACGAAGCCATAGCTTATACGTGGTCGTACTTCTAACGCTCGAGAACACCACAATCGTCCATAATGAGTAAGAGTAAAATATTTCAAGCGTGGAACGACAGAAATTATGTGGTTCTCAAGTTGCAAGCAATACGAACATTTAAAAAACGATCATTACTGGTAAGGGCAAGAAAGGATAGGTTGGAGGGGTGAGAAAAAGCGTTGTGACCGGCAAAGGTAATAATACTTTAAATACCAAGAAAGATAGAATGCAAACTGGATATAAAAACAGACACTGATGTTAGTGAGAAGAGAAACTCCCCATAGCACCCCCTCAGATTTCCTGGTAAGATGGCCTAGTGGACAGCCCGTCAAAAACTGAACAAAGATCAAGTACGAAAACAGGAAGAAATTTTACTGAACTGTATGTGGGAAAAAAAAGCAAAATAGTGATAGTGAACGGTCCAACCTAACAAGTGCAAATATAGGGCGAAATTGAATAGCTGCGTGTTGTGGTCAAGTTGTCACGGTGTTAGACTGTCAAGTAAATGAGCCTCGTTCAGAACTCCCTGGCGCCAGTTATTTTTATTTTATTTTCCTCGGACCATTATGAACTGTCCTTCGGGTCATTGAAACGTTTGTCTTCTTTCTGTAATCTTCAGAGTTGTCACAGCATACATTGCTTATACAATATGAGTTATGTGGTAAGAATACGTTACCGTTGCAAGTAAACGTGATGAATAATGGCTGGTTCAAATGGCTCTGAGCACTATGGGACTTAACATCTATGGTCATCAGTCCCCTAGAACTTAGAACTACTTAAACCTAACTAACCTAAGGACAGCACACAACACCCAGTCATCACGAGGCAGAGAAAATCCCTGACCCCGCCGGGAATCGAACCCGGGAACCCGGGCGTGGGAAGCGAGAACGCTACCGCACGACCACGAGCTGCGGACGTGATGAATAATTAAGGCAGGAGAGGTACCACACAGACGTGTCACAGAAATGAATACAACAAGTAAACGTGTGTGAACTACGCTAAAACAAAGGAATTCAAGAGTCAAAGCCTCCAAAACGGAACGCAACTTAAAAACGTTACAACCGTATGATTTGACAGAGCACAAAGAAACTGTTTAGCTTTGAAACTGTTTCGATCATTTGTTGCAGCTTATTTGACAGACTAGTATGTTTTCATCAGCTCCATGGGAGTGATCACATTGAAATTCATTCGAACCCCTAAATCGGGCTAGGAGGCATATCCCAATCACTCACCAAGCCTACAAGGTTAGGTGCGTCGGTAAGAAATTCCTATCATACGACACACGTACTGTCACTAATGCCGTGTATGACACAACAGACTTGTTTACCGGTGGAGGATTCAGTTGACTTGTCATCAAACGTCTGCGGTTCCCATTGAAGACCCAATGCCATTCGGCTGCTAATAGAGTAGTTTTGTTGAATCAACTGTCGTTATAAGACGTTACACCACGACACAGACATAAATCTGAATACAGTGAACAGTGGAAAAAAGTAGGGTTTGAACACGACTCGCCCACATGGCACACTAACACCATATCATTTACCACTTAACCACGACACCGGTGCCCACTTCTAGCTGCCCTATATTGTACTTATTGTCCTTGAACCGTTAAGTGTTTCTATTGTGCTTTTTTTTACAGTTCAGTGTACCTTCCTGTTTTCACATTTGATCTGTGCTCAATTTTTGACGAGCTGTTCAGTGGGCCCTCTTACCACAAAAACTGTGAGAAGGAAGTCAAAGAGCAAGCACTATGCAAGGTAGAATTATATGTGTATCCGGAAGGATCAAATGGTTCAAATGGCTCCGAGCACTATGGGACTCAACTGCTGTGATCATAAGTCCCCTAGAACTTAGAACTACTTAAACCTAACTAACCTAAGGACATCACACACATCCATGCCCGAGGCAGGATTCGAACCTGCGACCGTAGCGGTCGTGCGGTTCCAGACTGTAGCGCCTTTAACCGCGCGGCCACTCCGGCCGGCCCGGAAGGATCCGTTGGCGCCATCGTGACGTTTGCTATGTTCTGATATAATACACTAAGGTGGCAAAAATAATGGGACACCTTCTAATATCGTGTGGGATCTCCATTTGCCCTGCGTATTGCAGCAACTCGATGTGGCATGGGCTCAACAAGTAGATGAAAGCTTCCTGCAGAAATAATGAGCCATACTGCCGCTGTACCCTTCCATAATTGCGAAAGTGTTGCCAATGCACAATTTTGTGCACGAACTGATCTCTCGATTATGTCCCATAAATATTCGATGAGATTCATGCCTGCGAATTGTCCTGTATGTTCTGAAAGGCGCACTTTTCATCCATAAAAATTTCGTCATTGTTCGATAACGGGAAGTTAATGAATGGCTGCAAATAGTCTCCAAGTAGCCGAACATAACCATTTCCAGTCAATGACCCATTCCATTTCATGTAAACAGAGCCCACACCATTAAGGAGCCACGTCCAGTTTGCACAGTGCTGTGTTGACAACTTGAGTTTATGGCTTCACGGGCTCTGCGCCATACTCGAACCCTACCATCAGGTCTTACCAACCTGAACTGTGGCTCGTCTGACCAGGCCACGGTTTTTCAGTCGATGCAGCACGAGCCCGGGAGAGGCGCTGCAGGCGATGTCGTGCTGTTAGCAAAGGCACACGAGTCTGTCGTCTGCTGTCATAGCCCATTAGCACAATACTTCGCCGGACTATCCAAATTGATACGTTCAGCGCATGTCCCACATTGATTTCTGAGGTTATTTCACGCAGTGTTACTTGTCTCTTTGCCGGCCGGAGTGGCCGAGCGGTTCTAGGCCCTTCAGTCTGGAACCGCGCGACCGCTACGGTCGCAAGTTCGAATCCTGCCTCGGGCATGGACGTGTGTGAAGTCCTTAGGTTAGTTAGGTTTAAGTAGTTCTAAGTTCTAGGGGACTGATGACCTCAGATGTTAAGTCCCATAGTACTCAGAGCCATTTGAACCATTTTGCTTGTCTCTTTTCACTGAAAAGTCGATGCAAACGCCGCTGCTCTCGGCAGTTAAGTGAAGGCCGTCGGCCACTGCGTTGTCTGAGGTGAGAAGTAATGCCTGAAATTTGATATTCTTGGCACACTCTTGGCCCCGTGACTTCGGAATACCGAATTCGCTAACTATTTCCGAAATGGAATGTCCCATGCATCTGGCTCCAACCACCATTCCGTGTTCAAAGTCTGTTAACTCTCGTCGTGCGGCCATAATGACGTCGGAAACCCTTTCACAAGAGTCACACGAGTACAAATGACGGCTCCGCCAATGCACTGCCCTTTAATACCTTGTGTATGCGATACTATCATCATCTGTGTGTGGGCACATCGTTATTCCATGACTTTTGTCACGTCAGTGCGCATATGACATTTTTACTAAGTAGTAATTTTGTCCGTTATGCTACTGTGATATAGTTGCCGACGTGAAAACAATTCGAAACAAAAAAATAAAACAGCTTCGTTGCAACGAAGTTTGTTAATACATTCTCAAGCGCGAGAAATTAATGCGAGTCGAGGCACTCTTTACAATAAGTTCATCATGCCAAGGACGCCACACGACTGCGAATTATATTTCCTCGAACGCTAGTTCACTCCCTTGGTGCAGGTTCCTTTGTTGTTATCGCAGCAGTTAACTTACGTAGGTACTAGCAGCATTTTAACGGCTGGACATTAACTCAAGGTTTTTAAAGCCACCACACGACTCTCAACGTGAGGCACGTGTTGCCTTTATGGCTCTACAGTTCCAGGATGAGCGCTCTTATGAAACCGCTCGTACTACTTGCCCACAAGCGACGCGCTAGGTGTAACCACGGTAGATACCTCAAGGGGATCGAAACAATAGTCACAAAAACGAAATATAAGTTGACAATACGTCCGGAAACGGCTCAGCTGAAGACGAGAAATGTCATTTTTATATGCAGTTGTAAGTACTTATGAAGCAAATTCGTTCAAGCGAAAGGTGTTAATGCTTTAGCCCTTTGACTACCAAAGGGACGTATGTATCCCACAACAGATTATATGAGAACCAATTGGATTTTGTTGCTGGTTTGCTATGTATCAGTGTCCGACTGGTAAAAGAAAGTCTACAAATGGTTAATAGAATTACTGAAATTACAGACTGCATCTGTAGGTTATGCTGTCAACAAGTTCCGTCGTTAACCCTCTTCACCGCGTTGTCACATCGAATTAGTTCGCACTACCAGATAGGCAACCCTACTGCCAGCTTCGCAAAGCGGGCTGCCTTCGCGTCTTCCCGGGCGCATCGCACTAACGATAGGTATCAACGAATTGGCGCTTGCCACATCACAAACGAAGCTCATATTGAGCACCTGTAGTTTGAGTAATACACTTGGTGAGATTCTCTGTGCACTGATATGTGTCTGTTCTCAGTAGTCTTGTAGTTTTTGTGAAGTCGTCTTCTGAAACCCAGGAGGTACTTATGAATAACCCTGTATGTCCTAATCCGACCCCCCCCCCCTCCGACTATCTTGGAAAAAAATGGCGGAATATATACTTTTGGTACTATTATTTCTGATTAATTAGAATAACCACACATTAACGTTTTTCGAAATAAAACTCGTAGTCGGAGGTTTAAGGCCAAATGCTGGTAAGGAACTTCGGATACATTATTTGTAACGAAAAATAAAATAAACGTTGCTATTATGATTTTTTGAGGTTCTTCTCTATAAGCCAGAAAATACACTTCACAGTTTCCAGCCGAGTTCACGATCCATCACACTAACTCCACAGCTCTTCTAGTAATGCGAGCGGTCATCTTCGAAGAACTCTACTTCTGGACTCCACACAGTAACTCATTTCCCAAGTAATCGATTTCTGGTGCTAAATTAATTAATCTGTCAGCAACTATCAGAACAAACAGAGCTGGATAACACCTGGGAAGAGGAGACATTACTGTACTCTGCTATCACCACGCATATTAAAGGCTGGGAGTGGCAGGCAACAGGCATCTAACTCAGGTACAAACAGCCGTGGGTTTCAAACACCCAACACAAAGAATTCCAGATTTTCGAGGTTTTCCAGACAAAATACCAGAATGTAATAATTACAGGTCGCTACAGCCAGCCACACTCAACATATACAGTGAGCGGCAAGTAGAGCACAGGAGGCGTGGTTTGGAAGACTTATCGAGAAAAACCAAAACTGGCCAGTGGAAAAAAAAAAAAAAAAAAAAAAAAAAAAAAAAAAAAAAGTCTAATAAATGTGTAACAAATAATAGGAAACTAGAAATTCCGCAGTTTCCGTTTGAAGTCAATATCCTTATTATTTGACACACAGAGATGATATTGAGTGCAAATAAATGATTCCTACGTAGCAATTAGATCAACCATGAGCTGTTGAGACTCCGCAGCAACTAGTACATACAATGACTAAACACAAAATTTTAAGTATCACCTCAAAAACTACAGTTACGCAATTACTCTTACGTTTATTTGCAGATGTATGTCTGCAGTTCTGGTACACACTGAAATCTTTGCGCCGCAGCACGCCGTTACTGGAGCCAAAACAACATGGTGCGGCCCAGAGAGAAAGTGACAATCGTGCGATAAATATTCCTCTATTTTTAGGGGAACAATACTGCATCACTTCAATGTGAACTAGTGGAAGTTTTAGGTAAAAAGTGGTAAATTCTCCCACCATGAAGAACCGAGAGTAGCTAGAGAAATGATCGCCTTGAAAACCGGAGTCATTAAAATCGAGTTGATAATGGACACAAGTCATCGATAAGCTTCCTGCATGTTACAAACTTTGAACATGACAAAGATCGTCGCCCCATGGATTCCGCGGCCGCTCACACCCATTTAAAAAGCGACCTGAGCCGACGCAGCAGCACAAATGTTACAGCTATGTCAGACCAATCCATGTGATTAGCAGCTTAACCACCATGAACGAGTGTTGGGTGTATCACTATGACCTCCGAGAAAAATGCAACGACGTAAGGAGTGGAAATCGGTGCATTCACGACAACCGAGTAGGCCGAAAATCGAACAGTTATCCGGCAAAGTGACGTCGAGTGCTTATTGGTAATGCGATGGCGTACGGCTAACAGTGCATACTAGTAAGGGGCCATGCCTCAAGGCAGCACTTTCAATAGCCTCGTGACAAGGTTACGGCGGGCTGTCAAGACGCAGCGCCGTGAGGAGCTTGGAGGGGTTGCTGTTTGCTCCACGACAATATCCTGAGGAAAATTTGCTTACAGCTAAGCTACTAAACAGATTTTTCCTCGCCCCTTATGATCCCAACACGGCATCGAATGACTGTCTCCTCTTTTCTTGCATTAAAAAAAACACTGTATGGCAAGCGTTTCCAGATAACTTTGAGATGATTTTCGAGGTGCAACGTTTCCAAAATGCGTAAGTTTAAACTTAGGTCTCCAGCAGGTCACTCATCATTGGGGAAAATGTGTCGTATTCAAGAATGAATATGTCACACACAGTCATCGAGATTCGTGGTTGTAGCCTCGATTTTTTGCGAGATGATAATTAAAAATCTATCACTACGCCTCTTATATGTAATCAGCGGCAGATCAGTTTCATACTGTTGAAGTTGGATAACCAGTAGCGATAATGATAATCAAAAAGTAAACCGATGTGATGAAAATTACGGAACAGCGGTATGCACATACAGAGATAGCGGTACTATCGCGACCACACGTTATAAAGGGGCAGTGCTTTGGCGGAGATGTCATTTGTACTCAGGTGATTCATGTGAAAACGTTTCTGACTTGACTATGGCCGCACAATCTAGGGAATTAACAAGTCTTTGAATGGGGAATGATAGCTAGAGTTAGACGCATGGGACATTCTATTTCGGAAATCGTTAGCAAATTCAATATTCCGAGATCCACAGTGTCAGTGATGTGCCGAGAATGCAAAATTTTAGGCGCTATCTCTCACCACGGACAACGCAGTGACCTATGGCCTTCATTTAACGACCGAGAGTAGCGGCGTTTACATATAGTTGTCAGTGCTAAGAGACAAGTAACACTGCGTGAAATAACCGCACGTATTCGTTAGCACAGTCCGGCGAAATTTGTCGTTAATTTGCTACGGCAAAAGATGGCTGATGCGAGTGCCTTTGCTAGAACCACGACATCTGCAGCGCCTCTCCTGGGCTCGTGACCATATTGGTTGGATCCTAGGCGACTGGAGAACGTGGCTTAGTCAGATGAGTCCCGATTTCAGATGGTAAGATCTGAAGGTAGGGTTTGAGTGTGGCGCAGAGCCCACGAAGTCGTGGACCCAGGTTTCCAACAAGGCACCGTACAAGACAGTGATGGCTCCATAATGGCGTGGGTCCAACTGCACCGACCATTGACTTGAAATGGTTATGTTCGGCTACCTGGAGACCGTTCGCAGCCACTCATGTACTTCATGTTCCCAAACAACGATGGAATTTTCACCGGGCTAGAATTGTTCGCCGTTGGTTTGAAGAACATTCTGGACAGTTCGGGCGAATGATTTGGCCACCCAGATCGCCCGACATGCAACCCAATGAACATTTATGGAACATAATAGGAGGTCAGTTCGTGCACAAGATCTTGCACCGACAACACTTTCGCACTTATCGACAGCAATAGAGGCAGCTTGGTTCATTATTTCTGCAGTGACTACCATCAACTTTCTGAGTCCATGATGCTACGTCGAGTTGTACGAAGGGAAAAGGAGGTCCGACACGATATTAGGAGGAATCCCATGACTTCTGTCACGTCACTATACATCACCGAAACGTCATCAAGGTTTTCTTAAGGATCGACGGAAAATTCTACTCTGTTCTTCGTCTACCGAATCCGCAAGGGCAGTCAGCATATTTTTCGTAATGCTGCCCTGTGTCCTCCGGATACTGCGTGTACTTGCGACGCGGCCGCAACCAGGTGAAACACGAAACAAGACTGGCGTACGTGACACGACACAAAGGTAGCAGGCAAGCAGGCAGAGCAGTGGCAGATATGAGGGAACGGCGTGAGATTTTTTGCGAGGCCGGCACGGCTGCGGCAGCGGGCGCAGGCAGCTGCGGGCCCCGCGCCACCAGGTGCTCCCCAGCTGCCGCCACCGCCTGCCGCCTCCGGCGTCCTAGCCTGGCAGGTAGCGCCGGACACAATGCGTCCTCCCGGCCTATGCCTCAGCCTCGGTAACCACCACTGAAGCGCATTGTGTCCTCCCGTTGCCGCTGTCCCGGTCGGCTCCCATTACGCTTCCGTCTGCCCTCAGCTATCTCCGCATGCCAGTTCCATCACAGCGTACTCACTGTCCGACGTCCATCTGCTGTGTGTAAAGGCCGACTATTCACATATTGGTTATCACTTGGACAGCTTCGAGTGCTCAATGCATGGTATGCCACAGAGGGCACAGTTTCACCACATTAAATTATAAGCACATAATCATCTTGAGGTTCTGTCCGTGTTTACTTACAAATAGATTTGTTTTTGGAGAGAGTCAGCATTGGGCGACTGGGAATTATGTTTATGCCTAACATTAACTAATTCTATATGGAAGACACATGCATGCATTTTTTCCCGCACAGTTCACAACATATAGATAAACAAAACGTTCTTATTTTATTACTAGCAGATTATAACACTCCCACCACCGAAGTTCCTACTCATCCCAATGTATTATTCTGTACGGAGATCATGCCAGTAATACTGAAAACAACCTGGCCCATCCAAATTAAACGTCTTCTCATCACTGAAAATTACCTCGTTCATTACACGGTCCACGACATATATTCTTTCGCAAACTTAAGTCGAGCATTCTTATCCGCATTGTTTGAAGGTGGCTTACGAAGCCGTTTCTTGAATTCCAGATTCGTGTCTTGAGCCAGGATTTGTGTAACGCTTCTGGAAGTGACTGACAAGCCGCGATTTGAGAGGAACACAAGCGATCGACTTCTGTTTTACGGAGAATCAAATGCATATCTGATGCTGATAATTTTAGTGTGCAACCATATTTGCCATACTGTGCACCAAATCTTATAAAACTCTTAATAATACAACTGGAACGCCCTAATTTCTTAGCAATCTGGCTATCAGGCACGCCCATTTCTTTGTACGGCTTAATTCTCGTTTGTTCTTCACCCGATATAGGCTTTCTACGCGACATTCGGACAATAACGCCGGAACTGTTGACAATCGCCACTGTGCACGTCATCTATCGAACCGGCCTTTGTACGAACTTCCACCCCTTCCTCCTCGAAAGAGAGCCTTTTTTCAATTTTGAAGAACTCGGCCAAATTCTAATGGTGAAATGAGGATGTACATATTTTGTTTTGCTTTGTTGAGAACTGTACGGGAAAATGCGCAGAATGCTAAATACATAAATAAACATGTTTTTCCATAAACAACTACGTGTTTTTACACTATAGTATTTAACGGGAACGTAATCAGGTACAAGACATTTCCTCTATCGAGCTATTGTTCAATCCCATCCATACCTATATCTACAGGTGAGGGAGCCCAACCTGGGATTGGGAATGGACGGGAAAGCAAATCGGCTATTTCCTTTCCAATGAATCATCCCGCATCGCCCATATCTACAGCAGAGGGAACACTAGCTGGTTTGGGGATCGATGGAGAAGGAAATCTGATATTTCCTTTCAACTGAACAACCCCACATCGCCTGAAAGTGATTAAACCCTCCCGTCTTTCCGAATAAGAGTCAAGTGTATTACCACTGCGCCACCTTGCTTAGTGCTACAAGAGAAATTTTATTTTATACAGCTGATGAAATATATCAAAACGACATGGACTGCACAGAGCAGTCAAGATGTAGTGAATGGATATTGGCTAGTGGCTTTTCTGAGGGGCGGTGTCGGTGGCGCTTGGCAACGGTGTAAGGTGTCGACTGTGGAGAAGCTGAGAGGCGGCGCGCTCTCGCTGTTGGCCTGCAGCAGCCATTCTCAGACGCCTGCCGAGCTGCGCCCAAGGGTGGGCAATCGATATCAAGGGATACAGGAGCCCCCACCCCCACTTTTCCCTCATTCTCTCTCCCTGCGCGCGCTTCCCTGCTTCCTCCTTGGCCTTGAGATGGAAACCGAGAGGACGCTGTGGGCATTGATCGTCGCCGTCGCCGTTGTAGCCAAAGCTGTGTGAACTTCCGCAACACGACGTAAGCGGTGTCGTCCTTACGAGCAGTTTCGAAAGTGACTGCGTGCGAGCTCACAGAATTAGAGAATACCACACCAACAATACAACCTAACATACCCCGGAGACCGTAGTTTGAGAATGTTAAAATTGCCAAGGGTCCGCTCACGTCCTTAACTTGTACAAGACTGGCGTCTTTGCATTTCAGCCGTGTAGCCTATACCCAACGTTATTCAATGTGTACATTGATTAAGCGATGAAAGAAATGAAGGAGAGATTCGGAAAGGAATTTTATCTGAGGTGACACGTCGTAGGATTGTGATATGCAGATATACATACGATGGTAATACCGCGTGCACAACCGAACTGGCTGAGCTGTCATTTGTATACAACTGATTCATGTGAAAAGGTTCCCGACGTGATTATGGGCGTACGACGGGAATTAACAGACACTGAACGCGGATCGTTTATTGGAGCTAGACGCATGGAATTCAGTATTCCGAGATCCACGGTGTCAAGACTGTGCATAGAATACCAAATTTCAGGCATTACCTCTCACTACGGATAACGCAGGGCCCTGAGACCTTCACTTGACGACCAAGAGGAGAGACGTTTGCTTAGTGTTGTCAGTGCTAACAAACAAGCAACACTGCGTGAACAACCGCAGAAATCAATGTGAGAATTTCGACGAACGTGTCCGTTAGAACAGTGCGGTGAAATGTGACGTTTATGGGCTATGGCAGTAGATGGCCGATGCGAGTGCCTTTGTTAACAGCACGACATCGCCTTTAGCGCTCCAAACAATATCGGTTGGACCCTAGACGACTGGAAAACCGCAGCCTGATCAGATGAGTCTTGACTTCAGTTGGTAAGGGGTGATGCTATGGTTCGCAAACCCCACGAAGCCATGGACTCAAGTCGTCAACAAGACAGAGTGCAAGTTTTTTTTTCTTTTTTTATCGTTGTGTACTTCCCACGACATCCGTTCAAGTTCATTTGTTGATCTTTCCACCCAGTTTTTTTTTATTATTATTATTATTATTATTATTACAGAGGCCAACCGGCCCTCTGACCGAAGTTGGTGGTGGCTTCATACTGGCGTTGGCTGTGTTTACATGGAATAGACTGTGTCATCGATTCTGTTCGGCTACTTGTAGACGATATGCAGCCTCATGGACTTCATGTTCCCAGACAACGACTTTGGATGACAATACGCCGTGTCACCGGGCCACAATTATTCTCGATTGGTTCGAAGAAGTTTCTGGACAATTTGAGCGAATTGTTTGGCCACCCAGATAGGACAACATGAATCGTACCGAACATTTATGGGACATAATCGATATGTCAGTTTGTGCACAAACTCCTGCACTGGCTACACTTCTGCAATTATGGACGGTTATAGAGTCAGCAATGCTCAGAATATCTGCCGGGGGTTTCCAAAGGCTTGATTAGTTAGTATCACGAAGAGTTGCTGCACTATGCAGGGCAAAAGGAGATCCGACACGATATTAGGAGGTATCCTATGACTTCTGTCATCTCAGTGTACAGTTCAGGGAGAAGAAATAAAAACGTTGAGATGCGCTGAGGGCGCAGAGGCGGCAAAGACAATATAAAACAGTCAAATTACACCAGGTGAGTCTGAGGGAATCATGTTATGAAACGAGACACTAAAAAAAGATCACTTTTGCAATTTGGGCAGCAACTGCCAAACTAGAGAACATTAAAATGCAGATTGGCAATATCTGGAAAAGTATTTCTAAGAAACAGAGAAATTTATTAACAAGGGGAGAGTATGTTAGGAATTCTTTGTTGAAGGTAGCCTTGTACGGAAGTGAAACGCGAATGATGATAATTTTATAGAAGAACAGAATAGGGAGCTTTTAAAATGTAATGCTACAGAAGAATGTTGAAAATGACATGGTAAGTTGAGGTGGTTGTTGCTGTGATCTTCAGTCCGAAGAATGGTTTGATGCAGTTCTCCATTCTACTCTATCCTGTGCAAGGCACATCATCTCAGAATAACTACTGCAACCTACATCCATTTGAACCTACTTATTCACCTACTGGTCTCCATCAACGTTTTTTTTTTTTAATTTAGCATATGGAGCTGCTGTAACTCGGTCTGAAGACCACAACAATATCAACAAAAAAATTTGGCTGGAAAGCATGCTGAGGTCCTATCTGATGATGCTAACCTGAACCATGTAACACTATCAAGGAGAAAACGTTAGGAAAATAAGTTTGGTCCAGGAACCCGGGTTCAAGAAAGTAAAGCACGTTTTGTTTCACTGCTTTTCTGTATCATTTCGACTTACGTAAGTACAGTATATTATCTAAACGTTAATATACATTTAGGATCGCTAGCAATGTAGCCAGTTTATGGTGGTATTGTAACCTGGTAATAGTGGATTAACATATGTTTAAGGTGACAGTATGTTCATGAGTCTTATTGTTCCTTTATCTTTATACGATGTCTTAAGATTTACACATCATTTGGTGAAGTCTTTATATGTGTTTAGAAAAAAAAAATAATCCTTACTCAGACTCTTTATGAAGCGATACAATTCTTACAGATGCCAAAAAGGTTGTGGAACATTTAATGAGTTTTATGAATGACTGGTGACGGTGTAATTAAGGCGTAATACTTGTACAGAAATTATACGGAAACTGCGATTTGTGTCTGTCTAAATGTACAACAGGAGCTAATGTCTAAAATTAGTTAGGAATATCTATCACCTCTTTTCCCTGCAATTTGATATAGAGCTACAAGCAATTGGTAATGCTTTGATAACTTAACATTGGTTTTATAAATAAATTCCACTCATGTCCAATGGAGAGTGCATGGATGGTGGAGCCACAAGCCATTTCGATAAATTACAAAGACACTGTCGCGAGAATTAGAGAAGCGATGATATAAAAGTCACTTATTTACAACTAACCAACATTTTCATGTATATTACATACGACATATTGAGAACGGTATAGTCAGGGAAAATCAACCACCAAAACAGCCATTTCACTGACAATAACGGCCCATCTTGCTCACGAAACAACAGCGTCTAACTAACGAATACACGAGAATTATTTGTAAGTGGAAAAAAATTCTCGCAGAAGTGGCATCTATTCTTCTCCTGGTAGGTTGTTTTAAATAAGTTTTGAGGCTATCGATGCACGTCTACAAACCAATTTAGGTTACTACTGTTTCACTACTATCGAGCAGAATAATAAATTGGCAGCCGACTGAGTTTGTTTATGTTATGGCCCGGTGTTAGGTAGCGTACCTTAATAATTTCAGCGAGACATTTTAAATGTGATCGACAATAACTCTCCTTTATCAGCGCAGCATTAGCTTTCAAAATAAGAAATCAAGGAATGTAAAATGCATTTTTCATGTTTCTGGTACGTTTAAGTGCATATTGAGATAATATACTGTAGTAGGCTACTGTGTATCAGAAGTTGGGTACGGTTGAAATTTTTGTTTTATATCAAATATTTAACAGAACATTTTAGCGATATTGCTCATTTTCTTACAGATTTCCCTCATTTTCATTATATAGATATGTGCGGTACGTACAGCATGAGCACAAAGTCTTGTCCCGGTTATAAAAATTTATAACAGAATAGCCGTTTGACATAATATGTTAACATTTGATGCCGTTACATAGGTTAGTGTTATTAGTCGTTGTGACGAATAGAGGCGCCAGTGCTCCACAACACCGACGCGATCTGTTAGGTCACGTCAGTTGCTGGCGAAATGGCGTCGGAGAGGAGAAAGCGCAGTGTGTGCTTTGGTTTCACGAAACGTAATCGCCCATCAGCGTTCAGCGTAAATTTCAGGCTTCTTATGGATGCAGCCCTCCTGACGTTAAATCAATAAAGCGATGTTATGCGAAGTTTAACGAAGCAGGCAGCGTTGAAGACCGTCCTCGAAGTGGCAGGCCTCGTGTGAGTGATACAACTGTTGACCGTGTTCGGCAATCGTTTCAACAGAGTCCGTCTAAATCAACTCGTTAAGCATCACGTGAACTTCGAATACCGCATGCCGGTGTGGTGAAGATTCTTCATGAAAGGCTTAGGTTGCATGCTTACAAAGAAAAATCGTGCAGGCCTTGAACCGAATGATTTGCAACTGAGATTCTCAACAGGATCGATGGCGCTAACGATTACTTAAATCGCGTATGCTATACCGATGAATCCAGCATTCATATCAGTGGAACGGTAAATAGGCGTAATGTCCGTATATGGGGTTCAGAGTCTCCACATGCTACTGTACAGTTACAGCGAGACAGCGAAAAGTGAATGTTTGGTGCGGCTCATGCATAACAAGGTTTTTGGGCCGTCTTTCTTCGCGGAAAAGTCCATTACTGCTAACATTTACTTAGACGTTTTGCAACAGCTCATTGCCCCACAGTTAAAAGAATATCAACCATCAACCATGGATAATTTTCCAGAAAGATGGAGCACCTCCCCCCCCCCCCCCCCCGCAATGGGCTTTGATAGTGCGTCATTTCCTGGATGAGACATTTCCGGATCGGTCGATTGGAAGGAACGGTCCAACATCCTGGCCACCCCGCTCTCCAGACATTACGCCCCTTGACTTTTTTTTCTGGGGCTACATCAAGGACAGAGTCTTCGTCACACCAGTTGCTTACGTCGACGAACTGAAGGCTAGGATACAAGCTGCTGTGGGCACTGTGACAGAACATATGTTACGAAACAGCTGGCGGGAACTGGAATACCGCCTCGACATTCTTCGAGCTACCAAGGGAGCACACGTTGAAGTTTATTAAGTAAGTGGTCTTATAAAAACTAGTAACACTAACTTATGTAACAGCATCAAATGTAAATTATTACGTCAAACGGTTATTCTGTAATCAGTTATTATAATCAAGGCAAGACTTTGTGCTCACCCTGTATTTTGCGTGTTGGTGTTACATAAAAACCTGGGCTCTGGTTATTAAGTAAGACTTAACACTCAGCGTTAGACATCATTCGGATTTCTTTATACATCCATTAAGTTTAATCATCAAAACATCACCAATGGCGTTGTATACTATCATGATGTTTTCATCTGCGGTTGCAGTGTAGGGGCGTAAATGTATATAGATTATCTTCGACAGAAGTACCATCACGTTAAATTTAGTTGTCAGTTTCTATGAAGGCGCCGGTTTATCCACTCTAACGAAACACACAACACGACTAGTTTAGAAAGCTATTTGAGCAAAACGACTCGTTACATCAGTCTGACGCTTTGCTTCTGTTACTGTCCAACGTTTGTCAATATAACAACAAATTTCACTGTTATCAATGCCGGCACACCTAGAACTTCGCGCCATGCCCCCACAGACCTGGTCGATATAGACTGGAATTCCTACAGAATTTAAAAAATAGAACAACGTGATCATAGCCATAGTTCTTAGTCAAGTAAAAGAACACGCACAAAAATCATGCTTTATCCCGCGACCTGAAACCATTTCTGCTGCAAGTGTCTAAAGTCAAATACAGCTAAAGCAATGTCTATTATAAGTGTTAAAATCATACAAAGAGCTTTTGGTAATACAGTGGATGATTGCTCTTCGAGATCTCATGCTGGCTCTGTCATTCATCTCTCTTTCAGAATAGCCGTCCTTTGTAGTTATTAAATGAAACGTTTGAGGTGAAGATTAACGGAGCCGAATTGGTAGCAACAGTTCGTGTTTAGATAAAATCTCAGTGACGGAAAAGAGGAGCCAATTCAATGCGGGAAGCGGGTATGTTTGGCTACAGATCAATAACGTAGAAAGCAGGTAGGAGGATTTCCTGCGAGGCGGAGAAATCATTTTCGCAGTACGCACATTAGTTTACAATGACTGTAGGTTGCACGTAAGAAGCACTTTGGTCTGGACCGAATGAAACTGGCGGTGTTTAACACGTGTTTGCAAGGTAAGAGGCAACAACGATAGACGCACTCTGGGGACTGACAGGGCTGCCGGCAACAGGTGGGCGAGCTGCCAGACGAGATCAGCCGACGCTCTTCCAGCAGGTAGCGGGCGGTTTCCAGGAAGTCAGCTCGCCTACCTGTCTGCAACCAGCTAGCCAGACACCAACCAGACGGCTGCGCACTCCAGATTTAAAGGGGCAACGCACTTAACGCATTTCATTTCCGTCTTCGGAGTCAGCCAGCGGTAGGTATGGAAAATACACTCCTGGAAATGGAAAAAAGAACACATTGACACCGGTGTGTCAGACCCACCATACTTGCTCCGGACACTGCGAGAGGGCTGTACAAGCAATGATCACACGCACGGCACAGCGGACACACCAGGAACCGCGGTGTTGGCCGTCGAATGGCGCTAGCTGCGCAGCATTTGTGCACCGCCGCCGTCAGTGTCAGCCAGTTTGCCGTGGCATACGGAGCTCCATCGCAGTCTTTAACACTGGTAGCATGCCGCGACAGCGTGGACGTGAACCGTATGTGCAGTTGACGGACTTTGAGCGAGGGCGTATAGTGGGCATGCGGGAGGCCGGGTGGACGTACCGCAGAATTGCTCAAGACGTGGGGCGTGAGGTCTCCACAGTACATCGATGTTGTCGCCAGTGGTCGGCGGAAGGTGCACGTGCCCGTCGACCTGGGACCGGACCGCAGCGACGCACGGATGCACGCCAAGACCGTAGGATCCTACGCAGTGCCGTAGGGGACCGCACCGCCACTTCCCAGCAAATTAGGGACACTGTTGCTCCTGGGGTATCGGCGAGGACCATTCGCAACCGTCTCCGTGAAGCTGGGCTACGGTCCCGCACACCGTTAGGCCGTCTTCCGCTCACGCCCCAACATCGTGCAGCCCGCCTCCAGTGGTGTCGCGACAGGCGTGAATGGAGGGACGAATGGAGACGTGTCGTCTTCAGCGATGAGAGTCGCTTCTGCCTTGGTGCCAATGATGGTCGTATGCGTGTTTGGCGCCGTGCAGGTGAGCGCCACAATCAGGACTGCATACGACCGAGGCACACAGGGCCAACACCCGGCATCATGGTGTGGGGAGCGATCTCCTACACTGGCCGTACACCACTGGTGATCGTCGAGGGGACACTGAATAGTGCACGGTACATCCAAACCGTCATCGAACCCATCGTTCTACCATTCCTAGACCGGCAAGGGAACTTGCTGTTCCAACAGGACAATGCACGTCCGCATGTATCCCGTGCCACCCAACGTGCTCTAGAAGGTGTAAGTCAACTACCCTGGCCAGCAAGATCTCCGGATCTGTCCCCCATTGAGCATGTTTGGGACTGGATGAAGCGTCGTCTCACGCGGTCTGCACGTCCAGCACGAACGCTGGTCCAACTGAGGCGCCAGGTGGAAATGGCATGGCAAGCCGTTCCACAGGACTACATCCAGCATCTCTACGATCGTCTCCATGGGAGAATAGCAGCCTGCATTGCTGCGAAAGGTGGATATACACTGTACTAGAGCCGACATTGTGCATGCTCTGTTGCCTGTGTCTATGTGCCTGTGGTTCTGTCAGTGTGATCATGTGATGTATCTGACCCCAGGAATGTGTCAATAAAGTTTCCCCTTCCTGGGACATTGAATTCACGGTGTTCTTATTTCAATTTCCAGGAGTGTATTAGACGCAAACTGAGGTTACAAATTGCCGACCTTAAAGACTTGAGTGTTAAAACAGCTTGAGAGAGAAAGAAAGAAGGTAGGAAAGAGAAAAAAAAAACTACTTACCTCTTATGGTCTCTCATACAAAGATTTGAAGCAGCGTAAAAAAAATTCAGTCCTTACATTTTGCAATTAGAACATCAGCATATGAAGTATAATTCAAAACCATACTGCTGTAATTAATTAATAAATTCTTTCTCCAGCGCAGTGAACTCAAGATTCTATGAATTGGAGCATCGACAATGATAACTGTGACACACAGGTAGGTGTGTGTGTGTGTGTGTGTGTGTGTGTGTGTGTGTGTGTGTGTGTGTGTGAGAGAGAGAGAGAGAGAGAGAGAGAGAGAGAGAGAGAGAGAGAGAGAGAGAGAGAGGGGGGGGGGGTGAGAGAGAAGAAGAAGAAGAAGAAGAAGAAGAAGAGGAAGATGAAGAAGAAGAAGTTAGTTAGTTACAAAATTAAATGCATACCTACTTTATCAAGATGTAGTATTGGTTATTTACGAGATAGAAAATAAACAGCGTGTATGTGTTCTGTTCACGGCTGACATGAACATTGGCAGGTTAGATTGCACACATACTAGGAATGCTTTGACTTGAAACAATTCGGCAAAGTTTCCAGTATAACATGAATCTGTACTGTTAAATGGCAAATACTGAAAACAGTTATAGAGGAGTTGGCATCAACTTAATTTGTGCGAATTGAAAAGTGTCAAGGAAATTAAAGTCACGCCTACGTATTTTGTACTTCCACATCGCGTATATTTAATTTTAGTTGTTGGAAAGTAAGTGTAATGGTAACTGAGAATACTTTATTGCCTTTGCACTGAAGTGACAAACGTGATGGGATACCTCGTAATATCGTATCGGACCTCTCTTTTCACAGCGTAATGCAGCAACTCGACGTAGCATGGACTTAACAAGTCGTTGGAAGTTCCCTGCAGATATACTGAGCCACGCTGCCTCTATAGCTATCCACAGTAGCGGAAGTGTTGTGCAGAATGTTGTGCACGAACTGACCTCTCGATTATCCTCCGTAAGGGCTCGATGGGATTCATGTCGGGCGATCTGTGTGCCCGAATCATTCGCCCAAATTGTCCTGAATGTTCTTCAAACCAACCGCGAAGAACTGCAGCCCGGTGAAAATTCCATGGTTGTTTGGGAATGGCTGTAAATGGTCTCCAAGTAACCAAACATTTCTATTTCCAGACAGTGATCGGTTCCATTGGACCAGAGTACCCCTCCTATTTCATGTAAATACAGCCCATACCATTATGGAGCCACTCCCATCTTGCACAGTGCCTGGATCCATTGCTTTGTTAGGCCTGAGCCACACGCGAACCCTGCCATCAGCTCTTAGCAACTGAAATCGAGACTCATCTGACCAGACCACGTTTTCCAGTCCTCTAGGATCCAACCAATATGGTCATGAGCCCTGGAGAGACGCTGCTGGCGACGTCATGCTCTTATCAAGGGCACTCGTGTCGGTCGTCCGCTGCCATTGCCCATTAACGCCAGATTTCGCCGCACTGTCCTAAAGGATACGTTCGTCGCAAATCCCACATTGATTTTTGCGGTTATTTCACGTAGTGCTGCTGGTCTTCTAGCACTGACAACACAACGCAAATGTCGCTGCATTTGGTCGTTTAAATGAAGGTCATCGACCATTGCGTTGTCCGTGGTGCGAAGTAATGCCTGAAATTTGGTATTCTCGGCACACTCTTGACACTGTAGATGTCGGAATATTGAATTCGATGACGATTTCCGAAATTCAATGTCCTATGCGACTAGCTACAGCGCCGTTTCGCGATCGATGTCTGTTAATTCCCGTCGTGCAGCCATAATCAAGTCGGAAACCATTTCAAACGAATTACCTACGGTACGAATGACAGCTCCGCCAATGCACTGCCCTTTTATAACTTTAGTAAGCGATACTATCGCCATCTGTATAAGTGCATATCGCTATCCCATCGATTTGTCTCCTCAGTGTACATTGTGGTCAGTGGCGGGCTATTTTCTAATTTTGACTACAGCAATGTTATAATTATGAACGAGGCTGTCTGAAAACAGAGGCACGGACCGTAAAAAGTGAAGTAAGTATCCCTCGATACTATCGACATGTCATTTTGGAATGGGCTTTCGATGCGTCATCTCCTCGGCTGACCGACTGTGGGGATTTAAAAGAAGTTCTCAGCTGCCATTCGGCAGCAAGTTGCTACCGCTGGTACGCCAGTGTAATAAATTCGGCAGTGAACCTTGAACTCGGACAAGAGTGAGAGTTGTCTGGCGAGGACTGGAGTCGGACCTGCGACCGACGTGACGTCAGGCAAGGTCGGCGGCGGTCCTTGCAGCTGGGATGCACTGCTCGCCCGGTCAAGATCACCGACGCGTAGCGCACGTCGCCCCAGTTCTGACGAGGCGTATAGCTGATGGACAGGGTTCGCGTAACAGTATTCATAGTCATATTGAAGACCTCGAGGATTAATATCCACATACAAGTGCCGTTGGGCCCATCAGTTACACCTTCTCCGTAAACTACGCATTATGTGAATACCTTTCACCACTTGGCATTGGACTTCCTTATAAATTGTAAGGTGTAATAGGAAGACCACGACACACTGGTTTCGTTGTATCACTTTCCTTATATGCGAGTTATCACTTTCACCGAAAAAAGAGAAGACGAATTCCTACAGACACATGAAGGAAACCACCTAACTGACTGACAAGATAAAATTGGGATATTTTTCGATAAAGTGGGTGAGAGCCGACTGAGCTGCTTTGGACATTAAGTTACGAGGGAATACTGAAAACAATTACATGTAAATTTCAAGTGTGTGTTTCTACTGATCTTGGAGCCTTTTTTGTGAAGGCCAACGATCTGTATAACTTTGTTAAGACGTCCTGAATTTGTACCTCGGTCGTCGACATGATTGCTAGCCACTAGTTGCCAGGCTGTGCACAGTTTTGGCTACAACTGAAGATGCTGCGTTCGTCTTGTTCATAACAAAGAGCCTGGTGTTCCCATTTTTTCTGTAATGCATAATATACCATATATCTGATTAATACTTTCCAATTCTTCAATTAAGCATTTACATTTACATTCCCCGTGTGTGGCTACTGTAATTACCAATCATTCAGTGTAACAAGGGCACACAAAACTTGGCCATAATACTTAATATTGCCATTTGTAGCACAGCTCACTTGTGAGCATCTGCCGTTGCATCCCGGCAGCTTTGATTGTACCTCTCCGTCGCTGCTAAAACTGTCATCGTCTTGAAAGTAGGACACAAGATATAGACTGTTTTCACCTTCTGTCAGCACTGCCCTTTGGGAACGTACAGAGCAGGAAAAGTTGCGTGTACACAGTTGTCAAATGAAATTTCTAAGGCGGAGATATTATGGCTAGAGGTAATGCTGCAATTATTCTGTAACAGTAGCAGTATCCATGGTACAATCAACTTATAGTAAAGTCTACTGTATCATTTGGTGAAGGTCAGCTGTGATGAAGTCCATCGACAAGATGATTAAAAATGACAGTACTGACCATTGGTGCCCACAACCATGAATGGAATACTGTTGGATAGGCAACAGGACCAACCCTCGCGGCAGTTCGTGTTCCTATGCATTATTCTGACCCTGGTACGAAAACAAGGCCAACAGGAAGACAACTGCTACATATCTATGAGAATATGAATGATGTAGAATGTGGCAACTGTGAAGACATGAGAAAACACGGGAAAGTCGGAAAAATCCTCAGACCAATCTTCGAACTGATCGCTAGTTATGATCGTCTTATACTCTAAAATTCATTCATCTGCCATAATTAGAGTTTTATAAACAGCAAAAGTACTTAACAGCAAGGGGACCAGTAAAATATGGTCGAAGTTACATCCGCTGTAGTCGCTTTCGTGCCCGAGGACGCAAATCAGATGTTCTTTGGTTCGAAATCTCACAATGAAGTAATTTTCATGAGCAGCATTTCGCGAGCAGTTGGAGAGACATACCGTTGCTCACCATCAGGCTTTGCGCCACTGAACCAGGTTATACAAGGACGTATACCTATACCTACGCCTACGCCCCCCCCCCCCCCCCCGCCCAACCTTTGGAAACAACGTGCTGACGACGGTGTTCTCCAGGAGAGCACCAATCTTTCTGCCAGCGGGACAACGGCACAATAGCCGGAAATCATGCAAATTAAACGGCGACGCCATCTGACGTGGCTGACGGTAACGGAAGGCAGCTCTCTACGAAGCCGTATAGCAGCTTTTCATCAGGGATCCGAGACCTAAGGGACGCTCCGCAGCTCTGCGCGGCGTAATGGGTTTGCGTGATTGGCGTGCTAACACAGGGCGAGCGGCGGGATCGATACAAAATTTACAGCAGAGCGGCGTCCCGGCAGCAGCGGCGGCGGCGGGATGCAGATACGATCGAACGACACGCTCGTATTCCGCGGACCGCATGTCCCGACTGCCGTGTTTCATCCCCACAGGTGGTGGCCGGAGCACATTAATCGCCGCCAGCTGGTTCTCATTATCCCGCCGCGTATGAATCCGTCCTACCGCCGCGCTAAAAACACGTCAACGAGTTATTTTAATCATACACCTGTAGCGTTTTCTCGCATGCAGTACAAATATAACGGGCCTCAAAAATCAACTTACACGCTGAATAGGTTGAATTTATACAATATAAATTTTGTTTACGTTTTACTCAAACTTGCTTTGGTATTTTCGTCTATCGTGAAGACTTTTTTATTTAATGAAACATGTAAATACATTATAGACACTGTATACAGAGTGAAGTGAAATTCAAGCACTCGCTTCGCAGCACGACTCCTCACATCCTAGCGATGAAAAAAAAGAAAAAAATCTCTCTCACAAAATGTATATTCATTCCGACACCGCTAATTGTGAAATGTTCGGTTTCGAATTACACTGTTTCCCTAACGGTAATAGACGTCTTGTTTCCACAATCCCATCGATACAATAATAATAATAATAATAATAATAATAATAATAATGCATTGAGATAGGTACTAAACAGCATGCAGTTACCAGACTCAATGTTGAAAGGCATAATTAATGGGACCATGGTGATAACACATACAAATAGTAACCGAGTTTGGCCATAATTCGCACTTAACGTTGCCAGTCCTATTGGTAACGTAAGGCCCTAACGAAATGTAATGGATCTCAACAAGGCAAGAATAATAGTTGCTACTGATCTATGGGACCACTGGAGGAGGGTACAAAGAAAACGGGTTTCGCGTCTAGTAGATAAAGAGGTGCGAATAAATTCACGCCCACAATGCGGAAAACGCTTGTTTCAAAGCTGACCAATCTTCCATTTCTACGGCTGTAATATGTAAGTGCAAATGTTTTCTAGAGGACCCGCTGCAATCGATCTTGACAATTAAGATGCCAGATACCGTACCACCTGGAGTACATTTACCAAATAAACAACATATGCCTGAACCCAGGATCGAACCATCGACCTCCAGCATGCTAACTCAAAAATCTATCCACTGCACCAACTGTACAGCACGACTAACAGGTGCAGACAGAGGTAGCTATCATACATGTGGTCAGAGTGTTTTTCTGCCGGATGTACTCGCCGGACGAAATTCTGTGAGAGACATTTTTTTATCGCTGGCACGTGAGGAGTCGCGCTGCGAAGCCCGAGTGCGCGAATTTCGCTTCACCCAGTATATCTAAAAATAAATCAAAGCTAATGACCTCCCACGATAAAGATTTAACACTTTCGAAAACATTGCTTGAACCTCATAATACCGAACAACTACTTCACTTCATATAACTAGGATTCTGTAGCTTCACCCAAACTTGAACCCAAGCTGCAAATGGATGAGGTGAAACTTAGGCGAACAGACACCATGATGGCTTTGAAGTGGCATGACAAAATAGACGTACGTGTGTTGACGACATGACCTGCAGTAAAATCATGTGTGAAAATGCACTCCCAAACTAGCACCAAAAAATTTAAACCGAAATGTCTGTTGGATTACAGCAAGTCTATGGGTGCAGTGGACAAACACGAAACGCTACTTAGCTCAACGGAACGTGTTCGCAAAACAAAGAAATGGTTAAAAAACACTTTTTTTCACTCCTTAGGCATATGATGCTAAATTCACGCGTTATTTAAAAACTGCATCCTGGAAATGATACTTTAGTCACCGAATTTCATCTCTGCCTCATTTTTGAGATTTTCCAGACATACCAGCAAGAAAGGAAAGCATCAGGGGGTTGTCGAAAAGACGAGGAAGTTCTATTGCGGCATCGAGAAAGGCACTTCTCAAGCACCGTTGCATCGTCAGCAAAACAACACAGACATGTAAAGAGAGGCATCATATGCAGCAAGAACAGAAGACGCAAGGAATCGCGTTACTGATGTAAACAATGTGCCTGGACTCGAAATATCTTACAGAAGAAAAGCTTCCGAAATGCGTTTCTTTGTAATGTTACCTAGTTTTACGAACTGTTGCAATAAAGAATAATGAAAGTACAATTTATTTTATTAATTTATTGGTGAGAATAATTACAAAAATGCCTGTAACGATAATGACTCTTTGTGCTGGAACTACAGAGAGCCAGCGCCATATCTAGTCCCAGTTCGGCGGGCACTGCCGTATGGAGGCACACGGCCTCACACATCGATGCGCGCTCTCAGCAATGAAAGGGATGGTTTACTTTGGAAACGTTCAATCCTTGACGTTATATGGGCTAATATTTTAGAGCCCCGGTAGTTAACCTGGTCCCTACCGCCCACTAGTGGGCGTTCCAGCTTTAATGGCGGGCGGCAGACGGTAGAAATTTTAAAAACATTTTTGTTAGGTTTCATAAAATATTGACACACTATTTCGTAAGTAATTATTATTCTACGTTTTAACTTGCTGTAACTCTGCTTTATAAATAAAGTTGCTGCCCTACTTTATCACTGTTACTGTGCAAACGATGAGCGGTTATAAAATTTTACTACTAACAGAATACAAAAGTGGGTGGTAAGTAAAATAGGTTGATTACCCCTGTTTTAGAGCGTGTCTTTCACAACATGAGTGGCGTTAATTCACTAACCGCTTGAATAATATGTTATATATAATGTATAATATGTTGTTATTACAGGACGATGAGAGTGCATACACTCTCTCATTGGATATGTTTACACCATGCACTTTCAAGAAAGGATGTGTTACATCAGTTCACTGAACACCAGAAGAGAAATCTTCTATAAGTGGAGAATACAAAGAGAAATCTTCTATAAGTGGAGAATACATCATTTTCTATCATTCAGTAAAAAATATCTGTCTGCTCCTTATATCACGAACAGCTTCCATAAGAACTGGAAGTGATTAATGACCAACTCTGGTATCAAAATATTCGGTTTAAGCCACCACCACCACCGTATTTAACCGCTATCCAGTCACTGTAATGACAAACTATATGCTAGTTCTGTAGATAAATAATTTGAACATTTGATTGGCAACAGTATCAAGTTAGAACTGACACCAAAGATTATCATACATTTGAGAATTTTATCATATTATCAATGTCATAAAAATCTGTCACGAATTTATGATGTGAGCCTGATTTATTGCCAGGCCATCGTCCTTTTTCGCTTAGTTGGTTCATAAGATTGTCCCTCTCTGTAGTTAAATTAATGCAGTATAAAACCAGGTGGTCAATAGTTTGGTCCCCTCCATTACATGTACCCAGTACGCTCTTTAGTTATTTTGAACAGTTTATAATAGGCTTTCAGTTTTCCACGATCTATTACGTGAATTCTGGTTGCTACTCTTTCCCAATCACTACCTTAACATGAAATTGCTTTCTTGATAAGTCGTCTCCTTCTCTTCTCTCCTCTCCTCACCACCACCACCACCACCACCACCACCACCACCACCACCGTATTTAACCGCTATCCAGTCACCGTAATGACAAACTATATGCTAGTTCTGTAGATAAATAATTTGAACATTTGATTAACAAACTATTATGTGCGCTGATTATCAAATATCATTCGTAATGGATTGCTAGTGCTGAAAAGTATTTGGATTCCCCCCCACTACAAATCTTTTCCCCCTACAGAACGAGATTTTTCCGCCTTCCGAACAGTCTTTAGAAGACAGTGCTGTCAAGCTGAGTCCGAAATTTGTGTATACCTTATTAAGGGCGACTTACACGCGATGTGAAGTATCTGATGTGTTAATTTGTGTTTTTTTTCTGTATTATTGTTCCCGATGAGGCTGATATTATTGAATACCAGTATTTTTACACACTCCAAAAGATTTTGCTAATGGGGAAGAAATTTGGAGTCTTGACTGCCGTCCCATTTCGCATACTGTCAGTGCATGATATTCGATAGAGGAGTGATTCAATGAGACGACTAGTGTCCACCTAAGATTGCACCTACTGGTTGAGAGAGAGAGAGAGAGAGAGAGAGAGAGAGAGAGAGAGGGGGGGGGGGGAATCTGGAAAACTGCTAGGATTCGTCTAACGCATTTTGATTCGCTTTCCAAAAATTAGGCCTCAAGATTAGACGAAACGCAAACAGTGATTACACTACCCATTGCTGCAAGCAGCTAAGTGCTATTAAAATATTGATTTTTTTCACAGTTGCGAAGCATACAAGTTCAACATACCCAAGAACAGGTCCATAGTAAAAGCCACTTACATTTATTGAAGTACTAAAATAGGCGCAAGTACACGTGGTCGAGTCCAGACGGTGACATGGGGGCGAAAGTCAGGCCCGCTGCCCCGTCCAGCTGTTATCCTCCAAGTTGTGCGAGCTGCGGGCACCCACATGTGTAAACGCCTCGCGCAGCCTAACGTCTATGCAGATTGCTGCCAGGCAACAGCCACCCAACGGGCACCGCCAAAGGGCTGCCATTTGTGAATGACTATTCGCGCTAGCAGTCTTTTCTCCCCTCCCTACATCTGCACGGAGTGGGTACGTAACCAGTTCTCTCTATTGTCACACGTAAATCACACTGAACACACAAGTTGTCGCGACTACTTTGAAAAACTACGCCTCCTGTTAAACAGGAAGACTGCTCTGTTGATTTTCTGCTATCACTGCAAAGCTATTTTAAAATGTTAAGAGTGGCACTATCAACTTGCTGAATAACTAATGCAAATAATCCAACCTCAAGTGCATTGCGCGTGAGTAACGCGGAACGTGACAAAAATTGCAGGTTTCGAATTTTAAACGGGAGCAAGATAAGGCCTGCAGACTGCTGTTCCCAGAATTGAATCTGTCCCTCCACTGCGGCAATACGCGATAATTAGGTAATTCAGATAGGCGGATATAAGGATGTATTGCTTTATTTGGTACAATATGTTTTGCTAAAATAAAAATAATTCTCACTATGATTTCCATTCAGTTTAACGGTCCAACGCGATACCATTTTTAACTGCTTTAGAAAACCTACTTATTTCTAACACCACATGACGTCTGCTTATGGTCCAGACAACCTCTTCATTCGACAATAATTTCTTTCCCCCGAGACATTTTTTGAGTGTGTGAATCAGTACCAAGAATTATCGGGGTCGGTGGGGATCCAGAGCGAAGCCCTGGCAAACATGGTTTCGTCATCGCAAGAACACCCCTTAATGCTGATTCAATGACATCACAGTACGCACCAGTACTATGGATCGAAATTCGAGCAACAGCCGCAGTCTATCGCATCGCCTACGAGAGGTAGCGACATAGGTACACAGTACATTTGGAGCAAGTAATTGACTTTACTCTGAATACACACAAACAAATAGACTTGCACATACATGACGTTTCCACGTCGAATATATGGTACCAGAATTAAATTAAAAATAGTTCCCATCCCCTGGTTCTCTACCAGGTTTCCGGGAAATTTTTCTTGGTTGTAAGGCAAGACCTGGAACTGGAAATCCCCCCCCCCCCAAACACTCTCAATTGAGATTCCCTCCAGTGGATTTCGTATTTGACTGAAAAGTGTCAGACTGTATAATGCAGAAGAACTCTGTAACAGTCCGCTCCATCTTTGCGAGTAGAGAATGAAAAGTTATAACAAAAAATTTAAAAACCCTAGGCACATGCAGTATGTTTATTGCTAAATGATATTCAAGATGGCCGTAACAACGATATGTTTAAAGGTACCAGTTCTTCTCTCCATTGGTATTTGCAAACAGATTCGCATATGACTTATCGCGTACCCACTATCTGGTTAACGAGCTCCATCTTCGAAAAAAGAGGACTTATACCAATGCCATCTGATGCTGACATTGAAAAAATGTGTGGTGAGAAAACTGGATCCTCACGGTTCGAAAAAAAAAAATGGTTCAAATGGCTCTGAGCACTATGGGACGTAACTACTGAGGTCATCAGTCCCCTAGAACTTAGAACTACTTAAACCTAACTAACCTAAGGACATCACACACATCCATGCCCGAGGCAGGATTCGAACCTGCGACCGTAGCGGTCTCGCGGTTCCAAACTGACGCGCTTAGAACCGCACGGCCACAACGGGCGGCCTCACGGTTCGACAATGCTATTGTACAATAGTATAATTACTTGGCTTGTATAACATCAGACAGCACTGTTATCACCTCAGATTTTCAAATTTATGAAACACGGAAAAGCGAAATTCATACAAATTCATGTGTCATAATCCTTGAGTTGAAAACTTTGCTTAGTTAAAAGAGCGGGTAATTTAAATGACGTAATATTCTTCTTGGATGTGTTTTTATAATATAGCTAAGATAACACTATTATCATTATTACTGTCATAATGGACTAAATTACGAATAAGACTACAAATAAGCACGTGGCAACGACAGCGCTAACGAATTCTTGTTGCACAGTTGTAAGCATTAAATGCAGTGTTCACACAAAAGCTTAATAGACGAGAGTCGGATAAAAACATCAAGGGCAATTAGACAGAAACTGTCTGAAGCGTTTGCCATGGTCTTCGAGGATCGGATGTAGGCACCTGCTACTCCCAAGACAACGCCGTCGGCGCGACCACAGGGGACGCGCAGGCAAGGCAAGGAAACTGTTATTGTGAGGAGCATTAGCCGACAGGGTGGGGCGTGTCGTTCCCAACTTAGCGGCAGAGGCGCACAATGGCAAAGCCGGCTGACTTCCCGCGGCTTCGCAGTGGGCGTTCTGTGTGTCGTCGTGTGGCTGCGTCGTTTGCCGGTGTCGTACATCTTAGTACAGTCATCAGTCAACCGCTGAGTGCATTGTATATCTGTCTCATTTGCCTTTCTTTCACAGCGGCAGGATGAAACGGAGCGACCAGGTAAAGCTGCCTTTCGCGTATCAATTTCGTTCAGCCTAGACGCAGAACCTGCTCAAAGCAACCATGTATGTTTTTTGTGAGTGGGCGGATACAGGTACCAGCCGGCAACAAAAGGTTCCGAAGCCGTTTGAAACACAAGCACAAAGGGTTCGAGAGGATGAGACTCAGAAAGGGGCCGTTGTTTGTCACAAACTCTGCGGAAAATATGGCCACTTGTTCAGTCATTTCCCAAATGCCGTATAGATTGAGGCACAATGACACATAATACGTAGCTTGCGTCAGTGCGCTGTTGCGGCTGAGAAATCGCAACAAGTAGGTACCACCGAGTGAAGGAGTTTCCACACCGTAATTGAATACAGGCATCGGTCAGAAGGTGTGAGATGTCCACTAATTGGTGACACCAGTCTTTTAGCCAAAGCAGGTCTAGTTCCCATCGTTTACAGATTTCTACACACATGACGATAAAACAATGAACGATAATCAAACAGGTTTGAATAATAGTGTTGACATCCGAGACGTACACTGAGCTGACAAGTCATGGCATACCTCATAATACCGTGTCGGACCTCATTTTGTCCAGCCTAGTCCAGCAACTCCACGTGGCATGGACTGAACAAGTCGTTGAAAGCTCCTGCATAAATATTGCGTCATGCTGCCTCTATAGCCGTCCATAACTGCGAAAGTGTTGCCTGTGCAGGATTACGTCCAATAAATTTTCGATGGGATGCCTGTCGGGCGGTATGGAAGGCCAAATCATTCGCTCGAATTGTAAAGAAAGATCTTCATTGTAAAGAAAGATCTTCAAACCAATCACGAACAACTAGGGCCCGGTGACTTAGAGCATTGTCATCCATAAACGTTCCATCGTCGTTTGGGAACAGGAAGTCTATGAATGACTGTAAATGGTCTCCAAGTAGCCGAACATAAACATTTCCAGTGACTGGTTCAGACTGACCAGAGGACCCAGTCCATTCCATGTAAACACAGCCCACAGGTTAATGGAGCCACCATCAGCTTGCACAGTGTCTTGTTGACAACCTAGGTCCATGACTTCGTGGCGTCTGCACCAAACACAAACCCTACCATCAGCTTTTAGCAACTGAATTGTGGCTCATCTGACCAGGCCACGTGTTCCTGTCGCCTTGGTTCCAAGCGACGTAGTCACGAGCCCAGGAGAGTTGCTGCAGGCCATGTCGTGCTGTTAGCAAAGGCACTCGCGTCTGTTGCCATAGCCCATTAATACCATATTTCGCGGGATTATCCAAACTGATACGCTCGTCTTACGTCCCACATTGATTTCTGACGTTATTTTACGCAGCGTTGCTTGCCTGTTAGCACTGGTCGTTATGTGAAGGTCGTCCGCCACTGCGTTGTCCGTATTTCCTAAAATGTGGTATTCTGGTCACACTCTTGACACTGCGGTTCTCGAAATGTTGGATTCCCCAACATTTTCCGAAATGGAATATTCTAAGCGTCTAGCTCCAATAACCAATCCGCCTTCAGAGTGTGTTAATTCCCGTCGTGTGGCCATAATCACGTAGGAAACCATTTCACATGAATCACCCGAGTACAATGTTAGCTGCACCAATGCACTGCCATTGCACACCTTTTGTACACGATACTGCCGCCATCTGTATATGCGCATACCGCTATCCGGTGACTTCAGTCACCTGAGCGTATAACGCTAGACAATGGATTACGTTAAATTACGAAAACTTTTTGAATCCGAGTCCAGTTATTAGACGCGACTCAATTTCTCAGCTTAAACACTGGAAAATGTATTCTGACTTTCGATAAAAAAAAAATGAGTACGCTCATAGCTGGTTTTCTGGGCTTCAATTACCGCCAGAAACTTGATGAGCGAACTAAGACGCATAGCGTCCCTCACTACCCTGGATAGAAGATAAGCTGAGCCAAGTGTTCCTGGAAACTACCTGCTCACTAAGTGACGGCCTACTTGCACCCGGAACGCCCTCGTTCACAGGAGTAGCTCGTATACTGTGTGAGGTGCTGTGCCGCCCTGTCCAAGCCGCGTCGACGTCGCCAAGCAAATGACCAGCGAGGCAAGCATTCTCTTGCGAAAAACAGTTCGCCACCTGTGGTCGGACATAATGTCCTACGATACGTCCTGTTACATAACTAATTTACACTGGTTCTAGATGTTTTGACGTTTAAAACCTTTCTTCCATTCTCTGATTATGCATACTGTCCTAATATGAAAAACTGTTATGCAATGTCACCTTAAAAATTTTTGTATGGTATTATAAGTTATTCTACGATACATATTCTGTCGTTTTGAAGTACAATTTACTTTATATCCAATTTTATAATGCTACTGTATCTTCCATTTGGTAATACTGACAATTCATAATTATAAACAAAGTTGTTTTCATGTTTTCACGTCACATATACAGAACAAAGGCATACAGCGCTAAGAGCGACAGGACAGGCTATACACAGGTAGTGTCACCTACGTGCATACATACTCCCGGCAGTTTGCTTTATCATGTAGAAGAGTGCGATTTTTGAATGTCGTGTTTGTAACTTGGTTTTTATGTTTTTAGTTTTACTTTCTGAAGATCCGATCATAAGTAAATAATTTGGGATAACCGTTCTTGTTCGAGCATCTCCAGTCTTCTTCATCACTACACCACGTAAGAGCCCTCGGTCCTACTTCATGCCGGGCAAGCTGCGAAGATCAGACAGGGGGTTTCGTTGACCTTTCCTCGACCTTTTCTGGACACGAATTTCACTGGACTTATTTTCCGGGACACGCTCTGCAAATAACATAGGCACGATGCTTCGCGTTAATCACGGCGTACCCAATGGTGCGATCTAAACACACTACGAAACGTTTGTTTGGAGTAGACGTTATCTTTGTACCATCACAGAGCTGTCACCAGCAACGACAAATCTGTTTTCCGGGGGCTGATATCTCTTAATCAGAGATGACAGATTTGCTGATGCCAGACAAGATCTGGCGAAGGAAGTAACCGTGTCCATGAAGGAAATACGCAGTCACGCTATTCGCCGGGAGTCACGCAACAAAACTAACGGGAAGCTAGGTCAGGACAGCTGGATCCGTCTCCTATCTGTCATCATCTAGGAGCTTTACGCTGATGTGATTACATGATGCCGCAACGAGTATTCCATCCGGAAAAGCTGTTTATGGCTTACTTGCAATGATCTCGATTTTTCTCAGTTTAAGGTAAGATCACGCATGAACAGATACTTTCACAAGGAGGCGCATTGTGTACAAAAGCTGCTAGGGATAATGGATTGTAGACTGCCAGACGCGCAAAGAGCTGTTCCAATAACTTTAGTGTATCTTGAGTGTTGACGTGAAATTTAAGACCCACTTCAACTGCTGCTGCACCATTTTCAGTTTGGTGATTGCAACTGCAACGCTGTGTAGGATTATACAGGGTGTACCACGTGGAATGGTCAATATTCCGGGATATGACAGGAACAATCATTCGTGCTCTAAAATGCATACCTGAAGAGATGTATATCACAGTAGCGAATATGAACAAGTGTTCACAGTTCTTGAGATATGTACGAAAGTTCTTGTTTACTGAATATTTCTTTCTTGTTTTGGTACCTGCTACCAACTCTCAAAATACGAGAAGAAAAGAGCTTGCAGTACAAGACATTTGCTTCAACTTGGAAAAAAGAAAAGTTATTAATTTTTTGTTTACAGTCCTGGTACACTCCGAAATCCTTGCGCTGCAGTTCCGCAGCACGCCGCTAGCGGCATTAAGTCAAAAAGGGGTGTCCCATTGACAAAGTGATTCGATACTCTACTTTATCAATGGGCTGTTACCGTTTTGTTTTGGCGGCGTGCTATGTTAGTGTGGCACGGGGATTTCATTGTGTACCAGGACTGCAAACATGTACCTCCAAACAATCGTAAATCAATTATGTAGCGTTATTTTTCGAGGTAATAATTAAAACTTCACGACCATCGCTTCTGAATGTTTGGCTATTTTTCCCAAACTGATACTTGAGTAATACCTCCGTCTTTTCGATGGGGTAAGATTTACCTCAGTTTGCATACATTTCTATTTGGGGGAGGGGGGGGGGAGAGACAATGTTCCCCCTCCCGTCGCTGGGTACGTCCTTGACATCGAAGTATATAAACATTTAGCGTATTTCACGCGGTTTCGGGATTGCAACCGGATTGAACATTTAGCGTATTTCACATGGTTTCAGGATTACAGCTGGATGGGGTTGAATTCTGGCAGCGAAATTTCGCTGACAGTCATTCGACCGTCATCACGTCTCATGGGATACTCAGTTCGCAGGAAAAATTCAAGAAGGCTATGAATATCCGGAGGTTCTGTCGTCTGTGAAGAGGACTAGTAATAAAGCAAACAGTGCTCGCACGACCTGTGGTGGTTTGTTCACATTACACATTTAATGTCCTAGACTGCCAGTGTTAAATTTTTAGCTTCGTGACCCATTATCTTAGATAGTTTTTAAGACACCAACTGCTGTTTTTCCATTGTTAATTAATGTACTCTTATAAATATGCTGAACTACAGTTGTTGCAACAGTTGTATTATGACGTTTGTCATGGTATTTTTCTCAAACACTTTTAAATTTTTCTAGAAGAATTTTGTAAATAAACAAACACAAAAACTAAACAACAGTGGATATTTCTATTATTATACTTCCGTAGGTGTTGAATGTTATTCTTGGAATGCTGTGAAAATTTCATCTTTCCATCTACAATTCTTTTTGAGACAACGCATCATTTACAGCAGAAAAAGTTGTTCCAAGATATTCAGGTTCGAAGTTGTTTTAATTACAAACTTTCATTATACAGACTTACTAGAATTGTCCTTCTCCATAGTGTATGTCCCCTTCAGTGTTATACTCATCAAATGCTTGTTTCTTCTTCTTTACTTTCTTGCTTGTTTTGTGATATACTGACCAGCAAACTCTGCTTGCCCTGCGCTAAGTACTTGCAGTTCTCACAGTCCTCTAGGTGCGTTCTGCCCTACTCTCGCCCCTAATTTCTCCAGAACCTTCAGTATTTTGTAGTTCTTACCGTTATATGGTATTACATCATCAGACACTGTTAACTTTAGAGTCCTGAAGCCAACAAAAACATTTCTAGGCATAAGACACTACATTTTTAGTAGCTCTGGATTTCCCAAATCTCTGAAGATATTTTATACACGTATAAAAGAACAATATATGCAAGTACACTACAGAGATCGCTGGCTAGATCATAACTGTATAACAAAGTAGCGTCAGAACAAAGAACTGATTTGTTTCTTCGTAATGGGAAACTTCCGAGACTTAACAGTGGCATCAAAATAAGAAAATCACAGTCTTCTAGATTGTATGGTTCCCAAGACATGACTGTTCAATTCTGGCGGTGAATGTGAGGCGGTGAAAATTTTCAGTCATATGTCAAATTTAGAAATACTGTTTGATGGTCTTAAAATTGTCTGTCTTTTGTGTATGATATACAAAAATGTTCACGAGAGCCTAAGTTACTGCATGGAATAGAAAACATAAAATGTCAAATTTCTTTTCGTTTGAGTACAATCTCTGTTTACGTTTGGCACGTTCGTCGTCGTGCCACTTCACAGTGATCAAAAAGAAAGCCTCTCAAGAAAGAGGAAATTTTAAGGGGCGACGATATACTGTTACATGACAGAAGAAGGAAGATAGCAAAAAGAAGGCAAGCACTGGACACAACTGTAAGTCTAGAATGAGATTTTCACTCTGCAGCGGAGTGTGCGCTGATATGAAACTTCCTGGCAGATTAAAACTGTGTGCCCGACCGAGACTCGAACTCGGGACCTTTGCCTTTCGCGGGCAAGTGCTCTACCAACTGAGCTACCGAAGCACGACTCACGCCCGGTACTCACAGCTTTACTTCTGCCAGTACCTCGTCTCCTACCTTCCAAACTTTACAGAAGCTCTCCTGCGAACCTTGCAGAACTAGCACTCCTGAAAGAAAGGATATTGCGGAGACATGGCTTAGCCACAGCCTGGGGGATGTTTCCAGAATGAGATTTTCACTCTGCAGCGGAGTGTGCGCTGATATGATTTCAGGAGTGCTAGTTCTGCAAGGTTCGCAGGAGAGCTTCTGTAAAGTTTGGAAGGTAGGAGACGAGGTACTGGCAGAAGTAAAGCTGTGAGTACCGGGCGTGAGTCGTGCTTCGGTAGCTCAGTTGGTAGAGCACTTGCCCGCGAAAGGCAAAGGTCCCGAGTTCGAGTCTCGGTCGGGCACACAGTTTTAATCTGCCAGGAAGTTTCATATCAGCGCACACTCCGCTGCAGAGTGAAAATCTCATTCTGGAAACATCCCCCAGGCTGTGGCTAAGCCATGTCTCCGCAATATCCTTTCTTTCAGGAGTGCTAGTTCTGCAAGGTTCGCAGGAGAGCTTCTGTAAAGTTTGGAAGGTAGGAGACGAGGTACTGGCAGAAGTAAAGCTGTGAGTACCGGGCGTGAGTCGTGCTTCGGTAGCTCAGTTGGTAGAGCACTTGCCCGCGAAAGGCAAAGGTCCCGAGTTCGAGTCTCGGTCGGGCACACAGTTTTAATCTGCCAGGAAGTTTCAACTGTAAGTCTGTTCTCAAATAGAGCTGAATGTGGAAACATGAAATATTCACAGAATTCTAAGAACATGATTCAACACATATGGAAACAGAATAAAGGAAATATGCTAAGTTGCTTAGTTTTGATGTCCATTTATTTGGAAACTTCTTTGAGAAAAATTAAGTGTTTGAGAAAAGTATCATAACGAGCCCCATAATACAATTGTTGCAATAATTCTTCTTCACTATATCAACAAAAGTACATTAAATATTTATGGAAAAGGAAGCTGGTGTCTTAAGAACTTTCTAAGATAATGGGTCACAAAGTTTCGTAATTTAACTTTGACAGCGAAGGACACTCAATCTCCACTTAAGTGTGTAGTCTGAAAAAACCGCCACAGATCGCGCGAGCACTGTTTGCTTCATTATTATTTCCCTCTACAGGCGAGAGAATCTTCGAATATTCACCGCCTTCATGGGAATATGTTAAATGTGGTTCAAAAAGTTACCCTGGCGAATTGAGCGTCCCGTGAGACCTGAAGACGACCAAATGATTGTCAGCCGAAATACGGCGGCCAAATGTCGACGTCATCCGGCTGCAACCGCGAAACCAACGAAACCCACTAAATGTTCAGACTTCGACGTCAGGGCACATCCAACGATGGGAGGAAAAGACAGCCTCCCCACCCCTTCCACTCGAAAAAATAGCTATGCAACCGAGCTACATCTTGCCCCATCAGACAGACAAAAGTATCACTTCGGGATTAGTCGAAGAAGAAGAAGAAGAAGAAAAATCATGTAGGTTAGTTAGTTACATATTCCGCAGGCCATTTCAACGTTCCTTTTATCTAAATGATGTGTAACGAGTCAGTTTACAGGTGATTAGTGTTAACATTAATAAATACATTATTTTGTTCCTACTCATCTAACTACACTTAGAGACAAGAACCTTTTTAAAAAATTGGCTACGAGTTTTTAAGTAGCAATTCGTCAGTGGAATAAGAGTTGTCCAGGAGAAATGATTTTCAATCAGACTGAAACCTTCCTTCGCTACCTGTTAGAATTTTATGTTATTGCGCAAATGATCAGAAACTTTTATCGACGCATACTGAACCCTTCTCTTGAGCCACTGGCAGCTTTTCAAAATGGGTAACAAAGATAATTTTCCCTCTAGTGTGCCGGTCGAGGTGGCCGAGCGGTTCTAGGGGCTACAGTCTGGAACCGCGCGACCGCTACGGTCGCAGGTTCGAATCCTGCCTCGGGCATGGATGTGTGTGATGTCCTTAGGTTAGTTAGGTTTAAGTAGTTCTAAGTTCTGCTGGACTAATGACCTTAGAAGTTATTCCCATAATGCTCAGAGCCATTTGAACCCTTTTTTGAACCCTCTAGTGTTGTAGGTCTGTCCATCATTGTCCTTTTCAAACTGTTATGGATTATTTACGACGAATTTCATCTATGTATGTATGTATGTATGTATGTACTGTACGACGCAGTTAAAACGCCTAGCTTCTTGTAGAGGTACTTAGATGAAGCACGTGGGCGAACACCGAATATTTTCTTACTGCTCGCTTTTACGCACTCAATTCTTTTTCTCTAAGATATGAGCTACCCAGAAAATTATTCCGTAAGACATTACTGAGTGGAAATATGTAAAAACATGTCAGGCGGCTGATAAGTCTACTTCCAAGATTAGCTGTCTTGGAAAATAGGAACGGTGGTTAAGAATTTTTAATTATCTCCAAGGAAAATAAAGTTACGCAGTTAATACAAGAGAGAGTTTAATTAATTTGTTAATGTTGCAGGTACATGTTTGCAGTCCTGTTACACAATGAAACCCTCGAGCCACACTGCCGTAGCACACCGCCAAAACAAAGCGGCAACAGCACACTGATAAAGTGGAGTATCGTGCGGTAATTCGTTTCTGCTTCTGTCGAAAACAAATAACCGAATTACTTCCTCTATTGGAGGCGCCATAGGGAGTAATGGTGAGGAGATACTGTATTTCGATGCGAAGTAAACTGGATAGTGATAAAGATTTCCAGCAAGCAGTGGATCAGAGAAAGAACACCGACAGAAATAACAGCGAAACGGTGCGCTGTTTACCGCGGAAGGAAAAGCGATGCGGTGCTCGCGTGGCTTGGGACCTTGGGCGGGTCCGGTAAGGAAGCTCGCCAGGGCAGAGACAGTTGGCGAGGGCGCGCCAGAGGCGGCGTGGCGCGGCGGCCGGCTGCGTGATCAATACCCGCGTCCTCTGCTCGCCTCTCCTCACGACACGACACCAGCTCACAGCCCGCAGACCGCTCTCCGTTCCGACGCGTGGCGCGCGCCGTGCCGCACTGCACAGCGCGACAGCACCGGGGCAGCGGCGGCTCGAACACGCCAAGCCCGCACGTTCTGGACGCTCCTGGAGGAAACAAACTTACGCCAGCGGACGATTCTGCGGCGAAAACATCCAACAGGGTTTCGGAAATTCCCGTTACAAATTTCTAGGACTTGTAGAGGGGAGCGAGTACGCAATATTTTGAGTAGGAATCCATGTCTGCAAACGTACCGTTTCCGTTCTACGACGGTTTCAACTCAGATGTGTAACGCGTCCACATCTGCTGAGAGAAAGTGTCTCCACTCAAGCTAACTGGTCCTGCGTACTTGATCTTCCAAAACAACGTATTTGACTCGTCCTTGGCTGCCGTGCCACTGAATGCCTGTCACGAAATGTGGTTTCAGTATGACGGTGCATCGCTTCACTTCTCACGTACAGTTCGGAGATATCTCAACAGACGATACAGTGAAAGATGGGTAGGCCGAGATGCGGCAACCGCATGGTCGCCGCGATCGCCGGTTTTAACTCCTATGGACTACTTTTTGCGGGATCGTATGCAAAGTTTAATTTATGAAACTCCTGTAGGGACAGAGGAAGATCTGCTGGTACGAGTTCTGACCGCTGTACTAGATACTGAAGACACGTCAGGTATGATGGAGAGTGTGTATCAGTACATGCTTCGTAGGTACAATGTCTGTAACAACGTTGGTGATTGCCACATCGAGCCGCTGTTGTAACGCATTTGCACTGTTCTATACATACAGTGTGCTGGGATCTTTTTTTTTTCGAACAATGTAAACAATAATGTTTACGTGGTAATTCGGCCAAACGTGTTTAAATGATAAGTGGGCGTTTCGTTATGTTTCCTTTCGAATTGTTACTAGGTAATAACTGTACTGCGTCACGCCTAATTCAATTCCTCAAGCAAACGCGGATAAGTTAAGCATTTGATTGAAACCGTCGCAGAACAGGAACGGTATGTTTCTGGACGTGGGTTCTTACTCAAAAAATGATGTGCTTACTTCCATCTACAACTCCTAGAAGTTTGTAACGGAAGTTTCCGGGCAACCCGTTTGTTGTTTGCACTAGTCTCAACTGTACGCGTGATAATCTATTCCACACAATCTGTGCACTGAATAAGCAGAGAACAGACCCAACAAAAATTTGGTAACGGAATTAAAGTTCAGAGAGAAGAAATAACAGCTTTAAGGTTTAACTGATGACATTGTAATTTTGCTACAGGCGGCAAAGGAATTAGCATGTCAGCTGAATGGAGTAAATACGGTCTCGAAAAAACAGATTTTAAGATAAACATCCAGAACTGTAAAATAATAATTAAATCTGGAGATGTTAAGGGAATTAGGTTAGAAAATGAGACACTAAAGTAGCAGAGAGGTTTACTATTTCAGCAGCAAAATAATGAATGGATGATGGCCAGAATAGGTACGATATATAACGCAGACAGGTAATAGCAAGAAAAGCATTTCTGAAACTATTTCTCGGGTGTGTAGCCTTGTACGGAAGTGAAACGTGGACGATAAATAGTCCTGACACGAAAAGAATAAAAATTTTAAGTTGACGAGAGGAAAAAATATACAGCAAATAAAGCAGCCGAAAGGGAACGCAGGCGTCTAAAAATGAGACTGACAGAAAGTGTTAAATAGCTATGTAGGAATTGCTAGAGAACAAATGCAAGACTGTAAAAGCATACATATCTAGGAACAAAAATAGATGCTGCCTAAAAAAATTATGGAAACCTTTGAAGGCAAGGAAAGCAGCTGTATGAATATTCAGAGCTCAGATGGCAAATCAGTATATACAAAGAACGGAAAGCGGAAATGTGTAAGGAATATGTAAAGGGTCTATATAAGAGGAACAACCTTGAGGACAATACTATAGAAAGAGAAGACGAAGTAGTTGAAGAACAGATGGAAGATGATATACTGCGAGAACAAGTTGACAGACCACCGTGAGACCTCAGTAGAGACAATGCCACTGGAGTAGATGACATTCCCTAGGAATCCTGAGATTCTAGGAAGCGCCAGCCATTACAAAATTATTACACCTGCTGAGCAAGATGTATGAGACAGACGAAATACCCTAAGATTTCAAGAAAAATGCAATAATTCAATTTCCAAAGAAGGCAGGTGCTGACAGGTGTAAATACTACCGAAAGTTTAATGAGCCATGGTCGCAAAAGATTAGCGCGAATTATTTACAGAAGACTGTAGAAAATGGTAAAGGCCGTCTTTGGCAAATATTCCGAGAAATGTAGGAACACGGAAGGCAATACTAACCCTACGAATTAACTTAGAAAACAGATTGAATACAGGCAAATCGAAGGTCATAGCATTTGCAGAATTAGGAAAAGCTCTTGACAATGTGGACTGGACTACACACTCTGAAGTACTGGAGGTAGCCGGGATAAAATGCAGGGGCCTAAAGGTTATTTACAACTTATACAGAAACCAGACTGCTATTATAAGAGTAGAAGGGTATGAAAGGGAAGCCGTATTTGAGAAGGGAGTGAGACAAGGTTGTATCTTATCTGCTATGGTACTCAGTCTGTACGCTGAGCAAGCAGTATAGGAAGCTAAAGAAAAAACTAAGTAGGAATTAAAGTTCCGGGAGAAGATATAAATATTTTGAGGTTTGCCGATGACATAATTCTGCCAAAGACAGCAAAGGACTTCGAGGAGCAGTTGAATGGAATAGATAGTGTCTTGGACAAGAGATTACAAGATTAACATCAACAAAAGTAAAACACGTGTAACGGAATGTAGCCGTTTAAATCAGGTGTTGCTATGGGAATCAGACACTAAAAGTAGTACATGGCTTTTGCTAGTTGGGCAGCAAAATAACTGACGATTGCCAAAACAGAGAGGATACAAAATACTGACTGGCAACAGTAAGAAACACATTCCTGAAAAAGAGAAATCCGTTAATATAGAATACCAATTTAATTTTACAAATTATTTTTTAAAGTTTTTTGTCTAGAGTGTAGCATTCGCACAGGCGTAAAACGTAGACAATAGGCGCTCAGACAAGAAGAGAATAGAAGCTTCTAAATCTGATGCTATAAAAGGGGTAAATCGAATAAGAAATGTACTTACTGAATAAAATTGGGGAATACAGAAATTTATGACACAAATTGAATAATGTAAAGGACAAATTGAGTAAAATAAGGGATCTGTTGATAAGAGGCATCCTGGGGCATCAAGGACTCGTTAATTTCGCAATGGAGGGAACTGTGGGGGTAACATTTGCAGAGGGAAATCAAGGCTTTATTTCAGTACATAGGCTCAAATGAATGTAGGGTGTACCAGTTTTGCAGATATAAAGAGGCTTGCCCAAGATAGTTTGAGAAAGCGCGGAGAGCTTGGTCAAGTGAGTCTTTGGATTGTACATCACGATACAGTAATTGCAAAAACTTCCTGTTATTAATAACGATTGGTGATAATCTAAATTGGTATAATACAGGTTTTCAAACCAGGTAATGGTGTGCGACATGATTTTTGAAAAATATCTTCAAGCTGTGGGCCAACCAACTACAGAAAAAACTGAGCATAACCTCTGTTTGTGGGAGGATGAGGAACAAAGTCAGTCGTGTGATTTTCAAAGAAACCAGTCCGAATTATGCCTTATAGGATTTAGGGGAAAACCAAAGAGAACTTAAATCTGACTGACGGTAAACATTTGAATCACTGTCCAGCCGACAGCGAGTGCTATGTCTTACCATCACGGTGAATAGTTCAAGAAGAAAGATAACGGTTAAAAAAGCTGCAAACAAGACAATCATTTATTGCTCACGTTTTAAATATCTGCATTCGAATTAAAGAAGACTATCTGGTATAATGAACACAGCATCTGTCAACATAGCTATAGAAAATTACACTGAAATATATCTGTGAACTGGAGACGAGCCCTTCATTTAACAGAATATGTATAGTCCGCCTACCAACGAATTCGAATAGATCTATGTCGGAAACAATTAAGAACATAGCATTTGTCTACAAGATGCTCCCCTCAAAAAGAATAATGCATGGTATCACCTCCTGCCGTATGCCAGTTTCCTCCTAAACACCATGTGCATATAAAATGTGTAAGTAGGCTGTTTAGGTTTTCTTATTGGTACGCCACGTAGCGCTCCGTATGAAAATCACTGGGTGTGCTGTGTGCAGTCTGTGGCTGGTTTGCATTGTTGTTGGCCATTGTAGTGTTGGGCAGTTGGCTGTTAACAGCGCGCAGCGTTGCGCAGTTGGAGGTGAGCCGCCATCAGTGGTGAATGTGGGGAGAGAAATGGCGGAGTTTTGAAATTTGGAAGACTGGATGTCATGAACTACTATATATATTATGACTTTTGAACACTATTAAGGTAAAATTTGCTAACTATGCCTATCAGTAGTTAGTGCCTTCAGTAGTTTGAATCTTTTATTTAGCTGGCAGTAGTGGCGCTCGCTGTATTGCAGTAGTTCGAGTAACGAAGATTTTTGGTGAGATAAGTGATTTGTGAAAGGTATAGGTTAATGTTAGTCAGGGCCATTCTTTTGTAGGGATTTTTGAAAGTCAGATTGCGTTGCGCTAAAAATATTGTGTGTCAGTTTAGTGTTGATCGGAATAGGTAAAGAGCGAAATGTCTGAGTGCGTTCAGTTCTACTCAGCTGTTTGAAAATCAAATAATGTAAGAGGTTTATCAGCACAGTAATTAATTAATTTTTCTAAGGGGACGTTACAAATGCAACGAATACGTGTTGATCGCCAGCGTTGCTTGCAACGCGGCTAGTGTTCTTTCCCCATTTGGGGAGACGAAAGACAATAAAAACAATGACGAGACGGCAGCGACAATTTTTTTCCACATTGTGTTTGACAAAGTCAGGCGACAAAACATAAACAAATGAAAAAAAAATAAAAATTACATTACACTTCGACGGAAAACAAAATGATAAAAAAGCAAGGAAACACAATGAACGTAAAATTGGTTGGTTGGTTGGTTGATTTGGGAGAGGGGACCAAACAGCGAAGTCATCGGTCCCATCGGTCTAGGGAAGGATGGCGAAGGAAGTCGGCAGTGCCCTTTCAAAAGAATCATGTTCGCATTTGCCTGAAGCGATTTAGGGAAATCACAGAAAACCTACATGGTGTGGGTTCCTGTAATCATGTCCTAGTTCATGAACCACGGGTAATGTATGAGTGGCCAAGTAAGTGGTCCCGACAGTCGGGATATCAGTTACTTTGGAATAAGGCTGGGCATCTCGGACATATTCTGAGTCGTGGTCACCTTTGTGCTCATACGGCAAAGACTACCAAATCCACCGGTTAGTCCCTCAGCCGTTAGGGGTAAAACCCAATGGGACTCGGGGCAAGTAAGGCTAGCAACCTGCTTCCCTGGTACTTTAAATATGATGCTGGCAACAATCAGAGCAAAATGCCTCGGACCTTTGGAGGTGACGGAGTCCCACCTCTAACTGACAAACCAGGGACTCCTAAAATACGGCTTGGCAAACAAATGGTAATGAGATGGGGAGCTATTAATATCAATGGGGGCTACTCTGGGAAGAAGGTAGAGCTGGCAGAGGCTGCAAGTAAGATGGGGCTGGACGTTTTAGCTGTTAGTGACATTCGGGTAAGGGGTGAGAAAGAAGAGGAAGTGGGAGAATACAAGGTCTACCTGTCAGGAGTCAAAGCAGGAATAGCACAATGGGGTGTAGGGCTTTACATCAGGAAAGAAATGGAACCCAGCGTAGTTGCAATAAGGTATGTAAACGAACGACTGATGTGGATAGATTTGACAGTGTCTAGCAAGAAAATTATGATTGTGTCAGTATATTCGCATTGTGAAGGGACAGATCAAGATAAGATGGATAGTTTTTATGAGGCACTCAGTGATGTAGTTGTTAGAGTAAAGGACAAGGACAGTGTTCTGCTCATGGGCGATTTTAACGCCAGGATTGGAAATCGAACAGAAGGGTATGAAAAGGTTATGGGTAAATTTGGAGAGGATATGGAGGCCAACAGGAACGGGAAACAACTCTTGGATTTCTGTGCCAGTATGGGCTTAGTAATCACACTCCTTTTTTAAACATAAGAACATTCACCGGTATACTTGGGAAGGCAGGGGAACCAGATCTGTCATTGACTATATAATAACAGATCAGGAATTCAGGAAGGCTGTGAGGGACACACGTGTATTCAGGGGATTCTTTGATGACACTGATCATTATTTAATCTGCAGTGAAATTGGGATTGTGAGGCCGAAAGTGCAGGAGGTCAGGTCCATATGTAGGAGGATAAGAGTGGAGAAACTTCAGGATAAGGAAATCAGGCACAAGTACATAACAGCGATCTCAGAAAGGTACCAGTTAGTTGAATGTAGTCAATTACAGTCATTGGAAAAGGAATGGACAAGGTACAGGGACACAGTACTAGAAGTGGCTAAAGAATGTCTTGGAACAGTAGTGTGTAAAAGTAGGATGAAGCAAACAGCTTGGTGGAATGATACAGTCAAGGCAGCCTGTAAAAGGAAAAAGAAGTCGTATGAAAAATGGCTACATACCAGAACCCAGGTAGACAGAGAAAGTTATGTTGAAGAAAGAAACAAAGCCAAACATATAATTGCAGCATCCAAGAAGAAATCGTGGGAAGACTTTGGAAACAGGTTGGAGACTATGGGTCAAGCTGCTGGAAAACCATTCTGGAGTGTAATTAGCAGTCTTCGAAAGGGAGGTAAGAAGGAAATGACAAGTATTTTGGACAGGTCAGGAAAACTGCTGGTGAATCCTGTGGATGCCTTGGGCAGATGGAGGGAATATTTTGAAGAGTTGCTCAATGTAGGTGAAAATGCGATCAGTAATGTTTCAGATTTCGAGGTAGAATGGGATAGGAATGATGATGGAAATAGGATCACATTTGAGGAAGTGGAAAAAAATGGTCAATAGATTGCAGTGCAATAAAGCGGCTGGGGTGGATGAAATTAAGTCGGAACTCATCAAATACAGTGGAATGTCAGGTCTTAAATGGCTACACAGGATAATTGAAATGGCCTGGGAGTCGGGACAGGTTCCATCAGACTGGACAAAAGCAGTAATCACACCAATCTTTAAACATGGGAACAGAAAAGATTGTAACTACAGAGGTATCTCTTTAATCAGCGTTGTGGGTAAAATCTTCTCAGGTATTGTTGAAAGGAAAGTGCGAGTATTAGTTGAGGACCAATTGGATGAAAATCAGTGTGGGTTTAGGCCTCTTAGAGGTTGCCAGGACCAGATCTTTAGCTTACGGCAAATAATGGAGAAGTGTTATGAGTGGAACAGGGAATTGTATCTATGCTTTATAGATCTAGAAAAGGCATATGACCGGGTTCCTAGGAGGAAGTTATTGTCTGTTCTACAAGATTGTGGAATAGGAGGCAAACTTTTGCAAGCAATTAAAGGTCTTTACATGGATAGTCAGGCAGCAGTTAGAGTTGACGGTAAATTGAGTTCATGGTTCAGAGTGGTTTCAGGGGTAATATTTATGGATCATATGTTGAAAACAATAGACTGGCTGGGTGAGATTAAGATATGTGAACACAAAATAAGCAGTCTTGCATATGCGGATGACTTAGTTGTGATGGCAGATTCGATTGAAAGTTTGCAAAGTAATATTTCAGAGCTAGATCAGAAATGTAAGGACTATGGTATGAAGATTAGCATCTCCAAAACGAAAATAATGCCAGTGGGAAAGAAATATAAACGGATTGAGTGCCAAATAGGAGGAACAAAGTTAGAACAGGTGGACAGTTTCAAGTACTTAGGATGCATATTCTCACAGGATGGCAACATAGTGAAAGAACTGGAAGCGAGGTGTAGCAAAGCTAATGCAATGAGCGCTCAGCTACGATCTACTCTCTTCTGCAAGAAGGAAGTCAGTACCAAGACTAAGTTATCTGTGCACCGTTCAATCTTTCGACTAACTTTGTTGTATGGGAGCGAAAGCTGGGTGGATTCAGGTTACCTTATCAACAAGGTTGAGGTTACGGATATGAAAGTAGCTAGGATGATTGCAGGTACTAGTAGATGGGAACAATGGCAGGAGGGTGTCCACAATGAGGAAATCAAAGAAAAACTGGGAATGAACTCTATAGATGTAGCAGTCAGGGCGAACAGGCTTAGATGGTGGAGTCATGTTACACGCATGGGAGAAGCAAGGTTACCCAAGAGACTCATGGAATCAGCAGTAGAGGCTAGGAGAAGTCGGGGCAGACCGAGGAGAAGGTACCTGGAGTCGGTTAAGAATGATTTTGAAGTAATAGGTTTAACATCAGAAGAGGCACCAATGTTAGCACTGAATAGGGGATCATGGAGGAACTGTATAAGGGGGGCTATGCTCCAGCTGAAAGGCATAATCAGTCTTAAATGATGATTATGATGATGATGATGATGATGATGATGACAGAAAACCTAAACCAGGATGGTCAGACGCGGGTTTGAACCGTCGTCTTCCCGAATGTGAGTCCAGTGTGCTAACCCACTGCGCCATCTCGCTCGGTATCGAATTAGTCAGAGTGGGAATTGGAGATACGAGAGGTTGAATGTCTGCACTTCGCACGTTTCTCTAAAGTAACAACACATGAGGTCTTTGTTATGCGACAGCTGGCACTTCGTTGAGATGGAAGAAGGGTGGGTGAGGAAGGCCAGACTATGCACTTATGTGATGTAACGCAGTCAGTTATTTTTAACCCGAAGATTTGTTTGCACCTCAATTTCGTCTATTAGGCGTTATCTTACTGGAGATTCATCCCACCTGATAAATTGCTCACGCAGCCAGTTACGATGGGGTCTATCAACTAACGTGAAATCCGGACAACAGTCAACAGTGAGAATTTAGACAAATACACGCGTATCGTACCATTGCGCAGATACGTGTTTAGACTAAAAAAAGACTGGACCAGTAGCAGACGACAGTTATATGGATCATTTAACCAACTTAACAGCCAAGCTACTTCTAAATTGAATCCTCCATAGGCTAGGTCACTGAAACAATTTTATGGTTCAAAATGGCTCTGAGCACTTTGGGACTTAACTTTTGAGGTCATCAGTCCCCTAGAACTTAGAACTACTTAAACCTAACTAACCTAAGGACATCACACACATCCATGCCCGAGGCAGAATTTGAACCTCCGACCGTAGCGGTCGCGCGGTTCCAGACTGTAGCGCCTAGAACCGCTCGACACTCCGGCCAATTTTATGGTTTTAAGCTGTAACGATGATGCCGGCGTTGAATAGCTGATTTTTTTTCTTTTGTGCTAGCGCTTAAGATCGCAATATATTTTAATTGCTACATACAAACAAAATATATTTCAATGAATAATCGAAAAAGAGGCGCAAGATTACTACGGCACGGTCTCATGTGCTTTACGCATGTCGAATGTACCGTTGTGACTTGTAATGGTAATACTGACGTTCTTTTTTTTTGTTTTCTAATCAGATGTTCCTCAGTTCCACTTTGTTTTTATTTTATACGTATTTAAAAAAGAAACAAACACATACCATAAATCTACAGCTGCAGACCAGCAAACAGTATTGTTCTTCGACAATAACAGAAGGATCATTAAAGTGTGTTACTGAAGTGCTCATAGCATCGCCCATAAAGATAGAGTACAAACTGTGAACGGACTAGGACGAGCGAAAGAAATAGTGTGTTTCTTTCCAAAATGACCTACCGAGCATACCCTTAAATAGTTTAGTGACATTTTCTCGATGGCCGCACTGTGTTTTGCACACCGTTTCTTACGACTTCGTTCGACTGCAGTGCGTCAATCACTACAGCACTTTGCACGGTGGAAGTGCACACAGCAACACCCTATCCGTTGTAAAAGCTGAGTGAATACCCAATATGCCACCTCCCCTTAAAATTTTATGATAACTCATGCGTCAAACTACATCAGGTGTGTAACAAATCTACATGTGAAGCTGAACATCAATTTTCCCCCAAATCAGAATTAAGACCAGAAACCCACCATTCGACATACATATCACTGACCTATCACCAGCATAAAAGCAGCACCAACTCTACTATCCGCGCGTTTATAATTTAAAAGTTTGAGACACGTCCACACGGCCTTTGCCAACGCCACTTCTTTTCTTTTCCGCAGACTGCTGCTCGCAGTAAAAATGTATGAGAGTCGCGACGCACTCCACTTCAGCACATGAGAGATGTGGGAAAGGCACTGGGAGTAGACAGGCCGCAGATGAGATCGGCGTTGCGACACGGCGCCGCAGCGCGCTCGCTACTGTAGTTCTCTGTCACGGCCTGGCGCTGGCGTGTCCTTCATCGCCGGCTGAGCACTATCGGTATTCTCGGCGCGCCTGGGGTACCGTAACGCTTTCTCTCACCTCTTCGCGGCTGGCTGCCACCGCGGGGCATTCCACACCATCACCTGTTTCTATTCCTCTGCGGCGTCATCCTAGCAGCCGAACGATCAACTCACTTTCAAGATGGAAATGCGCCTGGGAGTGGTCGTAGTAAGAGTTCGTTTGTTCTCAACACTTCATTATTTTTGTTCGAATTTCAGAGATAACCTACCACACGTAGAAAGCAGTGTTCATGCACTGGTAGAGCTGCCATCGAGCACTAGATCACAGGCTGAAATACTATCATTTTGCATTCCAACGAAACACCGCAGTTGACTTTCAAATCTTGGCTGTTACTTCATGTCTTCCGTGTTCCACACCGTCAGGATGGCAATATCGACAAAGTGTTTATCTTTTGTCTCCAGTCATTAACTATTAAGCAATGGGAAGATGTTTATCGATTGGAAGGGGAAATAAATTACAGACAACAGCTGTTATAAACTGACACTTGCTGTAACTTGGTCTTCCACGACCTACTATAAAACCACAGCGATAAATAAATCACACAAATAAATATTTATCCTTCTTCAATGATTTGCTTGAATAGTCAAGTTTCACAGAAAATATAATTAATAATGAGTGCGCAAGTAATTGGGAGTGAGGAGGGGATTGTTAACACGCCATAAAACGTTTGTTTACACAATTAAACGCCACAGAATCTGGTATAGGCATGCGTACTCAAATACGGAGATATGTAAACAGGCAGAAGACGAAGCTGCGGTCGACAACGCCTATGTAAGAAAATGAGTGTCTGGCGCAGTTGTTTCATTGGCTACTGCTGCTACAATGGCAGGTTATCAAGATTTAAGTGAGTTCGGACGTGGTGTTATAGTCTGCGTACGAGCGACGGTACACAGCATCTCCGAGGTAGCAATGAAGTGGGGATTTTCCCTAATAACCATTTCACGAGTGTACCGAGAATGTCAGGAATCCGACAAAACATGAAATCTCTGACATCGCTGCGGCCGGAAATAGACCCTGCAAGAACGGGATCAACAGCGACAGAAGTGCAGCCCTTCGGCAAATTGCTGCAGATTTCAGTGACGAGCCATCAACAAGTGTCAGCATGCGAACTATTCAACGAACCATCATCGATATGGGCTTTCGGAGCCGAAGGCCTACTCGTGTACCCTTGATGACTGCACAACACAAAGCTTTACGCCTCGCCTAGGTCCATCAACACCGACATTGGGCTATTGATGACTAGAAATACACTCCTGGAAATTGAAATAAGAACACCGTGAATTCATTGTCCCAGGAAGCGGAAACTTTATTGACACATTCCTGGGGTCAGATACATCACATGATCACACTGACAGAACCACAGGCACATAGACACAGGCAACAGAGCATGCACAATATCGGCACTAGTACAGTGTATATCCACCTTTCGCAGCAATGCAGGCTGCTATTCTCCCATGGAGACGATCGTAGAGATGCTGGATGTAGTCCTGTGGAACGGCTTGCCATGCCATTTCCACCTGGTGCCTCAGTTGGACCAGCGTTCGTGCTGGACGTGCAGACCGCGTGAGACGACGCTTCATCCAGTCCCAAACATGCTCAATGGGGGACAGATCCGGAGATCTTGCTGGCCAGGGTAGTTGACTTACACCTTCTAGAGCACGTTGAGTGGCACGGGATACATGCGGATGTGCATTGTCCTGTTGGAACAGCAAGTTCCCTTGCTGGTCTAGGAATGGTAGAACGATGGGTTCGATGACGGTTTGGATGTACCGTGCACTATTCAGTGTCCCCTCGATGATCACCAGTGGTGTACGGCCAGTGTAGGAGATCGCTCCTCACACCATGATGCCGGGTGTTGGCCCTGTGTGCCTCGGTCGTATGCAGTCCTGATTGTGGCGCTCACCTGCACGGCGCCAAACACGCATACGACCATCATTGGCACCAAGGCAGAAGCGACTCTCATCGCTGAAGACGACACGTCTCCATTCGTCCCTCCATTCACGCCTGTCGCGACACCACTGGAGGCGGGCTGCACGATGTTGGGGCGTGAGCGGAATACGGCCTAACGGTGTGCGGGACCGTAGCCCAGCTTCATGGAGACGGTTGCGAATGGTCCTCGCCGATACCCCAGGAGCAACAGTGTCCCTAATTTGCTGGGAAGTGGCGGTGCGGTCCCCTACGGCACTGCGTAGGATCCTACGGTCTTGGCGTGCATCCGTGCGTCGCTGCGGTCCGGTCCCAGGTCGACGGGCACGTGCACCTTCCGCCGACCACTGGCGACAACATCGATGTACTGTGGAGACCTCACGCCCCACGTGTTGAGCAATTCGGCGGTACGTCCACCCGGCCTCCCGCATGCCCACTATACGCCCTCGCTCAAAGTCCGTCAACTGCACATACGGTTCACGTCCACGCTGTCGCGGCATGCTACCAGTGTTAAAGACTGCGATGGAGCTCCGTATGCCACGGCAAACTGGCTGACACTGACGGCGGCGGTGCACAAATGCTGCGCAGCTAGCGCCATTCGACGGCCAACACCGCGGTTCCTGGTGTGTCCGCTGTGCCGTGCGTGTGATCATTGCTTGTACAGCCCTCTCGAGTGTCCGGAGCAAGTATGGTGGGTCTGACACACCGGTGTCAATGTGTTCTTTTTTCCATTTCCAGGAGTGTATGTTGCCTGTCGGAAGAGTCTCGTTTCAAATTATGTCGAGCGGATGGATGTGAACGGGCATGAAGACAACCTCATTAATCCATGGATCCTGCATGTCGGCAGGGGCATTTCAAGCTGGTGGAGGCTCTGTAATGGCATGGAGCGTGTGCAGTTGGAGGGATATGGGAACCCTGATACGTCTAGATAAGACTCTGACAGGTAAGACGTAAGTAGGAATCCTGCCTGATCACCTGCATCCATTCACATCCTTTGTGCATTCCGACGGACTTGGGAAATTCCCGCAGGACAATACGACACCCCACACGTCCAGAATTGCTACAGAGTGGCTGCAGGATCACTCTTCTGAGTTTAAACACTTCCGCTGGCCACCAAACTCTCAGACATGAACATTATAGAGCATATCTGTGATGTCTTGCAATGTGTTGTTCGGAAGATATCTTCACCACCTCTTACTCTTATCGATTTATGGACAGCCCTGCAGGATTAATGGTGTCAGTTCTCTCTCTCTCTCTCTCTCACACACACACACACACACACACACACACACAGTAAATCATTGCACTGAGCTGCATAACATGCCTATATAGTTTTTATGTTAAACGTATACACACTTTGAACTAAATACTAGAAATTTAATTGAACACGATAGTATTATTTTATTATTCGTTGGAGCAGTTTCTATTGCACATATGATCCATCAGGCTGGAGCCAGACTATCAAATGGAACTGATTATCAGTAGGCGTTCTACTGCTGCATCGTTTTTTAAAAAATTGCATTGTAATGTAATTTACTGGTACCTAATGACGAATATACTATGACTTGACATAACTGGACGGGCAGAAGAATTGAGTGTCCGAGGATCCAAATGTCCCGCTATCAGTTCATTCAGAAATTACTCGCAGAGCTGCATACACGCGACACTGCAAGCAGTAACGTAAGCACAACAGAAAGTCCGTAAAGATTGACAACTGAGGTCGCTTTTGATATTGTTCAGAAAGGATGTCTTTCCAAGTTTCACTTGCAGAGCTAATAAGCGTTGCACTTGCGTTTTCTGATGTTCGGAGAGATTGTTTAATGATCACTTTGTTTTACATTGATTCGAAACGCCAAAAATATTTTTCGGGCCAGTGTCTTTGTTATCCTGTACATCAACGTGAGGGTGCGAAGGGAGAGCAGGCGAACATGAAGCTTACGACGACCTTTAGGAATAAAGGAAAGACAACTGTCAATCAAGATTGGTCAAAAATAGCAGCTGATAGTTCGGCAAATACTGAACAACGTACCATGCCATCAAAGTGTGACAGTATACCTCAATCAATGGCTGTATTGCAGAGCCTCATTGGCAAGAAAGCCGTAAGTAGGATGTACAGTGTACAGTTGCTAGGGCGTATTATCGCAGTCACTGTTACACATAAAAAGTGTGTTAATAAGAAATGAAAGAGGTAGCAAATTGGGCCGGAAAAGACTGCAAAATAAAAAGTAAGGCGCCAATGGCTGAAAAAAAAGAAAAAACGTAATGTCATGCGACACTTCTTTTCATTTTCAGAAAAAAGTGTTGAGTTAATAATGCAGACAGACCAAGAAACGTACCGCCCAGATGCTTTGTCTTACAGAAGATTTTAGAGGTAGAATCACGGCACTGTATTATCGGAATTATTGTCTTGCAAAGGTTTAAATACGTCGTAGACTATGGTAATGTCTGTCTATCTGTTTGTACAGACGTTGATCTGTAACTGGTATTTTTATTGAGACGAAAATACTTGAATGGAAACCAGGCATGTTTCTCCTTCTTCGCTGTATTAAATGTGTGGCACTGTATCGGCGGGGATTAAGTTTTAATGAGAGACAAGAATTTGCCCAGAACTACGTCGTCACTCGATGCCTTACAAGGGGTCTTACAAACCGCCACACACCAATTTGATTCATATTAGCATGGCAGGGTGTGTAGCACACGACTAAGACTTCAACAGATGTCAACAGGCAGACGCAACGCTCAATTATTTTCGAGAAAATAAAGTTTGAATATTTTAGGCGTGCTTATGTACTTCGTATGTTTGCTAGCATCAAAGAGTCCGCAGCCGACTGAATAAGCGCTTAGATTCATTAGCGCGAGGTCTCGGGATCGCATCTTGTTGCTGGTACATTTTTTTAATTCACACGTAATTCTAAACACATATTTGTTATGACTCTGCAAATTATCACGAATTGGCTGGCTCTGTGCACTATGGGACTTAACATCTGAGGTCATCAGTCCCCTAGAACTTAGAGCTACTTAAACCTAACTAACCTAAGGACATCACGCACATCCATGCCCGAGGCAGGATTCGAACCTGCGACCGTAGCGGTCGCGCGGTTTCAGACGGAAGCGCCTAGAACCGCTCGGCTATCACAAATTAATGATTCATTTTTTTGTAATGAAACTGGAAATTAAAGAACTAGATATACGGGTACTTTCAGTAAAATCAAAATTACTGTTTCTACTTTTGTAAACAGTATAATGTCTCTGCTATGGAGCACTGCACGAATCAGATGGTAGCCTACTGATCGCAGAAACACGGAAAACAGTGTTCATTACACCAACAGCACGTGTAGTGATCGCCAAATTTTTACATTTGCGTCTTTCTTTCAATGTGTCTACTGCAACACAAACTTAGTTTATATTCATAAACCGTTGTTTTCGGTTACCACACAATCTGCACATCTAAGTGTACCACTAAATATTTTAACAGGCAACTAATGTTGTACGATCATAGAACTTTTATAGTCTTCTCTAGAATCTATCTCCCTATTCTCTTCGGAAATATACGCAGAATTTTGTAGTCGTTTAATAATGTACATCACCTACCAGTAAAAAAAAAAAAAAGAAAAAAAATATTAACAGCGACAGCGGTGTTTGATCCAAAATCCTTAGCTTATAAAACTAAACGACTACGAAACTAAGTGCTTACTCGCTCAACTGCGGACTCTTCGGATACTGCCGACCATTCAATGTATATTTGAATTTTTCAGACACTATTTTGTCTAAAACGGTTGAGAGTTGCGCCTTCCTGTTTATACATGTCGATGTCCTAGTCGCGCCCTACACATCCTGTCAGTACGTATCAAATCGGTGATGGGAAGTTCGTACGATTCCCTTGTTAGCGTTGTATCGCCTCTAAAGTTGCAGTCTATCAACACTACTCTTCGGCAGTTTAAGTGTGGTACATAAATGACGTAGTAAAGGGTAGGATTACCGGTAGTTCTGGTAGGGAAAGAAACATAAATGAGAGTGTGGGAGAGAAACTGGGAGCCGCCGACCTGTTTTTTGTTTCTTTGTTTTGCACTTAATTATAACCGCATATCGTTCATGTTAGTCCACTGAGTATTTTGTATCATTAAAAATATATAAATTGCATTTATAGCTAATAAAACTTACTTGATCGCATAACTTCTGCGCTTTTGAGTAACCAACGCAATTACTTATGACACAAGTTCAGTTTACATGCAAAAACATCAAAGAATCTACATAATTATTTTTCTTATTTTGTAAGCAGTAGAACGTTTCTTCAGCATGGTCAAAGGCAACGCTTCCTATTATTTACTGATAAGTGCGAGAGTTGCTTATGAGTAACAGGAACATGTTTTATACAAGCTTGACGAAGTACTGAAGCGATGTTTTTGTTTGGAGTTCTTTTTATTTTGAGGTTTTTTTTTAAGAAATTGAGTTTTCTAGCGTTATATGGCAAACGGTACTTTTTATTTTTGCTACAACAGCCCCCTGTTTCACGTTGCAAATACACAATTTTTGAATAAAACCAATATTAAACATTGACCATTTCAATTTTGGGGTAAATATTGCTTATTTTTAAGTAATAGACAGGAGGATAACTATGTAGGACAAAAATGTTCGCTAAGTTACGCGGCCCTTCACAGGTCCTACCTCGCTTTCTAAACGGTTCACAGCTGCCGGAATCTAGTAACCAGCTGATCCCATCTGCAAACAAAGCGATAGAAAGGAGCTAACGTCGAATAGGTATGCAACACATCTAACGTACAGGTAACGCAGTTGTTATCTTAACTGGTCAATGCTACTAGCAAAACTACCGTCGTCTACGCTGACTATAGTAGTTTTACAACTCTAATCATATAACACAGTCATTACCACCATGCCTCACTATTCCACTAAGTCGTACTAATCATCAGCTCACAGATCTGGAGAGATCACTGCGGGCGAAATGCTTAACTGCAAGTGACTAGTTTCGAACTAGGAAAACAAGTAGTGGTGGTTGTAAAACGGCGTTAAGGTTTTTATACGAGAGACTTTCTGGTAAAAATAGACTACTGAAAAATGCGTGCACCTTTTGTGCCTGCGTGTAAATTAGCAACAAACCACGATGCGAGTGTGTGATTAACGTCAATGATCTACAGACCATGAACAGTGTGAAGTTCTAAATTTCCGAGTATGCTGCACATTGCGCATGCGCAGAAACAGGGAACTGTGGCGGCATCTGCTAGCATAGGAAAGTGACCTATTCTGGTCGAACTCACTCCTGTTAAAGAAATTGATTTTGTGTATTCGTGTCTCCTTAATCTTTATTGTGTTGTCTGGTTTGTTTGCGTGACACACTGAAAAGTAACACAAAGTCCTGATATTTTATTTCTACTAGTGTTCATTTACAAGATAGACGAAATGTCTGAAAGCGTAAGGACATTTTAAGTTTTACAGAGAAGACGCCAGCACTGCGCATATGTAGGAACGTATACAGATAAAGGTGTTTTAAAGAAAGTTATTTCGACAGTGATAAAGTCAGAATTGTTTGTCGAGAAAAGTAATTTTCGATGTTTATGGCACTTAGCAAGAAAACTGCGTTCTAGATACTGTGTGACTTGTTTGTGAGTATATATATTCTCCAACATATACATTGTATTTTCTGAAATATTTGGATGACACGTTTCCAATTCTTTCAGTTCTCATAAATGTAAGGTATTTATCTGCGATCTTTGACAATGTCCACTATGAATTCCCCTTTGGTCACAAATTATATTATCCTTGATTGTTCCTGCGTTATGTACTATTTTTTGGTAAACACCATATTCCCTCATAAACTCACTTTCACAGTCCAAATGTCAAACTGCACGCAGACGGTAGCCCTCATATCACACGCAATTTTTGCGCCGACGTATAAACGCAAATGACCACGCGAAACAGAAAAGACTCAGTACAGGAGTAAAACGCCAGGGGCTCTGCAGTACACTCAGTTGTCTTGAGTGGAGTGACAAGGAAGTCGACCGTGTATAAGAGGCTGTATCGGTGTACTGGAGCACGGTGCAGTCATGGCCATGACAGCGACCGACAGGATCCACAAAAGCGACAAAACAAGAGTCGTGCAGGTTGCTGCATCTAAGTAGGCAGTATCAGCTGTACGTGCGGACAGCCGGCCTGAGGCACGAGGCGGCGGTACTCACCACTTGCAGGTCCGCCAGGCATAGGGACACCGCGTGTTGTGTCGCTCTCGTGAGTCCCCGCTCGCGTTCTGAGCCCACGCGCGCGCCGCCTACCCTGACCTGCGCCAACCGTAACCAATTCACAGCGACGAGGCGACCGGCCGGGGCCCTTATTTACGGACACAATGAAAAGGAGCCGTGCGGCTCCCCCGAGCGTACCCCCTACAAAAGTTCAAAAGCGCGGAGGGAGGCAAGGAAAGAAAGAAATACACCGTGAAGAGCGTTGCTCAAAGGAACTCCGCTTCCTCAAAAGGCTTTCATAATATACCGACAATGGAAACGAGCCAGCCAAGGTAAAGAGGGCGTACAGGGGGGACGGAGGACGCGGAGAAAAGAAGCGTGTGCTGACCGCCTCGGCGCGATTGACAAGTGAAGGCCGCGTGCGTTCAGTCAAATGTTATGGTCTGGTTCCGGGCGACAGGGATCTGTCGGAACGCAACTACGTTGTTGTGTGTCATGTCAGGCCTTTGCAACACCACCACAGTCCTAGCGCGGTGTTTGTGTTTCTCTCTAGTGTCGTGACTAACATGGAGGGAGGAGCTACAGCCGTACGTAACACTCTGCTTTTCCCTCGAGACACAGTAATAACAAGCAGCATGGTGCAGCGGAGAAAGGTGGACTACTGCTTAAGGACAAACGCTTAAAACCTGACATTACGAGACTGGCAAGCCTCGATCGGAACAGTTCCTTCACAACCTGTTTCATTTCTCACTATTGAGAAAACTAATCTCGGAAATCAAACTATGGCAAAATATTAGCAACATTCCAGAGATATTCCTGTACAAACTCTATCTGAAATAGTTGAACTAAAACTCGAAAGTGAATAGCTATTTCGCGCGTCGTTAAGCATACGGTAAATTTTCCTACTGTAAATAATATACCTTATCTTATGAATAACATACAGTTAACAACGTGCAGGATGCAGATTTAGCCTATTCTGCAGCATATAGGCATTTTCCTCGTCTTTCCGTGGAATGAACCATAGTCTTCATTTTGATGAAACCGGAATGATAACTGCATAGAGTCTAAAGCGAACTGCTCAGTTATATGAGAGTGTGTTTCTGGATTTAGATCGCTAACAGCGAGGTTACTAGCACTCTTTTGCTTAAATATGGTCCGCCTAATAGCAAAGCGGTAGCTTCAATATGAAAGCTGGCAAGAACACCACAGTGCTTTACTAGGCATGGTCCAATGACAGGTAGTAGGCCTACGCTCATATCTTCCTCCGACCTTTCCTGACTAAAAAGGAAGGACCTTGAGTTTAACGCGAACTCCGAGGCACGTTGCAAATTATAATTTTTTATATAGGCATATAGTCACCCAAGGCGAAAGAAGAAATACATTACAGAAAAATGCATTATTCGACCGACCGAGGATTGAAATCGCGGGATAATAGTCTGGCAATTTACCCACTAGCTTACACAGCAGATACCCGACAGGGTGATTTTTTTTCTGTTACATCTGACCGCAAATAACAAGAGAGGGAAAATATGACACTACCATTCATTTTACTACCAATGATTCTGCATATACCAAAAATCCTGAAAGGAAAACTATGAGACATTGATGACATGATACAAGCACCTCGAATGAAGGATTGGGAGGAATATCTTCAGGCTAGTTAAAAATTTGGAAGACTGGTTACAAAGAGTAGGTGCATGAAACGTGGCAAAGAG